>NC_133326.1:566952249-567686447 GCF_042186555.1 Aquarana catesbeiana
TATTTTGTTTTTAATAATAGGATTTTTTATAACAGCTTACCTGTAAAATCCTTTTCTTGGAGTACATCATAGGACACAGAGCCTCAAGTAATTACTTATTGGGTTATAGCTACCTTCAGGTGTTGACACTGGCAATCAATAAAGGAAGTTGACGCCCCTATATAGCCCCTCCTACTTCCAGGAGTCCTCAGTTTTTGTAGCCAAGCAATATAGTTATACTCCGTGAGACAGAAGGGAGGGACCTCTGTGTAAGAAAAGGATTTTACAGGTAAGCTGTTATAAAAAATCCTATTTTCTTTATCGTATATCATAGGACACAGAGCCTCAAGTAATTACTTATTGGGATGTCCCAAAGCAATACCACTTGAGGGGAGGGAGACACAGCCTATAAGGTACCCACAGACCTGAGGGTTTATACTGCTGCCTGCAGCATACAGCGCCCAAAGGCGATATCCTCATTCTCTCTTACATCCACTTGATAAAAATGTGTGAATGTATGGACCGAAGACCAAGTTGTGGCCTTGCAGATCTGAGTAAAGGAGGCCTGGTCACACACTGCCCAAGAAACACTAGCCGCTTTGGTAGAGTGCGCCTTAACCCAAATAGGGGAATCTAAACCCTTAATCATAAGTTTAAATTATAACTTGCCAAATCCACTTAGCAACAGTGGATTTTGACGCTGCCTGTCCTTTCTTAGGATCCTCTGGCAGAATAAATAAGACATCAGTCTTACAAATCCGAGCAGTCTTCTTTAAATAAATTTTCACTGCTCTTACTATATCAAGACAATGGAGTGATTTATCTTCCCTGAAACATGGTCTTGGGAAAAATGATGGCAGGACAATGTCTTCATTCCGACGAAGGTCTGAAATCACTTTTGGCAAAAAGCCTGTACGAGGGCGTAACGCCACTCTGTCCTCGTAAACATTCAAATACGGCTCCTTTCAAGAAAGAGCAGCCAAATCTGATACCCTCCAAGCTGAGGAGACCAATAAAAAAATATCAGCTTCCTAGTCAGGGGGACCAGCAGAAAATGCTGTAAAGGTTCAAAATGGCTGTTTGTAACACTGACAATCTAAATTCAAGTCCCAAGGATTTTAAGGGTGATTAAACTAGGGGATTAATCCGCATCACTCCCTGCAAGAAAAAACACCAGACTAGAGCATGCGTAGCAAGCGGTCTTTGATATAAACCAGATAAGGCTGAGACCTGGCCCTTAATAATACTTAAGGCCAACTTCATCCCTACGTCCAATATTAGAAAGGCAAGAATTCTGCCTATAATATATCTCCAAGGGTGCCAACTCTTGGTTTTACACCAGGAAACGTAAGTTTTCCAAACTCTAGAATATAGCTCTGGAAGCTGGCTTCCTTGCGCTGAATAAAGTCGAGATAACTGACCTGGAAATCCACGTTTCAGAATGTGGGTTTCACTAGCCAAGCCGTTAAATTAAGCGTTCGTAAAGTAGGATGGAATATCGCCCCCCCCGTGAGAGCAGGTCTGGCCCTTGTAACCCCTCCTGGGAGAGGCCAAGGACCCTCCACTGCCATCTTTATGACTCCTGCATACCATGAACTTCTGGGCCCTGCTGGAGCTACCAGAATTACCATCTTTCTTTCCAGTTTGAACCTGCAAGGAAGTCGAGGTAGCAACTGAATCGGGAGAATGCATAGATCAATGTAAACTGATCCCACAGGGTTACCGGCGCATATGTTTTGTATGCGAGTGGATCCCTTGTCCTGGATACAAAGTTGTTTAACTTCATGTTGAATCTGGAGGCTAGAAGATCTATGTCCGGAGTCCCCCATCCTTGGCAAACAGCCCGAACACTTCGGGTGAAGAGACCATTCCTCTGGGAATAACTGCTGGCGACTTAGATAGTCCGACAGCCAATTTTCTAATCCCGGATTGAAAGCTGCCCATAGGGATGGGACATTCCTACTGCCCAAGTAAGGATATGGTTCACCTCTCTCTGAACTGAGAGACTCTAGGTGCCCCCTTGGTGATTGATATAGGCCACAGTTGTGGCATGGTCGGATTGAATCCGGACAGAACAATTCTCTAACCTGGAGGTCCAGGTTTCCAGAGCCAGCTGCACTACCCCAATCTCTAGGATATTGATGGCAGGGCTCTTTGAATTTGATCACGGTCTCTGGACAGTTGTCTTTCTAGTACCGCTTCCCAGTCTGAGAGGCTGGCATCTGACGTTACTATTTTCCAGATTATTGGACCGAAGGATTTCTCTTTCAGTAAATTCTCGCCTCGTAACCACCAACTGAGGTTTTGGGGTCAGCCTGCATAGATAAGCCCAAAGCTTGGATCGTCTTGTTCCAGGCCGAGAGGATTCTGTTTTGCAACAGTCTTGAACAGAACTGGGCATAAGGGACTGCTTTGATTGAAGCTACCATCTTCCTAACCTCATGCAAAGGTGAATTGAAGGATTTGTTTTGACCTGACCATCCGTACCAGCTCTTGTATGAAGCTGATCTTTGCTGGAGACAGGACACCCCTTTCAGGACTGTATCTACGATCATACCTAAGTAATCCAGCCTTCTTACTGGTTTTAAGGAAGACTTCTCTAGGTTGAGCATCCAACCGAGATTTTCCAGGTAACTGGTTGAAATGTGAAAGCTTTGCTTTAAGCGGGTCATTGACTGGACTATAATAATAGATCGTCTAGGTACGCCAACACTGTTATGCCCTGTGCCCTCAACCTGGCTAGAGGTGGGGCCAGTATTTGTGAATACCCGTGGTGTTGTGGCTAGCCCAGAGGGAAAGCCGCAAACTGAAAGTGCTGTTCTACCTTGAATCACAGAAACCTTTGTTGAGCAGGAAATATAGGGACATGCAGGTATGCATCCCTGATGTCGATGGATGCCAAAAGTTCTTCCTCCAGTAGGATGGAGACCACTGACCTGATCGACTCCATGAGAAAGGAGCGAATTCTCAGGAATCGATGCAGATTTTTTAGATCCAGAATGGGAACATTTGATCTTATCACATGAGATGGTGGAAACTCCTGATACTCTAGGTTGTATCCTAGAGTGAGCCCATCTGTCCCAAGTTTCCATTAGTCAGACCTCCGTGCAATGCAGAAGCCTTCCTCCCATTTTCCTGAGCGGTGATGCCTGTTCATGTTCTGCTTTGCAGTTTTGCGGCTCCAGGTCTTCCATGAGTCTGACCATGCGATTTTCCTCTGGAATTTGACGATGGAAGCCATCGCCACTGCCTAGAGGTGGAAGCACTTGGCGCAGGAAAGAGAGTGAACGAAGGACATTTAAGCTTTCTTAGACTGGCAAAAAAAGTACTCTTTCCACTGGAAATTTGTTTGGATGTATTTATCCAAATCATCGCTCCCCATAAAATGGGAAGCTAGACAGAAGCTGTTTGCAGGGTGCTTTAGCAGACCCACCCTTCCGCATGTGTGCTAACACAAGGACCAGATGAGACGCCTGGTAAATAGAGTCTTTCATAGCATCTATGGCAGTGGTTCTCAACTCCTGTCCTCAGGACCCACTAACAGGCCAGGTTTGCACGATAACTGAAAAACATCACAGGTGATGTAATTTGCTGCTCACTAATTGCAGTATTCTAGTCTGTATCTCCCCAAGGTAATACTAAAATCTGGCCTGTTAGTGGGTCCTGAGGACAGGAGTTAAGAACCACTGATCTATGGCAAACATATGCTCTTGTAATTCAGGCAACTCATGGGCCTGTTGTGCAGGGAGCTCGTTAAGAGCATCTGTGAACTGGTCCTTTAAGGACTGACAGATGCCTATGGCTGCAATTGCAGGCTGAGCTACAGAACTTGCTAAAGGAAAAGGAAGATTTTAACGGGAATTCAAACTTGTTGGATCCTTTAGGATTTGTGTATTGTCCACTGGACAAGATAAACTCTTATTCATACTGGAAATCGCAGCATCTACTGCTGGAACTCTCCATTATGGTGAATATTTCCTCCATAGGATAGAGAGCTGAGAAAACTCTTTGGAGGGAGAAAATGCTTATCCGGATGGATGCCTTCGGAAAATAAGCTTCTCTAGTAATGTGTGGACTGGAAACACATGCCCTGGTTGTGAAGGTTTTAAAGGACCCAAAGAAGGAACCAGACTTTCAGCTGACTCTGTTAGGGGTGGCATTAAAGTGGAACGCACAAAGTCCGTAAGGATTTGTACCCTAGATTGTAAAGCTGGAACATCAGCTGTTTCCTCTGCAAAGGAATAATCGGTTTGTTTTTCCCGATCGTTTGAAGATAATACCTCATCCTGTCCCCACTGTTCCCCTGTTAAGGGTCTGGAGTTGGAGAGATGGATCTAGCACGCTTTCTATCCCCTTCAATGAAGGATGTGATTAAAGCGGCTAAAACTTCCTCTAAGCCTTGCACGGCAGAGGAAAATACAATCTCAGTCCCATATACAGGGGCTGAAGTGTGACAAGCAGTAGCACCACCAGCCGGTTCTAACGGCTCACTCTGGCTTGCCATGCCAGGTATCCCCAGAGAGGAGGACAATGTGGAGGCATGACTGGAGTTCCCAGCGCCTGGGGGGTGGTTAGTACTCTAGTAGTAAGCCTTGAAGCCATAGTGCAAAGCACAAAAGCAGAGGCCCTCTAAGTTTGTTCTATTTATTTGAACAATAGTAGGAAAAACGGAAAATTGTATACATACCTTTCCGTAATTTTCCTTTCCTGACGCATCCCATGGCAGCACACACACACACATTGGGTTGTGACTCCGCCTCCACAACCTGATAGGACTGGTTAGCTATAAGATTTGAAGGAGTCGTCCACCGTTGCATTCTCAGTAACTATCACCTTAGAAGGGTGGGATTCTGTGTGCTGCCATGGGATTCGTCAAGAAAGGAAAATTACGGAAATGTATACAATTTTCCGTTTTCCTGATGCATCATGGCAGCACACACATTGGGAAATAACTCGCTACATGGGTGGGTGCTTTCAGAAGATTTTATTTGCTCAAATACAGGGTATAGAAGAATTAGTCTGAATGATTGATCTCCCGAACTCAACTGTAGATAATTGAGCTGGGTCTATTCTGTAGTGCGATATGAAAGTGTTTTTGGAAGACCATGTTGCTGCCTTGCAAAATGGTTTCTGAGGACACTCTACAGTACGCTGCCCAGGAGGTCGCTACCGCTCTAGTCGTGTGGGCCTTTTAGTCCATCCTGTATTGGGAGTAGCCGAATTTGGTATGCTCTTTTGATGGTTTTTACTAGCCAAGAAGCTATTGTTCTTGGAGGAGGCCGCCTGGCTTTTTCTTGCGCCATGCGGTATGACCAGAAGGTTTTCAGTCTTTCTGAATTGTTTGGTAGCTTCTAAATAGGTAGAGATAACAGATTTAATGTCCAATGGATGTGGTTCCCCTTCACTAGTAAGAAAAACTGGAAGATTGATTTCCGAGTTGAAGTGGAAGGTAGATGCTACCTTAGGTATAAACTGATCTGAGAACAACTCTATCCGGGAAAAAAAACAGATGCGGTTCTTTGATTAGCAGAGCTTGTAACTCAGAAACTCTTTTGGCGATATTGCGACCAGGAAAGATAATTTAAATGTTAGATCCCATAAGGATACTGATTCTAGAGGGAAGAAGGGTTCTCTTGACAGAGCCGCTAGCACAATCGATAGGTCCCGAGTCGGAAAGGTTGGTTTTCTTGGTGGCTTTATTTTCAGGCATGCTTTCTGAAATTGGATTATGAGCGGATCCAGTGCCCATTTGGTTCCCGTCATTGCAGAGACCTGGACTTTGAGAGTGCTTGAGGCTAGTCCTTTGTCCAGTCCTAGTTGTAGGAACTCTAGGACTTGAGAGACTGAAGGAGAGAGTAGGTTCCAAGACTGTTGCTGCGAAAATGCAGTGAATTTTTCCCAGATTTTGCTATATGTGTTGTTCATTGTCTATTTTCTGGCTTGTTGAAGTGTGTTCACTTTTTACCCATAGGCCGTTAGGTGTAACCGTTCCGGTGTTGGGTGAAGGAATTGGCCTTGTGAGAGCAAATCTGGGGTCACTGGGAGCGGAAACGGCTCTTCTGTGTTTAGCTGTAGGATGGTCGCAAACCATGGCCTCCTCGGCCAGAACGGTAACACTGCTATGACTATGGATGTCGATCTCCTCAGCCTGGCCAGAAATCTGGCTATTAGGGGAAATCGGAGGGAAAATATATCCTAAGTGGAAACTCCATGGGTGATGAAGACAGTCGATCCCTGCCGCCGTTAGATAAGTGGTTCTCGATAGGAACCGGGAACATTTGCTGATCTGTGGAGTTACAGCCAGATCCATATCGGGGATCCCCATTTGCGAGTAAGAAGAGCAAATACTTGAGGATTGAGGGACCACTCGTTGTTTGATATAAATATTCGGCTCAGGTTGTCTGCGAGTTGGTTCTGTACTGCCGGGACGTATATTGCCTTGAGATCCGTCAGATGAACTTGAGCCCATTCGATTATAGGGGGAACTTCCTCCGTGAGAGTGTTGCTCCGGGTACCTCCTTGTCTGTGAATGTAATTGACAGCCACCGTGTTGTCCATGCGTAGGAGAACGTTTCTCCCAGTAAGAAGTGGACCAAATGTTAGTAGAGCTTGCCAGGCGGCCCTGAGTTCCAGAATGTTTGAAACTATACCTTGTGGGTGAAAGGACCAACGACCCTACGCCCCTTGTTGTGCCCCCCACCATGGCATCTGCGGTGATTATCTCCGGTAGTTGCGGTACTATGACAACTGCGTGTTAGGTTGCTGATTCGAGTCCACCACCATTCAGACTTCTTCACTGCCGGGTCATGATCCGCTGGTTCATTGATGACCCGCTCCACTGTCTTAGGAACAAATTTTGGAATGTTCTTGAGTTCCATTGGGACCACTGGACCATTAAAAAGGTGGAAGACATTGAACCCAGGATACTAAGGCCCCTTTCACACTGCGGCGGTGGGGGCGTCGGCGGTACAACAGCGCTATTTTTAGCGCTGCTGTACCATCGTTCTTGCAGTGGTATTCGGCCGCTAGCGGTTCGGTTTTAACCCCCGCTGGCGGCCGAAAAAGGGTTAAATCCGCTCGTACAGCGCGGCTATAGCCGCGGTATTACCGCGGTATAGCCGCGCTGTCCCATTGATTTCAATGGGCAGGAGCGGTTTAGGAGCGGTGAATACACCGCTCCTTCCCCGCTCCAAAGAAGCGGCTAGCAGGACTTTTTTTACCGTCCTGCGAGCGCACCGCTTCAGTGTGAAAGCCCTCGGGCTTTCACACTGAACAAACAGAAGAGGCTGTTTAGGGGCGGTTTTCAGGCAGTATTTTTAGCGCAATACCGCCTGAAAACCGCTCCAGTGTGAAAGGGGCCTTAGACACGTTCTGGCCAATAGGTACTCTGCTGCCAGGAGCTTCTTTATTTTCTGAACCAGCGGTTCTATTTTCGCTTGGGGAAGACCGACTGTGTTGGAACTGGTGTCTATCTCGGCACCTAGGGAAATGATTCTTTGTGCCGGAACCAGGTTGCTTTTTTTCCAATTCATTATCCAGCCAAACCGTTGGAGTGTAGAGATTAGTAATGTTCGATGTAGAAGCAGAGTTTGTTGGCTGTCGGCTAGGAGTCTCAATCCTTTCTCTCTCAGCTGCGCTATTACTGGTAGCAAGACCTTTGTAAAGGTCCTGGGGGCCGTTGATATTGCAAACGGGAGGCTCTGAAACTGAAAGTGCTGGTGGCCTATTGCGAAGCGTAGGTACTTCTGGAAGGTTTGGTGCACGGGAATATGCAAATAGGCGTTGGACAAATTGACCGAGAGCATCCAATCTTTTGTCCCTACTGCTAGTAGTACTGATTGAAGGCTTTCCAGCTTGAAGGATTCGACTAGAATCGTTTCGTTGAGGCTTTTTAAATCGAGTACCGGCTTCAAATCTCCTGTCTTTTTTGTTACTAAAAAGAGGAAAATAGAATCCTGTGCCTTTCTGTTCCCGTGGGACCTCTACTATTGCCTGTTTTTGTAGTAATTCCAGGATATACTTGGTTAGAAGTTTTCATTTCAGGAGGGAGGATGGTAGTCTGGTAACTCTGTAGAGCTCTCTGGGCGGCTTGTGTTTGAATGTCCATCTGTGACCCTCTTGGATGGTGGATATCATCCAGGGGTCTCTTATAAGGTCTATCCATACATGAGCAAATAGCCTCAACCTCGCTCCCACTATTGCGGGTTGGGCTTGCGTGCCATCAAAATGATTTTTGTTGATCCCCCGAGTAGGGGGTTTTGGGCTTCTGCACCCTCACAAAAGACGGTTGTGGATTTTGCCAATTCCGTTTAAATTGTTTCCCTGGCCTATAGGACCTTGCTTCTCGATACCTTTCGGGCAGATGACATCTAAACGGTGGGTTTTTCTGTTGTTTAGGTCTTCTATCAGAGGGGATGAGACCCAATTTACCTCCAGTAACTTTCGAGATTGCAGAATCTAGCTTAGGCCCGAATAGGTCTGTACTGTCTTATGGGATTCTACACCAACTGGATTTTTAAGTCGCACCTGCGACCCAGGGCTTTAGCCACAACGCTCTTCTGGACGCAACGCTCTTCTGGACGTTACTGCTGCCAACATTGCTCTCGCTGAGGATCTTATGATATCCACCGATGCTTTTGCCACAAAGTCTCCTGCCAAGCTGAGTTCCTGTAAAGCAGATGTGATTTTCTCCTGGTCTGCTGCTTCTAGCAATAATTTTTCGATGTTAGATGTCCAGCCTAGTGATGGCTCTGCTGACTGCTGCCAGTGTAACTGTCGGCCTGCAGGCCCCTCCTGCCGCTGAATAGGCTTTTTTAAGGTCGAGGTCTATCTTTCGATCCATTACGTCTCTGAAGGTGACAGCATCCTCGATTGGTAAAGTTACATGTCGCGCCAGGCGCATTAATGAGGAATCCACCACAGGTGCTGAGATGAGAGGAATTACCATTGGTTCCCTCAGTGGGTAAAGCTTGGCTAGCCTATTGTTTAGACCAGATTTTTTATCTGGCTTTTGCCACTCGTCCTTTATTAGTTCTTCGAGTTCATCAATAAATGGAAAGGTTTCAGGATCTTTTTTTAGGTTAGGAAAGTATTTCCTTAGTTTACAAGGAGCGTCCTTTTCTTCTTCCCATCTGATCACCTCCTTTACTGATCTTGCAAAAGGGTCTAACAGTGCGAAGTCAAAGGAAGTGAGTATTAGGACTTCATCCTCCTCTGGTGAATCTTCTTGGTCTTGAGGTTCGTAAGAAGTTGAGGCCGAAGTAGATTGTCTAATTGATTCGGATGCTGCCACCTGCATAATAGATTCTTTTACTGATTCTCTTATTATGTTGGATGCTTCCCTTGCGTCAGCTTCTTTATCACGGGTTGCCTCTCTGAAGCATGTTTGGCATACCAATTTCCCAGGTAACGCTTGCGTTCCGCAGACCCAGCAGGTATTGCCGGCAGGACGGATACACTGCTCATCTCGAGGCGAGGAGAGAAAAAAAAAAAAAGGAAAAAGAATTCCCCTTTTTTTTATTTTTACATATATATTATATATTTTTTTTTTTTTGCAGCCAGTGCTGGAAAGAGAGAGAGCGAGAGATACACTTACTAGTAGCAGGAGCAGAGTGGACCAGCAAGGCAGCAATGAATAGAGCAGGATTGGTGGTCTTTTACCCTCCAAACGACATGCTAAATGGCAAATACCGTTTTTAAATACACCGCCATCGCTGCGGCGCTGACATCACGGCCGCGCATGCGCCGTAGTGATCTGCAGCGTCCGACACCATTTTGGATGCTGGCGAAAGAGGATTGCGGCTGTGTCACTTCCTGGTGCTGTGAGTCTGAGCCGGCCGCCATGATGGAAGAGGCAAGGCGCAGAACTACAGCGCCCAGCGGACCCAAACGAGAAAAAAGAGGGGAGAGAGGGAGGAAAAAGACTAAAGATGATAATAATTATAATTGAGAGAGTGGGAACCTACCAGGTGGCAAGAAAACAGGCATTTACAATTTTTTTTTTTTTTAAACTCCCTCTAGAGGAGTACACAAGGCATTACAATATATCTTAAAGAAAAGTCATAGGTAGACTTTGCAGTTCCTATGCTTTTCTCTTACCTTTTCCTCGCTGCAGGATACTGCTGTAAACAGAAAGATCCAAACTTCACCCATCACGGCAGGCAGCGTGGTTAAACCTTCAAAGACTGGGGCCCATTTTATAGGGGTTCCACTCCTTTGGACCATGTATAGCACCCCTCAGGACAACTTTAGGTAATGTAGCAAGACCAAAAAAAGAGTCCTGGTTCCTAGGGTCCAGCCCTCAAAGAGGAGCATTACAGGCAAAACCTCGTTCTTCTATGCGAGGCCCAGTACCATCTCGGAGCCGCAGATGGATCTGTTTGTGGAGGCTTTTTAAATCCAGCATGGATCCCTCTTGGAGCTCCACAGAGCACATTTTCACTCGTGACAACACCTTTAGATAAAAAAACTGAGGACTCCTGGAAGAAGGAGGGGTTATATAGGGGAGTCAAATTCCTTTATTGATTGCCAGTGTCAACACCTGAAGGTAGCTATAACCCAATAAGTAATTACTTGAGGCTTTGTGTCCTTTGATGTACAATAAAGAAAATTTATTTTTTAAATTATTTTTACAATATTTTTTTATCATAGTTCTATACCGTTGGGAGGTTATGGTGAAATATCATGGGTTTAAACAGAGCTCTTATGTCTCGCTTTTGAGACAGAGAAAGGGGCCGAGGACAGAGATTCCCAAGTCCCTTTCTCTGCAGCCTCAGCTTCACTGGACAGTGAATAAAAGGGAAGTGCTCTGGGCTGAGCGGCTTACTGTTTATTCACAAACTGAAGCATAGAAAACACAGTTCACTGTGCTTCCGTTATTAATGGACACAGGAGGGATCAGTACCAATCACTCACTGTGTTCATCCAGAAAAGTAAAGGTAGGTAAATTACATATTTACTGGCACCTTCCCCCGCTCCCAATCCTAAAACATCCCCTGCAGCCGGCGGGTGAAAATAGGAGGGGAAGCTGACAGCGCTGCGGGGGGAGGAGGGGGGGGGGGAACCATGGGAGCACACAGGGGGGCCAAGCAGCTGAAAGAAGAGAAGCAGGGACAGGAGGGGTGGCATTTACTGGTACCAATCCACTTTAATCCTGCAGCCGCTGGCAAGAGGGAGAAGAAGAGAGGCAGCTTTCAGCAGCTGCAGGAGGAAAGGGGATCGGTACCAGTAAATGCCACCATTACTGGGGGTCGGCAAGTAAGGATTGTGGTCTAACCCTCACCTACCCACGATTGATGGGCTACCGACCCCTGCCTGAGAGTGACAACTACACATACAGACTACTAGAAAGAGAGATAGACTCCAGAGTGAAAGAGAGACTGAGGGGACAATGTGACTGCTGTGTGGAGGGATGAAAGGGGCAGACTACTGTAGAGAATCGTATACCTGTTCCCATATTTCTGGTAATGTTGTCATAGGAAACTTGTGTTTTCTGCCTGAGTAAAGTGGATCTCATCTGAGCACTGTATGTAGAACATCACACACACGTTATGGTAGCTCTTTCTGTAAAAGAATGAAGAGTTTGCTGTCTCTCTGCACTCTTCATTCAGCTGTCATTTAGCAGACCTTTCTGAGTCTCCCTCGGAGGTCTCTCCTTCTCCCAGCAGTCTATATCACTGTTACCTAATGTCCCCTTTCTCTCTCAGCACTCCCTCTCTAGCACTCAGCAGTCGTCCTGTCTCTGTGCGTCGTCCTCTGACATTCACTCTCTCCCCTCACCTGTGTCCTGGCAGTCACGTTGTACTCTGGTATCCTCTATGGGTGCACCACTTTTCCCTTCCCCCGGAAACCTCACACCCATCTTCCAGTTCCGCGCACAGAACAAGCAGCAGCTTCTCGAGTTGCCATGACAAGAGAGCACAGCAGCCACTTCCTGTCCCGGCTTAATCCGGTAGATCTGCCGTTTGGCTTTCCATGCAATATGCAGATGTAAACCCTGAACACAGAAATACCATTAACCAGTTCAGCGCTCGCCTATGAACCAGTGAAGTTTTTACATTTCTGCTATGGATTTGTTTACTTTGTCATTATTTGATGAAATTAAGCCTTCAAGTAGAACTATAGGTAGGTAAAACGTTTGTTTACATTTTGGATAGAGTAGGGCTTGGTTCACACGTATGCAGTTTGCTTTTGATTCATTTCTGCGGTGCTTTTTGCTGTGCGTTTTATGTTTGTGCACGTGCGATTTTGCCACAATTTGCGTTTTGCATTTTTCTATGCTTTTTTTTTAGGCCAATATGTTGCAGATTAGAAAATGCAATCGTAGCAAAATCACAGTAAAAACGCACCACATGCCTTTCTGCAGATTCTCCATTGCAGTCTATTGAACCAAAAAAGCAAAAGTGTTTAACCACTTGCCTACCGCCTTCCGCAGATATACTGCGGCAAGGCGGCCCGGCTGTGCAATCCGACTTACCTGTACGTCGGTCCGTGCATGAGATAGTGTGGGTGCACACACCCGCTGCACGCCGGAGGAGCGGGTGCATGGGTCCGATGGAACTTGATGTCCGCCACCCGCGATCGCAGGACAGAGAAGCAGAATGGGGATCTGCCTATGTAAACAAAGCAGATCCCCGTTCTGACAGGGGACAACATGAAGATCTGTTGTTCCTAGTGATCAGGAACAGTGATCTCTGTGTTGTCCCAGTGAGCCCATCTCCCACACAGGGAACACAGTTAACACTTTGATCGCCCCCTAGTGTTAACCCCTTCCCTGCCAGTGTCATTTTTACATTTATCAGTGATCACTGTATTGGTGTCACAGGTCCCCAAAAAGTGTCACTTAGGGTCAGATTTGTCTGCCTCAATGTCGCAGTCCCGCTAAAAATCGGAGATCGCTGGCATTACCAGTAAAAACAATAAAAAAAAGTTAAAAGTTCCTAAATCTATCCACTATTTTGTAGATGCTATAACTTTTGCACAAACCAATCAATATACACTTATTGGGGTTTTTTTTACCAAAAATATGTAACAGAATACATATTGGACTAAACTGAAGAAATTAGATTTAAAAAAAATAAATAAATTTTGGATGTGTGTTAAATAGCAGAAAGTAAATCATTTTGTTTTTTTTCAAAATTGTCGCTCTTTTTTTGTTTATAGCGCAAAAATAAAAAACGCAGATGTGATCAAATACTACCAATAGAAAACTCTATTTGTGGGAAAAAAGGATAACCCAAAATTTGAGATTTTCTTTTACTTCACTTTCAAAGATAATGGTAAACAGGACAAATAGAGAGGGTGTATCTCCCTAACGGGGACACAGACAGCAATAAAAATGGACAAGCGTTCTAATTCATCTCCGTTATGTCCAAAGCTAAACAAGTTTTGCCTTTAGCTATACTTTCAGCATTTTTTAATTTATTACATTGAGCACAATAAAATAAACATTTCCCAGTAAACTATTTGTTAAGATTTTTACGCCTGCTGCTCAAGGGGGGAGGAGCCTGAACATGGCGCCGACTAGGAGCTCCAGGAGAACCCTTCCAGCCCATGTAGAAGCGAGTAAACTACCCACGCTATCCCCACTTCCCCTCCCGTCTATCTTGCAGCGGACATGTAAAGGACGTGTCTGTCCACTGGCAGCTAGGAATTCCGAGGTGGCGGCCAGTCTCGACGGGGGAGGGGAGGAGAGCAGGTGCAGCCATACAATGTCACGCTCCTGCCTGGGTCCAGAAACGAGTGAAGCCTGATTCGGTCCCAGGAGGAGCGGGCAGGATTTGGACGCGGAAAGGACGCTTGGCTGAAGGTCGGCGAGACTCGGAGGAACTTGGCAGAGCTTGGCCGGGCTAGGCGGGACCTGGCGGAGGCTCGGGGTCGCCTGCAGGACACAGAAGAGTTCAATGAGCAGGAACGTCCCAGCAGGAGAATCACAGCCACAGATAAAGCAACAGAGGACCCAGCAGAGACCAGTTGAGCCCGCAGCGGGAGCAAACAGCCACACACGGAGGGTCGGGTGGACCCCACCTAAAAGAGGTGCCACAGAGTACTAAAGAACAGAAGGTCCTATAGGGCAAAAATAAACAAAGGAAACCCCCTGGACACCGGAAAGATAAAAGCCTCACTTGACCCCCATTCACCAGGAGTCATTTACCTTCATTCGCTTTGCTGTTATTTATAAAGTGTGGACTGATTTTTCATTTCTCCCTTCAAAAAAAAGCATTTATTTGTGACTGCATAAAACATCTGATGAGAGGCTTCATTCACACATGATAGGGAGAGCCTTGTGGAGCAGGAAAACCGCCCGAAGCAACCAAATGAGGGGTGGAACTAGGGCTATAAAGCTCTAAAGGGGTCAAGTGTTAGTTATATTAAGGTATAAGATAAAGTAGAAAAAAGAGAGGGTTGTGGCAGGGGAAGAGGAGATAAAAATCAAATCATAAGAAAACTGAAAGGGACAAGGATTAACCAAATTGCGGGCTACCCACCTAAAGGGCGTAAACAAGAGTAAAAGGGGAAAAAAAAGGAAAATATTCATGAAGGGGAACCAGTTAAAGGAAGTGGAGCTACAAAATCGCCGAAAATAAGTGCAAGCCCAGGGATAATAATAAATACATGTCTCAAGAAGGGAGTAACAATAAGTCCACAACGGGAAAATAGCTGGGAACCCGTGTGAAACAGGTGATAGGAAACAATAAAAGCAGACAAAATAGGCTATTGGTGGGCACAAGTACGCTCATTCAGTTGAGAATAGATTGAAAGTGACACTAAAATAGGAGATATGGAAGAACAAAGCCTAAAATCCCAATTGCCTACAAAATTAGAAATGGCGGAAATGTTTGCAAAATTAGAAAATTCCCTAAAAACCATTATGGCAACGCTACATAGCATCCTGGGCCAGATACTGACACGAGTGGAAGACAAGAAAGGAGACTTGACACCCACACGCAAGCAATAAATTAACTTAAAGATGAAATGCAAATCTTACAAATTGAACAAAGGAATATGGCATATAGATTAGAGGACCAGGAAAATCGAAACAGAAGGAAAAACCTGAGAATCCGAGGCCTATCAGAATTGATGCAAGGAGAGGACTTAACAGAAATGATGAAAACAACGTTGAACCCTTTGTAAGGCAGACCAATAATAGTGTATAGGATTAGAAGACCACAAGGCATAGCAATGGAAACCCCAAAAGACATAATAGTTAGGTTTCACTACTATGAAGAAAAGCTCAAATATGGGGGAAAGTCACCCCTAAAACACGAAAGTGCAAATCTTCAGATCACATGAAACATTAACGAGAAGGAGGCATCTTAAACCTCTCTTGGGACAGATGCGTAAATATGATATACAGTACAACTGGGGTTTCCCTGCATGTCTGGTAGGCCAGGAGGATGGTCTCTCGGCAAACCAGAGATTCCTGGAAGAGTTACAAGGATTTTGCAAAAAACTGGAGCTTCCTGTCCTGGATGTTCCCAGATGGTCAGAGATAAGGAGAGAAAAACTACAACTGGAAGAAGACCAATGGCAATTGGTCCCTAAAAAGATTGTTACATCAAAGAGACAATAGGACAGGGGCACTCAGGAGGGGACACTGTAGTAGACTAGTGACATACAAGGTTTAGATGGGGAAACGGTGAGAAGAATATGGTAAAAAAAAGTAAGAGGGATGGAAAACCTGGGCACCTGGTGAGCTCCGGCTTTAACCCTGAAATGGAAGGGGGGGGCCCAGTAAGTGCACCAGACAGAGCGCCACCCAAATTAGAAAGAGTAGATGGGTAGAGAAGACCCAAATGAAGAGAACCATGGTCTACTCAAAGACCAGGGTCAGGTATAAAGCTCTAATATATAAGATCACTAGTATTAGAGAGGGGAGGGTGGGAGGAAGAGGGGATGGGAAGGATGGGCAAGGAGAAAGAACATATTGTACCAAATGTTTGTAAACCTCCTTCTTTCTTGTCACGCCTCGTCTCAGGTTTGACCCCCCTCCCCTAGTCCCAAAGAATTCTCCCAAACTCTGTGTTCGTACTAAGGCGTAGACAGAGGAGGGGAGATGCAGGGGGAGAGAAGAGATGAAAAGACAACATGACAACACTAAATTTCCTAACCTATAATATAAAAGGCCTAAATATTCCAGTATAAAGGCATAGGATCTTAAAAGGAATCAAACGATACTCCACAAGTGTCATTTTTTTACAGGAGACACATATAGCACATGATAAAAACATAAAATTGTATTCAAAACATCACCGACATGGTACTAGGGGGACTCTACAACTAAACGAGCAAAAGGCAAAAGGAGTGGCATTAGGAATGGCCAGAGAAATAAAGTTTTCTTCAGAAGAAAAGAAGGTGGATCCTGAAGGACGGTTTCAATTTTTTAAGGGAAGACTACAGGGACACTGTACACTGGCTAATATATATTGTCCTAATAGAAACCTGACAGGTTGCCTGAAAGAAGTCCTGGGAAAGCTAATGGACTTTAACCACTTCCATACAGGGCATTTTCACCCCCTTCCTGCCCAAGCCAATTTTCAGCTTTCAGCGCTGTCGCACTTTGAATAACAATTGCGCGGTCATACAACACTGTACACAAATTAAATTTTTATCATTTTTTCCCCACTAATAGAGCTTTCTTTTGGTGGTATTTGATCACCTCTGCGGTTTTTATTTCTTGCGCTATAAACAAAACAAGAGTGACAAGTTTGAAAAACACAATATTTTTTACTTTTTGCTATAATAAATATCCAATTTTTTTTTTAAACAAATTTTTTCCTCAGTTTAGGCTGATATGTATTCTTCTACATATTTTTGGTAAAAAATATCGCAATAAGCATATATTTATTGGTTTGCGCAAAAGTTGTAGCGTCTACAAAATAAGGGGATAGATTTATAGCATTTTTATTATTATTTTTTTTTTTTACTAGTAATGGCGGCGATCTGCGTTTTTTATTGTGACTGCGATATTGCGGCGGACATATCGGACACATTTTTGTGACCATTCACATTTATACAGCGATCCGTGCTATAAAAATGCATTGATTACTGTATAAATGTGACTGGCAATGAATGGGTTAACCAGGAGGGGGCGCTGTAGAGTTAATCGTGTTGCTAGGGAGTGATTCTAACTGTGGGGGCAGGGGACTCGCAAGGGGAGGAGACCGATCGGTGTTCCTCTGTACAAGGAACACACCATCGGTCTCCTCCCATCTGACAGGACGTGGATATGTGTGTTTGCACACACAGATCCACGGTCCTGCTCGGTTACCGGGCAATCGCGGGTGCCCGGGACCCGAGTGACACGGCGGGCGCGCGCCCCCTGGGGGACCTGTAAGGGCCGCTGTCATATGACGGCGGCCCAGGATAACAGCTGCACCGTCCCGCCGTCATATGACGGTGGGCGGGCAGCAAGTGGTTAAGAAGGGTAAATTAATCCTGGCAAAAGACCTAAATTTCTGCATGGATCCATGGGTGGATAAGCACATCACATGCACTTGGGACTGGAAATCACCAACTTAGGATGGTAAAGAAGAAACTGTATTAATGTCAGTTAGTGGATGTTTGGAGAGTCCAACATCCTTGGATAAAAGACTATTCTTTTCACTCCCCAGTGCATGGGACATATTCAAAGCTGAACTAAATAATGGTGGAGCATAGATTGTTGGAATCAGTGGTTAAATCATCTACAGAAATAATGTCATTATCGGATGATGCCCCAGTAATAATGAAGCTAAAGTTAACAGAAACCCAGAATAGGCCAAATACCTAGAGGTTAAACGAGGAACTGATACAAGATACAGAGGTAGAAGATAAAATAAAAAAATAAAAATAATTCCCATTTAATGAAACCCATGGGGTGTCAGAGGATATGATATGGGAGGCCCATAAGGCCTACTTTAGTGGCGTATTGCTCTCTATAGGCGCTAAAAAAAAGAAAGGACAAGTAACATGAGAAGGTTAATAGCAGAAATACAGGAGCTGGAACAATTACATAAAAGGATAGCAGATAAAGAGGTACAGCATGCTCTAGTATTAAAAAGTGATAAATTAAAAGACTTAAAGTGGATGTAAACCCAATTTATGAAATTTGACCTAGGCACATATACGGTATCTGTAGTGTTTTTTTATCTCTCTCCTGTCTGGGTTCGATTAGCAGAGAGCTGGTCTATTCACAGCACAGCTCTGCAAGTATCTTAGTTCTTCTGCCTATGTGCAGGGGGGGTGTGGGTGCCTTTCCTCCAATCACACAGTGTATACCAAAACTACCCTCCCCCTGCTGGAACAGAAAGAACAAATTCTAACACGATGTGCACTTTCTAAAGAATATAGCAAGCTGAAGACAACAAAAATTGATAAACTTCATATGCTAAAATACAGTGACAGGGAAGAGTCTAAGACCTGACAGGTTCACGTTCCGCTATTAGAAAAAGTTTAACCACTTCAGCCCCGGAAGATTTGGCTGCTGAATGACAAGGCCATTTTTTGCGATTCGGCACTACGTTGCTTTAAATGACAATTGCACGGTCATGCAACGCTGCACTCAAACAAAACTGACATCCTTTTTTTCCCACCAATAGAGCTTTCTTTTGGTGGTATTTGATCATCTCTGCGGTTTTTATTTTTTGTGCTACAAAACAAAAAAGAGCGACAATTTTGAAATAAACACAATATTTTGTACTTTTTGCTATAATAAATATCCCCATTTTTAAAAAAAAAAAGCAAATTTTTTCTCAGTTTAGGCGGATATGTAATCTTCTACATATTTTTGATTAAAAAATCGCAATAAGCGTATATTGATTGGTTTGCGCAAAAGTTATAGTGTCTACAAAATAGGGGATAGATTTATAGCATTTTTTTATTATTTATTTTTTTACTAGCAGTGGCGGCGATCTGCGATTTTTATCGGGACTGCGACATTATATCAGACACTTTTGACACATTTTTGGGACCATTGGCATTTATACAGCAATCAGTGCTATAAAAATGCACTGATTACTGTAAAAATGTCACTGGCAGGGAAGGGGTTAACACTAGGGGGCGATCAAGGGGTTAACTGTGTTCCCTCAGTGTGTTTCTAACTGCAGGGGGAGAGGATTGACCTAGAGGAAATGACACATCGTGATTCCAAGCTCTTAGGAACTCACGATCTGTCTCTCCTCACAGAACAGTATGGGGATTTTGTGTGTTTACACACACAAGTCCCTGTTCTGCCTCTCGTGCCTGCAATCGCTCGTGGCCGGCGGTCATCGCGACCGTCGGTCACGAGCGCCGGTATCCCCACAGTGCAGCTATCCCGCTTAAAGGAGCCGACGTATAGCTACGATGGCTCGCGGGATCGTGCCGACCTGCCGCAGTATAATGACGACGGCTGGTCGGCAAGCAGTTAAAGAGCAATTAGTACCACAATGATGTTCATATATCAATGGGCTAGGAGAAGGAAAAGAGATGAGGAAGGAATCACTGCAGGCCTACGTCAAATAGGGAAAAGGTGCGACTCTGTGCTCTAGTTATAGACCAATAGCGCTGTTCAATGCTGATACAAAACTGTATGCAAAGGTCTTAGTCTCCAGACTCAAAGAGCTGATGCCCGATTAGATCCATGCAGACCAAACTGGGTTTATTCCAGGTAGGGAAGGCAAAGATAACGGGATAAGAACATTACTCCTACTGCAAAAACCGAGGGGTTGAAAAGTCACCAGCTCTATTTCTGTAATAGATGCCGAAAAGGCATTTGATGATGATCACAGATGATCGGTGCTGCAGTGCGGGCAGTGTCTCCTTGTATAGCTTTCAATAAAGCAGCTGACAGCCGCTTCTCCTCCTCTACCTCCCATGGCTGTCAGCTGCTTTATTGAAAGGTATACAGGGAGTCCTCCGTGTGCTCCTCCAGCTCTCCAGTGCCTCCTCCCCCCCCCCCCCCCCCGTCCGAGATCTGTCAGGATGGAGAGCGGAGGAAGGAGCTGGTAAACATGTCATTTACCAGCCCCTACCTTTTCTGAACGAACAGAGTCAGTAATCACTGACTCTGTCCATTAATGACTGAGCATCGTAAACTGTGTTTACAATGCTTCAGTTTTTGAATGAACAGGAGCCTCTGTCTCTTGACCATTCATCTTCAGTGCAGCTGAGGCTGCAGAGAAAGACTGGGGAATCTGTGCCCTCAGTCCTTTTCCCTGTCTCAAAAGGGAGATGTGAGGGGTCTGTTTAGACCCCTGATATCTTACCAAAGCCACCCCCAACAGGGCTGATTAAAAAAAAAAAAAGAAAGAAAGAAATTGTAATAAATAAATATTTAAAGGTTAAATTGCAAAAATAATAAATAATTCAATAAAAAAAAACACTGACACCCCCCCCCCCCAAAAAGAGAGAATTATAAAAAATATATATACAGTATTAATAATATAAAAACAACTACTGACACTACTACTACTGAATCCACTCCTCATCAGTGCCACCTATCAGTGCCCATCAGTGCTGCATATTAGTGCCTCCTCATCAGTGCCACCCGATCAGTGCTGCATATTAGTGCCTCCTTATCAGTGCCACCCTATCAGTGCTGCCTCATCAGTGCCACCTATCAGTGCCGCATATTAGTGCCACTGTCACATGAGATTAAAAAAAAAGTATCGTAATTGGTATCGGCGAGTACTTGAAAAAAAAAGTATCGGTACTTGTACTAGTCTTAAAATGGCATCGTTGCAACCCTATCTGACACACTATACACACAATAAGTGAACACACTAATTCGCTAGTAGCAAATTGAGCCCTGCTCAATCTATCTCCACTCCTACACACTGCAAAAGCTTTCTATGGGAGGTTACCTTTTATAGTGTGGGGAGGGACTATGAGCACTGAGCCGTGATTGAAGAAAGTCATCATCACTTTGTCCAATCAGGGCTCTGACAGTGCCAATTGGCAAAGCCTGGTCAGGTGCAAGACTTCAACTAATTGGGGCCCTAGAATGCACTGTTAAGTGCACAGTGCGTTGTGGGGGGCTTGGCGGGTGAACATCCCGCCGATCGACCTACAATTTCGGGTGTTCGCCAAACAGGCGATGTTCAGGCCAAACTTTTACAAGGCTCGAATTGTTCACCCAACACTTTTCATTAGTGCTCATCAATGCCACCCATCAGTTCCACCTATCAGTGCCACCTATCAGTGCTAATCAGTGTTGCCTATCAGTGCTCATTAGTGCCACCTATTAGTGCTCATCAGTGCTTTCTATCAGTGCTCATCAATGCTGCCTACCAGTGCCCATCAGTGCCGCCTTTCAGTGCCCATCAGTGCTCATCAATGCTGCCTATCAGTGCTGCCCATCAGTGCTGCCTATCAGTGCCTCCTCAGCAGGTCTCTGAGCTCAGAGCATCTCTCTAATATAGCCCAGAGCCTGCACTGACAGTTCCCCCTCCCTCCTCTCTTGCACGGATGGGAGAGGAGAGAACCGTTCTGCTGCTTCTCCTCCCGCCCCTCTCCTCATGTGTGTGCATCACAGGAAGTGTGAAGCCCAGCAGCTGAATGATCAATAAAGACAGTTTAGCCAGAATAAGGACATATTTCCCTCCAACAGTTAATTTGTAATGTTTTAAGCCCAAACACCCCTCTATTGGACAATATGGGGAGCCCACAAGACACATTATCCCCACAATATCCCAGGGGACATGTATCAATGCAAATAATTTTTTTTAAAACGGACGTTTTTTCAGGAGCAGTGATTTTTTTTTTAATGCTTAAAGTGAAACAAAAATCAAATATTCCTTTAAATATTGTGCATGGGGGATGTCTATAGTATGCCTGTAAAGTGGCACATCTTTCCCGTGTTTAGAACAGTACCACAGCAAAATGACATTTCTAAAGGAAAAATTGTCATTTAAAACTGATCGCGGCTGTAGTGAATTGTCGGGTCTCGGCAATATAGATACAGATAATTGAAAAAAGAGCATGCGATCCCCCCCCATCCATTACCAGGCCCTTTGGGTCTTTTATGAATATTAAGGGGAACCCTGAATCAAAATTAAAAAAAAAAAATTGCGTGGGGGTCCCCCTAAAATCCATACCAGGCCCTTTGGGTCTGATATGGAAATTAAGGGGAACCCTGGGCCAAATTTTTTTAAAAAATGGCGTAGGGGCCCCCCCAAAATCCATACCAGACCCTTATCTGAGCGCGCAACCTGGCAGGCCACAGGAAAAGAAGGGGGATGAGAGAGCGCCCCCCCTCCTTAACTGTACCAGGCCACATGCCCATGGCTTCCCTGTGGCGTCAGAGGGGGCAGGGTCACCCGTTTACATCACCAGGATGCCATGCCCCCTCTGACACCATGGGGAAGCCCCCGTGCATCAGAGGGGGGCGGGGTCACCTGGTTAGGTCACCGGGTGGCCCTGCCCTCAGTTTTATATAAGAGCTGTCACAGCGAAGGCGCGTCAGATGGCAGGAGCCTCCCATGGAGGCGGGTCGGTTGTGGCTTTTTTTTTCCTTTTCTTTTTTGGTCCGTCGGGCGGCTTGAACTTACACCGTGGGACATTTTTATGTTTTTAATTTTTAAACAGCTGGGGACAGCTTGTCCCAAGCTGTCTCTTGTCTTTTTTTACCATTTTGACACTTTTTTTGTGAAATGGTAGTGGTACATTTGTACCCCGTTACCAATTCACACAGGGGGGAGGCCGGGATCTGGGGATCCCCTTGTTAAAGGGGGCTTCCAGATTCTGATAAGCCTGCAGACCCCCACAATCATCGGGCAAGGGTTGTGGGGATAAGGCTCAGACGTCATCTGTGACGAAACGGCGTAGGGAGGAGCGGCGTGCTGACGTCACCACAAACAACGCAAGGTCCCAGAAAGAACGGGCTGTTATCAAGAGCCGGACGGCTCGAACATTTTATGACACGCTAATTTATTCTTGATGCATTGTAAGTACAATCTTGTTTGTAATATTATTAAATGTTATGTTGGATAACACTATGGAAGCCTTCTTTTCTAACATGGGGAACTGCTGACCGTGGGCTATTTGAGGATAACTCGAGCAGAGGAGAGGGGACATCTGGCTGGCAAGCATAGAGACCCAGGCTGGGATATAAGCCACAAGCGAATGTGATCTCCCTAAGAAACAACAGATTAATACAGCTAGTAAGCGGCAGTTGTTTCTCAGGTGGAGGAATCTTTCTGTCTCAACTCATCACTACTTCTTGGGTGTTTTTCGTTTTAAGTCACCAATGTTAATGAGCTGAGGATTTCCTATATTAATCCAAACTGGGAGTACTACTTGATTGTGGAACCTTCTCTTTAAGAACTTTTGTGGTGTGGACTTTCCCACAGAACTTCTAGCCTCTAATAACATTTTGTGATTCATATATTTTTTTATCAAAATGTATTATTTGGTTTAACAGCTGCACTTTTTATGTTCACATTTTGGAGCAATGTTATTCAGTGTTCATCACCAGTAAATTGGGAGCTATTTTATCCTCCGTTTGACACTGATATTTGGTACATGTTGATATATGTCACCATACGTATACAGTTTCACACAGCACAGCTTATTTTTTTAGATTTGATTTATTGTGTGTATCTCACATTTAAGTTGCAGCAGTACCTATTACATACCATAGTACCTTATATAGTAGAATGGCTTACTAGACAGCGCAGTAATTTCACTTGTGACAATGCCATCCTTATGCTTACCTGAGCTGGTCTCGATCCAGTGACATGCATGAGAGCAGCGGCTCTCTCGACTCTTTCTCTCCTCATTAGACAGAGAGGCAGCAACCGGAGCCATTGGGGGGGGGGGGGGGATGGGGGCAGGGCCAAGCTGTGCTATGTATGTCATTGGACACACAGAGCCAGCTTGGGAGTGAGCATGCACAAAATGGCTTGCTGTAGAGGCACTCGTCAGGGGGGAGGGGCCAGAAGTGCTGTCGGAGGTCCTGAGAAGAGGAGGATTAAGGCTTTTCTGTGCAAAACCATTGCACAGAGCAGGTAAGTATAACATGTTTATTATTTTAAGTACAATAAAAAAATTTCCTTTAGAATCGCTTTAAAGCGTAACTTTACCAATAACTTCTTAGAAGAAGAAATAATGTTTTTTAGCAAGGAACATACCTTCCACATTAAGAATTATGCTACCAAAATTAGTGTCTGCTGTAAATTGCCTCCAGTGTTGATCCTGTTTCTTCTTGCTGAAGGCTGCCATTTTGCTGAAATGTGGAGCCCCTGAGCAGCAGTAAATCTTTAGGCTGTAAGCAGATCTGCCTCTACAAATACGGCACACTGCCAAAAAACAGTGAGCAACTGAGCATGTGCAGAGCAGGGTGAGACAGTGTATTACTTCATTTTTAACAGTATAGGCACTTTATTGTAATGTGTTACATAGCTATACCTGCAAAAGAAGAGAGATTGAAAGGAGTTGTAAAGGCAGAATGTTTTTTATCTTAATGCATTCTATGCATTAAGATAGAAAAAGCTTCTGTGTGTAGCAGCACCCCCCCAGCTTCTGTGTGTAGCAGCACCCCCCCAGCTTCTTTGTGTAGCAGCACCCCCCTAATTACTCAACTGAGCCCCATCTCTCTCCAGCGATGTCCATGAGTGTCTAAGCCATCCAGGACACTCCTGATTATCCAAGACACAGCTGCGGCACCATTGGCTCCAGCGTCTGTCAATCAAAGTCAGTCAGCCAATCAGGGGAGGGGGGCGAGGCTCCGTATCTGAATGGATACACAGAGCTATGACCCAGCTCGGGTGCCCCCTTAAGAAGCTCCTGGCTGAGGGGGCACTTGATAGGAGGGAGAGGCCAGGAGCCGAAAATAGGGACCCAAGAAGAGGATTCGGGCTGCTCTGCTCAAAACTAACTGCACAGAGGAGGTAAGTATAACATGTTTGCTATTAAAAAAAAACAAAAAAACAAGACTTTACAATCATTTGAAGTGATCTAGCAGGACTTAATTTTCTGACTAAAGTTCCACTTTGAAGTGGAACTTGGGGAATAAGACAAGATCTACCCTTGCAGTGCCCTGCCCCTCCCCCCGCAAGGGGTAAATGCTAATTTAGTCTTATGCCGCGTACACACGAGCGGACTTTTCGACCGGACTGGTCCGACGGACTGTCTGGCGTGGGCTTCATCGAAACCTGCAGCAGACTTTTTCGGTCGAAAATCTGACGGACTTTAGATTTGGAACTTGTTTCAAATCTTTATGTCGGAACTCCGCCGGACCCAGTTCTTATCGAAAAGTCAGCTCGTCTGTATGCTAGTCCGACGGACGAAAACTGATGCTAGGGCAGCTATTGGCTACTGGCTATCAACTTCCTTATTTTAGTCCGGTCTTACATCATCACATACGAATCCGTCGGACTTTGGTGTGATCGTGTGTAGGCAAGTCCGTTTGTTCGGAAAGTCTGTCGGAAGTCTGCCGAAAGTCCGTCGGATAGACCGTCGGACCAGTCCGGACGAAAAGTCCGCTCGTGTGTACGCAGGATAAGAGTTCGTGTTTTACTCACCTTAACCCTGGCTGATCTCAATCCATGTAACCGGTCTCTCGCAGCATTCTCTCTAAGGTGGTTCAGGCTGTGGTCACAGCCCATAGTGTTGAAGGAGGCCACCCACACAGGAATAAGGTAAGCAACACACCTTATCCCAGACCCACAGAGGCCCACTGCAAGGGTAGATCTTGTCTCATTCCCCAAGTTCAGCTTTACAGGTAGGCCTATAATGAGGCTTACCTGTAGGTACTGTGAATATCTCCTAAACTTGCACTGTTTAGGAGCTATTCAGAGTGCATGGAGTCGTGACGTCACCCGTGCGATGCATACTAGCACATTATGACATTGCCTTGCAGGGTATTTTTTTTTTTTATTCTTTAACTGCGGTTTACTACCACTTTAAAGTCTCATTCCCGGAGGTCAAGACCACATTGCGGGCATTTAATATGTCCAGTGTAAATTTCATGCCACTTTCCCGCACTCGAGGAGCCTCAGTTGGCACGTACAACTGGCTATACAAGTGAATGGCTGCACATGAGCTTTGTTGTGTATCATTTACCCACTCATGCACATACAACGTATTTCCTGAACACAGTGGTTTCGGCCACATCCAGCCTTTAAATTGTATGGTAGGTTGTACATACCGGCTGCGGAAAATCTCTGAGAAGATTATGCTAGGCATATGAAATGTCTGCAAAAGTTTGTGTGCATGAGAACTTAGGCCTCTTGCACACAGGGTGTTAAAAAAACTGCTTTTAGAGGCATTTTGTGTTTTTTTCAGCCTCTAAACACCCCTGTATGTTAGCCTATTAGTTGGTTCGTTTCAGGTCCGAATTCAGACAAAAATTTGGTCTGAAATCGGACCTGAAACGATGAACGGGGAACCCAAAGTGTGAACCCAGCCTAATAGTAAATTCAGTGTGGGTGCAGCCATGATAAATAATATTTGCTGTGCTGAGTTCACTCACCTCTAAATTGCTCTTTTCTATAAAAGGCACAAAAACAACTGCAGGGTTTTTTTTTTACGGTTGATTCCTTAACACAGAATAAATTTCAATTTAAAAGATTTTTATAAAATGATTTCAGTCTGCTCTCCAGACCTTCAGTATAATAATTTTGACACATTTCCCTTTAAAAAGAGAACATTAGGATATTCAGTGTAGGCCTTTTATTCTACTAAGAGAAAACATTAATGGAAGGTATTCGATCATGCATTGCAGGGTCAGCTAGTAGCATAAAGTTAATGTGCCAGGAGGTTGAAGCATTTAGCCATCTGGAAACCCAGGCCTTCCCATTTAAGATGACCCGTTCTGACATTCACTTAACCTAGAGGTGATAACTGAATTTTAATATGAGACGTTGGAAGCGATTTTCACTTCCATGAACGTCATAAAAATCCTTGCTCTCGCTATGCCCGTAGGGTGCGGGCATGAAATAAATTGGACGAATCTGGTGCTCTGTTTGTTTTGGTGTCTGGCTAAATTATACTCAATTACCAGAGCGATAATAGCTGCAAGATATTCATTACCAGTTCAGCAAATCATTACGAGTCCACTGGCCAGTAAATCTTGCGTTTGTACAAAAAATTAAATTTGAATGAACCACTTCCCTGTCTGCCATTTATTGTGTTTTAATCTCATTAGGCATTTCAAAGACAGAATGTGCAGTTACCCTTTTGTGACTGCTCAATGCAAATTTTTTTTTGCTGGAGAAGTATGATACTAACAGTCTTTGCAGCCATGGAGTACTGAAATTTGCAGAAAAATAATAAACATTTATCCTGTGATTGTTGTTTTCTGAGAGGTTAGGATTTTACTGCAGATTGCTTTGATAACCTGTTCTAAAGTTGAGATTGCATAGCATAGCCCCCAACTGTCCCTGATTTCGAGGGACTGTGCCTGATTTGGAACAAAGTCCCTCTTTTCCCCTCATTTGTCCCTCATTTTGGTCTTATCTATATAGTTGTATATAAAATGCCTTATTTATCTTTCAAAAAGTGTTTCACAGTGCTAAACCTTTCCTCCAAATTCTAAATTGCTGTATCGATGAATTTCAAGAATAAAGGAATAGTAGTGGTAAAAAAAAGCATTTTTGGGTTTAACTATTATTTTTATTGTATACTTCTCCTTTAAGGGGGTGTGGCAGGGGGTGTGTTCTATGTCTGCATAGTTTTGCTAATAGGTGTCCCTCATTCTCATCTCAAAAAGTTGGGAGGTATGAAATTGGCTATGTATTCACATAGAGCAGTGGTGGTCAATGTTCTCAATACATGGGGTCTCAAGTGTGAGGCCTTGGGTATGCTCAAGTGTGGCCTCCTGGGTTTGCTACAAGTGATAGCAGACATCCCAAGTCTCCCACGAGTTGCGGGAGTCTCCCACATTTGGCTGTGGGCTCATGGACACCGGCGAGTGCCTGGCGATCTCCCGGCTGGGCCTGTCACTCAGCCACACACAGAAGACAGAGCAGCCAGAGCGGCCAAATGGAGTACGGCCGCCACGGCCACTGGGGCTGCTCTGTCTTCTGTCTGTGGCTGAGTGACAGGTGGATGTGATGATGTCCCCGTCTGTGCGAGGTTCAGGACTGTAACAAAGTCCCACCTTCTAGATGGACGGAACACTGATCCAATGATACATTAATTCAGTGTGACATGTATCATAGGAGGCAGGAATTTGTTATAGTTGCCGCCGGGATATTCAAATCTGTTTCAGAGCTCTGTGTGATCAGGCTGTATTTCATGGGCACTGGTAAGGCTGTATTTCATGGGCACTGGTTAGGCTGTATTTCATGGGCACTGGTATAGCTGCATTTAATTGTCACTGGTAAAGCTGCATTTAATTGGCACTGGTAAGTCTGCTTTAATTTGTACTGGTATAGCTGCATTTAATTGGCACTGATCGGGCTGCATTTAATTGGCACTGGTAAGGCTGCATTTCATTGGCACTGGTAAGTCTGCATTTAATCGGGGGGGGGGGGGGGGGGCGTTGGCTTAGTTTTTTCAGGTTGGGCTGTCTGTGATAGTCAGAGAGTGCAAGCGTGCAACAGGAGATAACCAGAAACTAGAGAGATGCAACAGGAGATTGTCAATGACCATGGCCTTACTGCAAAAGATAGAGACTGCAGACAAAGAAAGCAAAAACAGGCGAGAGATGCACCAACCTATAAATTTTGGATGAACCCTCTGCACACTGCTATATACCCTTTCTAGCAAGCTTTTCAATTAAAAAAACAGGGGTTTTTAGTTCACACATATTGCAACACATGTTTAACCACTTAAGGACTACTCCATGTACATTTACTGCGGCAGGGCGACCCTTAAGTGCAAAATCACGTACCTGTATGTGATTCTCATGCACGGCTCTGGGGCACGCACACGCTCACGCTGTGATTGCACACAGCGGGAGCCAATCAGCGGGTCCGGTGGCTGCGATCGCTCTCATGAGAGATAGCAAGAACGGTGGTCTGCCTATGTAAACAAGGCAGACCGTTGTTCTGTCAGACAGGAAGAGAGACATCTGTGATTCCTGCTAATCAGGAACACAGGTGTCCCTCTTTCTCCAGTCAGTACATCCCCCACACAGTAATAAAGCACTCCCAGGGAACACAGTTAACCCTTTGATTGCCCCTGTTGTTAACCCATTCCCTGCCAGTGTCATTTATACAGTGTCAGTACTTTTTTTTTTTTTTTACCACTGATCACTGTATTGGTGTCACTGGCCCCCAAAAAGTGTCACTTAGTGTCAGATTTGTCCGATGCAGTGTCGCAGTCCCACTAAAAATCACTGATCGCTGCCATTACTAGTAAAAAAAAAAGTCCATAAATCTATCCCATAGTTTGTAGATGCTATAACTTTTGTGAAAATATGCTTTTTTGGATTTTTCTCACCAAAAATATGTAGCAGAATACAAATTGGCCTAAATTGATGAAGAAATTAGATTTTTATTTTTTTTTTTTTTTATTGAGAATGTTTTATAGCAGAAAGTAAAAACTTTTTTTTTCAAAATTGTCAGTCTTTTTTTTATTTATAGCGCAAAAAATAAAGACCGCAGAGGCGATCAAATACCACCAAAAGAAAGCTCTATTTGTGGGGAAAAATTGACAATTTTATTCAGGTACAGCATTGCACGAACGCGCAATTGTCAGTTAAAGCAACACAGTGCCGTATCGCAAAAAAATGGCAGGGTCAGGAAGGGAGTAAAACCTTCAGGAGTTGAAGTGGTTAAGCTGGCCAACTGGCCACGTATTACCTCTATGACCAGTCCCTGACCTGCTCTGCAAAATGGAGATGCTACAGTGGACACAATGCAAACATGCTGCAAACAGACATAAATTGGGGGAGAGCCACTAGGTTCAGGTCTGGTCACTGACCTGCAACGCAGCAGAAATAGGATATACCTGTGCATAGCTCCCAACTGCCCTGATTTTGAGGGACTGTCCCTGATTTGGAACAAAGTCCCTCTGTCACTCTTTCCTCCTCATTTGTCCCTCATTTTGGTCTGATCTATATAATTGTATATAAAATGCATTATTTATCTTTCAAAAAGTGTTTCCCAGTGCTAAGCCTTTCAACCAAATAGTAGTGGTAAAAAAAAAGCACTTGTGGGTATAACTAATCTTTTTTTTGTTAATTTATCCTTTAAGGGGGCATGGCAAGGGTGAGTGTCCTATGCCTACATACTTTTGCTAATAGGTGTCCCTCATTTCCATCTCAAAAAGTTGGGAGGTATGCCTGTGTTTAGATCCCAATAGCTTGTACATGTGTATAATCAATCAGGTAACCACGTGCTAACAACAGAAATTCTGGATGAACCCTCTGCACACTGTTCTATAGCCTTTCTAGCAAGCTTCGCAATAAAAATTAGAACAGGTCTGGGACTGGCCATAGAGGCATTACTTTGACGCAGTTGGCCAGCTTAAACATGTATTGCAATTAAAAATCCCTGTTTTTTTATTGCAAAGCTTGCTAGAAAGGGTAAAAACAGTGTGCAAAGGGTTCATCCAGAATTTCTAGTGTTAACATGTGGTCACACCCCTTTAGTACCTAATGGAGTATGTACATGTACAATAGGGTGACCAGATGTCCCGGGGCTGAGGACACTGTCCCCGGAGCCAGTCTGTCCCCTGATTGCAAGGGCGGCGCTAGGAGCAGGCCGATCCTGGCCTGGTGCTGAGGCGGGGGGGGGTCCACCTCGGGTGCCACACACTGGGGGGGGGGTGTCAGCTTTAATTTAAATCACTGTGTGCTCCCTGTCACACAAGTCCCGCCTCATGGTTTAGACAGGCAGCACACTTGTCCAATGCCGGGACATGTGCTTCTACCATAGGTCCATAGGTAGAAGCCGTTCCAGGAGCCGATTCAAATTAAAGCTGACACAGCGGGAGACGCCGGCCTGACACCCCCCCCCCCCCCCCCCCCCAGTGTATGGCACCCAGGGTGGACTACCCCCACTCTGCCTCAGCACCTGCCCAGGATCTGTGTGATGACTCGCATCTCCTCTCAGGTCTCCTGCACAGGTGAGGCCCCATTCCTGGGCACAGGTGAGGCTTTATAGATGGGCACTGGTGAGGCTTCATAGACGGGCACTGGTGAGGCTGCATTGCTGAGCATTGGTCGGGCTGCATAGATGGGCACAGCTGAACCCTGCATTCTTTATGTAGCGCACTGCTGAGCCCTGCATTCTTTATGTAGCGCACTCCTGAGCCCTGCATTCTTTATGTAGCACACTCCTGAGCCCTGCATTCTTTATGTATTGCACTCCTGAGCTCTGCATTCTTTATGTAGTATGCTCCTTAGCCCTGCATTCTTTAAGTAACACACTCTGCACTCTGTTTTTCTTTGTCTTATATTCATAACATTTGGTAGTCATATTTTAAAAAATTCTAAGAAGTATCTTTTTTTTATCTTTATTTATAAACAAAATGTGAGAAATAACGTATATATCATACAATCATTCCATAAATAGATACCACATATACTGCATGTATAATTTTAGGAAAATATGCTTATAAAATTGTTTACCATTTGCCAATAAAAAAAAAAAAAAAAAAAAGTCCCCGGATTTCATTTTAAAAATCTGGTCATAATGTACAAGCTAGTGGGATCTGAGCACATGTTTATCTTATTTCAGATGCAGCAGTCTAGTGTGGCATAATGAGAAGTGAAAAAAGTAGTGCGTTGTGGTGCACTACAATGCACATTTATTGGCAAGGTGCATTGGAGTGCCATTCAAATGTATTGCTTGAGTGTCACTCTTCGTTCATAGTTATGGTGGTTGTTCCTGAGGCTTGTGAGGCTTCAAACATTTATCTGCGGGCCAAAGGTTGTCTGTACTATTGAGGAGCTTACTCAGCCTAAAAAGGAGTCTGGTTCATACAAACAATCTTCAGTGTCACAGATAGGTCTTTGATTCCTTATACTTTGTATGCCTCTCTCCTTTTCCTTCTGTATTCACTTCCACTTGTGGGCTGCAATACCTATATAGGGTATCTTCATTCATCTAAATCTAAATTAGATTGCAGAAACTGCATGTTATTGGTCACTTTTCCTCACTTTTCCTACACATTTGACTTTGAAGGCTGATCATGCTATTGTACTGTGTTATTGCAACACACAGTAACACGTTACACTGGTTTTTGCGATGCAGTGCTATACATTCTGACTGGGACACCAATGCAACTTACCAGTGGATGGCACCACAAAGTACATTAATGCACCATGCATTGTAATGTGCTGTGTTATAAAAAAAATACTTAATGCTTCTTTTTTAGTGCATTAGACAGTCCATTAAAATAAATTTGCTCCCCTGACATAGCGCATGTTAATGCAAGGCATAATGCACACTAATGCACATGCACTAATACAGAGCAACAGTGTGAATGAAGCCTAAGGGGCCGATCTATAAATATTTTCACAAAAACAATTACACAGCTTTCACTCAGGATTTACACATTTTCTAATTTTATTTTCCTGGATGAAACTTGTGTGAAAACATTTAGAAATAGACCCCTGACTGATTTTTTTGCATCTTAAATGATTTCTTTCTTTGAGAAACTGCACATATGCTGAAGGAGACGGTTAGAAACTTCCGACCTGCAGCAAAAGATGGTCAGAGACTGCCGACCTGCAGCAAGAGATGGTCAGAGACTGCCGACCTGCAGCAAAATATGGTCAGAGACTACCGACCTGCAGCAAGAGATGATCAGAGACTGCCGACCTGCAGCAAGAGATGATCAGAGACTGCCGACCTGCAGCAAGAGATAGTCAGAGACTGCCGACCTGCAGCAAAACATGGTCAGAGACTGCCTACCTGCAGCAAGAGATGGTCAGAGTCTGCCGACCTGCAGCAAGAGATGGTCAGAGTCTGCCAACCTGCAGCAAGAGATGGTCAGAGTCTGCTGACCTGCTGCAAGAGATGGTCAGAGTCTGCCGACCTGCTGCAAGAGATGGTCAGAGACTGCCGACCTGCAGCAAGAGATGGTCAGAGACTGCCGACCTGCTGCAAGAGATGGTCAGAGACTGCCAACCTGCAGCAAGAGATGGTCAGAGACTGCCGACCTGCAGCAAGAGATGGTCAGAGACTGCTGACCTGCAGCAAGAGATGGTCAGAGACTGCTGACCTGCAACAAGAGATGATCAGAGACTGCACATCTGCAACAAGAGATGGTCAGAGACTGCACACCTGCAACAAGAGATGATCAGAGACTGCACATCTGCAACAAGAGATGGTCAGAGACTGCACACCTGCAACAAGAGATGATCAGAGACTGCACATCTGCAACAAGAGATGATCAGAGACTGCACATCTGCAACAAGAGATGATCAGAGACTGCACACCTGCAACAAGAGATGGTCAGAGACCATTTATTTTGCAGAGATTCAAGAGAACATTTTCAAAGACTACAAGCACGCTACAAGAGGTGAATAGAGACTTCAGATCTGGTAAATGAGATAGTCAGAGCTTGTAGAGATGCAACAGGAGATTGTCAGTGTTTATAGACATGCTAAAGAGATGGTGCAGATATGCTGAAAGAGCTATACAGGGTGAAAACATGCTACAAGGGTTGGAGACTGGTACATGCTTCAGGAGACAGTTTTAGACAGGAGACACAATCCTTTTTTTATTAGTCCTGGATAATATTTTTGTGACCGTGTATAAATACACAGTACTTATATAAGATAACTGTTTTTCTACTGATGATAGAAAAAAATATGCGTCTATAGCCACCTCTTTGGCTATGGTGTCTACTGTGCCTAGTGGTAAATATGGCCCCGGTCATACATTGTTTCAAGATTGCTGAATTGCAATTGCACACTGCAATTGTGCTATAATTATATAGTATATGAAACATAAATAGTAGGACTGTCATTGATGTTATAGGAGATTTACATGGCTGCCCATGATTCCTTACACCTATGTTTATATACAGTAATGAACCAGCATAACCCAGAATGACTCTAGAACTTTGATGCTTCTGCTATGGCGGGGGAATTCCTCCATTCACCTCATTTGTGTGGATCAAGGAATCCTGCTGGCTGAGCAATAAAAAAAGGAAACATTGATGACCAGCTTAAAGAGGTTGTAACCCTGAAACAAAAAAAGATTCTGTTCCTTTAAAACACGTTAAATTGCTTAGTGCCTAGGTGGTGTCACTTGTCCCTTTGTATGCTGTAAAAACCTGGTTTATCCTGCATGTTCCTGTGTCCCCCTAGGTGTGCTGACCATGGTAATCATGGCTGCTGATCCATGATACCGTGGTCAGTTTAAGTGCCTCCATCAGCCTGCAGTCTCTCCCTCCCCCCCACCCCCCCTACATGTCAGCTCCTAGTGTGTGAGCCACCCTTCCCCCTCCCCCCGCTTTTCTATGTGGTAGTAAATTTAGTGCTCACAATTACTGCCAGCCTCTCTGTTATAACAAGATATAGTATACCAAGGGCTCAAAATTTCAAGTCCTGAGCTACTAGCCAGGCCTTAAGGGTTACTCGCCACCAGTTGCCCCACCCAACCCCTACCATGCCCCGCCCCTAATCCTGCCCCTAAACACGCCCTCATAAATCATCTCATGAAGTGACACTTAAATGTTTTATGCAGAATTAAGTTACAAAAATAAATATTAGCAACAACTTTATCAGTGCTCATCAGTGCCCATCAGCACAGCTTCACTAGTGCTCATCAATGCAGCCCCACCAGTGCCCATCAATGCAGCGTGTCTAGTGCCCATCAATGCAGCATAACCAGTGCCCATCAATGCAGCCTGACCTGCGCCCATCAATGCAGCGTAACAAGTGCCCATCAATGCAGCCTGACTTGTGCCCATCAATGCAGCCTGACTTGTGCCCATCAATGCAGCATAACCAGTGCCCATCAATGCAGCATGACCAGTGCCCATCAATGCAGCATAACCAGTGCCCATCAATGCAGCATGACCTGTGTCCATCAATGCAGCATAACCAGTGCCCATCAATGCAGCATAACCAGTGCCCATCAATGCAGCATAACCAGTGCCCATCAATGCAGCCTGACCTGTGCCCACCAATGCAACATAACCAGTGCCCACCAATGCAGCATGACCTGTGCCCATCAATACAGCATAACCAGTGCCCATCAATGCAGTGTAACCAGTGCCCATCAATGCAGCATAACCAGTGCCCATCAATGCAGCATGACCTGTACCCATCAATGCAGCATGAACTGTACCCATCAATGCAGCATGACCTGTGCCCATCAGTGAAGCGTAACCAGTGCCCATCAATGCAGCGTGACCAGTACCTATCAATGCAGCATAACCAGTGCCCATCAATGCAGCAGCAGCATGACCAGTGCCCATCAATGCAGCATAAACAGTGCTCATCAATGCAGCATAACCAGCGCCCATCAATGCAGCATGACCTGCGGCCATCAGTGCACCATGACCTGTGCCCATCAATAAAGCATAACCAGTGCCCATCAATACAGCGTAACCAGTGCCCATCAATGCAGTGTAATCAGTGCCCATCAATGCATCCTGACCTTTGCCCATAAACGTAGCATAACCAGTGCCCATCAATGCAGCATGACCTGTACCCATCAATGCAGATGAACTGTGCCTATCAATGTAGCATGACCTGTGACCATCAATGGAGCGTAACCAGTTTACATCAATGCAGCATGACCAGTGCCCATCAATGCAGCATAACCAGTGGCCATCAATGCAGAATAACCATTGCCCATCAATGCAGCCTCACCTGTGCAGAGGAAGAGGCGAGCCGGATCATCACAGAGCAGGGGTTGCCCGCTGTAACAGCTTTCATTTGAATTGCCCGTTGTTCTCGGGGCTCACCGTCACACAGTCCCGCCTCCTGGCCTGGTGCTTTTGATGACGTCACACATCACACATTTTTTATTAAGCACATTATTAGAGCCTGAGGCTCTAATTGGCTTTAAAAAAGGGTGGGCTCAGAGCACTGCGTCCTGAGCCCACCCAGTTGTGGGACAATAGCAAATTAACCACTTGACGACCGCCTCACGCTGATATACGTCAGCAGAATGGCACGGGCAGGCAAAATCACGTACCTGGTATGTGATTGCCTTCCCGCGGGCGGGGGGTCCGATCGGACCCCCCCCAGTGCCCGAGGCGGTCGGCTTTGGTCTGTGAGCGTTCAGAGATGAGGGGGAGGCCATCCATTCGTGGCCCCCCCCCTCGCGATCGCTCCCAGCCAATGAGAATCTTCCCCTGCCTCTGTGTAGTACACAGAGGCAGGGGATGTGATGTCATCTCTCCTCGGCTCGGCAGTTTCCATTCCGGTGCCAAGGAGAGAAGACTGCAATGTGAGTGCACTAACACTACACACACAGTAGAACATGCCAGGCACACATTACACCCCCCTTTACCCCCCTCCCCCCCCCGATCACCCCTCCCCCCCCCCCCCGTCACACTGACACCAAGCAGTTTTTTTTTTTCCTGATTACTGCATGGTGTCAGTTTGTGACAGTTAGTGTGGTAGGGCAGTTAGTATTAGCCCCCTTTAGGTCTAGGGTACCCCCCTAACCCCACCTAATAAAGTTTTAACCCCTTGATCACCCCCCGTCGCCAGTGTCACTAAGCGATCATTTTTCTGATTGCTGTATTAGTGTCGCTGGTGACGCTAGTTAGGGAGGTAAATATTTAGGTTCGCCGTCAGCGTTTTATAGCGACAGGGACCCCCATATACTACCTAATAAAGGTTTTAACCCCTTGATTGCCCCCTAGTTAACCCTTTCACCACTGATCACTGTATAAGTGTTACGGGTGACGCTGGTTAGTTTGTTTATTTTTTATAGTGTCAGGGCACCCGCCGTTTATTACCGAATAAAGGTTTAGCCCCCTGATTGCCCGGCGGTGATATGCGTCGCCCCAGGCAGCGTCAGATTAGCGCCAGTACCGCTAACACCCACGCACGCAGCATACGCCTCCCTTAGTGGTATAGTATCTGAACGGATCAATATCTGATCCAATCAGATCTATACTAGCGTCCCCAGCAGTTTAGGGTTCCCAAAAACGCAGTGTTAGCGGAATCAGCCCAGATACCTGCTAGCATCTGCGTTTTGCCCCTCCGCCCGGCCCAGCCCACCCAAGTGCAGTATCGATCGATCACTGTCACTTACAAAACACTAAACACATAACTGTAGCGTTCGCAGAGTCAGGCCTGATCCCTGCGATCGCTAACAGTTTTTTTGGTAGCGTTTTGGTGAACTGGCAAGCACCAGCAGCCTAGTACACCCCGGTCGTAGTCAAACCAGCACTGCAGTAACACTTGGTGACGTGGCGAGTCCCATAAGTGCAGTTCAAGCTGGTGAGGTGGCAAGCACAAGTAGTGTCCCGCTGCCACCAAGAAGAAGACAAACAGGCCTGTCGTGCCCATAATGCCCTTCCTGCTGCATTCGCCAATCCTAATTGGGAACCCACCACTTCTGCAGCACCCGTACTTCCCCCATTCACATCCCCAACCAAATGCAGTTGGCTGCATGAGAGGCATTTTTATGTCCTCCCGAGTACCCCTACCCAACGAACCCCCCCAAAAAAGATGTAGTGTCTGCAGCAAGCGCGGATATAGGCGTGACACCCGCTATTATTGTCCCTCCTGTCCTGACAATCCTGATCTTTGCATTGGTTAATGTTTTGAACGCTACCATACACTAGTTGAGTATTAGGGTCTCCCAAGATGCCATCACATTTTGAGAGACCCGAACCTGGAACCGGTTACAGTTATAAAAGTTAGTTACAAAAAAAAGTGTAAAAAAAAAAAATATATATATATATATATAAAATAAAAAAAAAAATAGTTGTCGTTTTATTGTTCTCTCTCTATTCTCTCTATATTGTTCTGCTCTTTTTTACTGTATTCTATTCTGCAATGTTTTATTGTTATTATGTTTTATCATGTTTGCTTTTCAAGTATGCAATTTTTTATACTTTACCGTTTACTGTGTTTTATTGTTAACCATTTTTTTTGTCTGGTACGCCATTCACGACTTTGAGTGGTTATACCAGAATGATGCCTGCAGGTTTAGGTATCATCTTGGTATCATTCTTTTCAGCCAACGGTCGGCTTTCATGTAAAAGTAATCCTAGCGGCTAATTAGCCTCTAGACTGCTTTTACAAGCAGTGGGAGGGAATGCCCCCCCCCCCCCCCCACCGTCTTCCGTGTTTTTCTCTGGCTCTCCTGTCTCAACAGGGAACCTGAGAATGCAGACGGTGATTCAGCCAGCTGACCATAGAGCTGATCAGAGACCAGAGTGGCTCCAAACATCTCTATGGCCTAAGAAACCGGAAGCTACGAGCATTTCATGACTTAGATTTCGCCGGATGTAAACAGCGCCATTGGGAAATTGGGAAAGCATTTTATCACACCGATCTTGGTGTGGTCATATGCTTTGAGGGCAGAGGAGAGATCTAGGGTCTAATAGACCCCAATTTTTTCAAAAAAGAGTACCTGTCACTACCTATTGCTATTATAGGGGATATTTACATTCCCTGAGATAAAAAAAAAATGAAAGGAACAGTTTAAAAATAAGATAAAAAAGCAAAAAAAAATAAAGAAAAAAAAAAAAGCACCCCTGTCGCCCCCTGCTCTCGCGCTAAGGCGAACGCAAGCATCGGTCTGTTGTCAAATGTAAACAGCAATTGTACCATGCATGTGAGGTATCACCGCGAAGAGATCGTGGGCAGTAATTTTAGCAGTAGACCTCCTCTGTAAATCTAAAGTGGTAACCTGTAAAGGCTTTTAAAGGCTTTTAAAAATGTATTTATTTTGTTGCCACTGCACGTTTGTGCGTAATTGTAAAGCATGTCATGTTTGGTATCCATGTACTCGGCCTAAGATCATCTTTTTTATTTCATCAAACATTTGGGCAATATAGTGTGTTTTAGTGCATTAAAATTTAAAAAAGTGTGTTTTTTCCCAAAAAAATGCGTTTGAAAAATCGCTGCGCAAATACTGTGTGAAAAAAAAAATGAAACACCCACCATTTTAATCTTTAGGGCATTTGCTTTAAAAAAAATATATAATGTTTGGGGGTTCAAAGTAATTTTCTTGCAAAAAAAAAAATGTTTTCATGTAAACAAAAAGTGTTAGAAAGGGCTTTGTCTTCAAGTGGTTAGAAGAGTGGGTGATGTGTGACATAAGCTTCTAAATGTTGTGCATAAAATGCCAGGACAGTTCAAAACCCCCCCAAATGACCCCATTTTGGAAAGTAGACACCCCAAGCTATTTGCTGAGAGTCATGTCGAGTCCATGGAATATTTTATATTGTGACACAAGTTGCGGGAAAGAGACAAATTATTTATTTATTTTTTTGCACAAAGTTGTCACTAAATGATATATTGCTCGAACATGCCATGGGAATATGTGAAATTACACCCCAAAATACATTCTGTTGCTTCTCCTGAGTACGAGGGATACCACATGTGTGAGACTTTTTGGGAGCCTAGCCGCGTACGGGACCCCGAAAACCAAGCACTGCCTTCAGGCTTTCTAAGGGCGTAAATTTTTGATTTCACTGTTCACTGCCTATCACAGTTTTGGAGGCCATGGAATGCCCAGGTGGCACAAAACCCCCCCAAATTACCCCATTTTGGAAAGTAGACACCCCAAGCTATTTGCTGAGAGGTATAGTGAGTATTTTGCAGACCTCACTTTTTGTCACAAAGTTTTGAAAATTGAAAAAAAAAAAAAAATGTTTTTTCTTGTCTTTCTTCATTTTCAAAAACAAATGAGAGCTGCAAAATACTCACCATGCCTCTCAGCAAATAGCTTGGGGTGTCTACTTTCCAAAATTGGGTCATTTGGGGGGGGGGGTTTGTGCCACCTGGGCATTCCATGGCCTCTGAAATTGTGATAGGCAGTGAAGAGTGAAATAAAAAATTTACACCCTTAGAAACCCTGAAGGCGGTGATTGGTTTTCGGGGCCCCGTACGCGGCTAGGCTCCCAAAAAGTCCCACACATGTGGTATCCCCATACTCAGGAGAAGCAGCTAAATGTATTTTGGGGTGCAATTCCACATATGCCCATGGCCTGTGTGAGCAATATATCATTTAGTGACAACTTTGTGCAAAAAAAATAAAAAATTGTCACTTTCCCGCAACTTGTATCAAAATATAAAATATTCCATGGACTCAACATGCCTCTCAGCAAATAGCTTGGGGTGTCTACTTTCCAAAATGGGGTCATTTGGGGGGGGGTTGTGCCATCTGGGCATTTTATGGCCTTCAAAATTGTGATAGGTAGTGAGCAGTGAAATCAAAAATTTACGCCCTTAGAAATCCTGAAGGCGGTGATTGGTTTTCGGGGCCCCGTACCCGGCTAATCTCCAAAAAAGTCCCACACATGTGGTATCCCTGTACTCAGCAGAAGCAGCTGAATGTATTTTGGGGTGCAATTCCACATATGCCCATGGCCTGTGTGAGCAATATATCATTTAGTGACAACTTTTTGTCATTTTTTTTTTTTTGTCATTATTCAATCACTTGGGACAAAAAAAATTAATATTCAATGGGCTCAACATGCCTCTCAGCAATTTCCTTGGGGTGTCTACTTTCCAAAATGGGGTCATTTGGGGGGGGGTTGTACTGCCCTGACATTTTAGCACCTCAAGAAATGACATAGGCAGTCATAAACTAAAAGCTCTGTAAATTCCAGAAAATGTACCCTAGCTTGTAGACGCTATAACTTTTGCGCAAACCAATAAATATACGCTTATTGACATTTTTTTTACCAAAGACATGTGGCCGAATACATTTTGGCCTAAATGTATGACTAAAATTGAGTTTATTGGATTTTTTTAATAACAAAAAGTAGAAAATATCATTTTTTTTCAAAATTTTCGGTCTTTTTCCGTTTATAGCGCAAAAAATAAAAACCGCAGAGGTGATCAAATACCATCAAAAGAAAGCTCTATTTGTGGGAAGAAAAGGACGCAAATTTTGTTTGGGTACAGCATTGCATGACCATGCAATTAGGAGTTAAAGCGACGCAGTGCCAAATTGGAAAAAGTCCTCTGGTCTTTAGGCAGCCAAATGGTCCGGGGCAGAAGTGGTTAATATTCACTATTGTCTTCCTAAATTCTCCTCAGGACGCTCTTCCTGTTTGGCCGGGAGGAGAAGCAACGGCACAGCTCTTCCTTTCTCCTGCCTCCTAAGGTAAGGCCTCTGATCGCTGCTCTCCCATCCATCTCCCGTTGGGGGGGGGGGGGGGCCTGGTGTGGGTTGATGAATTCCCTTCCATCTCCCACGTGGGGTGTTGATCGCCGCAGTCCTGTCCATCACCTGCGGGGTGGGGGCGTTAGTTTGCCCCCTCCCCCCCCCCCCCCAAAAATATTGATCACCGGCCGCCACTGGCCATCAAATAACCAAAAAAAAGACTTGCTTAATGCTAAATGCTTAATCTAAATGCCCTTTTTTACTCACTTTATATCAGATTACACTCCAGTTCCCAAATGGACGCTTCCTATTGGATGTCCAGTCCTATCAGGATTCAGAAGAGGAGTCTGCTGCGGTGACTCCATTGTTAGGGGACAGGAGGACGCAGGCAGCACTGAATTAGCAGTCCCCTGTAGTCAGAAATGGTGCAAGTGAGGTATCCCAACAGGTGAATATATCTTTCTTAACAAGGTTAGGTTTAAAAAAAAAAAAAAAAAAAACTGTACAGGATGAGTTAGAGGTGGTGAAATGGGAGTTATATATTTGCTCAAAGTCAAGCTTTAATACATGACTGGGAAAAATGGGGGGTTATGATTTTTTTTTAAAAATCACTGACGCTGCTCTTTTTTTTTAAAGCCTACCCCACTGGGACTGATGATTCAGTTTTGTACGCATGCTGGTAAACTGTATCTTTTGCTGTCTTTTACCCATCTAGCCATCAATGCCCAGCCCAAATTGAAACACCAGTTTTGAGTGGTGTTGACCTTGGGCTTTAATTCAAGCTGTACATCTTTTTTTTTTTTTTCCAAAATTTCTTCTATGGATATTTCCAGAATAAAGTAAAATAAAATTATGCTGCATTTAATTGATTCTGAAATAGACTTTCCTCTGCTGGAAGCCTGGTATAAAATAATCAGTAGCTGCAGGATTAGGAGAGGAGAAAACTGCAGCGCAGGCAGAAAATACAATAAATCCAGTATAGGAAAAGAGGAGATTTTGTTCGAAGTAACACAGAGTGTGTCTGGGAGACACAGAACTGGGCTATCTGCATTCGCCTGATAAGACAGCCAGAGAGGGAATAATTCCCTTCTTATTGTAGAGGGGAACAGCATTGCAGATCCTTCCATCATTCAGAGCATCTCTTTCACAAGATGTCACATTTCTGCAGCCTTTCTGTCCTTGTGTCCAAGCCAGAGCACGATATTATGCTGCTTGTTTTATAGGGAATGGATGGGGATTTCAGTCTTCACTGTAAAACTGTCAGGACCTACTGCAGGTATGCAGCATCCAATATAGGCTTGTTTATCGCAGCTCACAGTCCAACAATGGCAGACTGGGTCCCTTAATGAAGGCTAGGAGGATGGATAGAAATATTGGGAGCTGACTTTTATTCAAAGGTACAGGCTTCACGGCTGTCATTCTGATGCTTGTTTCAAAACCTAGTGAGGCCTGACAAATAAAAAGCATTACTTTTAAAGCTGAAATCCAGGAAAGAAAATTTTAGAACAGTGAAGTAAAATGACCTTCAAACTGTCACCAAAGCTGTCCCCAAAGTAGCAGTAGTTCTCTTCTGCCACTAGATGTCCTCAGGCTTCTGGGTTGAATAATGTCCAAGGTCATTAAAGTGTTACTAAACCCACAACAGTTTAATCAGTCTGTATATGCAGTAATGCATGCTTGTTTTATTTACTGTGAAACCAAAGGGGTTAATCCTCCGCATTGTGTAAAAAGGTTGTTTCCTGTCCTCTCTGATCCTCCCCTTCTTTTACTGTCCCCAATCCATCTGTTGATAGAACAGAATCCCACAAGGCACTCTGCACATGCTCAGTTTGGCATGTATTGCTAGTGAGTTTGTCTTTTTTTTTTTGGGAGGGTACATGTGATGAGCACAGCGCCAATCAGCACTGCACTGTCCGGAACTCAAGGTATTGTGCAGTGCTTCCCAGTCTTTTGTTAAATAAGTTGGCTACGCAGTTACTACCAATCATTTATTGCTATGATAATTGCAGCTCCTGATTTCTATAGATTGTATGCCTATGCAATTGTACCATATAATGCCTTGTGTTCTACTCAATAAAAATCTATTTTGTTGATTAAAAAAAAATCAGCACTGTTCAGACAAAGGGTCAAGAGTCATGCAGCTTCATAGAACAGTCAGAGGAGAATGAAAAATATGTCTACAAGCTTTAACCAGTGCTCAACTGGACACTGATAGAAGTCACAAGACTGCTATATACTGCTGATGACAAAAGGTATTTAGCAGTTTATATTTACTAAAATAATTGCATTTCCATGTTCTGTGTACTGTGGGAGACCAGATCTATTGAATGCAGGGTTTTAGTAACACTTTAAGTTCACTTCCTGTGAGCCCAGGCTGTCATGGATCTGCTTCCTGGGGTTTTCACGTTATGCAAATGAAAAAAATTAGACTCAATGTACTACTGCAATAAATGGCACATGTCATGCCATATGGTGTGAGTTCAGGTAAAGCGAAATTAAACCCTTCTATCCTTTACATCAAGGAAGCTGCTTTTAGTTAAAAAGGTTCGTCAGTCTGTGTGGTTGCTGACTTTTAATAAAAAGACACCTACTCAGGGATCCAAGGCTGTCCTCACTCGGGCAGGTTCTTCATCAGTCTTCAGGTCCCTGGTGCCGCCATGTTTACCATGGGAAACCAGTTGTGACTGCTTGCGGCTTCACAGCTGGCTCCCTACTGTGCATGTGAGTCGCACTGCACTTTGTAAATGGACCCATAGCCTTTTTGGACCTGTGACGTGTCCCAGGAGGTTGCGGGGGAGTGGGGTAGGAGTTTAAAATTCTACTCCCTTTCTCTCCATGGGGATACCACAAAATTGGGACCATGTCCCTATGTAGCTCTACCCCTGCAGGAGCCACTGTAATGCAGCCAGATTTCCCTAGAATCAGTGCAGAGGCAACCAGGCACCCAGCAACATTTCACCATTTCTAGCTCAATAATCAGTCTATGGTTGGTCATTTTTTTGGATTTTTATTTTTTAAGAACTTGGGATGGGAAGGGGTGGTATTGTATACCCCAAATTTTCTATTTGCTTGTATGAGGACACTTCACTTTGCTCAGTATCTGTGACTAGTCTGAATGCAGATTCAAGTACAGGAAGCATTACTAAATCCTCTCTTTGGAAGCTAACCAAGCCAGGAATTCTATAGACTCATATCTCAAACTATTTATAAGCCTCTTCAGCGAACTACTGGGCACACCTTCCCAGGGATTGGCTGGAACACTATAAATATTAAGGCTGAGATTTGGCTTGCCCAACCCACTATGTTCCAGAAGTCTTAGGGAGATAGGGGAAAGCAATCAAACCCATCATTTGTGAGACCCAGAGCAGCCAAAAGCAACCAACAACTGCTCCACTGACTAAAGAAGAACCAAAAATAATTAAATTTGCCTAGCTTCCTAGCAACATACAGTAACTAAGAGAGTACTACGCCTATGTATACTAAGTCCACAGCATTAAGCTTCCATCACCAAGTGACAGGACCTGCAGCTGAAGGTCAAAGGAAACAAGGTGTTTCCTTTAGTATACCAGTTTCTACCCAATGCCCCTTCTATAGCTCTGCACAGATGGTCACGCTCCCAGATGACATACTCATTTTCAGGCTTCCATCACTACTCACATAATGGGACTCTGTCAATGCTTTACATACCCCACTACATCCCCCCCCCCCCAGCCACTGTGAGATGCCAGCTGGACTGTTTTTCCCCCTTCTCGTAGCCGCCACACTGGAGATCAGAGTAACTGTGCTGGACAGAGGGGAGAAATGTAGCTGAAGGCTCTGTTTAATCCCCCACTCGCCCCCCTCCCTCATCCTGTCAGTAGCAGTAGTGGCGAGACTGACGGGGAAATGGATGGAAAGTGGCTGCTCATTTTTTCTTTCCTCCCTTCTGGTGATGCAAACAAGCAAACTACATTGAGATATGTAGTCCTCTCACGAGCACTACAACTCACAGAGAACCCTGCTTGAAGAGGAGGGGAAAGCAAGAAGTTTGCCCAGGCAAATTCCACTGGAGGAGTTCAGTGGAATGGAGGCAGAGAGTGAGCCCATGCTGCGGGGTGCAATCCCAAAGAGACTGCTACTGTGCAATTGAAAGCCAGACCGTGCAGAGCTATGACCTGAGTGTGGAGAGCTGGAGCCACTGCCAGGATACAGACTTTGCTGCACTGTCTACCGAAGTTGCCACGGGCAATCCAGAGTAAGGAGATACCAAACCAGTGGCACCACTGCTGCTGTGTCACTGGGACAGGTAAGAGGGCCTTTCCGGCCATTGCTAAATACCACCACTAGGGACTGTTATATTAGGAACTACCTCACCAGCTACCTTATAGCTATAGTTTTGCCTGCATGCCTTGTTGACTGCCTTCAAGCGCACCAGTGGTTACTGGGCCCCAACATTTAGCCATCTGAAGAGTCAGGACTAAAGACTGCCCTTAAACGTTGCTATCCAGAGACCTTTTTTCCCTTTGCTTAGTTATAGAGGTACCGCTTAGGAGACGCTGCACCATACCCCAGTGCACTCTAAATCAGTGTATCATTTCTACTGGATTTAATGATTATTTACATTGTTTACTACTGATTTGCTAATTCACATATTGAATTCAGTTAGTAGTATAGAACCCGATCCTAGTTACTTTGGCGTAGTTTTACCAAATAGATATACTTTATTGTCATTGTATACATACAACAAAATTTTTCCGTAGTTATTACTCTGTCTAGCAGACTGTGTTCAGTTTTACCTGTGTGCTCATTTATGTTCCACTGCCATTTATCCCAAACCTGTATCGATAGATTAAGTGCATTTATCACTAAAGTTTCTAGTAGCAACCCATGCCCAGGTAATAGGCGTGTATATTTGAGGCTCTATACATGCTTGCAGTGATTTTTATTCAACCAGGTGTGTCAGAGGGGCTGAGGTTGTTCTTGGAGTTGAGGCATAGAACAGAGAACCCAAAATTACCAAGCGGCTCCTTTTGGAGTGGTGCTACACACTGAAATATAGATTGTAGGGCCAAAAAATAGTGAATGTGTATGGATTATTTTTAGAGAATAAAGATATCGTTTTGTGTCACTTTAATACTTCCACTGGTAACATTGTCACCAGGACAGGAAGTGAGGTCCTCCAACTGGGGCCTATTACCACAATAATTTTTTTTTTTAGTAGAGTAAAGCAAAGCTAGATCTCCCATCACTTTCCCCTCGCTTCCTTTCCCAGCGGTAATGTTGTTGAGGGAAAACTCCCAGGGACACAGTCAACGGACTATGAGAAAATAATGCAAAGTATATAGAATTGTATATAGTTTCCTGTTGAAATATTTCAATTACTCAAATATTTTATGTATTTTTAATATCTATATTACTTTACTTTGTATTATTTGCTTTCTAGTAAATAAGCTGATAGTTCAGTATAAATAATGAAAGCAGTAGGTTAGGCCTCATACACACTGAGTGTTTGCTCAGCTTCTCTAAATGCCTTTTCTCATAGTGCATAGTCCGGACTAGGTGAGTTGTTACACAGTCAATATTCCTTTAGGATAAATTATTTGATTTAGCCTCTAAAGTGGTTGGGAGAGTCCGGTGAAACCGGTCAGGCGGTTTTTCGTGACCAACTCTGATACAATATCACCCTGAGGATTTGAAGCATGGGATAACCGGTAATGACTAAGCATTGAATTTGATGAAGTACCCGAGGACCCGATAAGTACCTGTTCATAATTTATCTTATTGGAATATTGACTGTGTAACAACTCACCTAGTCCGGGCTATGCACTCAGCAAGGACCCCATGGGATTCTGATTGGTAGCCCAGTGCTTTATAGACTGTGATTTTACTTTTAGTGCGAGAGAGGAAGGGAGTCTAGGATATAGAGTGATCCTACTGTTGAATATATGAAAGACATTTTACTTTAACATCTTGTTCCTGACGTTTGAACCTCCTCTAGACCAGGGTTTCTCAACTCCAGTCCTCAAGGTGCCCCAACAGGTCATGTTTTCAGGCTTGCCATTAGTTTGCACAGGTGATTTGATCAGTTTCAATGCCTTAGTAATTACCACAGCTGTTTCATCTGAGGGAAATCCTGAAAACATGACCTGTTGGGGTGCCTTGAGGACTGGAGTTGAGAAACACTGCTCTAGACCACTATTACCAGCTTCCTGATACGTTTAATCCAGTGTTTGATTGCTTTCACCACTGCCATCATCATTGCAACATTCATGTTTTCTGTGGATCACCTCTAATTCTTTACCTTACAGGACAATTTTGTCCACTGCCAGGGTGTATTATTCCATCTATGTCTCTTCCTCCAAGCAGCCTAGTGCTTATATAGAGGACATTATATACAATGAGGACGGAAAGTATTCAGACCCCCTTACATTTTTCACTCTTTGTTATATTGCAGCCATTTGCTAAAATCATTTAAGTTCATTTTTTTCCTCATTAATTTACACACAGCGCCCCATATTGACAGAAAAACACAGAATTGTTGACATTTTTGCATATTTATTAAAAAAGAAAAACTGAAATATCACATGGTCCTAAGTATTCAGACCCTTTGCTGTGACACTCATATATTTAACTCAGGTGCTGTCCATTTCTTCTGATCATCCTTGAGATGGTTCTACACCTTCATTTGAGTCCAGCTGTGTTTGATTATACTGATTGGACTTGATTAGGAAAGCCTCACACCTGTCTATATAAGACCTTACAGCTCACAGTGCATGTCAGAGCAAATGAGAATCATGAGGTCAAAGGAACTGCCTGAAGAGCTCAGAGACAGAATTGTGGCAAGGCACAGACCTGACCAAGGTTACAAAAAAATTTCTGCTGCACTTAAGGTTCCTAAGAGCACAATGGCCTTCATAATCCTTAAATGGAAGACGTTTGGTATGACCAGAACCCTTCCTAGAGCTGGCCGTCCAGCCAAAATGAGCTATCGGAGGAGAAGAGCCTTGGTGAGAGAGGTAAAGAAGAACCCAAAGATCACTGTGGCTGAGCTCCAGAGATGCAATCGGGAGATGGGAGAAAGTTGTAGAAAGTCAACCATCACTGCAGCCCTCCACCAGTCGGGGCTTTATGGCAGAGTGGCCCGACGGAAGCCTCTCCTCAGTGCAAGACACATGAAAGCCCACATGGAGTTTGCTAAAAAAACACCTGAAGGACTCCAAGATGGTGAGAAATAAGATTTTTTAGTCTGATGAGACCAAGATAGAACTTTTTGGCCTTAATTCTAAGCGGTATGTGTAGAGACCAGGCACTGCTCATCACCTGTCCAATACAGTCCCAACAGTGAAGCATGGTGGTGGCAGAATCATGCTGTGGGGGTGTTTTTCAGCTGCAGGGACAGGATGACTGGTTGCAATCGAGGGAAAGATGAATGCGGCCAAGTACAGGGATATCCTGGACGAAAACCTTCTCCGGAGTGCTCAGGACATCAGACTGGGCCGAAGGTTTACCTTCTAAGACAATGACCCTAAGCACACAGCTAAAATAATGAAGGAGTGGCTTCACAACAACTCAGTGACTGTTCTTGAATGGCCCAGCCAGAGCCCTGACTTAAACCCAATTGAGCATCTCTGGAGAGACCTAAAAATGGCTGTCCACCAACGTTTACCATCCAGCCTGACAGAACTGGAGAGGATCTGCAAGGAGGAATGGCAGAGGATCCCCAAATCCAGGTGTGAAAAACTTGTTGCATCTTTCCCCAAAAGACTCATGGTTGTATTAGATCAAAAAGGTGCTTCTACTAAATACTGAATACTTAGGACCATGTGATATTTCAGTTTTTCTTTTTTAATAAATCTGCAAAAATGTCAACAATTCTGTGTTTTTCTGTCAATATGGGGTGCTGTGTGCACATTAATGAGGAAAAAAAATGAACTTAAATCATTTTAGCAAATGGCTGCAAAGAGTGAAAAATGTAAGGGGGTCTAAATACTTTCCGTCACCACTGTATAATGCATACAACATAATAGCATTTATGGTTTTTAAATACAACCATAGAGGTGGTCACATTCTTTTAGCAATGTATGTGTTTTGTCATATGTGTGTTTTTACATGTAGCTTTCTATAAGCTGCAAAGTCCATACCCCGCAATGGACCCGAGCAACACATCCCAATGCAGCACACCACGGACCGGTCCATTGCCAGTAGACATTCCCACTTGTGGTCAGAACAAAGGAATGTTCACCTTATAGGTGCGTTTGCTTTACCTCATAAAAAAAAGTAAAATTAAAGTATTTACAGGCGGTTGAGTCAGCCTTCTAAATTAAGGCAACACACCCAAATAACTTTGTGAGTGCCATCAATGTTTATAAACGTTGGCTCTCAGATGAACTCAGTAAACAACGCCTTTACTCGCTGGGGAACCTGGAAATGGGAACCTGGAAATGGCATGTATTACATTACTTCTGGGTTTCTGCTTTCACTTTTCCTGCTGTGGCCAAGGAAGAGCATAATCTGTGCTCCATTAGTTTCAGTGGGGGGCAGGAGAGACATCAGGGGTCTACTAGACCTCTGATGTCTTATTAAGGAGAACCTGTCATTCTAATGTACTTAGGGGGCTATTTTAACACTGCCCCGATGTACACGCACATACGTATGTACGTACAAAAACAATGATTACACACATATGTTATATACCACACCAGAGTAACTACAATAAATCTAGGGCCATCATTCATGGTTAAGTCTAAACTATTCTTCTGTGAGCGCTTTTAAAGCACTTATGGACAAGTATGGGTACTGAAGTTTGTCACCGTTTCATTGGCGCATACAATTTTAGGGCTTGACATGTTGGGTGTCTATTTACTCTGTGCAACCTCATTTTATATTGTAGCGCACCCCCTAGGATTCCCCACTTTGCACAGCCAGGCACACCAAATTTTCACAGGCACGCCAGGGACAGAGAACAGTCCATGACTTTGTTTTTGTTATTTAATATTAAGGGTTAATAACTTGGATAGGGATGGGAGCCTATGGGATGCTCACTTGACTCTAGCAGAACTTCAGGGACATTCTTCCTATATACAGCTCCAACATCTTCTTCCATCACACGCTTGCAGATCCCAGCTGAATCAGTGTTTGGTACAGAGCTCTCAGTCAGATGTTTGAGCGTTGACCCATTACAGGCAGGAACCCGAGGTCCCTTGTAGGGTAGCAGAAATACAGTGAAACAGCTTGCAATTTCCCTCCTGTGGCTACTGATCCCAGCACCACCTCTTCCGCACTGCCAACCCACCTGGCTGCAACTGCCCCTTTTTTACTAGCCCTCCAGACTAGCTTCTGCACCACAGTCCTTCAGACTGACACTCACCAGCCCACCAGGCTGACTCTCAGGAGATCACCCAATAGTGCTGACCTGCTCCTGCTGTCCTCTCTCCTTGCTCTCGTGCCTCCAGGAAGAGCTTTCTCTGTGTTTTATGGCAGGATCCTTCTAGCACCTGAGCCCCAGCCCAAGGTACCCTCCCAGACTAGAGGGCACCCTTGAGGGCCACCGACAGCCTCCTTAGCACTCCATCTTCCACCCGACTGCCCTGCTGGCATGGCTCATGCCTATTTATGAGGTAAGTTCTGCCCCCTGCCAGCCCAGTCCTGGGGATTGGCTGAGGCCTCATAAATATTCATAGCAATCCCTCCTAACCTCCACCCGCTATGTCAAGAACATTCTCTAATGTCCTAGAAAACGGGGAGGCACCAGAGAGGCTGCGTCATCCAACCCTGAGTCACTGAACCCTGTCCTAGGTTCACAGCTGTGGCTTAGCCCTGAGCTGAACTAAATTTTTCTACACTAACAAACAAAACTACACTAACAAACCTACATTAACTCTAGCACACACTAGAGGGTGCTACAATATTTTGCCAAAAATTGGGTAATATATTGCATTTTTGTGCACTAAATCCAAGGAGTACTTTTGGACTTTCAAGGAGCAATAACTACACAGAAATGATGCATCTAATTTCCTGACTACCTATCACATTTTTGGAGGATCTGGAGCATCTGAACAGTGGAAACACCCACACAATTACCCCATTTTGGAAAGCAAACACTCCAAGTTATTTTTTAAGAGGCATGATGAGTCTTTTGAAAATGTCATTTTTTGACACACGGTTTTGGAAAATTCAGGAAAGAAGATAAATTTTTTTTTTTTTTTTTTCACAGTTGTAAATTAATAAGATCTTTTTAACACACATCATAGGCATACTTAGAATTACAACCCAAAATACATTCTGCTACTCCTCCCAAACAGTGCCAAATGTGGCAGTGGGGGGGGGGGGGGGGTGCAAATAAGCGGAGCTTCCCCTCTTGGGTGGAGATCCGCTTTAATTCCTGCATCTAATTTCCTGCCTACTTATCACATGAGGGTTCAAAAATTAACCATGGGGGGTTTTTGGCCTTTGATTGAGACAATGAATGTTCATCCTCAACTTCAATTTTTAGACTCCAGGCAAAAAACCCTACTTTCTCAATTTATGTCCAAACTCCCTTCAGCTTCAAAGTTTAAATAAAACGTCACCTCCTTTGAAAGAGAATGCATGGCTATCACCCCACTTAAACATTTTATTTCGCTTATGTATGATATTATAAACGCTCCTACCATTACCTTCAAACCACCTTTTATTACTAAGTGAGAAAATGACCTGCAATTATCTTTTACTTGACAAAATATATTTATTTTCTCACAAAATCTCCATAAGTAACAAATATCAGGAACTGAACTATAAGATTCTGACAAGATGGTACTTGACCCTGGCTTAAACTTAAACCATATATACCCACTCTCTTCTAACAATTGTTGGAGATGTGGAAACTCACTCAGAGACATTTTACATGTTTTTTGAACATGTGATCAACTTCAATATTTTTGGGCTGAAGTAAGGAGAATTTCTCAAAATTTACAATGCACCAAGTCCCATTAGAAACAGCCTGTTTACATCTTCATTCCATACCAGGGAAGACATATAAACAATCTATTCTACCTCACCTTTTTCATGCGGCCAAAAGCTGCACACCTGATCTTTGGAAACAAAATCGACCCCCATCAATTGCCATGTGGTTGACTAAGGTCGAAGATTTACACAGGATGGAGGACCTTATCTATTCTGATAGATGTACTCAAACAGTTTTTAAAGAAGTGGTTTTATTGGCACGAATTTACATTCTCTGCAGAATATAAATCAATTCTAAACCAATCTGAGACTACGTCCCCTTCAAGAAACCCATTATGACACTGAATAGAAGATTTTAAGCCAATTTTCTACTTACCGCCCTCTTCCCCACCCTCTTGTTCTAATTTCCCCCCCCTTTTTTTTTCATCCATGAATATGATACAAATTATCCTTATTAAATTAATTTTCTAATTGTCAAGACTTCCTACACACAAGTCTATTTGGTTCAGGTCAACTACATAATTATACTTTAAATATGTTAAATTTCAAAAGTATATTTGGACACTTTCTGATGATTGTTACATGGCTTTAAAATTTTAAATGTATATTTTTCAACATTGTACAAACCCTCTTAAAACATAAATAAAGAATGTATATAAAAAAACCCTGAAAGTTTATCTGCTTTAATTTTGCCTTACTCCTGCATTTTTAAATACGAGCAATGCAAGTATCTATAGTTGACCTGTTATCTAACTCTTGCAGTTCCCGTGCAGCAGGGCTGGAATGTGAGAGGAAGAATTAGTATAAAGAGCAAACCGGTGTATATGATGACAAGAAGCATGCTGATAGGCAGGCGGAGGTAGCAGACTAACAGAAAGGTGTGCTCATCACTGTGTAGCTTCTGCTTTCACTGGCCAGTCACAGGCTGGGACGGGTCCAGGACAACCTGACTCAGATGAAGTGAATTGAATCATGCTAGCCATTAAACAGGACATCTATGGGCAGAAAAAAGGTACTGCGGGGGGGGGGGGGGGGGGAATTTTGCACTGTAGGTGAAAAATACAGCATAGAGTAATTTTCTTATTTTATCCTTTTAATTGGCTATTCATTTTTAGCTTATTTTCTGATTGGAATTCTCCTTTAAGGGCACCCTTCAAACCACATTAAAACTTGAACAACAACAATAATAGTATAGTAATAAAAATAATAATAAAGGGCCAGACCTCTTCTTTTTGTGTGCATCTGAGCAAATGACCATTTGTATTTAAGGTGCTTTATCATTATTACAAAAGAAAGCCACAAACAGGCTGATAATCAGGCAGAAAAGCAATCTGGGACATGATGTACAGTTAACAATAAACCATATTATGTAGAGCCTCTCAGTAAGCAGAACTGTCATTCACTATTCTGGCTTCCAAAGCCGCAAGCACAAAGCCAATCCCCCTCTGTAAATGTTAGCCGCCATTGATTAGATTTTAATGAGCACTAAATTCACCACTAACGTCTTTTAATGACATTTGCAGTGTTTGTTTACCACCAGGGGGCGCAGAGCTCTTTTCTTGGAGGCATTAAAATTTAGATATCAAGGTGAGATGTTGAGAAAGAGGAAAAGAAAAGATGTAAACATTCAGGGCCCACTTACATTGTTGCATCTTAATGAATGCATTCCGACACGCCGTGCTGGGGTTTCCCTATAATAAAGATGGTGTCTGTTCAAAATATCAGTGCTGCAGTGCAGCAGGTTTTTATAAGTCAATAGCAGTGCATCAAAACGCACATAACATGCGTTTTTATGCATAGTTAGCAAGTATTAACAAGCTTTGGGCTGTTAACCCCATCCTTGCCAAATTCTAAATTCAAAAATGCATTTAAAACAAAGAAGTAGACCCTCCCTAATCTCCATAAACTCCTGGAGGAGTATGGGTCCCTATAGGGATACAAGGTTAAACCCACTAAATCAGAAGCCCTCCCAATCAATTTTCCTCCCTCGGATGTGCTCCGTCTGTAAAGGATAACTTTACATACATGTGGAAATCCCATGCCATTAAATATCTGGGGGTGTACCTCACCCCCCGATACAAATCCCTATACGATGCAAACTTCAGACCCCTATTCGTGTCTATACGGTCCCTTCTGTCTAAATGGAGACATTATCCAATATCCTGGTTTGGATGCATTGCCTCGATTAAAATGACTATATTGCCTAAACTCCTGTTCTGCTTTCTGACTCTCCCAGTGCCTAGCCAATCTGCTCAGCTCAGAAAACTCCAGACTGACCTCCTAAATTTCACATGGAATTATAAACCACACAGAATAGCCCGCTCCATAATGTTTGCCTCCCAAAATGATGGAGGTTTGGCCTTTCCACACCTCCACCATTACTACTATGCTGCTCAATTGAAAGCTATAGCATCCTGGGTTACCCTTCTGGCCTATAACCGCTGGACCCAAATAGACAAATTATGGCTAGCTCCCATCCACCCGAACAACCTACTATGGAACTCCAATGCCGATGTCCCCCCCACCTCCCTATTACACACTATGAACTTACTAAGAACCATTTGGAGACAACTAAAGCGCAAAACTCCCCTACAATCTGAGGCCCCCTTAGTTACGGCTTTCCTCTACAACCCTAAATTACTCAACAGCTTAACCTTCCAGATGATATCTCCATGGTTGCAGAGGAACCTCTTTCATTTTGGACACTTGGTGAATCCGGTGTCTAGGGTTTTATTACCTTTTAACAAACTCAGAACTAAGGATGAGCTCCCCCGTAGTGCCTTCTTTGGCTACCTCCAAATTCGGCACTATGCACTTACCATCACCCCAACCCTTCAATGCTCTAAGCCATCCCCATTCGAATGCTTAATCCTATCCGGCCCTACACAGAAAGGACTGACTTCAGACATATATAAACTCTTAAACTCCTAATGATATGGTATCTCAGGGGAAACAGATACATAGAACAATGGTCCACTATATGGTTTTTGGCTGCCAAAAGCTCTATGTGCACGCTCTACAAAGAGAACACATACAAGGTGCTCTTCTATTGGTACCTAACACCATCTTGTCTACACCCCATATATCCATTGGCCTCGGATCGCTGCTGGAGATGTCTCAAGGACTGGGGCACGTTATTCCACATCTGCTGGAGTTGTCCAGCCCTCCAGCCTTACTGGCATTCAGTCCAGGGACTGCTCCATCAGCTGTTTGAGGTAGATATCCCTCTCTCTCCCAAGTTTTTGTTATTGCCCCCCCCTCCCAAATTACCCAGTTTAGCCAAAAAATTGGCCACACATATATTAACGGCGGCTAGATGTCTAGTGGCCCTTCAGTGAAAACCCCCGACACTACCTGATCTTTATGCCAGAATGAAGGACGTGGAGGTTATGGAGTCCATGTCGGCTAGGCTGATTGACCGGGTAGACCGACACACGGCAACATGGGATCCTTGGCACCAACGAATAGATCCACCTTGATTCCACGAGACCCCCCCCCCCATGCTCTGTTTACCTTGAGCACTTGGAGCCCAGGAGAGACAAGACCAATTGATTGGAGCTTTTCTATATCTCTTTCCCTCTCTTTTCTCCTCTTCACTCCCCCCTTTTCCTCTTTTTCTTTTTTTTGTCTTTTTTTTTTAAATCTCTGGAAAAGCAGGCCACGCAATCATAAATTACAGAACATGCTAATGGAATGTCTGACAGAGAAGCTCTCACTGCTATTTCTCCAGCATTGTGTCCTTCTGCTCTATAGAGCTGTAACCTAGCTAACTATGCCATTAGACTTTGTGTCAATCCTGATGTATCATGGCCGCCTATACCCTCTCCAGAGTTGTTTGTTATCGCCACCTCTCTTTCCTCCCTCAACTGTGTTTTATACCTTTGTATTGAAAATGCTAAAATCTAATAAAAAATAAAAAAGAAAGAAAACAAAGAAGTCTATGTGGCAGTAATGCACATGTAGACAGGTTGAAATGCATTTAGTTTCCAGCAGCCTGCCCAGGCTGGAGAAAGGGTTAAGCGCTTTTGGCCTAGTTCCCGGGCTTCCTGATTTTGACGGGCCCATCTGTGTTATATAAAGAGGAGGACTGCTAAGATCGGCGTTAGTTGGTGAACAGCGGGAGTAGTCCTGCCCAGTAGTCCTGCTGGGAAGAAGACACTGGGAACCATGGACAGTATCCAAGTCAAGGACAATGCCTATATGGACTCTCACCTCACGGAGGTATGCCTGGGCCAATACATCATGTTAGTTAGGATTAGGGAAAGGACATTGTTCTTGCTGTATTATAATGCCACATTTCAACTGTAAAGTTATGTTAACCATTCTGAGCCTGGTTAACATAACGAAATAGCGAAACATGTAGCACTGGATGTAGCACTTTACAGAAAGTGAAAAAAAGGAATGTTAGGCTTTTCCAAAAAATAGCAGTGTCTGCATTTTTTATTTACAAACTCAAACATTTACTGTATAAACTGAAAATGCTTGAAGATTTAGCTTTCCTGTGAATCACTGAACTAATATTTAATTGTATAACCACTGTTTATGAGAACTGCTTCACATCTGTCTTGCATGGAGTCGACCAACTTCTGACACCTGTAAACAGGTATTCCAGCCCAGAATGATTGCACTACATTCCACAATTCCTCTTCATTTCTTGGCTTTACCTCAGAAACAGAATTTTTGATGTCACCCCACAAATTTTCTATTGTATTAATGTCCAGGCATTGGGCTTGCTACCCCATAACGTTAATCTTATTGATCTGGAACCAAGATGCTGCTCGCTTACTGGTGTGTTTGGGGTCGTTATCTTGTTGAAACACCCATTTCAAGAGCATTTCCTCTTCGACATAAGGCAACATGACCTCTTCAAGTATTTAGATGTATTCAAACAAATCCATGATCCCTGATATGCAATAAATAGGCCCAACATCATAGTATGAGAAACCTCCCCATATAATGATGCTTGCACCACCATGCTTCACTGTCTTCACAGTGTACTGAGGCTTAAATTCAGTGTTTGGGGGTCGTCTGACAAACTGCCTGCAGCCCCTAGACCCAAAAAGAACAATCTTGCTTTCATCAGTCCACAAAATGTTGCGCCATTTCTCTTTAGGCCAGTCAGTGTGTTCTTTGGCAAATTATAACCTCTTCAGCACGTCGTTTTTTCAATAATGGAACTTTGCCGGGGCTTCTTGCCGATAGTTTGGCTTCACATTGACATCTAATTATTACAGTACTCACAGGTCATTTTAGACCTTCTTTGATCACCCTGGAGCTGATCTTTAGCTGAGTCTTTGTATTCATCAATTCTTCGATCCATTCACATGGTAGCTTTTCATTTTCTTCACTTTCTGGTCTTGGTTGCCATTTTAAAGCATTTGAGATCAGTTTAGCCGAGAAGCCTATCAGTTTCTGCACTTTTTTATATGTTTCTTTGTATGTTTTCCCCTCTCCAATCAACTTTTTAACCACTTCAGCCCCGAAAGATTTGGCTGCTCAATGATCAGAGCATATGGCACTGCATCACTTTAAGTGACAATTGCGCAGTCATGCGACGCTCTACTCAAACAAAATTGATGTCCTTTTTTTCCCACAAATAGAGCTTTCTTTTGGTGGTATTTGATCATCCCTGCGGTTTTTATTTTTTGTGCTATAAACAAAAAAAGAGCGACAATTTTGAAAAAAAACACAATATTTTGTACTTTTTGCTATAATAATAAATATACCCAATTTTTTTTAAAAAAGCGATTTTTTTTTCTCAGTTTAGGCCGATATGTATTCTTCTAAATAATTTTGGTATAAAAAAAAAAAAAAAATCGCAATAAGCGTATATTGATTGGTTTGCGCAAAACTTATAGCGTCTACAAAATAGGGGATAGATTTATGGCATTTTTATTATTTTTTTTTTTTTACTAGTACTGGCAGTGATCTGCGATTTTTATCGTGACTGCGACATTATGGCGGACACATCGGACACTTTTGGCACATTTATGGGACGATTATACAGCGATCAGTGCTATAAAAATGCACTGATTACTGTATAAATGTCACTGGAAGGGAAGGAGTTAACACTAGGGAGCGATCAAGGGGTTAACTGTGTTCCCTGACTGTGTGTTCTAACTGTAGGGGGAGGGGACTGACTATAGGAGATGACTGATCGTGGTTCCTAGCTATTAGGAACTCACGATCTGCATCTCCTCTCAGAACAGAACAGGGATATGTGTGTTTACACGCACACGTCCCTGTTCTGCCTCTCGTACCCGCGATTGCTCGTGGCCGGCGGTCGTAGCAACCGCCGGTCACGAGCATCGGCACCCCCATGCGCGTGCTATCCCGCTTAAAGGAGCTGACATATAACTCCGATGGCTCGTGGGAACGTGCCGACCTGCCACAGTATAATGATGACGGCTGGTCGGCAAGTGGTTAATCAAAGCACGCTGTTCTTCTGAACAATGTCTGGAAGGGCCCATTTTACTTAGATTTTCAGAGCAAAATGCACTATACCCAGCATGCACAACATTTTCTGCCTTGTAAAGTATAATTTTTTTTTAGTTAAAAATAACAAACATGTTATACTTACCTGCTTTGTCCAGTGGATTTGCACAGAGCATCCTGGATCCTCCTCTTTTCGGGTCCCTCGCCGGCTCTCCTGGCCCCCTGTTGAGTGCCCCCACAGCAAGCAGCTTGCTATGGGGGCAGCCGAGCCGCAGCTCCCTGTGTCCATTCAGACACAGAGCTGTGGCCTGGCCCCACCCCCTTTCTCTCCTTATTGGCTGACATTGATTGACAGCAGCGGGAGCCAATGGCACTGCACTGTTGTCTCAGCCAATGAGGAGGGGAATCCGGGCAGCCGAGAATCCTACAACATCGCTGGATCTAGATGGACCTCAGGTAAGTATTGGGGGGGGGGGCTGTAGAGGGCTGCTGCACACTGCATAGATTGCATTAAGATAAAAAACCTTCTGCGTTTACAATCACTTTAAATAAGAGGCACATGTTCGACTTACTAGTAAATTATTTGTCATGGAGAAATATAAAATGTATACCAAAAACAGTGATTAATCTGGTTAATGATGTTGGACTGCTATTATTTTGAACACAACTCTACTTATGCCTCCTGGAGCAGGGTCCCTCCATGTTTAGCTAACTACTTAGTGACACTTTCCTTGCCTTGCCTAAGGGAACTAGTTTTGCATGAGGCATAGGCAACTATTAGTTACCCTTGACTGAGTAGCCAATCAATGCCTTTGCCATGCAAAGAATCCACCTTCAGCCCCCAGGAGTAAGCAGAAGTGTCTGTAAAGCAGTGATTAGACTTACTTGGAAGAACCTTGCAAAAGGAGATAGGCATTATTGGTTGAACTTGTGTCTTTTTCATCCTGACCAACCATGTTACTATGTAAGTGGATTGAACTGTTATTTCTTATAACAGCATCAAGGAAGAGTGGCAGATGCAAATTGAACTGTTGACTTTAAGGAGAAGTAGGGCCAAAGCTCTTTTAGCCCTACTTCTACTGCAGGTCACAGGAGTGCACTTCGTTCTGCACTACTGTGACCTGTTTTCAGCTGACAGCGGGTTAAAGCCCACTGTAAGCTGGTGTCACTCAGCCAGTCCAGACTATGGAAAGATCTGGAAAGATCCACCCAGATTCCTGGACCAGCAATTGGCTCAGCCTCTCAGCATGCCGCCAGGAGACTGAGCCAGCCACTTCCGTCCCCTCCGCAGCCCAGTGCTCCAGTCAGCCATGGAGGGGAAAAGCAGAGAGCTGGTGACTGACAAACTGAATACCAAGAACTGAGTGATCGGCTGTTTCTTTTTGATCGCTCAGTTATTGGTGTAGAGCCAGCAGGGGGATAGCGGCAACTGTGATTGGTGCTGCAGTCATCTAGGTGCATATAATTGTTTATTTGTTTGCATCCCAGAAATTCTCTTTTAAGATCTGCTTTAAGGCTGGGTTCACACTGATGCGAATTGGATGTGGGTTTCCCCCAATCCAATTCGCATGATAGTAGAGTGTGACCGACTCTCAATGGAGTGGGGTCGGAATTGTAGAAGGGTCCTGTGCGTCTTCTGGTCCGTTTCAGGCACGAATTCAGCCAAAAATTTTGGACCTGATACGGTGAACAGACACGCACCAGACCCATGCTGTGAGCCACAGCCGCAGCTAGTGTGAACCCAGCCTAAGGCTTGGTTAAAAGTATCTTACCAATATGTACATTTCTATTAAAGGGAATGCTTTACAAAATTGCATTAGCTGAAGACTGAAATGGAACAGTAATTTTTAGTGGCGTTGAAGTATAACCTGGCTTTTGTAGTAGGTGTATATTATGTTTTTTGTGACAGTGGAGTTTTTCTTTAATAATGAATATTCAAAATGCATATGCCAAATGAAAACCTAATGGAAGCACTGTACCTTGTATACATGATAAGCCATTTTACAGCTGGCCGGCATATACCAGTCTTGGTTCTTTGTTGATGTGGCAGAGTTCCTGAAGCCGTCACTCTTGCCCATCCATGGTCCCCAGTTTGGTGACAGGAGGTTGGCTCTGTGTCATTGTTGCATTGTGGCACACAGTAAATAATGAACAAACCGCTCACTCATCTCCCACCAGGAGTCTAGGGGCAGACATGAGCGAAGGCTTCAGGAACAGTGGCATTTCAACAAAGCTTTGTGTGGGCGGACAGCATATAAAGTATCCTATTATGAATAAAGGTACAGAATTATTATCTGGTAGTTCCTGTAAAATACAATTATCCTTTAAAGTGAACCTGTGGCCAGACTTTGGACATTCAAGTATTTACATATACTTAATAAGCTATAAATAAATGCAAGTCCTCACTCACCTCTGTAGCTGCAAGAATCATGGAGCAATTCACTTTAGTGAGCTGCTTACAGTATGCATTAGAAGTTGCAGCAAGTCAGACAGAACCTTATTTCCTGGCTAGAGGATGTCCAACATTATCTAATCCTTTCCTCCTCAGCCTGTGTGTCCCTGTCTCATCCCTCTTGTTCATTGGATTTCAGTTCCTTCAATTATTGAAGTTCAGTATTACACATGGACATTACCTAGGGTGGTCTGCATGCAAATACAGTTTGCCTAGGAATGCCCACCTGTCCATGGAGGAATGACATCTATCCATGGAGGCAGGATGATATGTCTGTAACTCAGCCTAAGTGAAGCCCACTGGTTGCATCAGAGCTGAGGGCCCTTGAGAGGAGTACTGAGGCAGGGTGCTGGGATATTTTCAGAAAGTAATGTACCCTGCTGGCCCCTCCCCCCATCCATGATCTACAGTGCCATTAAAAAGTATCAGCAATGGAAAGTGGATGTCCAGGGAAAACATCAAGGAAGACCCCCTCTTAGGTGGCCTATCCTTCTGGCAAAAACTCTAGCTAGCTCACTTTATAGGATCACAGTCCCCCCCCGGCACCCTTTAGTAGAACCTTGACTACCTTTGAGCTACTTTGCTCGGAACAAGAGCCAGTGCGTCATATGGTGTCGTTGGCATACCAATTGCTCATTGCTCCCCCCGAGGAGTTCAGACCCCCCTATATTTCTAAGTGGGAACGAGATTTGGGGCTTAAGCTAACCGAGAGGCAAATGGAGAGGTTGTTTTTCTTCACATATAAGACCTCCATGTGCGCTAACCACCAGGAGGCAGGGTTTAAGGTCCTAACTCAGTAGTATTACACCCCAGCAGGATACATCGGATGTTCCCTGAGAGTTCAGACCTATATTGGAGATGTGGGGAGGAACCAGGGTCTCTCCTCCACGTCTTCTGGTCATGTTGCTCCCTGACCCCCTTTTGGACTGCAGTCCACCGCATTATCCAGAAGTTTACGGACCGTGAACTGCCCAGGACACCCGCCTTCATCCTTTTACATCACCATGAAATCCCGAGCAAGATATATAAGAAATCCATTATTAGTTAAAAATGAAAAAACTGCGCTTAGGATAAGCCTACATGGTAACAAGAAAGGTTGCTGCCTCCCCTAAACAGAGCACTCGCAAGGGGTGCCCCGATACGTATTAGAAGATGATAGAGTGGGGTGATTGGCGCTACCTAGAAAACCCTAGATGCTGCTGCATAATAGGTAAAAAATCCACAAGGGATGTTTATTATATGAAATGTTACACAACTGTGCCCATAGAATCTAAGTAGGGCTATAAGATATATATTTGTTAAGAAAAACTTCCTGACAATATGAGCCGTACACAATGGTTAGGATAAAGGGGGTGTATCATATAGGCCTAGATACCCAACTTATGGCTCCAGGTAATGGAATGGTGTGCAGTGGGGGAAAAAAACTGGTATGGCAAATAGAGGCTAAGTATATAGATGAAATATACGTACAAAAAACATCAGTGCACATACATCAATATAAGCTATCACATCTATATAGGAATAAGACATCAGCCAAACAGGACCCCGCAACAGGAGTTCAGCAATCAGCACGGTGGCCCCTAGACAGTGTGGTTATCAGCAAAAAAAAACAAAAAAGCCTATAATATGCAAGTCAGGATGATGTGTGATAGTCCCATATACTATATATAGTGTAGACACTATACGGCGTGGGGGTCCCCCCAAAATCCATACCAGACCCTTATCCGAGCACGCAGCCTGGCAGGTCAGGAAAGGGGGTGGGGACGAGCGAGCGCCCCCCCTCCTGAACCGTACCAGGCTGCATGCCCTCAATATGGGGGGGTGGGTGCTTTGGGGGAGGGGGCGCCCTGCAGCCCCCCCCACCCCAAAGCACCTTGTCCCCATGTTGATACATGGTACCCCTACCCATTCACCTGGGTAAAAAAGTGTCAAAAAAAAACACACTAGACAGGTTTTTTAAAGTAATTTATTAGGCAGCTCCGGGGGTCTTCTTCCGACTTCTCCGCTCTCTCTGGCCTCTTCTCCCACCGTGTCATGTCAACATCGGAAGAAGAGAAGAGGGGAGAATACGACGGAGAAGACCGGGCCACCACTAGCAAGAGAACGGCAAAAGAGCAGAAGATAGCGGAGGAGCCCGGCAGAAGAACCGGAGAGCGGGAGAAGGACCGGACACCGGGAGAAGAGGCCAGAGAGCAGGAGAAGGACCGGACACTGAGAGAAGAGGCCGGAGAGCGGGAGAAGAGGCCGGAGAGAGCGGAGAAGTCAAACGAAGACCCCCGAAGTTGCCTAATAAATTACTTTAAAATACCTGTCTAGTGTGTTTTTTTATTGACACACCAGGCAGGCTGTATGTAAGTTCAAGCAGGAATCTCTTTTATTGGAAAATACAGGCTTTTATACACTCAAAGTGGAGGTACAGCCTCCTGCTCATATTACTCTAACAATACAGCTGTAATCTAATTAGCCTAATTAACATGAGCTAATTAACTAATCCCTTTAGACAGCCTAGATGACTCAGACATGACTGTTAGGCCAGACTGGCCGTCTTGTAGTTCAGAAAATCCAATCAACATTATCACAATCAACATAGACTCTTCTTCACACAATAGCAGAGTTAATTAACACAAATAACAATGGGGATCTAATGACTCTTAGATCCCATAGTAGACTTATTTACAATACACATTTTAGCAGACAATAGACAGACAGGTGTTGTAATTTACATCAGCACCTCCTAACAGTATCTGTCCCAGCATTATGAATCAGCCACTATTCCAATATGGCAAATCCAGGGTCCCCAGACATACAGCTCACAAAGAGCACCGTTCCCCCAAATGCAAGGGCCCTCGATCGATCGGCAAGAGGCTAGCATACAGTCCCCTCCAAAAGTCTCTTTCCCGGCTAGGTCTGTCACATTTCTCCCCTTTCGGCAGGAGACTAACACAGGAGGAGACCCCAGACGGGTTGACTCCGAAGTTAGTCAGTAGTTCCAGTCCTCTAATGCCTGTACCCACACAGTACCCCAAACAAATTGTTCCAAACAAAGCATTACTCACCCAGCCAACCTCTGCCTCTCTCAGAGAACATATCTGCCGCTGGGGAGAGGCCTGGACTGGCCCTTCTCCCTGGAGTCCTTTCTGCCGCTGGAGAGAAGACAGGGTGTCTGGGCTCACTCCGTCATGCTGTTGGGGATCTGGGCCGACTGCCCAGCATCCCTGGGGTATATAGGTGGAGACTGAAGTCCCATCCACCTTCACAGGACATCCATGCTCTGTTAGTTGAGAGCAGAGTCCAGCAGTACTCAGCCCTGTTGCCAGCCCTTCTGCTGGAAACCCCACACCATCTGCTCCGGCTAACTGTTGGGGAGGGACGACGAACACCTCCTCTCCCTTCTCCCCCTGTATCCTGATCTGCTGCTGGGAAGTGACTACCTCCTTCTCACCCTGAGCCTCCGGAACCGCCGCAGGTGTAGGGCAGAGATCTTGGACCCTCTGTCCGGTTGCCAGCACTTCAGCTGGGGAAGTTCCTTGTGACTTCACAGATACTTCTGTTGGTGCTGGGCAGAGCATAGTGAAGTTTGGCCCTAATAACAGCTCCTCTTCTGCTGGAGGCTCACCAGGTTGTTCTTCCTTAGCAGAAAAGTCTATCAAATCCCCTGTCTCTGCAACTGGTGTCTGGGGATAAAGGTTCACCATCTCCTCTCCGTGGAACCCAGAAGATGCTATCAGTGCTGGGCAGAGGTTAGCAGAGCTCTGCCCTGTTGTCAGCACTTCAGGTTTGGGGACGGCAATCTTCAGATTTTCCACTGCCGATTCTCTGGCATTCTGCTGGACAGGCACATTCCTCCATCCAAGATCATCCAATGCAGAAACAGGTTCATCAAGGTCAGTCAGCAATTGCTGCATCCGCCATAAGACCTCCCCCTCCATAGCTGCAGGTGCAGGTTGGCAAAGCACACCGTTACTCTGCCACATTGTCAACTCTTCAGCCAGGATTTCAGAGTTGTCAACTGGTATTTCATGATAGTCCCAGGCAAAGGGAGCACCACCCTGCTGCTGAGCAGAGTCTAACAGCTGTTTGTAGGCGATCTCCAACTCCCATTCCTGAACGGCCAGAAACTCCAAATCTTCCAGTGCCCAGTGCACTTCTGAGACATTCAGTCTCCGCTCTCTGTGCTCCATTATTTCCTCCAAACGCCACTCCCGATCACTTCCAAAGTCAGGGTCCCTGGACAGCCTCCAGTATAACAATCCCAGGCCATCGTAGTCAAAGCCTTCCGTGGGGCTGTCATCCGCTGTCCATGGGCACACTTGGGCTACATACCAATGGAGGGCTCTGTAGCTCTCGTCCAACCGCATTTCTGCCCGGATCAGCCTGCTTAACTCGGCTGTCCACTCCTGGTTCGGCTGTTCCCCCAAAAACAGCATTCGCACTTCATACTGCGACCAGTACCTCACATGGACGGAGGGGAAAACTTTTCCCTGGTGTCTCTGCTCACGAGCTAGCGCTTCCTTCCAGAGCGCACAGCGGATAGAATCAAACCATCCTAGCAGGACCTGCTCTGATACTGGTCCTCTGTGCTGTATCTCCTCTCGCAACCTCCTTCTGAATTCCTCATCCATGGTGGATGGTATTTCTCCTCTCCTGCTATCCTGCTACCTTGGATCCAGGTGATGGTTTGGATGTGTTCACGGCAAGGAAGCACGATCCCACCATTCCCTCCACGGCTCTCAAGTACGTCTTTCAGCGTGGCTCTCCTGCAGGCTGGTTTGGAGTGTCCCAGTAACTGGAGAGCAAATCCCACTGCTGCCACCAATGTAACGAGCCCCTTTGCTCGCTCAGTTCCACTCTCCCGACACTCCTCTGCAGCTATTGAATCAGATTGCAACGTCTGATGGTTCAGTCATCCAAGGCTCCGGGATTAGAACTACAGCTATGTGCCGTTCTAACCCAGTTGTGATAGCTCAGAACAAACACCAGGCAGGCTGTATGTAAGTTCAAGCAGGAATCTCTTTTATTGGAAAATATAGGCTTTTATACACTCAAAGTGGAGGTGCAGACCTCCTGCTCATATTACTCTAACAATACAGCTGTAACCTAATTAACCTAATTAACATGAGCTAATTAACTAATCCCTTTAGACAGTCTAGATGACTCAGACATGACTGTTAGGCCAGACTGGGCGTCTTGTAGTTCAGAAAATCCAATCAACATTATCACAATCACTCTTCTTCACACAATAGCAGAGTTAATTAACACAAATAACAATGGGGATCTAATGACTCTTAGATCCCATAGTAGACTTATTTACAATACACATTTTAGCAGACAATAGACAGACAGGTGTTGGAATTTACATCAGCATCTCCTAACAGTATCTGTCCCAGCATTATGAATCAGCCACTATTCCAATATGGCAAATCCATGGTCCCAAGACATACAGCTCACAAAGAGCACCATTCCCCCAAATGCAAGGGCCCCCGATTGATCGACAAGAGGCTAGCATACACTCCCCTCCAAAAGTCTCTTTCCTGGCTAGGTCTGTCACAAATGGGTAGGGGTACCATGTACCCCATACTCATTCACATAGGGTGGGGGGCCGTGATCTGGGGGCCCCTTTATTAAAGAGGGCTCCCGGATTCCGATAAGCCCCCCACCCACAGACCCTGACAACCAACGGCCAGGGTTGTCAGGAAGAGGCCCTTGTCCTCATCAACATGGGGACAAGGTGCTTGAGGGTGGGGGGCCGCAGGGTGCCCCCCCAAAGCACCCACCCCCCCATGTTGAGGGCATGTGGCCTGGTATGGTTCAGGAGGGGGGGCGCTCGCTTGTCCCCACCCCCTTTCCTGACTGGCCGGGCTGCGTGCTTGGATAAGGGTCTGGTATGGATTTTGGGGGGACCCCCACGCCGCTTTTTCAGCGTAGGGGGTTCCCCTTAAAATCCATACCAGACCTAAGGGCCTGGTATGCCCTTGGAGGGGAACCCATGCCGGTTTTTTTATTTAAAATTTGGCGTGGAGTTCCCCCTCATGATTTATACCAAACACAGTGCCTGGTATTGGCAGGGATCCAAGTCGGATCCCTGCACCAGTGTGATTCCGGCTCACAAGGTGTCAATCTCGCCGATAAAAGCGGCGAGATCGACACAATATCAGACAACAATATAGAAGTTGACCAAAGGTTGGTGGTAAAGAGCTGAAAAACCACGTGATTTGGTGAAAGTTGGCTGAAAAAGTCCTGCCGTGTGTATGCAATACAAATTGATGGCCAACGCCCTTTGTACAAAAATCCATGGGAAAGTTTGTACAAAGTCCTATCGTGTGTATGGGCCTTTAGAAGGAAACCTGAGTCTGCAAAAGACTTGAGACTGGGGCAGAGGTTCACCTTCCAGTAGGACAACAACCCTAAACATAGGCCAGAGCTGCAATGGAATGGTTTAGTTCAAAGCATATTTATTCGTAATGCCCTGTACACACGATAGGATTTTCCGATGGAAAATGTGTGATAGGACCTTGTTGTCGGAAATTCCGACTGTGTGTAGGCTCCATCACACATTTTCCATAGGAGTTTCCGACACACAAAGTTTGAGAGCTTGCTATAAAATTTTCCGACAACAAAATCTGTTGTCAGAAATTCCAATCGTGTGTGCACAAATCCGACACACAAAGTGCCACGCATGCTCAGAATTAATTAAGAGACGAAAGCTATTGGCTACTGCCCCGTTTATAATCCAGACGTACGTGTTTTACGTCACCACGTTCAGGACGATCGGATTTTCTGACAACTTTGTGCTACCGTGTGTATGCAAGACAAGTTTGAGCTAACATCCGTCGGAAAAAATCCATGGATTTTGTTGTCGGAATGTCCGATCAATAGCTGCTGTCAAACATTTCCCCTTACTTTGGGGAGACTTTCTCCTAATTCCTGTGATGTCACTGTTATAGAAGTCAGAAGTCAGAAGAAATCTCCGTAACAGAAGCACAGACAACAATAAAAATCTGGACAAGAAGGAGGAGTGGTAGAAAGCTGGACCCTATTGTACGTGAGTATCACAATCTGGTATTGTGGTTCTTTTTTAAAACAGTTCTCAGTTGTGCAACCCTATTTTCTGCTACAAACGTTAAATAAAAAGATGCCAGTCACCCTAACCCTTCCTTTCTGTCCAAATTATTGGATGCAGTTTGGGTTCTATGGACAACTCTGAGCACTAAGAAATATATCAATTAGTTACTGCCAATGCTATCCAGGAGTATAACATGTCAACTTTTAAATTTAAGCCCCATTTCACACTGCTGTGACTTTTATCTTGCGATTTGCGACACAAAGTCGCATGGCAAGTCAAAACACTTTCATTTCAATGGGTGTCGTCTTTTTCAACAGGTTTTACACAGTGCTTGTTAGTAAGACTGTAGCCTTCTCTCACATGATTCTGTACAATGCACCTTTTCTCTCTGGGAACTATAGAGAGTGATGCTTAGAACCCAAATACAACTTTTATTTTCTAATGGACTGCTCAAGGCCTTTAACAAATAAAGGATACAGGCAATCATTAATTATCAGACAATCACACAAGGTGAAGCCTATTGGTATTGACACTTGTGGCTGGTGCACCCCAGCTCACTGATTAGATCATCTTAGCTTTTGGATTTCCTCAATTTATTGCTAAAATTCTCAAAGTGCATCTCCAGTCAAAACTTTTGCGTCAGAATTAGAACCTCTGTTAATTTGCTTAATTCTCTCAATTTTCACATTGGGGAGGTTTCACTTAAAGTTGAACTAAAGCCACTTAGTTACAAGGCTAACAGGAGTAATATTTGCTCCTGACAAAGATCTGGATAAATTCGAAGTGTACATAGACCTACAAAAATGTATTAGAAAATTAAACATTAAGAATTTTTTTGCCTCCAAACAGGAAGGACAGACAAGAACAATCAGCACTAAGTTCAAACATTCGCAATTAAGGAACAACTTCACATTTAACCCTAAGACAAGAAATAATGAGAGTCTAGAGGTTTTCAAAAAGATGGTGGAGGAAGATATCAAGAAACTAAAGATAAAGAAATTCAGAAAAGAAAAAATATGAAATACAGTAAAGGAAATAGGGAAGAAGGAAGTGATTATCCGCCCAGCAAGCAAAGGGGAGGATTGGTGATCCTCAACAAAAGTGAATATGTGGAAGAGATGAAAAGGCTTTTAAATGTGGAAGACACTTATAAGAAATTGAAAGGCGATCCAAAAGGGGAGTATGAAAAGAAATTAAAAGCATTTGTCAAAAAAGGGAAAGAGAAAAAGATCCTATCTAAGAAGGAAGCAAGATACTTGGTTCCAGAGGCAGCTAAAACACCAATTATTTATTATGTACCCAAAATTCACAAAGACCAAAAAAGGCCTCCAGGAAGACCCATAGTAAGTGGTATAGATTACCTCTTTTCAAGACTGGGAGAATACCTGGACACGTTTTTAAAACCTTTGGTATCTGAAGGTAAATCTTATCTGAAAGACAGTAGACAATTAATCTCAAAAAGCACCATCACAACGGCACAAGAAGACTTTCTAGTCACGATCAACGTGACTTTCCTATATACTAATATTGTACAGGAAGATGGAATAAGCAGTGCAGAATGGGCATTCTGCACTGCTTATCTACAACAGGATCAAATCAATTACATTTTAGAAGGTCTAAGGATGGTTATGAGCAATAATTATTTCTGGTACAAGGGAGAGCATTATATCCAAACAAAAGGAGTGGCGATGGGGGCCAAATATGCCCCCAGTGTAGCGAACCTATTTCTTAACAGATGGGAAAAAGAACAAATATATGGCGTCAGAAAACTGTACAGACAGTACATTGACGACATAATAATAATATGGGGGGTACAGAAGAAGAGTTCAAGGAATTTCTTTGATGAAATAAATATGAAAATATCTATGGTATTCCATTCACAGGAGGATAGAGCAAACAAAGCATCGACTTTCTAGACTTACAAATATTCAAAGAAGATGGAGAGCTACATACCAAAAAGTTTTTCGAGAAAACAGACTAATGGATATATTCCAACCAACAGTTGTCATCACCCTAATGGGTAGGAAACATACCAAAAGGACAACGGATGCACATATGTCGTAACTGCAGCAACCTCCAAGATTATGAGAACCAATCTAATACACTTATTGACAGGTTTGTAGAAAAAGGGTACAAAAGAAAAAATCTTGAAACCCTAAAAGGAAAGGTCAGAACAATGGATAGAAATATCATGATAGAAGACAAAAAAGATAAGAAAAAACAGTATTATGTTTATGTTTATCTTATTCCATTTTTACTTTTAATCTCTACCTTTAATGATTTATATTTCATAAAATATTTTTCTGTTCCATATGCCTCCCTAGTCACAGCCAGACATGCTTCCTGTAGGTTTTAGGTACACAAGACATCAAATGATGGTATAATAGATGATACTATGAATTTTAAATATCAGATAGCATTGTTACACACATTTATCCAGCATTGCCTTATGCATGTGGATGGGTAACAACATTATTGGGAGGGATCTCCCCCCCCTCCACATGTATGGGCATAGTTTTGCATATGTATTTCTATATATTAATATGTGCGTTTGGGACACATAAATATAGATTTTTATTTATATTTCCTGTAATTCATCTCTCACTGATTAAGGGGTCAACATTTTAAACTGATCACTTCATTTTAAATAGCCACAGCTGTTTCTATTATTGTATCTATTATTGTTTTAGCATACGGTGTCCCCATGAGCAACTTGCATTGATTGTTGCAAAGCCAGTCCGTTCCAGGTTTTAAATATAGTTAGCTAAACAGTTCTGCCCATTGCCCATAGAAGTATTGGCTAATACGGATTAGGAACATAATAACATTATCACAGGCGCAGTTTATGTCTGTCCACTGGCGGACTAACCAAAAATGGCCGTGATCATATGACCACCAATTAGGGATCACCTCATGCTATTTAAACCAGATGGTGTAGCAAGATGGCGCTGCTCCTGATGACGTCTTAGTGACGAAACACGTAGGGTAGAGCTTCCAACGTCTTTGCATCACTTGTCTCTTTTCTACATGTGGGAACTGCGGAGGGAAAGTTAAAGGACAATCATACATCTTATACTGCAAGCACGGAAACAATTAGCTGACACAAGAAAAAATCTTGTTTGCTACACAGTGGCAGATACTGTGAAAGCGAAATACCCCTGCATGGGGTGAATGGTTCAGGTGAGTGCAGTACCTATAGGGTACCTAAAGGAAGCACTGAGCACAGATTTGAAGAGCACCTGTCACTTTTTATCCATACACATTATTATTTGTTATGATTTTTGCTTTTTTCTTTAAAATTAACTATGGACTATTTTTGAACACAGTGGGGGTTATTTACTAAAGGGAAATCCACTTTGCACTGCAAGTGCACTTCAAAGTGCACTGAAAGTGCACTTGGAAGTAAAGTCGCTGTAGATCCGAGTGGGACATGCAAGGAAATGATTGGATAAAATCAGCAGAGCTTCCACTCATTTCAGATCTACCCCTTAGAATTAGAGCGACTGCACTGCCAAGTGCACTTGCAGTGCACTTGTAGTACAAAGTGGATTTGCCTTTCATAAATAACTCCCAGTATATATTACATATGTTTGCTTAGATTTATTCATAGGAGTATCACTCAGGCACATATTTGAAGGGCACTAGTCACTTTATGAAAAAGGTTTTTATATATATTTTTTAGTAAATGCACTTTAGTTTGTATATATATCCTGATTTCTTTGTATATGAAATTGACTTTTATGAGCTCCACTGAGGCAACATTTAGCAGAGCAATTGTCACTTTAAATAGGAGTATATAACATCGCTGCACAAGCGCATTGGTAGCATTTGCACATATTTGGTTCACACTAAGCACAAGACACTTTGTTTATTTTTGTTTTTGTTTTTATTTTCATTAAATTTTTGTACTAATATACAATGGAATCGCTTTAAAGTCTTACAGGGGCATGTAATATTGCACCCTAGAACAGCGCCATCTCTACCTCCTCATATTCAAACATTTACTTTTACATTCCACTCAAGTGGTTGTACGGGTAGAAGCAGCAGTTCTCCTCCTTGCCCATTCCTCCATAAGCACAGGGCCACCAACACTTTTGACAGGAGTAATGACAGCGGCAGTGATTTTGAAAAGCAAGTGTAGGATCCTCTAAGCTTGCACATCATGAACGATGGGAGGGGCGCAGTTTAGCTTCTTTTCCCTGGGCGCTGGGTGACCTTGTCCTAGGACTGCAGTAGAGACACTAGTTCTGGTGACAGCCAAGGACTCCGTCACTTTGGAGGGATTTTCTCTCATATCCTGTTTTGGCTATGGAACAGGATATCAAGGGAAATCTCCTCAATGGGACACAGATGGCAAAAAAATGGAAAATTGTATCAAATACTTACCGTAATTTTCCTTTCCTGACGTCAGTACATGGCAGCATACATATGATATAGCTCCACCCCTATATCCACCCACAGGATCTGTTTAGCTCTATAAAAGTCTGACTGAGAGCTACCTCCCCCATTCTCCGTATAAAGCACAAAGATCAGAGGGAGGGTTCGTATGCTGCCATCTATTGGCACCAGGAAAGGAAAATTACAGTAAGTATTTGGTACAATTTTCCATTTTCCTGACACCAACATGGCAGCATACATATGATACATAATGAGCTTTTTAGAGGGAGGGTTTAATGCTGCAAACTTAGTCTTTGACAATAGACATAGAAGCTTGGATAGTTTTACTCCCAAACTCGACTGTAGTAAGCGCTGCTGGATCCACTCTCTAGTGTTTTAAGAACGTATGATGTGATGACCAGCTAGTAGGGATGAGCTTCGACTCGAACATCGGCTGTTCGATCGTTCGCCGAATTGCGAACGATATGGGCCGTTCGCAACAAATTCGTGTGGCGCGTCACGGCCCATAATTCACTGCGGCATTGCAGTGCATTGCTGGCTGATGATTGGCCAAGCATGCACTATGACCCGCATGCTTGGCCTATCACAGCGCCATCAGTAGAGAGAGCTGTAATTGGCCAAAGCCAGGGTGGCTTTGGCCAATTATGGCTCAGGGGGTTTAGAACATGCCCCACACTATATAAGGCAGCCTGCACGGCGGCCCTGTGTAGTATGTTCCGGCGTGCTTAGAGAGAGAGAGAGAGAGAGACAGTGTCATTTCATTTGAGTTAGCTAGATTAGGCAGGACAGTCAGTGAGTTAGCTGCACTTACAGTGTATTGTGTATATATATATATATATATGCATCCCAGGTGTTTATATATATATATATATATATATACACATATACATACACACATACATACACACACACACTGTATTCAGTTTAGCTAGATCCGTTCCTGTTATCTTCCTACTGACAGGCAGGCTTTTCTTGTTACAGTATTTACAGCTACCTGAAGAAAATTGCTGGTGTTCTTTTGATCCTATTAGTACCACAGTCAGGCAGCTAGACTATTTACAGTTAGTGTAGTGCGTCCTCCTCACAGTGTTCAGTTAAAGCTAAAAGTTAGTTTAGCGTGACTTCTGCACAGTGTTCAGCTAAAACTACAAGTTAGTGTAGTGCGTCCTCCTCACAGTGTTCAGCTAAAGCAACAAGTTAGTTTAGTGTGACCTCTGCACAGTGTTCAGCTAAAGCTACAAGTTAGGGTATTGCGTCCTCCTCACAGTGTTCAGCTAAAGCTACAAGTTAGTGTAGTGTGACCTCTGCACAGTGTTCAGCTAAAGCTACAAGTTAGTGTAGTGCGACCTCTGCACAGTGTTCAGCTAAAGCTACAAGTTAGTGTAGTGCGTCCTCTGAACAGTGTTCAGCTAAAGCTACAAGTTAGTGTAGTGCGTCCTCTGAACAGTGTTCAGCTAAAACTACAAGTTAGTGTAGTGCGACCTCTGCACAGTGTTCAGCTAAAGCTACAAGTTAGTGTAGTGCGTCCTCCTCACAGTGTTCAGCTAAAACTACAAGTTAGTATAGTGCAACCTCTGCACAGTGTTCAGCTAAAGCTACAAGTTAGGGTAGTGCATCCTCCTCACAGTGTTCAGCTAAAACTACAAGTTAGTGTAGTGCGTCCTCTGAACAGTGTTCAGCTAAAACTACAAGTTAGTGTAGTGCGACCTCTGCACAGTGTTCAGCTAAAGCTACAAGTTAGTGTAGTGCGTCCTCTGAACAGTGTTCAGCTAAAACTACAAGTTAGTGTAGTGCGACCTCTGCACAGTGTATAGCTAAAACTACAAGTTAGTGTAGTGCGACCTCTGCACAGTGTTCAGCTAAAGCTACAAGTTAGTGTAGTGCATCCTCACAGTGTTCAGCTAAAACTACAAGTTAGTTTTTTGTGAGCTCTGCACAGTGTTCATTTAAAGATACCTGTAGAAGGTTGGTGGTGTTTTCCTGATCCTATCACTAACGCAGGCAGCTAAATAAGCTACAAGTTAGTTTTTTGCAAGCTCTGCACAGTGTTCACCTAAAGCTACCTGTAGAAGGATGGTGGTGTTTTCCTGATCCTATCACTACCGCAGGCAGCTAAATAAGCTACAAGTTAGTTTTTTGCAAGCTCTGCACAGTGTTCACCTAAAGCTACCTGTAGAAGGTTGGTGGTGTTTTCCTGATCCTATCACTACTGCAGGCAGCTAAATAAGCTACAAGTTAGTTTTTTGCAAGCTCTGCACAGTGTTCAGCTAAAGCTACCTGTAGAAGGTTGGTGGTGTTTTCCTGATCCTATCACTACTGCAGGCAGCTAAATAAGCTACAAGTTAGTTTTTTGCAAGCTCTGCACAGTGTTCAGCTAAAGCTACCTGTAGAAGGTTGGTGGTGTTCTCATACTACAGGCAGGCAGTTGATTTTGCTAGCTGCAGTATCATATATATATCTATATCCCAGCTTAGTGCAGCGACAGGCCATTAGTATGTCTGGAAGGCCAACAAGGAGAGGCAGACAGTCACAAGCCAATAAAAGAGGGCAAGCAGGCTCTGTGTCTAGAGGCAACAGTGATGGCCGTGGAGACGGTGCATCCTCATCAGCACGTGGCCCTGGGACACACTTGGCCTTTTTTTCGGCAGCTGGCCGTGTTGAGACGCAACATGCGGAAGACTTGGTGAAGGCAGTAACATGAGCACGGACAGAGGGGGTGCCCAAGAAGGACAACAATCTGGCAGTCATGCTCCCCCTGCTGCAGCATACTGCCAGGTTTGCTCCAGTGATGAGGAGGGAGGGGATGATGAGGTCACTGACTCAACGTGGGTGCCTGAGAGGAGGAGGAGGCACATCACCAACGAGGCAGGATGCCCTCCAGGGGCCAGCCTAAGGGCAGCACACTGACTGCATCACACCCCAAAGCTCCACATGTGCAGGGCGCTGCTGTCTCTGCGCATTATTCCAAAAGTTCTTTGGTGTGGGCCTTTTTTGAGACGAGTGCATCAGATCGCACCGCTGCTATTTCAACATATGTCTCAAGCGTATCTCGCGTGGCCAAAACATCTCCCGCTTGGGCACCACATGCTTGACCAGACATATGTTGACCTGCCATGCAGTTCGTTGGCAAGCGTATCTAAAAGACCCACACCAAAGAACAAAGAGGACCTCTCCTTGCTCCTCATCAGCTGAGATCTCCAACCCCACTATACCTTCAGTCCTCTCTGAGACCTGCACTGAGAGGAATGAAGGTGTAGAATTAGGTGTGTCATAGCCAAGTGCTTGTGGGCAATCTGCTTTCGGTACACCGAAGTCAGATTGTACCAGGCAAATTTTCCTGCCCCAGCTGCTGCACCGCCGAAAGAAGTTTGCTCCCAGCCATCCACATCCCCAGCGGTTGAATGCTAGCTTGGCAAAATTGCTAGCACTTCAACTGCTGCCTTTTCAGTTGGTAGACTCTGGCCCCTTCCGTGAGTTTGTGGAATGTGCGGTTGCTCAGTGGCAGGTACCCAAACGCCACTTTTTCTCACGGAAGGCGATTCCGGCTCTCTACCGGCATGTGGAAGGCAATGTCTTGGTCTTGCTGAACAGGGCAGTCAGCGGTAAGGTGCATATTACCGCTGACTCATGGTCCAGCAGGCATTGACAGGGATGTTACCTAAGTTTCACCGCACATTGGGTGACTCTGCTGGCAGCTGGGAAGGATGCAGGACAAGGTGCAGTAGTGCTGGAGGTTGTTCCGCCACCACGCCTCCAAAATGCCACTACTAATGATTGTGACACACCTCTCTCCTCCACCCCCTCCTCTTCTTCCTCCATGGCCTCTTCCTGTGCTTTGTCCTTGGAACCAGCGGTGCTCCGTAGCCGTTCATGGGGCTACGCAAGTATGCAGGCCAAAAGATGCCATGCGGTGCTTGAGCTGGTGTGCTTGGGGGACAGGAGCCACACTGGGGCAGAGGTTCTGTCAGCTCTGCAGGGGCAGGTTCAGAGGTGGTTGACGCCACACCAACTTAAGGCAGGAATGGTGGTTTGCGACAATGGCACCAACCTCCTCTCTGCCCTCCGACAGGGACAAATGACCCATGTGTCCTGTTTGGCTCACGTCCTTAACTTGGTGGTGCAGCGGTTCTTGGGCAGATACCCGGGCTTACAGGATGTCCTGAGGCAGGCCAGGAAAGTCTGTGTGCATTTCCGCAGGTCATATAATTCCAGTGCTCGGCTGGCAGACCTCCAAAAGGAGTTTAACCTGCCCAGGAACCGCCTAATCTGTGACATGCCCACCAGGTGGAACTCAACGTTGGCCATGCTGCAGCGGCTGCACACGCAGCAGAGGGCCATCAATGAGTACCTGTGCAACTATGGCACCAGGACAGAATCAGGGGAGCTTGTTTTTTTTCCCCACACCAGTGGGCCATGATCAGGGATGCATGCACTGTCCTGTCACCATTTGAGGAGGCCACGAGGATGGTGAGCAGTGACAGTGCATGCATCAGTGACACTGTCCCCCTTGTCCACCTGTTGGAGCACACACTGCGTGGAATAATGGACAGGGCACTTGAGGCAGAAAGAGGCAGGATGAGGACTTCCTTAGCTCTCAAAGCCCCCTTTATCCAGACAGTGTTCCTGCGTGCCCGCTGATCACACAGGAAGAGGAGGAGGATTGTGTCAGTATGGAGGTGGAGCCTGGCACTCAGCATCAGCAGCAGTCTTTAAGGGATCAGTCCCAAGAAACACATGGACTTGTACGTGGCTGGGAGGAGGTGGCTGCGGACCATGTCATCCTTAGTGACCCAGAGGACTCCGGACCGAATGCCTCAGCAAACCTACGCTGCATGGCCTCCCTGATCCTGCAAAGCCTGCGTAAGGATCCTCGTATTCGTGATATCAAGGAGAAGGACCAATACTGGCTGGCAACCCTCCTTGATCCACATTACAAGGGTAAGGTTGAGGACCTTATCTTGCCGTCGCAGAGGGAGCAGAGGATGAAACATCTTCGGGAGGCCTTGCAGAAAGGTCTGTGCAACATGTTCCCAGAAACTGGGAGGTTACAAACTCCTGTTTCTGGACAACGTGTTGCTGAGGCTTCGGTCAGTCAAAGAAGTAGCGGTGGAGAAGGTGGCAAGGTGACTGATGCGTTCAGACAATTTTTTAGTCCGCAGCCCCAAGGTATGATCGGTTCCAGCAGCCATCGCCAGCGTCTGTTTTACATGGTGCAGGAATACCTAGGGGCAAGATCTGACTTGGACACCTTTCCCACCGAAAATCCTCTGGGTTACTGGGTCTTGAGGATGGATCACTGGCCAGAGCTTGCACAGCATGCAATTGAGCTACTGGCCTGTCCTGCATGCAACGTTCTTTCGGAACGCACAGTGCTGCTGGAGGCTTTGTAACCGATCACAGGGTGCGTCTGTCCACTGACTCGGTCGATCAACTGACCTTCATAAAAATGAATCAGTCTTGGATCACCACCAGCTACCAAGCACCTGATGCTGATGTAACCGAATAATTTTTTTTTAAATCTCAGATCCCTTCAAAGACTGCCTATGCTGATGCTGAGTGACTATCCTGAGTAATTATCCTCTTCCTCCTCAATGATCACGCTGATAGCTTGTAAGAAAATTTTTGGTTCTGGGCGCTGCCACCAGTACCTAAGGCCAAATTTTTCAGCCCCTGTTTAACAGGGGCGTGTAATTACAATTTTTGATCTAATATTTCACAGCAGGGCCCGTTTCTGCGCCCACCAAGAGCAAGTGAGGACTTACAGTGTTGTGGCACCAGCACCACCACCACCAAAGGCCCAATTTTTCTGCCCCTGTTCAGCAGGGGCATGTAATTACAATTCTTGATCTAATATTTCACAGCAGGGCCCTGTGAGGGCTTACAGTGTTGTGGCCACAACAACACCGAAGGCCCAAATTTCTGCTGAGTATATAGGGCAGGCCCCTACTTTCAAACATCCAACTTACAAACGACTCCTACTTGCAAACGGAAGGAGACAACAGGAAGTGAGATGAAATCTACCCCTAGGAAGGGAAATTCTCTCCTGTAAGTGTTAATATGGGAAAAACATTTCTCCTTTCCACTGATGCTTTATCAATCAATCAATCCTTGTTTCACAAAAAAACCCAAATTTTCAAAAAACATTTGTCATTGGGACAAAAAGTGAGAACATCCTAACTCTTGTAACCCCTGCCTTTCAATCTCCAGGCCGCTAAGGCCAATCGTGATGGTTCCAGGTTTAGGATTTACCAGCAGAGTGATCGGAGGGCACACGCTGAGATCCATTGCCAGAGAGAACCATGGTCTGCGAGGCCAGTATGGTAACACTGTGATTTTCAGGATTAAATAAATTGGAGGGAAGGCATAGGCCAGTTGCACAACCCAAGGATGGGTCAGTGCTTCTGTCCCCTCCGATAATGGATGAGGGTAGCGTGAGAGGAACCGGCTCACCTTGCAGTTGGTTGATGAGGCAAAAGGATCCAGTTGCGGACACCCCTATTCGTGGATGATCTGTTTGAACACTTCGGGGTGAAGGGACCATTCGTTGGGATCCTTGAATTGTCTGGATAGGCGATCCGCTTCCAAGTCCTGACAGCCTGGAAGATATATGGTCCTCATAATCTGGGAGATATTGTTGTGCCAATGTCATGATCGGTTCCACCTCTCTTAAGAGGGATTGGCTGTGCGTCCCGTCTTGTTGCTGTATGTAGGACATTGCTGCTGTGTTGTCCAGATGGAGCAGGACTGAGTGACCCTGTATGTGAGGCAGCAAGGTGGCCAACGCCATGAATGCTGCTCAAAGTTCCAGAATATTGGAAACTAGGCCCTAAGTGTAAATTTCCCCTCTGCCCTGGATCTTGAGTTGTTTGCAGGTGGCGCCCCACCCTGCTGCGCTGGCATCTGTGCTAACAATGATCCTTGGCTGTAGCCCTAATGGACGCTGCTGTTTAGCATTTCTAGTTTCGTCTACCACCAGAGACTCTGGCATCTCTGGCTGGTGATCCTGATTGGCTGGGCTACACAAACTCTCTTCCACTGCATCAGGAAGCCTTGTTGGAAAACTCTGAGTTTCCAGTGAGCCCAGGGGATCATCAGGATACATTAAGCCATCGTCCCAAGAAGACTCATGCACTGGGATGCTGACATCACTGGTGCAGCCAATACCTGTTGGAACTTCTCCCTGATTTTGGGGCGTTTCTGAAGTGGCAAAGAATCTTTGGCTGCCTAAGTATTGAATTGGGCCCCTAGGTAGACCATATTCTGTGTAGGTTCCAGCTGGCTCTGGTAATGCCTGTCCCCCAACGCAAATCTGAGGAACTGCTGGTATGACTGAAGGATCGGGACATGCTGGTAGGCATCCTGCAAGTCCACTGAAATCCTCCAGTCTTCTGGTTGAATAACCTGGATTATGGTATGTAGAGACTCCATCATGAGTCTCCCTATCCGGATAAATTGATTCAGCCTCTTGAAGTCGTTCTGGAGGCTGCCGTGTGAACAGCCAATAATGGCTTTGTGCCACTGTGGACTGAATCCGCCATTTTTGGCAGTGGTCTTGCCAGAACTGGGTCCCTTTGAGCCACCTGGCTCAAACCGTCTCCTGGACAGGCCCGGAGTTGAAAGGGCTTCTGGGTATCTGAGGGAGCCGCAGGGGCCTTAGCTCTCTGCGATCTTACAAAGGTTGACGGTGTACCTCTTAAACCCCTTCTGGAGTCCTTGAATGGGCGAAAGCCTCCAAAATTCCAGTACCTGTTTGGCGCTCCTCTGGATGGTTGACCCCTCTGGCATCTGGACTTTTGATCTTGGTGCAGAAGACCCGATTTTCCTCCTGTAACCCTGGAGATGGTAGTCTCCAGTTTTTTGGCTAAACAGCACCTTCCCATCAAAGCAATTCTGCTTTGAGGATGGGTCAGCCGCCCAGGGTTTTAGCCACAATGCTGTTTTGGCTGTGACTGAGCTGAGCATGGCTCTGGAGGACCATCAAATAATGTCTATAGCTGCCTCACCTGCGAAGTCAGGCCGAGAGTTTTATCTCATCAAGAGCCTTGATGATTTTTTTCTTTTGGCAGCTGTTTTTTGATTGTATACTCCAAGTTCTGCACCCACGCTCTCATAGCACTTGCTATGGATGTTAAAGCAACGGCGGGCTTACAAGCACCACCTACTGCGAAGTAAAACTTGCTTAAGTCCATGTCAATGCATCTATCAAGGATATCGCAAAAGGAGGAAGAGTCTTCCATCGGATGTGTCACATTCTTGGCCAGTCTGGTGACTGCCAGATCCACCGTTGGTGGGTTAGATAAAGGAGTCGCATCCATCCTCCGTGAGTGGATACCACTTCTGCAACCTATTGGTTGAGGATTTTCTCTCCCCCTTCTCCCATTCCTCCTGAAACAGGCCTCCTATTTCTGTCATAAGAGGAAATGTTGCCACCTGTTTCTTTAGGTACCTCCTATGGAACCCAAAGGCTTGTTTACACTTGCAGCAGGCTCTGCTATTGCACTTCAAAACAATCTGTGCTTAAGTCACTTTTCAGAGGCATTTGACATTATCACATAGAGGGGACAAGTGTGCAACTCGCATGGTGGCGGCCCATTCACTTGGTTGCCCTACGTGTGCAAAAAGAAGCCCCTGTTCCTATTTAGGGGCAACAAGCTTCGCACAATGTTTTTTAAGGTGTGTTCTCTCACGGGGCAATCATAGCAGAATCGCATCGCATTTGGGGTACCCTGAAAGGATAAAGGCACCTAATGCGTGTTTTGTGCAGTGATTGTATGGTGTGTGATAATAGGTTTCCTCCTTCTTTGCAGGAGGTTCCGGATCCTCCCATTCCAGTGCAGATTTTACTGCCTTAATGAATGGTGGTATCAGCGCAAAATCAAAGCCTGAACCTTCAGGATCCTCTACCGAGGAGGAGGCGATATCTTCTCCCTTTGCCTGGAAGGTTGGCTGTAATACTGGGTCTGGCAAAGAAATCAGCCCACCTAATCTGCTGGGCTGGAGTAACCCCTGAAGTGCCTGGTACCCCTCTAGTTAGAGGGGATTCAATGGCTTGGTTTAGACCTGGTGCAGGGCCCACACTGTTCATCCGATTCTGTCAGGGAGTCACAGACTACTTTTTTGAGCAAGGTTGACACCTGCTAACTCTCGTACTCCTGGTCTCTGGTAAGCTGCCTGAAGCAGTGGCTGCAAAGTAGCTTTCCTTGCATAGGGTCATTTCCACATGACCAACATTTGCCTTTTGGGCGCTGAGCCCTCGGAGGAGAAGCCTTGTGCTTTCTCTTAAGCGTATATTTGCGCCCTTTGTGCCCTCTGCCAGGACTGGAGGAGTTACTTTCTGCTAATTGCCAGCTCCTATCTCTCCACAGTAACTCATCTGTTGATGATATCCTGCTCGTCAGTCCTGCCTACTTAACCTCCCTGGCGGTATGATTATTTCGGATTTTAGGTGCTGAAAGCGGTACAATTATTTTGCATGGAAATTTGGCGTTTTATATTGTAGGTCTGTAAATCTTAACAATAACACACTTAAATCTGTCCAAACCAGAGTCTAGTAGATATCCCGGGTATGATAAAGTTTGAAACACAAAAACATAAAATTATAATATAATAAATAAAAATAAAATAATTAAAAAAAAAAAAAAATAGTAATAAAATAAATTTCCCCACAATTCACTATCGCTCAATTCTGCAAGTGTTCTAATTTACTATCGCTGTTTTCTAGCTGGTCTAAAGCCACTTTTGACGTAAAGGGACACTTTTTGGTTGCTATGGACAATCTCCAGTTTCCAGGCAGAAAGAACAGTATATATCATATAAAACTGCATGCAGGGCATGGGCCAAAGCACTGGGGACAAAAGGGATGTGAAATCATTTCATACAGTACTGTAATCTGTAAGATTACAGTACTGTATGTGTTATGATTTTTACTATTTTTTGAATTTGCCGCCAGGCTCCGCCCCCGTGCGTCGCGCCACTCGCAGGGAACGGAGCCTGGCACGGAGAGGCTTCGGAGGAGGACGGAGCCCTCGGACACTGCGGGTGACATCGCAGGATCCCGGGGACAAGGTAAGTAAAGCCGCCCCAGGATCCTGCAATGCGATCCCGAGTGTGGCTCGGGGTTACCGCTAATGGTACTGAATTTTAACCCCGAGCCACACTCGGGAAAACCGCCAAGGGAGGTTAAGCCGCCCAGTCCAGAAGAGCTCTGCCTTCGCCTTGGTCAACATCACATAATCTCCTGCGATTCTGTTAAAGATTTGTTTTGCTGACATCCCTTCTGGCTCCAGATCCTGCTTGCTGTTCCACTACATTGATCCCTAACCTCTGGCTTGGCTGACTATCCGTTCCGGTTACTGAACTTTGGCTATGTTTTGACTACGTTTGTTCTTTTTACTTTTATTATTAAACAAGTGTGATTTAACTGTACTTCTGTCTCGGCCTGATTTCATGGTTTCTGACAGTAGGCGAAGGCCATGAATTCAGAAGATGCAGTCAATCCATTTGTTGGTAATATTTTTTCCCAGATTGGATGAACTGGATCACCGCATGAATCAGTTTGCCATGGCGTTACAAATGCTCCTGAGTCGCACGGCTTACCTGGAATCTCCCACCCAGTACAACCTATGTTGCAGGCTGACCCTGCTGCTCCTCCATTCTCTGGGCAGGCACCCGCCTCGAGTATTGCCTCTATAAAGGTTATGTCTGGTTCCGCTCTGCTTCCCCAATGCAGAGGGTTTCTCAACACGGTTTAGATATACTTTGAGATGCTGCCCCAGGTGTTTCCCACAGACAGAAGCAAAGTAGGTTTTGTGATATCTTTGCTTTCTGAGAGAGCCTTGGCCTGGGCAAACCCTCTATGGGAGACGCAAAAACCTGTCGTCTTGAGCTACCCTGAGTTTGTGGCTTCATTTAAAATGGTATTTGACGTTCCCTCCCACTTCGCTTCTGCTGCCAAGTGACTCATGTCCATCGAACAGAGTACGAGAACTATAGGGAGCAGAGAGAAGTGGATTATTACAGTGCCACAAACAACTCAATACAATATGATCAGAATAAAAAAAAATTGTAAATTTTTATTACAATTGATTAAAACATTCATGAGAATCATATATATTAAGGGAGCATAATACAGTGCATTGTTGACCAAAAGGATGATGGTAAATTACAACAGCAGGTCAATTTGCCCCTGCTAGTTTCGCCAAAAGCATTGGCTTCATCAGGGGAATAGAACATGACATAAAGCAGTTGTTGCTCTAAGAAGAAAAGAAACACATATAAACATTAGTTTTAAGTGAATGAAAACATCAACACTGTGTGCATCACTAGACAATTGTGTGGTATAGAAAGACAAGTCCGGACCCCTCCCAAACAACCCATCCCCCAGGTGGAACGTCATCTGATGGAAAGTAAACCAAGCATGCACAAAGAATCACCCCAACATACCCTAGAAACCCAACGGGGCAATGGGAATGCGGTCCACTGTCAAGGGGGCAGCAACCCTACACTGCCAATATATGGCTGTAGAGGGCTAAAGGGGAAGCCTCATAAAAGCTGCAAAGAGATAAACAAACATAAGGCTATAAAAAGCTCAACTATAATATGAAAAAAGGGCAAAAATGCCTCAGTACATACCAGAATGCAAAGTTTAGTGTCACACACGGGGCGCTGTTGAGACCAATGAAGTATAATTAGTCCATAAGGGGCAAATATGCTGATGGATTGACAAGAAGTTAACTAAATGGGAAAAAGGGAGGATTTGTTTAAACGAGAAACAGTGATAGAAAAAAGCAAAAATATACAATTATAAAAAACATATGCCAGCAGACTTCGTAAAGACACCTCAATGAAAAAGGTTTGGGGCTTACCCTGGAATCTGGGATCAATCAGATACAGTCCAGGGCTACTGCAGGCTTAGACAGGAGGTAAGCACCAGCAAAAGGATATTCACACAGATATTGTGCAAAAACCTAATTAATGGGACAAAAACATATCCCAATGAATGATAGTGCTGGTCAACTTCCATCCGGAACTACAGGACCAGTCTTTCTTTTGCTGGCATCTTGGGGCGCTGCTCTGTTGGACTGTCCTCTTGGAGGTAAACATTTATCCTGGCAATCTTGTTGTTTCTCTTGGCTGTCCTGTAGTTCGGGATGGAAGTTGACCAGCACTATCATACAGCTTTTATGAGGCTTCCCCTTTAGCCCTCTACAGTCATATATTGGCAGTGTAGGGTTGCTGCCCCCTTGACAATGAACTGCATTCTCGTTGCCCCGTTGGGTTTCTAGGGTATGTTTGGGTGATTATTTCTGCATGCATGGTTTAGTTTCCTTCTGATGGCGTTCAATCTGGGGGATGGGTTGTTTGGGAGGGGTCCGGACTTGTCTTACCTTACCGCACAATCGTCTAGTGATGCACACAGTGTTGATGTTTTCACTCACTTAAAACTAATGTTTATATGTGTTTCTTTTCTTCTTAGAGCAACAACTGCTTTATGTCATGTTCTATTCCCCTGATGAAGCCATTGCATTGGAGAAACTAGTAAGGGCGAATTGACCTGCTGTTGTAATTTACCATCATCCTTTTGGTCAACAATACACTGTATTATGGTCCCTTAATATATGTGATTCTCATGAATTTTTTAATCAATTGTAATAAAAATGTACTATTTTTTATTCTGACCATATTGTATTGAGTTGTTTGTGGCATCCCCTCTTCTCTGCTCCCTATTGTATTCAATTATTGGGATGAGGTGCCTTATCTATTAGGGACATACCAACCACTATTTCTCTTTTTTTTCCTAGAGTACGAGAACTGTTGCCGACTACGCCATTGAATTCCATACTCTTGCAGCAGAGGTTGCATGGAACAATGAGGCCCTCGTGGCTGCTTTTTCTCATGGTCTCTAGTATACCATCAAGGATGAGATAGCAGTCTGAGATATACCCACTGAGCTGGAGAAGTTAATCACGTTTGCCATCCTCATTGACTCCAGACTCAGAGAAAGACTCTCTTTTAAGGAGCACTTGCGGAAGCCTCCTTTACGTTTGACTCCGAGCTTTGCAGTCCCACCCATGCCTCCCTCCCCTCCCATGCCTCCTGGTACCGAGTCGGTCAATGAAGGTGAACCCTTGCACTTGGGTTTCATGCGTGTGTTGCAGACGCACTTTCTCGAGTTTTCATCCGCAAATCCTCGTCTCCTGCTGGTGCCAGTTTCTTCTTTGTAAAGAAGAAGAGTGATGAACTGAGACCTTGTATTGATTATAGGGGTCTCAATCGTTTCACGATTAAGAATGCCTATCTGATTCCGTTGATTACGCCTCAAGGGAGCAACGGTTTTCATGAAGCTTGATTTGAGAGGAGCATACAATCTTGTGAGGATTAAGGAGGGCGACGAGTGGAAAATTGCGTTTAATACCAGAACAGGCCATTATGAGTACCTCGTAATGCCTTTTGGCCTTTGTAACACCCCGGCAGTTTTCCAGGAATTTATTAACGATGTCCTCCGAGGTTTGTTGCAGTTATGTGTGGTAGTTTATCTCGATGATATCCTCATATTTTCCAAGTCCCTGGAGAGCCACCACAGATGTCTGTCATGGGCTTCAGAAACTAAGAGACAACAATTTTTATTGTAAACTGCAGAAGTGCGAGTTCCATCGTGAACAGGTTAAATTCCTGGGTTATGTCATTTCTACTGCTGGTGGCCCGACCCATGGGTTTACGTCCTCTGCAGCGTTTCCTAGGCTTTGCCAACTATTATTGGAAGTTTATTCGTAACTCCTCATCTCTGGTCAATCCCCTGGCTGATATGACCAGGAAGGACGGTAACACACAGAGTTGGTCTCCGGAGTCCATTAAGGCCTTTGAGAGTCTCAAGGCTGCCTTTGTTTCTGCTCCTGTGTTGGCACATCCTGATCCTACGTTACCTTTTATCCTTGAGGTTGATGCTTCTGAGACTGGTGTTGGCGCCCTTCTGTTTCAACGTCCTACCTCTGAGAGCGCTATGCATCCGTGTGGCTACTTTTCCAAGAAATTGTCACCTGCAGAGTGCAATTACGAGAACAGCAATACAAATCTGGACAAGAAGGAGGAGTGCTAGAAAGCTGGACCCTATTGCACGTGAATATCACAATCTGGTATTGTGGTTCTTTTTTAAAACAGTTCTCAGTTGTGCAACCCTATTTTCTGCTACAAACGTTAAATAATAAAAAGATGCCAGTTACCCTAACCCTTCCTTTCTGTCCAAATTATTGGATGAAGTTTGGCTTTTATGGACAACTCTGAGCACTAAGAAATATATCAATTAGTTACTACCAATGCTATCCAGGAGTATAACATGTCAACTTTTAACCTTAAGCCCCATTTCACATTGCTGTGACTTTTATCTTGCGACTTGCGACACATAAAGTCACATAAAGTGCAACAAATAAAGGATACAGGCAATCATTAATTATCAGACAATCACACAAGGTGAAGCCTATTGGTATTGACACTTGTGGCTGGCGCACCCCAGCTCACTGATCAGATCATCTTAGCCTTTGTATTCCCTCAATTTATTGCTAAGATTCTCAAAGTGCATCTGCAGTCAAAACGTTTGTGGCAGAATTAGAACCTTTGTTAATTTGCTTAATTCTCTCCATTTTCACATTGGGGAGGTTTCACTTAAAGTTGAACTAAAGCCACTTAGTTACAAGGCTGACTGGAGTAATATTCGCTCCTGAAAAAGATCTGGATAAATTTGAAATGTACATAGACCTACAAAAATTAGAAAATTAAACATTAAGAATTTTTTTGCCTCCAAAACAGGAAGGACAGACAAGAACAATCAGCGCTAAGTTCAAACATTCGCAATTAAGGAACAACTCTACATTTAACCCTAAGACAAGGAATAATGAGAGTCTAGAGGTTTTCAAAAAGATGGTGGAGGAAGACATCAAGAAACGAAAAAGATAAAGAAATTCAGAAAAGAAAAAATATGGAATACAGTGAAGGAAATAGAGAAGAAGGAAGTGATTATCAGCTCAGCGGGCAAAGGGGAGGAATGGTGATCCTCTACAAAAGTGATTATGAGGAAGAGATGAAAAGGCTTTTAAATGTGGAAGACACTTATAAGAAATTGAAAGGCAATCCAAAAGGGGAGTATGAAGAGAAATTGAAAGCATGTGTCAAAAAAAAGAAAGAGATCCTATCTAAGAAGGAAGGAAGATACTTGGTTCCAGAGGCAGCTAAAACACCAATTATTTATTATGTACCCAAAATTCACAAAGACCAAGAAAGTCCTCCAGGAAGACCCATAGTAAGTGGTATAGATTCCCTCTTTTCAAGATTGGGAGAATACCCGGACTTTCTAGTCATGATCGACGTGAACTCCCTATATACTAATATTGTACAGGAAGATGGCATAAGCAGTGCAGAATGGGCATTACAAACTCAAACCAATCTACAACAGGATCAAATCAATTACATTTTAGAAAGTCTAAGGATGGTTATGAGCAATAATTATTTCTAGTACAAGGGAGAACATTATATCCAAACAAAAGGAGTGGCGATGGGGGCCAAATATTCCCCCAGTGTAGCGCACCTATTTCTTAACAGGTGGGAAGAACAAATATATGGCATCAGAAGAACTAATCTAAAACTGTACAGACAGTACATTGACGACATAATAATAATAATATGGAGGAGTACAGAAGAAGAGTTTAAAGGAGTTTCTTTGATGAAATAAACCAAAATATCTATGGTATCTCATTCACAGGAGGATAGAGCAAACAAAGCATCGACTATCTAGACTTACAAATATTCAAAGAAGATGGAGAGCTACATACCAAAAAGTTTTACAAAAAAAACTGACTGTAATGGATATATTCCAACCAACAGCTGTCATCACCCTAAATGGGTAGGAAACATACCAAAAGGACAACGGATGCGCATATATCATAACTGCAGCAACCTCCAAGATTATGAGAACCAATCTAATACACTTATTGACAGGTTTGTAGAAAAAGGGTACAAAAGAAAAAAATCTGGAAACCCTAAAGGGAAAGGTCAGAACAATGGATAGAAATATCATGATAGAAGACAAAAAAGATAAGAAAAAACAGTATTATTTTTATTTTTATGTTGATCCTATTCCATTTTTACTTTTAATCTCTACCTTTAATGATTTATATTTCATGAAATAATTTTCTGTTCCATGTGCCTCCCTAGTCACAGCCAGGCATGCTTCCTGTAGGTTTTAGGTACACAAGACATCAATATCAGATGATACTATGAATTTTAAATACCAGATAGCATTATTACACACATTTATCCAGCATTGCCTTATGCATGTGGATAGGTAACAACATTAACTGATCACTTCATTTTAAATAGTCACAACTGTTTCTATTATTGTATCTATTATTGTTTTAGCATACGGTGTCCCCATGAGCAACTTGAATTGATTGTTGCAGAGCCAGTCCATTCCAGGTTTAAAATATAGTTAGCTAAAAAGTTCTGTCCATTGGGCGTATTAGAAGTATTGGCTAATACGGATTAGGAACATAATAACATTATCACAGGCGCAGTTTATGTCTGTCCACTGGCGGACTAACCAAAAATGGCCGTGATCACATGACCACCAATCAGGGATCACCTCATGCTATTTAAACCAGATGGTGTAGCAAGATGGCGCTGCTCCAGATGACATCTTAGTGACGAAACACGTAGAGCTTCTAACGTCTTTGCATCACTTGTCTCTTTTCTACATGTGGGAACTGCGGAGGGAAAGTTAAAGGACAATCATACATCTTATACTGCAAGCACAGAAACAATTAGCTGACACAAGAAAAAAAATCTTGTTTGCTACACAGTGGCAGATACTGTGAAAGCGAAATATCCCTGCATGGGGTGAATGGTTCGGGTGAGTGTAATACCTACAGGGTACCTAAAGGAAGCACTGAGCACAGATTTGAAGAGCACCTGTCACTTTTTATCCATACACATTATTATTTGTTATGATTTTTGCTTTTTTCTTTAAAATGAACTATGGACTATTTTTGAACACAGTGGGGGTTATTTACTAAAGGCAAATCCATTTTGCACTGCAAGTGCACTTAAAAGTGCACTGAAAGTGCACTTGGAAGTAAAGTCGCTGTAGATCCGAGGGGGACATGCAAGGAAATGATTGGATGATAAAATCAGCAGAGCTTCCACTCATATCAGATCTACCCCTTAGAATTAGAGCGACTTGCAGTGCACTTGTAGTGCAAAGTGGAGTTGCCTTTCGTAAATAACCCCCAGTATATATTACATATGTTTGCTTAGATTTATTCATAGGAGTATCACTCAGGCACATATTTGAAGGGCACTAGTCACTTTATGAAAAAGGTTTTTATATATATTTTTAGTAAATGCACTTTGGTTTGTATATATATCCTGATTTCTTTGTTCATGAAATTGACTTTTATGAGCTCCACTGAGGCAACATTTAGCAGAGCAATTGTCACTTTAAATAGGAGTATATAACATCGCTGCCCAAGCGCATTGGTACCATTTGCACATATTTAGTTCACACTAATTTATTTTCATTAAATTTTTGTACTAATATACAGTGGAATCTCTTTAAAGTCTCACAGGGGCATGTAATATTGCACCCTAGAACAGCACCATCTCTACCTCCTCATATTCAAACATTTACTTTTACATTCCACTCAGGTGGTTGTACTGGAAGTAGCAGTTCTCCTCCTTGTCCATTCCTCCATAAGCGCAGGGCCACCAACACTTTTGACAGGAGTAATGACAGCGGCAGTGATTTTGAAAAGCAAGTGACTGCTCCGTGTAGGATCCTCTAAGCTTGCACATCATGAGCGATGGGAGGGGCGCAGTTTAGCATCTTTGCCCTGTGCGCTGGGTGACCTTGTCCCAGCACTGCAGTAGAGACACTAGTTCTGGTGACAGCCAAGGACTCCTTCACTTTAGAGGGATTTTCTCTCATATCCTGTTTTGGCTATGGAACAGGATATCAAGGGAAATCTCCTCAATGGGGCAAAAAAATGGAAAATTGTATCAAATACTTACCGTAATTTTCCTTTCCTGATGTCAGTACATGGCAGCATACATATGATATAGCTTCACCCCTATATTCACCTACAGGACCTGTTTAGCTCTATAAAATCTGACTGAGAGCTACCTCCCCCATTCTCCGTATAAAGCACAAAGATGAGAGGGAGGGTTCGTATGCTGCCATGTATTGGCATCAGGAAAGGAAAATTACAGTATTTGGTACAATTTTCCATTTTCCTGACACCAACATGGCAGCATATATATGATACATAATGAGCTTTTTAGAGGGAGGGTTTAATGCTGCAAACTTAGTCTTTGACAATAGACATAGAAGCTTGGATAGTTTTACTCTCAAACTCGACTGTAGTAAGCGCTGCTGGATCCACCCTCTAGTGTTTTAAGAACGTATGATGCGATGACCAGCTAGTCGCTTTGCAGACTGTCTCCAGAGACACTCCTGCATGTGCCGCCCAAGAAGAAGACATTGCCCTGGTTGAGTGAGCTCTATCCACCTCCAGAGGATCTTTCACTTCCGCTCTATATGCCTGGTGAATAGTAGACTTGTGCAATTCTTTTCGTAATGAATCGAAAGTGCATTCCTGAGAACTGAGTGAGAAGGGTGTTGTATTGTATTTGAGCGGGGGAGAAGAGATATTGTCATTGTGTGTGTTAATAGATTCAATAAACAAACGACTTTCCAAACTACGAATCATTATCACGAATCAATATACATACATATCAAATTTCAACTAATATGAAAGAAATTATAGCGGATATAACAAATACATTCGACATGATTCGAGATTCAGTATAACGAATATCGACACTCTACGAATAATAATGAATTATCCAAAAATGAATTAACGTAACATAACGAATATAACAGAACTAAATTATGTTTTTTACGAATGACAACGAACAGAAACTAAATGAAATGTCCCGTTGTGCACACGTCTAGTGAATAGTTTTTACTATCCAGGCCAAGATGGTTCTGGCTGAGGCCTCTTTACCTTTAAATTTTCGGTAGGTATGATGAAGTCTGTCAGAAAATCTGAATGTAGAAGTAGTTTAGAGATAGCACAACTAAGGAAGACATATATAAAAAGAGACCAAAAAAGCTGCACACCCCGAAATAGATTTATCTAAAGGATTTTTGGATTCCCCAGTGGGGCTTTAAAACAGCACAGTGCAACATTACAAAAATCATTGATATTGGTATTATGAAAACAATTTATTGACAGAGTATCCAGTAAAGTCATGTTTATACAAGATCTGATCCAATGGTAAGTTCATATTCCATAAAACGGTAAAAATACAATTATAGTCCATAAAGCGGTAAAAATGTATTAACATTTCATTACATTGCAGTAAAATTCCGAAGCCCCGACGCGTTTCGACCTGTCTGTGGTCTCTTCAGGGGGCACATTTGAATCTATAAAATAGTACAAATAATCAGAAATTATAGAGATTTTTTAGAAAAATATCACATTAAATAGATCATGGTAATGCGTTTTACCGTTAGGGATGAAGAAGATGTTTCTAATAGGGGTATTAAGAGCCGTTGAGGGGTCTGAGTGGTACGCAGGCCATCCCCACCTGCCCAGACGGGGAGAAGGAGCCAGCCCCAAGGGGGCTTACAAGGAGCCACACTGGTGCACGCCCCCCCCGGGGGGTGAAGGAGTGCACACCTGCAACAGACATCCATTAGTAGCCATTATTCAAGTAGTATACTATTATTTAAGTCATCATTGTAAGTGTTTATCTTGAGTAGTATGTTGAGACCAAATGTGTGTACATATTTAAGAGTATTAATTGTGTTACATAGAGTAAAAATGTGAAAATAAAATAGAAAATAAAACAAAAATGAGTGGATAATCCAAATGAATGGGTGTTACTGCCAAACACAATATGGTACACAGGGAGTGCCCAGCGTGTGTGTGTGAAAGTGTATACTGTGGATGGAATTGTGAAATCCCTAAGGGAGTGCATGATGTGATGAAAGCATAGTGAAATGGGCCAAGTGTTGGCAGAGGGTGAAAAGTGAAAAACCAAAAACAAACACAAATGAAAATGTGAAAGCTGAAAAAGTGAGAGGGATAAGGGACCAGCCAAATATGACAGTGTGTAGATGATGTAATGTGTGAAATAAAATACTATGGTTAAAGAGAAGTTGGTTGAATAACCTGGATTATGGTATGTAGAGACTCCATCTTGAGTCTCTCTATCCGGATAAATTGATTCAGCCTCTTGAGATCGTTCTGGAGGCTGCCGTTTGAACAGCCAATAATGGCCTTGCGCCACTGTGGACTGAATCCGCCGTTTTTGGCAGTGGTCTTGCCAGAACTGGGTCCCTTTGAGCCGCCAGGCTCAAACAGTCTCCTGGGTGGGCCCAGCGTTGAAAGGGCTTCTGGGTATCTGAGGGAGCCACAGGGACCTTAGCTCTCTGCGATCTTATGAAGGTTGACTGTGTACCTCTTCAACCCCTTCTGGAGTCCTTGGATGGGCGAAAGCCTCCAAAATTCCAGTACCTGTTTGGCGCTCCTCTGGCTGGTTGACCCCTCTGGCATCTGAACTTTTGATCTTGGTGCAGAAGACCTGATTTTCCTCCTGTAACCCTGGAGATAGCAGTCTCCAGTTTTTTGGCCAAACAGCACCTTCCCATCAAAAGGCAGTTTACAGCAATTCTGCTTTGAGGATGGATCAGCCGCCCAGGGTTTCAGCCACAATGCTGTTTTGGCTGTGACTGAGCTGAGCATGGCTCTGGAGGACCATCAAACAATGTCTATAGCTGCCTCACCTGTGAAGTCAGGCCGAGAGTTTTATCTCATCAAGAGACTTGATGATTTTTTTCTTTTGGCAGCTGTTTTTTGATTGCATACTCCATGTTCTGCACCCACGCTCTCATAGAGCTTGCTATGGATGTTAAAGCAATGGCGGGCTTACAAGCACCACCTACTGCAAAGTAAAACTTGCTTAAGTCCATGTCAATGCATCTATCAAGGATATCGCAAAAGGAGGAAGAGTCTTCCATTGGATGTGTCACATTCTTGGCCAGTCTGGTGACTGCCGCATCCACCGTTGGTGGGTTAGATAAAGGAGTCGCATCCTCCTCCATGAGTGGATACCGCTTCTGCAACCTATTGGTTGAGGAGGATTTTCTCTCCTCCTTCTCCCATTCCTCCTGAAACAGGCCTCCCATTTCTGTCATAAGAGGAAATGTTGTCACCCTTTTCTTTAGGTACCTCCTATGGAACCCAAAGGCTTGTTTACACTTGCAGCAGGCTCTGCTATTGCACTGCAACACGATCTGTGCTTAGGTCACTTTTCAGAGACATTGATATTATCACATAGAGGGGACAAGTGTTCCCACAATGCAATTTGCACGCAGTGTTGCAACTCGCATGATGGTGGCCCATTCACTTGGCTGCCCTTCACGTGCAAAAAGAAGCCCCTGTTCCTATTTAGGGGCAACAAGTTTCGCACAATGTTTTTAAAGGCGCGTTCTCCCACGGGGAAATCATAGCAAAATCGCATCGCATTTGGGGTGCCCTGAAAGGATAAAGGCACCTAATGCTTGTTGTGCAGCGATTGTATGGTGTGTGATAATAGGTTTCCTCCTTCTAGGGAGGAATCCTCCCTTTCCAGTGCAGATTTTACTGCCTTAATGAATGGTGGTATCAGCGCAAAATCAAAGCCTGAACCTTCAGGATCCTCTGACGAGGAGGAGGCGATATCTTCTCCCTTTGCCTGGAAGGTTGGCTGTAATACTGGGTCTGGGAAATCAGCCCACCTAATCTGCTGGGCTGGAGTAACCCCTGAAGTGCCTGGTACCCTTCTAGTTAGAGGGGATTTAATGGCTTGGTTTAGACCTGGTGCAGGGCCCACACTGTTCATCCGATTCTGTCACTGGTTGTCCGAGATGACCAGAAAATTCGGCCAGGGAGTCATGGACTACTTTTTTGAGCAAGGTTGACACCTGCTAACTCTCGTACTCCTGGTCTCTGGTAAGCTGCCTGAAGCAGTTGCTGCAAAGTAGCTTTCCTGGCATAGGGTCATTTCCACATGACCAACATTTGCCTTTTGGGCGCTGAGCCCTTAGAGGAGAAGCCTTGTGCTTTCTCTTAAGCGTATATTTGCGCCCTTTGTACTGGGCTCTGCCAGGACTGGAGGAGTCACTTTCTGCCGTGGAAAAATCCTGACGATCCAGAGGGCCTCTGGACATCCTAGAGCGGGAGTGTGAGCGGCCGGGCCTGTGTCAGGGCTCAGCCCTTCCTTCTCTAAGCTGGCCACTCAGCTATCGGCTAATTGCCAGTTCCTATCTCTCCACAGTAACTCAGCTGTTGATATCCTGCTCGTCAGTCCTGCCTACTTAAGCCGCCCAGTCCAGAGGAGCTTTGCCTTCGCCTTGGTCAACATCACAGAAACTATCTCCAGTGATTCTGTTCAAGACTTGCTTTGCTGACATCCCTTCTGGCTCCAGATCCTGCTTGCTGTTCCACTACATTGATCCCTAACCTCTGGCTTGGCTGACTATCCGTTCCGGTTACTGAACTTTGGCTATGTTTTGACTACGTTTGTTCTTTTTACTTTTATTATTAAACAAGTGTGATTTAACTGTACTTCTGTCTCGGCCTGATTTCATGGTTTCTGACAGTAGGCGAAGGCCATGAATTCAGAAGATGCAGTCAATCCATTTGTTGGTAATATTTTTCCCAGATTGGATGACCTGGATCACCGCATGAATCAGTTTGCCATGGCGTTACAAATGCTCCTGAGTCACATGGCTTACCTGGAAACTCCCACGCAGTACAACCTATGTTGCAGGCCGACCCTGCTGCTCCTCCAGTCTCTGGGCAGGCACGCGCCTCGAGTATTACCTCTATAAGTGTTATGTCTGGTTCCGCTCTGCTTCCCCAGCGATTTGGGGGTGATCCAGTCCAATGCAGAGGGTTTCTCAACAAGGTTGAAATATACTTTGAGATGCTGCCCCAGGTGTTTCCCACGGACAGAAGCAAAGTAGGTTTCGTGATATCTTTGCTTTCTGAGAGAGCCTTGGCCTGGGCAAACCCTCTATGGGAGACGCAAACACCTGTTGTCCTTAGCTACCCTGAGTTTGTGGCTTCGTTTAAAACGGTATTTGACGTTCCCTCACACTTCGCTTCTGCTGCCAAGTGACTCATGTCCATCAAACAGAGTACGAGAACTATAGGGAGTAGAGAAGAGGGGATTATTATGGTGCCTCAAACAACATGATCAGAATAAAAAATAATACATTTTTATTACAATTGATTAAAAAAATTCATGAGAATCACATATATTAAGGGAGAATACAGTGTATTGTTAACAAAAGGATGATGGTAAGTTACAGCAGCAGGTCAATTCGTCCCTACTAGTTTGGCCAAAGAATTGGCTTCATCAGGGAAATAGAACATGACATAAAGCAGTTGTTGCTCTAAGAAGAAAAGAAACAAACACATATAAACATTAGTTTTAAGTGAATGAAAACATCAACACTGTGTGCATCACTAGACAATTGTGCGGTAAGGAAAGACAAGTCCAGACCCCTCCCAAACAACCCATCCCCCAGGTGGAACGCCATCTGATGGAAACTAAACCATGCATGCACAAAGAATCACCCAAACATACCCTAGAAACCCAACGGGGCAAGGGGAATGTGGTCCACTGTCAAGGGGGCAGCAACCCTACACTGCCAATATATGGCTGTAGAGGGCTAAAGGGGAAGCCTCATAAAAGCTGTAAAGAGATAAACAAACATAAGGCTATAAAAAGCTCAACCATAATATGAAAAAAGGGCAAAAATGCCTCAGTACATACCAGAATGCAAAGTTTAGTGTCACGCACAGGGGGCGCTGTTGAGACCAATGAAGTATAATTAGTCCATAAGGGGCAAATATGCTGATGGATTGACAAGAAGTTAACTAAATGGGAAAAAGGGGGGGTGATGGGAGGAGCAGACGTGTGAGGTGAGAGCTCCCTCACACACCCGGACCAGAGAGAAAGCTGCACCTGACATGCTTAATTAGAAGCAGACAGTCACAGCTTCAGCTGTTTTTTTGAACACAGAGACAGAAGGTGAAAGGAGCGGAGGAAGCTAAGGAACCATTGTGGGGGGAGTTGGAGGAGATGACCACTCGTAGGCGCGCAGCCCTTCAGCCAGTTGGGGGAGGAAGCAGGAGTGTGACTGGCGGACTGAGGGCGTACATGACGCCGCAAAGAGGGGAGAACATCGGAGGCATGGCAGGAGCAGGGATGCGCCGGTACGGAAGCCCTGATACTGGAGGATTTCAAGGGAATGCCGGTCGCGGCTCACCCATGCTACATACTGCACATATCCACAGCCCACAGAATTGGAGCCCACCAACAAATGGGAGAGGCAGGCAGATGTCTGGAGGGGGAGAGGAACGGATTGGAGGTAGTGGCAGTGGACATACAGCGCCCACCAAACTGGAACAAAGGAGCAGCCCACAGACATCCAAAGGTATGGAAGAAATTTGGTGGGGGAATGAACTTAAAAATGAACTTAAAAAAGGCAAGGAGGTACAATATGAGCTGGGGGACGCCCTGATAGAACAAAGTTGGAGATATCAAGGCCTCTTAAGGATATAGAGACACAAGTAGCCAAGAAATCGGGAACCACCCGAAAGTAACCCCAAATGAAAGCTCAAGTGATCCACTAATAACTGACACTCCATTAGCAGATCCAGAAGCAGACGACTAGGGCTACGCAGAGGTAGAGGTGGGACCCCTAGAGACAGATCATAAATTAGAAGAAGGAATAACATCTCATGCATTCCCTGCTGAGCTGATGGAAGGCGCTGCTAAGGAGTATATATTCCGCACAGAGGACAAGGAGACAGAGACAGAACCAGTAAGGAGCGGCAATGAACAGGACTTTAGAGATATTAGAGAACTGATAAGAGCATTACCCACAAAAACAGACATACAAGAACTGATATCCACAGTGGAGAGGTCATGTAAGCAAGCAGTGGAAGACCTCAGGGAAGAAATAGTGGCAGGGAAATAGAGTGGAAGTGCTGGAAGAAGGCCAAGATCAAATTAAACAAGCTATGGGAGAAGTTCAGGATATCATTAAACAGCAAGAAGATATGTTGAATATATATAGAGACCAATTAGATGATATCGAGAACAGGGACCGCCGGCAGAACATAAAGATACGGGACTTACCTGAGAAATATAATAATAAAGATCTGCTAGCAACAGTACAGAAACTTTTCTCACAGATTTTGGGGCCGAGCATGTTGGAACCAGTGGAAATAAATAGAGTCCACCGTATTAACCCTCTTGTAAAGCAGAATAAAGAAAGGCCAAGGAATGTGATATGTAAAATTCATAAATACTCCGTGAAGGAGATTATAATGAGGACGGTATGGGACACACCCTTAATTAAATTTGAAGAGACACAAATTGCTTTATTCCCTGACATAACACGCAGAACTTTAATGCAACGCAAAATGGTGCGTCCATTACTGGAAGCAATGCGGAAGGCTGAAATTAGATATAGATGGGGATTTCCTTTTGGATTAATAGCCACACGAGATGGGAAAATGGCAGTACCCCGTACAAAAGATGATTTTAAACAGTTTGTGGAGATATTGGACCTCCCGCTAATTGACTTTGCAGATTGAAAAAGAAACAATATAAATAGCATAATACAACGCCCTGAAGCTTAGTCTCAAGTTCCAGAGAAAAGTTGACAAAGTACTTAAATAAAGAATTTAAATAGAAATGTTCTGAGGAGGAGATGGGGGAGGGGAGTGGGGGGATGGGGGGGGGGGGGGGAACATCTTTTTTTTTACCCCCGCTTTTTTTTACCCCCCTTTTTTTACCCCCTCTTTTTTTTTTTTTTTTTACCCCGCCCCCTTTTTTGTTTTACCCCCCCCTTTTTTTCCCATTCCTTTCCTCCTCAGTGCCGAGCATAGAAAAATTGTAATAGAATGAAAAGGTAGCAGCTATATAAAAAAAATTACAAAGAATGGTCCCGGGTATAAATTAAGGAAAGGGTACCCTCAGTACAAATAGGTAGGTCCTGATGAGGGATTGGACAATCTGCATTAAGCAGAGGGGTGGGAGGGTGAAGGTAGGGCAGGGAATGCTCACGGGGGATTACCCTCCTGGTAGATGGTACACCCTAAGTAGCAGGGTGTTATGTTGTGGTAGATGTGGATTTTTAGATTTTAGTACAAATTCCCCAATAGAAAAGGAAAAGATAATAGTTGGCAATTGGTTAAAAAAAAGAGTAGATTTTGTATATTTTTGGAGAAAATAAAATGATGTATAACTCACTGAAGATTATGACATATAATGTAAGGGGGTTGAGTTCACCCAAAAAAAGGGGCCGCCTATGGCAGGAGGTGCGTCACCAGACGGTGGATATAATCTACATGCAGGAGATGTACTTCATGCCGGAATCGGTTCCTAAGCTACCGTTATCTCACTATAACCAATGGTTCCATACACTCTCCTATCGCAAAGGCAAGGGGCATATCTATAGCTTTTGGGAAAACATGACCATTGATTTCCACAGCAGTACACACACAGACCCAGAGGGGAGGTTTTTATTTATTAAAGGAACTTTGTATGGGTTTTGTTATACGTTTGCTTCCTTATATGCCCCAAATAATGGCATGGTAGACTTCCTATTGAAAACGTTAAGAAAGTTGGAGAAGTTCAGGGAGGGATGCGTAATTTTGGGGGGGGATTTTAATACTATTCTGGACCCTAAATTAGGTACTACATCAAGAAAAACAGTTTTCTCATATAAAGCACTTAAACAATGAAAAAAATATTTATGAAGTCTCCACCTGGTGGATGGTTGGAGGGTCTTTAATGAGAGGTTGAAAGACTATAGCTACTACTCAAAGGCCCATAAAGTAAATTCTAGATTGGATCTATTCATGGTGGACCAGTATTATCTGGAATATGTTAGAGCCGTGACAATAGAACCAATAACAATCTCCGATCATGCACCAGTGGTGATGAAGTTTCTTCCGGTATCTTTGAGTCAACGGGAGCGAATATGGCGATTAAATGAGTCATTGTTAGATGACGAGCAGATAGCGGAGGATATACGGAAGAAAATGATAAGTTATTTCGAAGAAAATATAGCAGGAGAGGTATCAGAACAAATGATATGGGAAGCCCACAAGGCCGTCATTAGGGGGGAGCTGATAGCTCATGGGTCGCGAGTTAAGAAAAAGAAAAGGAAGGAGATGGAGGATTTATTAAGAAATATACATGAGTTAGAGATCAAACATGAAAACAGTCTTGACCCTGAGGAAGCTAAACAGCTGGAAACGCTTAGAATAAAACTCTCCACATATCTTGATAGAAGGGATAAGGACAAATATAGATTCTTTGCACATAGATTTTATGAACATGGGAACAAATGTGGTAAACTATTAGCCAGACAATTAAAAAAACAACAAGAAATTTCCCACATTCATAATATAAGAATAGGTAATAACCAGATAATAGACACAAAGTCCATAGCTATGGAATTTGAGCAGTTCTACAAGGGCCTATATAATATCCAACCAAATTATATTAAAGAATCTGCATTATCACCCCTCACTTTGGAAGTGGTGGAGAGGTTAGAGGAGCAGATTACGGTAGAGGAAATTTACCAATGGGGAAGAGTCCAGGGCCGGATGGTCTAACAAATGCATATTATAAAAAATGTATTAATATCTTGACTATACCAATTTGCAATTATTTTAACCAACTTACAGCTACCAACCCGTTACCCCCCAGAAGCTTTGCTGGCTTTTGTGACAGTAATACCAAAACCTGGGAAAGACCCACAATACTGCGCAAACTATAGACCTATCTCCCTTTTGAATTCAGATACCAAATTACTAGCAAAAATTCTAGCAACTAGATTACAGGATAAAGTAATACAGTTGGTACACTCTGATCAAACGGGGTTTATGATGGGACAAGAAACTAAGGATAACACCATCCGGGCCCTTCATGTTCTCCATTGGATACAGAATGGACCTAATAAAACACCAAGGGTAGTGCTATCAATGGATGCCGAAAAGGCTTTTGATAGAGTGAACTGGATATTTATGATGGAAGTACTAAGAGGAATAGGCCAGGAGAACGGATGATGGGGTGGGTATCAGCATTATATGTTGGACCAAGGGCAAGGGTAAAAGTTAATGGGACCCTATCAGGAGGTCTGGATATACAAAACGGTACAAGGCAAGGATGTCCACTGTCCCCAATATTATTTTCCCTCGTGTTAGAACCTTTCCTATGCAAAATAAGGGAAAATAAAGGAATAAGGGGGGTAGAAATAGGATCTAGAGAGTACAAAGTATCAGCTTACGCTGACAATTTGTTATTTTTCCTTTCAAAACCCCAAGAATCCATTAAAGAAGTGATGCAGGAGGTGACAAAATATGGGAAATTATCAAACTTTAAAATAAATTTGGAGCCATCGGTATTACTACCCTGTCTACCCCCATCACCGTTAACTACATCTCTGCAAAACAAATACCTGTTTATCTGGAACAATCTTTGTTTTATTTGGGAGTACATATATCTGCGGATGTAAAACTACTATATGAACAAAATTATAGTCCCTTGCGAAAATAACAGAGGATTTGCATAGCTGGAAAGGACATATGTTAACAATGTTTGGGAGGATCAACACCCTTAAAATGAACATAATACCTAGATTATTATATATACTGTACACAGTACCCATATCATTCCCCCAAGTATTTTTTAAAAAGGTACGTAAAGAATTCCTATCCTTCATATGGAAGAATGGAAGAGCTAGAATAGCATATAACGGGGCGTGGCTTAGCGATGGCCGAGTGAAGAAGTGCAACGGCGGAGCTCCTCGCCCGACCCGGCCTAATCGGACCATCTGACAGCTCTGAACCTGAGTGAGCACGGTATGAACCACCCCAAAAGATATAGGACAAGATCGTCTACCCGCGGGACCCGCTACCAGACTTCGCAACCCGGGATTTCACGTTACTTCAGGCGGGTCGGCTTCATCCCCTGGCACCATAGTGACTGCACCACGTGGAGCCCGCCTGTCCTTACCCGCCATCGGAGCTCAAGCAGCCTCTCCTGCTCCCACGTCAGCCCTGCTGCCACTCATGGGGACACCGGCTGTGTTTCGCTCGGACATGGAGGGTTCCCCACTTAGTCAGGGTTCCATGGAGGAAGATCTCCGCAGTATGCTTCGGGCCCTCCCCACAAGGGCGGATATAGAGGCCCTGATTCTACGGATCGAAGAAGCACATAATAAGGACATCCAGGAAGTGAGAGCGGACTTGCACACGGCGGAGAACCGTATCACCTCTGGAGAGACCAGGCTCTCCTCCCTGGAGGACAAGATTCAGGCCTTGGAACAAAGACAACATGCTCATTTGTTGGAATCCCAGGAGATGCAACTCCACCTGGAGGAGATGGAGGACCGCAGCCGCCGCAACAATTTGCGGCTGCGGGGAATTCCGGAGGCCACAGGCAGCGATTTTCCACGGCCTCCTGGATAACCCGCCCCCTCACTTGGAGATAGACCGGATACATCGCACCCTGGGACCCAAGTCTTCAGATCCAGCCAGGCCTCGAGATGTTCTGTGTCGCCTGCACCGCTATACACAAAAAGAGACCCTCCTGCGAAAGGCCTGGGACCAGGGAGAGATCGAATTCGACGGAGCACAAATTCAGATACTACCGGATCTCTCCAGGGCCACGTTACAGCGCCATGCCATGTTGAAGCCGGTGCTGGAGGTGGCAAGACGTCAGGGCTACACATATAGATGGGGATACCCACTAGCGGTCATCTTCCGCTCGGATCGTGCAGCATTTACATTGCGCTCACCAGCAGAACTGCCAGATCTGTTCGCTTTCCTGGGAGCGGAACCGGTTCACGTGCCAAACTGGCTGGTGAGGATCCCACGCCCGACGGGCCGCCCGGGCACAAGCCAGAACACAAGCGGATCCAACCCACCACCCTGTTCCCAGAGGTCTCGGGGACGGTCCCGCATCAGACCCGACAACGGTGCACGTGAGTCATAAAATCATTACCTGAGACTGCCCTGCTTTAACCCCCCCCCTTTTTCTTTATTTTGATGTGTACCATTCCCTGCATTGACGGTGCCCCGATACTAATACCGCACAGGACATACATGGCTGGTCACACATTTCACCCCACATGTGGATGCTGCCCTCTCTCCCCCTCCCCCCGGCTCCTGCATGCCTGTTCGCCGCCACTCTCCCGATGCCAGTGATGCTGACTGCTATACCTCGTCAAGCTCCAGGAGGTACTGCCGCTGACATTGCGGGGCTGTGTCCCCCTGGGATGATGAGCGGTGCCAGGGACTAGGATTCCGTTTTCCCTGATGTCCCCCCCTCCTTCCCGCTACACACGTGCGGCTGAGTTTGAGTGGACGGGGGTGCGACACCCCATCTCCAGACCGCGATGACTGTAGACACCTGAAGAGACACTCCCCGTAAAGGGGTCCGGGAGCCGAGGCATGAACCGTATCAATGGACAAATAAAAATGGATTTGCAGTGATCATACTTGTAAGTAATGCCGTATGCAGAGACTGTTGATCTCCCTGTATTTACTATGGACATACAAGCATTCCCGAATGGCCTCTGGGATTTGCTATTTAGGTGGGGGTGGGGGGGGATGGGGGGACGGGGGACTGAGATGTAATGGGGGCATTGCTCGTCATTAAACACAAAAGGTAGGGTGGTGTGCCCCTTAGGGGAGGCGATGGGGAGTTGGGAGACAGTCCATCCAGTTACGCACGGCGAGGGAGTTTGTGGTGGGGGTTGGCGTTGACGACAGGAAGAGACATTCTTTGTCGCCTTGCCCGCTCCTACGACACCATTCCAGGGGATTGCCCTTCTAGCAACAGTTAATGAGGAATTTTATATATAGACTGGTTGACCTCTATAGGGGGGGGGGGCTGGAACTGGCGGCAGGCAGGAAGGCGGGAATTTTCAGATTGATTGTCGCATCACTAGTTAGCGTTGTTGATATGCAGGTTCATATGTTTAAATTTACATTGTTATGTATGTCCTTTAATACTTGAGAGATTTTCAGGGTTTATGTACCTCCGTAGGTACATATCTTGTTCTGCACATATGGATATCTCAGAGCTGCTCACATTTTCCCACACCAGTTAGGTCCGGGGACCCGGGGAAGGCGTGGGTCTCCGCCCATGGCCCTCGCTGGACTCTCCCCCAAATAGGCAAGCGCTTAAATCCGGGGTTTCCGGGCGAGCGTTGAAGCAATACTTTGCTACATTTTAGTTACCCAACGCTTGTTGGGGGGTGTTGTCTGGGAGACTACTCTTCCGCGACACCTTTCACCACCCTTCTTCTTTCCCTTCTCCTCATCTCAGACCACTATAGACTTTGCTCTCCCCTCCCCCCCTTCCTGACTTCTCTCCCCCCTCTACCCTCACCGCTCCCTCACGGACATGGAGACCCTTAATATTGTAACTCTAAACGCAAAGGGGCTCAATGTTCCTGAAAAGAGACGAATGCTATTAAATGACATGAAACGTATCAAAGCTGACATTGTACTGATACAGGAGACGCACTTCCGAGAAAACAAATTCCCGATTCTCAAAAATAGGCATTACCCGACGGTATACCACTCTACACACTCAGACGCCAAATCTAGAGGGGTTTCTATTCAGATTTCGGCAAGGGTCCCATGGTCCTTAGTCTACATTAAGGCAGACCCGTCGGGAAGGTTTCTTTTCCTGAAGGGCCTAATAGGTGGCGCTAAAGTGACAATAGCGAACCTATATGCCCCAAATAGCCAACAGGACTCATTTGTAAAAAGACACTTAACATTACTCCAGATATTCTCAGAGGGCCAACTTATAGTAGGAGGTGATCTGAACACTCCCCTACTCCCTGAGGAAGATACCTCATCGGGCGTCTCCTCATCCCGCAGGGGCATACGGAGGGGGATCCACTCTGCCCTCCATGCCGCACAATTGGTTGATGTCTGGCGTCTCTTCCACCCAGGAGAACGAGACTATACCTTTTTCTCCCGACCCCATCAAGCATACTCGCGTATAGACTACTTCTTAATACCACATAACCAACTCCAGGCAGTCAGAGATTCAACAATTGGATCTATCACTTGGTCAGATCACGCTCCGGTCACACTGCGATACGCCCTGACTGATTCGCTTAGAGGACAAAGGAAACCTTGGAGACTCAACGAAAGCCTGCTACAAGACCCAGACACAATTGCAGACGTCATGAAAGAAATTACGCATTATTTCCACAATAACACCACAACCGACAGTGATGGGGGGCTAATTTGGGAAGCACACAAGGCGGTGATCCGCGGGGTACTTATTAAACACGGCGCGAGACTCAAAAGACAAAAGACGTTACAAATGACACAGCTACTTGAGAAACTCCACACTTTGGAAACCAAACATAAACAGACGCCGACTAGAACCCTAGGTAGCGAACTAGACACGATACGTTCACAGATAACAGACCTCCTCCACTTTAAAGCTAAAGCGGCACTCCAAATTTCTCGGAAAAAGGTCTACGAATCGGGAAATAAATGCGGTAGGTTATTGGCACAATCCCTGCAATCTCAAAAAACGGCGTCGTACATACCTTATATTCATTCCTCCTCGGGAGAAAAAGCAACTCTACCTCAACAAATTACACAAGAATTTAAGACATATTACGAAGGACTATACAACCTGCACATGTCACAGCCCACCCCAGAACGTATAGCGGATTATATAGCCAAATCAAACATGCCCACATTACCTTCCTGACCAGAGCACTTTTTTGGCACTGCGTCGCTTTAACTGCTAATTGCGCGGTCATGCAATGCTGTACCAAAACCAAATTTGCGTCCTTTTCTTCCCACAAATAGAGCTTTCTTTTGATGGAATTTGATCACCTCTGCGTTTTTTATTTTTTGCGCTATAAACGGAAAAAGACCGAAAATTTTGAAAAAAAAATGATATTTTCTACTTTTTGTTATAAAAAAATCCAATAAACTCAATTTTAGTCATACATTTAGGCCAAAATGTATTCGGCCACATATCTTTGGTAAAAAAAAAATGTCAATAAGTGTATATTTATTGGTTTGCGCAAAAGTTATAGCGTCTACAAACTAGGGTACATTTTCTGGAATTTACACAGCTTTTAGTTTATGACTGCCTATGTCATTTCTTGAGGTGCTAAAATGGCTGGGCAGTACAACCCCCCCCCCAAATGACCCCATTTTGGAAAGTAGACACCCCAAGGAAATTGCTGAGAGGCATGTTGAGCCCATTGAATATTCATTTTTTTTTGTCCCAAGTGATTGAATGACAAAAAAAAAAAAAAAAAAAAAAATTTACAAAAAGTTGTCACTAAATGATATATTGCTCACACAGGCCATGGGCATATGTGGAATTGCACCCCAAAATACATTCAGCTGCTTCTCCTGAGTACAGGGATACCACATGTGTGGGACTTTTTGGGAGCCTAGCCGCGTACGGGGCCCCGAAAACCAATCACCGCCTTCAGGATTTCTAAGGGCGTACATTTTTGATTTCACTCCTCACTACCTATCACAGTTTTGAAGGCCATAATGGCACAAAACCCCCCAAAATTACCCCATTTTGGAAAGTAGACACCCCAAGCTATTTGCTGAGAGGCATGGTGAGTATTTTGCAGCTCTCATTTGTTTTTGAAAATGAAGACAGACAAGAAAAATTTTTTTTTTTCTTTTTTCAATTTTCAAAACTTTGTGACAAAAAGTGAGGTCTGCAAAATACTCACTATACCTCTCAGCAAATAGCTTGGGGTGTCTACTTTCCAAAATAGGGTCATTTGGGGGGGTTTTGTGCCACCTGGGCATTTCATGGCCTCCGAAACTGTGATAGGCAGTGAAGAGTGAAATCAAAAATTTACGCCCTTAGAAAGCCTAAAGGCGGTGCTTGGTTTTCAGGGTCCCGTACGCGGCTAGGCTCCCAAAAAGTCTCACACATGTGGTATCCCCATACTCAGGAGAAGCAACAGAATGTATTTTGGGGTGTAATTTCACATATTCCCATGGTATGTTTGAGCAATATATCATTTAGTGATAACTTTGTGCAAAAAAAAAAAAAAAAATATTTGTCTTTTTCCCCGCATATTGTGTCACAATATAAAATATTCTATGGACTCGACATGCCTCTCAGCAAATAGCTTGGGTTGTCTACTTTCCAAAATGGTATTTGCGCAGCGATTTTTCAAACGCATTTTTTTGGGAAAAAAAAACACACTTTTTAAAATTTTTAAAAGCCTTTAAAAGCCTTTACAGGTTACCACTTTAAATTTACAGAGGAGGTCTACTGCTAAAATTACTGCCCTAGATCTGACCTTCGCATGGTGCAATTGCTGTTTACATTTGACGCCAGACCGATGCTTGCGTTCACCTTTGCGCGAGAGCAGGGGGGGACAAGGGTGCTTTTTTTTTTTTTTTTTTCTTTATTATTTTTTTGCTTTTTTATCTTATTTTTAAACTGTTCCTTTCATTTTTTTTTAATCATTTTTATTGTTATCTCAGGGAATGTAAATATCCCCTATGATAGCAATAGGTAGTGACAGGTACTCTTTTTTGAAAAAATTGGGGTCTATTAGACCCTAGATTCTCCTCTGCCCTCAAAGCATCTGACCACACCAAGATCGGTGTGATAAAATGCTTTCCCAATGGCGCTGTTTACATCCAGCGAAATCTAAGTCATGAAATGCTCGTAGCTTCCGGTTTCTTAGGCCAAAGAGATATTTGGAGCCACTCTGGTCTCTGATCACCTCTATGGTCAGCTGGCTGAATCACTGGCTGCATTCTCAGGTTCCCTTTTGGGACAGGAGAGCCAGAGAAAAACATGGAAGACAGTGGGGGGGCGCATTCCCTCCCACTGCTTGTAAAAGCAGTCTAGAGGCTAATTAGCTGCTAGGATTGCTTTTACATGAAAGCCGACTGCTGGTTGAAAAGAATGATACCAAGATGATACCTAAACCTGCAGGCATCATTCTGGTATAATCACTCACGGTCCAGCAACATACCAGTACTTGCTGGTCCTTGGGCATATATTGTAATCTTTTTTTTCATGCAGCCTGTGGGCTGCACAAAAAAAAGAGACTGATCGGTGGGTATGCCTCCCTTCATCCACCCACTTCTAATGATGGGCATACATGCACCATTTATATATGCCGAAGCATGGGGGCATCCTCCCGCAAAAGGTAGGAGCAAATCGCTCCTCTGCCCCTGCTGCCCCCATGCTTCGGCATATATCACCTCCACTGGAGTCACGGCTTTATATATCGTGGGAGCAAACGCTGTTGCTGTCAAGATAAATAAATCCGCGCTGCAGCTGAATGGCGTACCTGAAGACAAAAAAATGGTTAACAATAAAACACAGTAAACAGTAAAGTATAAAAAATTGCATACCTGAAAAGCAAACATGATAAAACATAATAACAATAAAACATTGCAGAATAGAATACAGTAAAAAAGAGCAGAACAATAGAGAGAGAATAGAGAGCGAGAACAATAAAACGACAACTATTTTTTTTTAATCTTATATATTTTTTTGTGTTTTTTTTTTTTTTTTTTTTTTACACTTTTTTTTGTAACTGTAATGCCCCGTACACACGGTCGGACATTGATCGGACATTCCGACAACAAAATCCTAGGATTTTTTCCGACGGATGTTGGCTCAAACTTGTTTTGCGTACACACGGTCGCACAAAGTTGTCGGAATTTCCGATCGCCAAGAACGCGGTGACGTCAAGCACGTATGACGAGACTAGAAAAGGCCAGTTCAGAACCAAGCGCAGCACCCTTTGGGCTCCTTTTGCTAATCTCGTGTTAGTAAAGGTTTGGTGAGAGACGATTCGCGCTTTCAGACTCGTGGCTTTCAGATCGTTTTCTGCCGTTCAGTTTGTGCTTGTGGGTTTGTATCTGCTCTTCAGTGCGTGCAAGCAAGTTCCGCGTGACTTAGTCATTGTGTTCTTGTTCGTTCGTTATTGTTTTTCAGGTCGCTCTTCACAGGCCTTGCTGTTCTTCAGTGCGTTCTATTACTTCGTTCTGAGCAGCCGACCGTTTTCTAGCCATGTTGCGTATGCGTACTCCTCGTAGAGTTCGTGCTGTGTGGGGGCTTGGTGTTGGGGTCCTGACCTTGACACAAGTCCAGTCCATTAACAGGGTGGGGAGGAGTTCATGGACCAAGAATTGGTTGCTTCAGCGTGACCAGTTCTCTCATATGCCTTTGCTCCGTGATATCTGAGAATAATCCTGATGATTTCAGGAACTTTCTCAGGATGACGGACCCCGTATTTCACCGTTTGTTGGCTTCGCTGACCCCTTATATTAGCAGGCAGGATACCTGCATGAGGCAAGCCATCACTCCAGAGCAGAGGCTCGTCGCTACCCTGCGGTATTTGGCGACAGGGAGAAGTCTGCAGGACTTGAAGTTCCCGACAGGCATCTCCCCCCAGGCTCTGGGTATCATCATCCAAGAGACCTGTTCTGCCATCATCCAGGTCCTGCAGAAGGAGTATATGAAGGTAAGATTTGTTTCCTTTAATATCACATTTTATTGTATTTAATGTTTGCTAATATATTGTATTTCTTTCCTCATTCCCTAATTACCATGATTGGAATATGCGGTGAATGTCCCCTTTGTCCTCATGCATGCTGGATTTTTATGTAATTATTTTTTTAGGTCCTTCATACAGATTGTCCTTCACTAACCTCCCCAGCATGCTCTACGGGCCATATATTCACCGCATGTAGTCACTTAAAACAATGTATTTTAATCAGCTCCATAGTAGTGCTTTACCCCAAACACCCCCTAAAATGTTTTGAAATGTTCTTTTAGCTTTAAATTCAGGCAGAGTGGCAGAGGCTTATTTTTTGTGGTGTCCCCAAATCATTTTTAGTAACCCTCCCTCCCCCCAACTGCTAAGTCAGCTGATCCCAATTCTCTATCTATCCTCAATCATCTATCTGCTGACTTTGCCAAACCCATACACACTATACCCATCTCTTTTGTGCTCAGATTTATGGATGAATTACCCAAAGCAAGTAGTGCAAGGGCCTGCCTGTATACTTTCAAATGGTACTGTTGAAACTTTTTAGATCCTATTATTATCTTGACAGGTAATAGCAGAATGTCCAAATGTCCTCAAATGTGTACAGTGTGTATTTATATCTTTGTATTATGACACTTCTTACCTGTCCAGTGGGCTGTCAATAGTGTAACTAAGGAGGGGCTGTTCAAAGTAATACACATTATTTAGGCATTCATCTCTCAATGAAGTGAAGAGGGTTACCTGTCCAAAAGATTTCCACACCCCCCATAATGTTAGAAATGGCCCATGAGGGGGGGGGGGGGGGGGGATATGATAGGTGTACCTTATACTTTGGCGTTGTTAAATTCCCCTTACTAAATGCTATCTGGAGGTTGGCCAAGAATGTTTGTGTCTAATCTGCTTGCCATGTTTATGTGCAAAAATACTAATTTATTTATTTTTTTCATCAACAGTTTCCTTCCACGCCACAGGAATGGCAGACTGCGGCCTCCCACTTTGCCCAGCGGTGGGACTTTCCTAACTGCGGCGGGGCAATTGATGGGAAACACGTCCACATCGTCCCACCACCCAACTCGGGGTCGTACTATTTCAACTATAAGGGGTTCAATAGTATAGTGATGTTGGCGGTGGTGTCGGCTAATTACGACTTCTTGTATGTGGACGTGGGGAAGAATGGCCGGATGTCCGATGCTGGAGTCATCACCCAGACGGAGTTCTACAGGCGTCTCCAGAATGGCAGCTTGGACTTGCCAGCTCCAGAGGACAATGTGGAAGGACTCCCATTTGTGTTCGTTGCTGATGAAGCGTTTGCGCTGGGGGACCATCTTATGCGGCCATTCCCTATGAGGACCCTCACCCCGGAACAGAGGGTTTTTAATTACCGGCTGGCCAGAGCCCGAAGAGTGGTGGAGAACACATTTGGAATCCTGGCCAGCCGGTTCCGCCTATTTCTGACACTTATCCATATGGCGGAGTATAAACTTAATCATATCATCATGGCGTGCTGTATTCTCCATAACTTTTTAAGGAAACATTCGGCCAACTATGCTGGCTCTGTTGGGCCTGAGGCCGGAGTGATACCTGAAACAACACTGACGGTGCTTGAAAGCGGCCATCCTGGCTTGCCCTCCCTGAGTGCCCGTGTTAGGATACCTGGAGTTCTTTGCGGGTAGGGGGGCCATCAATATGCCAGCAAATATGTGAAGCCTTTTTCAAATAAAAAAGCAAAAAAAAGAAAATTCTTTGTGGACATTTACTGCTTGTGTTTGTTTTAGCTGACCCTGACAGAAATGTGTTGAGTCCAGAAAATGGCGTGATTGTGTAACCTTATACAAAGCACTGCTGGGTGTTATTGACTAAATGCAAAGACACTTTTCACTACAAGTGCACTTGCAACTGCACTTGTAGTGCCAAGAGGATTTGCCCTTAGGAAATAACCCCCATTTTCACCGAAAACACCAATTACATCACCACCAAAGTGTTTTAGCGTTGACACAATAATCCACACATTCTTGATTAACACACTTTTTAATACCTGCACAATCACATGTGCATTTACCAAAGGTTTTTCAAACAAACCAACATGTTTGTTGTCTAACAATTTTTGGGGTAGCATTATCAAAAATAGAAATGTCCATTTAAGATAAAACAGGCATGTGTAAAACCAACAAGAAAGACACAAATCTTGAACTTACAAAGTTCACATTTGCTAGAATTTGAAGGCAATATCAGACATGAGTATTTAGGAACTGTGTTTGATATTGCGTTCAGATGGGGTGAAGTCACCCCAGGAAAAGCCAAATTTGGAAGATGCACACAAATTTCCCAATGTCAACATGTGCAACCTGCCATCACGGGGGATCAAGGGACATGTTTGGGGTGAGAAACCCCTTCCTCTCAGCTACTTTATTATTGAGGAAGGGGTTGCACCCCCAAAACGCATCCATTGATCTCCCGTGATGGCAGATAGCACATGTTGACACACTGTGTGCATCCTCCAAATTTGGCTTTGGGAAAAATCACCAAAACAGTTTTCACATTGTAGCACACCAAAAAACAAAAGGATTTGGAGGGGCTTTAAACTCGCCCCAAAACATCAATGATGTTTATATTTTTTTGAATAACATCATTGATGTTTTTCTTGAGGTTTTCCAATTGTAAATTACACCCCATGATCTCCCCGATCAGGATCTGGCCACTTTCGGATGTGAAAGGATCTGGATCCACAACATCACGATCACCTAAAAAGAGAGGAACCCCCAAAAAAATTAGGTATCAAAAATATGCCGCCATCCATCTCTTACCTGAACCTGTGGTCGCAGACACTCACCTGTTGTGGTGACTAGTTCCACCACGTCTTCCTCCTCCTGCTCAGCTTGTGTTTGTGGGATTTCCCCTTCTTCCAGAGGGGGGTGGGCTCTGGTCTCCTCGGATGAGGGGTGTCCTCCGAGTCTTTTATCCCCTATGTAAAACAAAATGGTATAATTAGCACACAGATATTTGATGGCAGAACTAGAAATAGTAAACATTGCTTGGAAGTGGGGTACAATTGTCAATTTTAGCAGAGTTCCAAAATGTAGCATTTTCAGTGTCCTTTGTCAAGCTTCAATACTTTACCTGTTTGGTACAAGCTTCACAGATGTAGCCCCCCCCCCCCCCTATAGTATACACTGGAGCACCTGTGTGGCCCCCTAATAAAAATGGTGTTCTTGTGTCCCACACTAGTGCTCCAGTGTCAAGATGTGAAAACAGCTGCTGAGTGTCCTCTCCTTACACAGAATCTAGTTTGCATTTCATTCTAGTAACAAAGCCATCTACACAACCAAATTCATTTCAGACAAGTATAGGGCGTAAAAATGGTGGCCAAATGCATATGGCCTAAACAATGTTGTTTTATAGGCAGAAAGAAAAATGTTTGATACGAACGAATAATGTGCCCATGAACATGAAAGTTGCCATTTTAAACTGTACAGCAGTTCCTAAAAGCACATGGAGCAGCACGAACGTAATAAACATCAAAAGAATAGGAACACAGCACAACTACTTACTTTTTTGCAGCACTCTCCGGATCTTTCTGTACTGCTCGTGTTTTCGTAATTTCAGGTCCGACCACCGCTTCCTGAGCTGATCTTTCGATCGTCGTACCCCGAATTTCCGGTGCAGACTCTTGACTACTTTCGCCATGATCTTGGCCTTTTTGACATTGGGGTTGGGGTAAGGTCCATACTTTCCATCATAGTCGGCCTTCTTCAGGATGTCCACCATCTCCAACATCTCCCCAAAGGACATATTTGAGGCCTTAAATCTCCTTCTGGATTGGGACGTTTCCGGATCCGGCCTTTCCTCCTCCTCGTTGCTACAATTAGCACGATCCTGCTGTGTATCCGCCATGTGCTCTTCCCCCACTGCGCAGATCGAAAAGGGGCGGGGAATAGACTAGAAAGAACGTCAGGGGCGGGTGGAGTTACACGCATGCGCAGTGTGTATAAAGCATAACACGCGTGCGTCTTACGTACAATCTGTGAGCAGAGGAAGGAGCATCGGAGGCGCCGATCGTGATAACGAAGGTACGATCTAAACTTGCCCCTATACTGCTTCAAAATGGAAGCCTATATTTTAACAAGATTAGGGGAGTTTGGCCTGACCTTACGGTTTGTCTTGTGTTGTGTCTTGCAGAGAAAATGGATGGGTTCAACGACCACAATTTCCTCCCCCTGTTCATAGACAAATACAGGGAGCTGCCCTGTCTGTGGCAGGTGAGACACCCCCATTATAATAATAAACAAAAGTGGCAGGCAGCGCTGGAGACACTGCTGGAGTTGGTGAAGCCGGTGGTCCCCACAGCAACCATCCCTTATTTAAAAACCAAAATTGGTGGCCTGAGGAGCACTTATCTTAGGGAGCGCAAGAAGGTCTCGGATTCCCAGAGGTCCGGAGCTGCAGCAGATGACATTTATGTCCCCAGGCTGTGGTACTATGAGAGACTGCGATTTCTGTCAGACCACACTGGAGTCAGGGAATCCCTCTCCACTCTTCCTTCCACTCTTCCTTCCACCCCAGCTGAGGCTTCCGATGTCCAACCTGGGCCTTCAAGCCAGGAAGAAGTGGAGGAGCCCAGCTGGAGTCAGGTATAGCATTGTTCTACAGATTTCTGGTCAATAAAGAAATGTTGACTATAGATGTTATTATTGATCACTAATTGGTGATTGAAAAAAGTGTTTTACATATTAATAGACAGTAGTGGGCAAAAATAATTGGGACAAGAATGAAAAATGCTGGGCTCAGAAGGATAGTCTGTTATATTTGTTAACATTCAATTTGCAACAGTCAGGAGGTTAAAATTGTGTGTGATTGATGAAGAAAATACTAAAACAATGTCCCTTTTTCATACACAGGAAGACCTCAGCCAGGAGGAGGTTGTGGAATGTGGCAGTCAGGAGGAGGCGGGGATTAGTGGCAGCCAGGAGGAGTCGGGGCTAAGTGGCAGCCAAGAGAAGCCTGGGACAAGTCGCAGCCTGACCGAATCGCAGGTTCCTCCCCTCTGCCTTCCATATAAAAGAGTGAGGAAGACGACTCCCATGCAGGATTCAGCGCTCAGGCTAATTCAGGGGGCTTCTGAGTCCCTCCGAGCCTTACCCGCTCCTGAAGAGGCCTTTGCCTGCATGGCTGCCACCAAACTGCAGGGCATGCAGGAGGGTCAACGCCTCCTGTGTGAGCAACTGATTTATAAAGTCCTAACTAAGGGGGTGAGTCGGGAACTAACACCCAAGACCGACGTGATTGAGTTGGACCATCCTCCTCCTCCTCCTGCTGCCACAACTCCACCACCACAGCCACAGCGTGGAAGGAAGCGTGGAAAGAAGACCTGAGAGTGATGACCCTGGGTTCAGTCTGGTCTGACAGAGGCTGCAGTCTCTTGTATGACCAAAGCCTGGGGACACAGATGTCATCTGCTGCTTTCCGGATCTCTGGGACTTCTGGACCAGACTGCCCTCCCTTAGATAAGGACTCCTCAGGCCAGCAATTTTGCTTGAAAATTATTGGATGTCTGCCCTGGGGGTCCAAGGCTTCGCTAATTTCTGCTGTTTCTCCAGCGTTACCTCCCTCTTTGTTTAGTTGTGAGCCCTTAATAAAATTTTTTTTAAAGGGAAATTCTACTCTCCTGTGTGTTTTCATCCAAAAAGGACAGTTTGTTGGTGAGGATTCAGGTACATTTCTAACATAAAATGTGAAATTAACAAGGGACAACAACACCAATCTCCTACAGAATAAATAGAACAACGTATCAATGGTGTTGTGGTAACTTGACACAAAAAAACACACAAAAAAATATTTCGGGAGTACAAATAAAAATCCAAAAAAAAAAAAAAAAAAAAAAAAAAAAACTCCCTTCAAAAAAATACAAACAAAAAAAAATAATCTACATTAAAGCCAAAAAAAAAAAAAAAAAAATTACACCAAAATAATGTTGTCAGATGTGAGAAATCAAAATATATTCAGTGAATCACGATAAATAGTAACGAAATAAGTTTGTGAGAAGTGTGTGTGAATATGAGCAGCAAAACTACTTAATTCTTGTCACATTATAAAGAAGAAGAGAGTGCGCTGTATTAAACCATTTTTAACATTGCAGCGTGACGAAAGTGCTGTATCCATTGCGAACGCTAAGTTTACCAGACCGAGCTGTTCCGTGTCGGAATTTCTTCTGAGCATGCGTGGCACTTTGTGCGTCGGAACAGGCCACACACGGTCGGATTTTGTTGTCGGAAAATTTTATCTCCTGCTCTCCAACTTTGTGTGTCAGAAAATCGGATGGAAAATGTCCGATGGAGCACACACATGGTCGGAATTTCCGACAACACGCTCCGATCGGACATTTTCCATCGGAAAATCCGACCGTGTGTACGGGGCATTACTTTTGTAACTGTAACCGGTTCCAGGTTCGGGTCTCTCAAAATGCGATGGCATCTTGGGAGGCCCTGTGTTAATGTGCCTAGTCTGTGCAATGCTGTACGCTACTACTCAACTAGTGTATGGTAGCGTTCAAAACATTCACCAATGCAAAGACCAGGATTGTCAGGACAGGAGGGACAATAATAATAGCGGGTGTCACGCCTATATCCGCGCTTGCTGCAGACACAACATCTTTTTTGGGGGGGGTTTGTTGGGTAGGGGTACTCGGGAGGACATAAAGAAAATGCCTCTCATGCAGCCGACTGCATTTGGTTGGGGATGTGAATGAGGGAAGTACGGGTGCTGCAGAAGTGGTGGGTTCCCAATTAGGATTGGCGAATGCAGCAGGAAGGGCATTATGGGCACGACGAGCCTGTGTTTGTCTTCTTCTTGGTGGCACTACTTGTGCTTGCCACCTCACCAGCTTGAACTGCACTTATGGAACTCGCCACGTCACCAAGTGTTACTGCAGTGCTGGTTTGACTACGACCGGGGTGTACTAGGCCGCTGGTGCTTGCCAGTTCACCAAAACGCTACCAAAAAAACTGTTAGCGATCGCAGGGATCAGGCCTGACTCTGCGAACGCTGCAGTTATGCGTTTAGTGTTTTGTAAGTGACAGTGATCGATCAATACTGCACTTGGGTGGGCTGGGCTGGGCCGGGCGGAGGGGCAAAACGCAGGTGCTAGCAGGTATCTGGGCTGATCCCACTAACACTGCATTTTTGGGAACCCTAAACTGCTGGGGACGCTAGTATAGATCTGATCAGATTTTGATCCGTTCAGATACTATGCCACTAAGGGAGGTGTACGGTGCGTGCGTGGGTGTTAGCGGTACTGGCGCTAACCTGACGCTGCCTGGGGCGACGCAGACCCTATCTGACCCTAAAACCTAAGTTATATCACCCGCCGGGCGATCAGGGGGCTAAACCTTTATTAGGTAGTAAACGGCGGGTGCCCTGACACTATAAAAAATAAACTAACTAACCAGCGTCACCCGTAACAGTTATCACTGGTGAAAGGGTTAACTAGGGGGCAATCAAGGGGTTAAAACCTTTATTAGGTAGTATATGGGGGTCCCTGACGCTATATAACGCTGATGGCGAACCTATATATTTACCTCCCTAACTAGCGTCACCAGTGACACTAATACAGCGATCAGAAAAATGATCGCTTAGTGACACTGGCGGCGCGGGTGATCAAGGGGTTAAAACTTTATTAGGGGGGGTTAGGGGGTTACCCTAGACCTAAAGGGGGCTAACACTAACTGTCACAAACTGACACCAATGCAGTAATCGGATTAAAAAAAAAAAAAAACTGCTTGGTGTCACTGTGACAGGGGGGGGGGGGGTCACTTACTCTGATGTCTTCTCTCCTCGGCGCCCGAACAGAAAATACCGAGCCGAGGAGAGATTACATCACTTCCTCTGCTGCTGTTTACTATACAGCAGCAGAGGAAGGATTTCATTGGCTGGGAGCGATCGCGAGGGGGGCCACGAATGGATGGCTTCCCCCTCACCTCTGATCGCTCCTGGACAGAAGCTGACCGCCTCAGGCACCAGGGGGGGGGGTCCTATCGGACCCCCCACCCGCGGGAGGCAGATCAGTACGTGATTTTGCCTGCCCGTGCCATTCTGCCGCAGTATATCTGCGTGAGGCGGTCGGCAAGTGGTTAACACGTATTAAGTCAACAATGTATATAGAGTACAATATTGGAAAATCTTAAATTATTTTTATAGCACTCTTATAAAACTGGGGCTTTTTTTTTCTCTTTTTTTTTTAGGGTATGGGGGAGGGGGTGTAGAGGGAGCCATCCCAGTTGTTGGTGTGTATATATAAACCAGGATATTGAATATTGTCCTCTGTCTTGGGGAGATGAGTCATGTAAATGTTTATTGTAATAAGAGAAAAATGTTTAAGAATGATTAAAAAAAAAAAAAAAAAAAAAAAAAAAAATGGGAAAAAAGGGAGGATTTGTTTAAACGAGAAACAGTGATAGAAAAATAGAAAAAAGCAAAAATATAAAATTATAAAAAACATATGCCAGCAGACTTCGTAAAGAAACCTCAATGAAAAAGGTTTGGGGCTTACCCTGGAATCTGGAATCAGATACAGTCCAGGGCTACTGTGGGCTTAGATAGGAGGTAAGCACCAGAAAAAGGATATTCACACAGATATTGTGCAAAAACCTAATTAATGGGACAAAAACATATCCCAATGAATGATAGTGCTGGTCCAATTCCATCCAGAACTACAGGACCAGTCTTTCTTTTGCTGGCATCTTGGGACGGTGCTCTGTTGGACTGTCCTCTTGGAGGTAAACATTTATCCTGGCAATCTTGTTGTTTCTCTTGGCTGTCCTGTAGGTTGTGATGGAAGTTGACTAGCACTATCATACAGCTTTTATGAGGCTTCCCCTTTAGCCCTCTACAGTCATATTGGCAGTGTAGGGTTGCTGCCCCCTTGACCGTGAACCACATTCTTCTTGCCCTGTTGGGTTTCTAGGGTATGTTTGGGTGATTATTTGTGCATGCATGGTTTAGTTTCCATCAGATGGGGTTCCATCTGGGGGATGGGTTATTTGGGAGGGGTCCGGACTTGTCTTCCCTTACCGCACAATCGTCTAGTAATGCACACAGTGTTAATGTTTTCATTCACTTAAAACTAATGTTTATATATGTTTCTTTTCTTCTTACAGCAACAACTGCTTTAGGTCATGTTCTATTCCCCTGATGAAGCCAATGCTTTGGAGAAACTAGTAAGGGCGAATTGACCTGCTGTTGTAATTTACCATCATCCTTTTGGTCAACAATACACTGTATTATACTCCCTTAATATATGTGATTCTCGTGAATTTTTCAATCAATTGTAATGAAAAATGTACTATTTTTTATTCTGATCATATTGTATTGAGTTGTTTGTGGCACCGTAATAATCCCCTCTTCTCTGCTCCCTATTGTATTCAATTATTGGGATGAGGTGCCTTATCTATTATTAGGGACATACCAACCACTATTTCTCTTTTTTTTCCTAGAGTACGAGAACTGTTGCTGACTACGCCATTGAATTCTGTACTCTGGCAGCAGAGGTTGCGTGGAACAATGAGGCCCTCGTGGCTGCTTTTTCTCATGGTCTCTCGTATACCATCAAGGATGAGATAGCAGCCCGAGATATACCCACTGAGCTGGAGAAGTTAATCACGTTTGCCATCCTCATTGACTCCAGACTCAGAGAAAGACTCTCTTTTAAGGAGCACTTGCGGAAGCCTCCTTTACGTTTGACCCCGAGCTTTGCAGTCCCAACGGTGCCTCCCTCACCTCCCATGCCTCCTGGTACCAAGTCGGTCAATGAAGGTGAACCCTTGCACTTGGGTTTCACGCGTGTGTTGCAGACGCACTTTCTCAAGTTTTCATCCGCAAATCCTCGTCTCCTGCTGGTGCCGGTTTCTTCTTTGTGAAGAAGAAGAGTGGTGAACTGAGACCTTGTATTGATTATAGGGGTCTCAATTGTTTCACGATTAAGAATGCCTATCCGAATCCGTTGATTACACCTCAAGGGAGCAACGGTTTTCACGAAGCTTGATTTGAGAGGGGCATACAATCTCGTGCGGATTAAGGAGGGCCACGAGTGGAAAACTGCATTTAATACCAGAACAGGTCATTATGAGTACCTCGTAATCCTTTTTGGCCTTTGTAACGCCCCGGCAGTTTTCCAGGAATTTATTAACGATGTTCTCTGAGAGTTGTTGCAGTTATGTGTGGTGGTTTATCTCAATGATATCCTCATATTTTCCAAGTCCCTGGAGAGCCACCACAGATGTCTGTCGTGGGCTTCAGAAACTAAGAGAGAACAATTTCTATTGTAAACTGGAGAAGTGCGAGTTCTATCGTGAACAGGTTAAATTCCTGGGTTATGTAATTTCCATTGCTGGTTTTTTGATGGACCCAGAGAAACTTTCGGCAGTTCTACAGTGGCCCGACCCATGGGTTTACGTCCTCTGCAGCGTTTCCTGGGCTTTGCCAACTATTATTGGAAGTTTATTCGTAACTCCTCATCTCTGGTCAATCCCCTGACTGATATGACCAGGAAGGACGGTAACACACAGAGTTGGTCTCCGGAGTCCATTAAGGCCTTTGAGAGTCTCAAGGCTGCCTTTGTTTCTGCTCCTGTGTTGGCACATCCTGATCCTACGTTACCTTTTATCCTTGAGGTTGATGCTTCTGAGACTGGTGTTGGCGTCCTTCTGTCTCAACGTCCTACCTCTGAGAGCGCTATGCATCCTTGTAGCTACTTTTTCAAGAAATTTTCACCTGCAGAGCACAATTACGAGATTGATGAAAGAGCTGTTGGTGGTCATTTTAGCCCTGAAAGAATGGAGACATCTCCTCAAAAGTACCACTGTGCCGGTTCTCATCTTCCTGACCATAAGGATCTCACATTCTTGTCTGAGGCTAAATGCCTCTCTCCCAGAAGGGTCGCGACGGGCTCTTTTCTTGTCAAGTTTCAATTACATTGTCTCATTCTTGCCTGGCACTAAGAATGTAAGGGCTGACACCTTGTCACGACAATTTCCCTTCACTTCCAGGTTGGAGTCGGTTCCGGTTCCTGTGATTCCTCCTGATTGTATTCTGGCTACGGTTCGCACCAGTCTCACTGCCTGTTCTGTGTGTGCTCAGAGTAAGACTTAGTGGGCCTCCTACAAGTAGACATGTGCACACTGAAATATTTCGTTTCAGAATTTCGTTTTTGTCCGAAAAATAAATTTATTTAGTTACTCCCGAAATTCGTTTTTATTTATTTCGTCTTTCGTTAAGAATTGCATTCGTCCGAAAATCCAAATTAATTAAGATCGAATCTGTCATTGAAGGCTTATGGTGTCTGTCGAATGTTCAAAGAAGATTAGACGGACCAGCTAAACTGTACAACGCCGTATAGTTTACCTGCTCCGTCGAATCTTCTTAGAACTTTTAACAAACACCATAAGCCAAAGTACATGTGTACTTAGTTCTAGCTATTTTACTGCTCCTCCTCCTTGGTTACAATCAGCCAATAACATTCATCATCATCATCATTATTTTTATTTTAATTCCCCCACCCAATTCCAGCAGTGATCTTTTCTCCCCTACGTCAAATCTTTTCTATATATGTCGAATCTTTTCTCTCTACGTCAAATCTTTTCTCTCTATGTAGAATAATCTTGGACTAATAGAGCTAAGGTTAGGCACATTCGACCACAGGTTTGATGGACACAGATTGTTATTGTCAGCATCATGTCGAATCTCATATCTATATCGAACTGTTGTAGCAACGAAAACGAAAATAAAGCATTTGTTTATGTCGGATCTTTCGTTTTTCGGATTCTGCACTTTCGTTATCGTTTGTTAAAACGATAACGAAAATACCTGAAATTCGGACAAAAATGCATTCGGACGAAAACGAATGCACATGTCTACCTACAAGCCATACCCAATGGAGAAAGGCCCTGGACCCACCTGTCTATGGATTTCATTATGGAGTTGCCCAACTCCCAAGGCAACACAGTTATCCTTATGGTTCTCAAAGATGTGTCATTGTATTCCACTTAAGAAGTTGCCCACTTCTAAGGAACTGGCTTCCATTTTTGCTTGAGAAATCTTTCGCTCACATGGGCTACCCAAGGTGATTGTCTCAGACAGGGGTAGTCAGTTTGTGTCCCGGTTCTGGCGAGCCTTTTGTGCACAGTTGGGAATTCAGCTTGCTTTCAGCTCTGCGTATCACCCGAGGGCTTTCACACTGGAGCGGTACGCTAGCAGGACGGGAAAAAAAGTCCTGCTAGCAGCATCTTTGGAGCGGTGAAGGAGCGGAGTGTATACCGCTCCTGCACCGCTCCTGCCCATTGAAATCAATGGGACAGCGCGGCTATACCACCAGCAAAGCGCCTCTGCAGAGAAGCTTTGCGGTGGTTTTTAACCCTTTCTCGGCCACTAGCGGGGGGTAAAACCGCATACCAACGGTAAAGCGCCACCGCCGCCCCCGCCCCAGTGTGAAAGGGCCCTTACCGTGGGCAGAGTTTGCTCACAACAGTGCCTTGAATTCTGCTTCCCAATTGTCCCCGTTTATGGCGAATTATGGTTTCCAACCTTCCATGTTGAATGACTTGTTTGTTCTGCAGAATATTCCTGCGTTAGAGGAGCATATCCGTGGTCTTCGTTCCACCTGGGCACAAGTCCAGGAGGCTTTGCGATATGCTAATGATAGGTACAGACTCCATGCTGACTGCTTGCTGTTCCACTACATTGATCCCTGACTTCTGGCTTGGGTGACTATCCGTTCCAGTTACTGAACTTTGGCTATGTTTTAACTACATTTGTTTTTTTTACTTTTATTAATAAACAAGTGTGATTTAACCGTACTTCTGTCTCGGCCTGATTTCATGGTTTCTGACAGACTGCAATAGACAAGAAGGCATGCTCGTCAGGGCACAACGCACTCTTCTTCCGCATCTTCTTACTTACCCAAAGTTGGCCCTTACCTGGTTTTGCGGTGGTCTTGGTTATATGGTGTTAGGCTCATGCTGGTGGAAGAACCGAAAGGTGCAAGGGGGACTGCATGGCAACAGAGAGAAATAAGGGAAGCGAAAGAGGGAAAAAAATACATATATACCCCCTTTTTTGGCAAAGAGTAGGGATGAGCCAAACACCCCCCTGTTCGGTTCGCACCAGAACATGCGAACAGGAAAAAAGTTTGTTCGAACACGCGAACACCGTTAAAGTCTATGGGACACGAACATGAATAAACAAAAGTGCTAATTTTAAAGGCTAATATGCAAGTTATTGTCATAAAAAGTGTTTGGGGACCTGGGTCCTGCCCCAGGGGACATGGATCAATGCAAAAAAAAGTTTTAAAAAACGGCCGTTTTTTCAGGAGCAGTGATTTTAATAATGCTTAAAGTCAAACAATAAAAGTGTAATATCCCTTTAAATTTCGTACCTGGGGGGTGTCTATAGTATGCCTGTAAAGGGGCGCATGTTTCCTGTGTTTAGAACAGTCTGACAGCAAAATGACATTTTGAAGGAAAAAACTCATTTAAAACTACCCGCGGCTATTGCATTGCCGACAATACACATAGAAGTTCATTGATAAAAACGGCATGGGAATTCCCCAAAGGGGAACCCCGAACCAAAATTAAAAAAAAAAAAAAGACGTGGGAGTCCCCCTAAATTCCATACCAGGCCCTTCAGGTCTGGTATGGATATTAAGGGGAACCCCGCGCCAAAAAAAAAAAAAACGGTGTGGGGTCCCCCCAAAAATCCATACCAGACCCTTATCCGAGCACGCAACCTGGCAGGCCGCAGGAAAAGAGGAGGGGAAGAGAGTGCGGCCCCCCCTCCCTCCTGAACCGTACCAGGCCACATGCCCTCAACATTGGGAGGGTGCTTTGGGGTAGCCCCCCAAAACACCTTGTCCCCATGTTGATGAGGACAAGGGCCTCATCCCCACAACCCTGGCCGGTGGTTGTGGGGGTCTGCGGGCGGGGGGCTTATCGGAATCTGGAAGCCCTCTTTAACAAGGTGACCCCCAGATCCCGGCCCCCCCCGTGTGAAATGGTAAGGGGGTACATAAGTACCCCTACCATTTCACGAAAAAAGTTTTAAAAATGTTAAAAATGACAAGAGACAGTTTTTGACAATTCCTTTATTTAAATGCTTCTTCCTTCATCTTCTGGCTCTTCTGGCTCTTCTGGCTCTTCTGGCTCTTCTGGCTCTTCTGGCTCTTCTGGCTCTTCTGGCTCTTCTGGCTCTTCTGGCTCTTCTGGCTCTTCTGGCTCTTCTGGCTCTTCTGGCGTTCTCGTCCAGCATCTCCTCCGCGGCGTCTTCTATCTTCTTCTCCTCGGGCCGCTCCGCACCCATGGCATGGGGGGGAGGCTCCCGCTCTTCTCTTCTTTTCTTCTCTTCTTCTCTTCTTCATTTTCTTCTCCGGGCCGCTCCGCAATCCATGCTGGCATGGAGGGAGGCTCCCGCTGTGTGACGGCACTCCTCGTCTGACAGTTCTTAAATAACGGGGGGGGGGGGGGGGGGGGCGGGGCCACCCGGTGACCCCGCCCCACTCTGACGCACGGTGACTTGACGGGACTTCCCTGTGACGTCACGGGGAATGCCACAGGGAAGTCCCGTCATGTCCCGTGCGTCAGAGGGGGGCGGGGTCACCGGGTGGCCCCGCCCCCCGTTATTTAAGAACTGTCAGACGAGGAGCGCCGTCACACAGCGGGAGCCTCCCTCCATGCCAGCATGGATTGCGGAGCGGCCCGGAGAAGAAAATGAAGAAGAGAAGAAGAGAAGAAAAGAAGGAGAAGAGCGGGAGCCTCCCCCCCATGCCATGGGTGCGGAGCGGCCCGAGGAGAAGAAGATAGAAGACGCCGTGGAGGAGATGCTGGACGAGAACGCCGGAGGAAGAACCAGAAGAACCAGAAGATGAAGGAAGATAGAAGAAAGAAGAAGCATTTAAATAAAGGAATTGTCAAAAACTGTCTCTTGTCATTTTTAACATTTTTGACACTTTTTTCGTGAAATGGTAGGGGTATAAGTACCCCCTTACCATTTCACACAGGGGGGGGGGCCGGGATCTGGGGGTCACCTTGTTAAAGGGGGCTTCCAGATTCCGATAAGCCCCCCCGCCCGCAGACCCCCACAACCACCGGCCAGGGTTGTGGGGATGAGGCCCTTGTCCTCATCAACATGGGGACAAGGTGTTTTGGGGGGCTACCCCAAAGCACCCTCCCAATGTTGAGGGCATGTGGCCTGGTACGGTTCAGGAGGGAGGGGGGGCCGCACTCTCGTCCCCCCCTCTTTTCCTGCGGCCTGCCAGGTTGCGTGCTCGGATAAGGGTCTGGTATGGATTTTTGGGGGGACCCCACACCGTTTTTTTTTTTTTTTTTTTTTTTTGGCGCGGGGTTCCCCTTAAAATCCATATCAGACCTGAAGGGTCTGGTATGGAATTTAGGGGGAAACCCACGTCATTTTTTTTTAAAATTTTGGTCGGGGTTCCCCTTAATATCCATATCAGACCTGAAGGGCCTGGTATGGAATTTAGGGGGACTCCCACGTCATTTTTTTTTTTTAATTTTGGTTCGGGGTTCCCCTTTGGGGAATTCCCATGCCGTTTTTATCAATGAACTTCTATGTGTATTGTCGGCAATGCAATAGCCGCGGGTAGTTTTAAATGAGTTTTTTCCTTCAAAATGTCATTTTGCTGTCAGACTGTTCTAAACACAGGAAACATGCGCCCCTTTACAGGCATACTATAGACACCCCCCAGGTACGAAATTTAAAAGGATATTACACTTTTATTGATTGACTTTAAGCATTATTAAAATCACTGCTCCTGAAAAAACGGACGTTTTTAAAACTTTTTTTTGCATTGGTCCATGTCCCCTGGGGCAGGACCCAGGTCCCCAAACACTTTTTATGACAATAACTTGCATATTAGCCTTTACAATTAGCACTTTTGATTTCTCCCATAGACTTTTAAAGGGTGTTCCGCGGCATTCGAATTTGCCGCGAACACCCCAAATTGTTCGCTGTTCGGCGAACTTGCGAACAGCCAATGTTCGAGTCGAACATGAGTTCGACTCGAACTCGAAGCTCATCCCTAGCAAAGAGAAACACATTTAAATAAAAGAAATCTGGGAAAACCCCCCATCCCCTAGTAATACATTCTTCCTTGCTCCCCCTCCCTTCTATCCCCATTACTAGAATAGCAAGACTTACCTGTCATTGACTGTTCCTCAGAATGAAATGTTGTCTGTCTGGATACCTGGATCGCAAAGGCATCTATTACCTACCTATTTGTGCCCTTTAAATAGAGCACCTGAGAGAGAGACTCAGTCCTCCCCAGCTTCTGTTCAAATCAAAAAAGGGCTAGTACAATTGGAGGGAAGCCAACGCCCATCCACACAAAAGGACACTTCTTTTAAGCTAACTACATATCATACAATCCTCTGCAGATTTTATTTTCCTCAGATTTACCAAAACCACACAATATGAGGTCAAACCTTAAGAGTCTCAATTTGTATGCAATCAGGCAGACCCCTGCGCCACATGGTCCCAGCAAATCTAAAGGAAATCAGACAACAAAAGCTGCACAGTGTGTAAGGGGTCTTTAGAGACATGAGAGCAAGAAAAAGAAAAAAAAAAAGTTTTTATAGAAATTGACACACCTGGAAAGAGTTCCATAGGCGAGAAGACATCATGCAGTCCCAGCTGCTGGATCCGGACCCCACAAGAGGCATATCATCTCTGATTAGAGAAGACCTCGGCCCCAAAAGACCAGTAGAAGGGGCTCCCCACCTTGTTGGTGCGTTTAGCAGCCTAAGATGTGGGACTGCGTGCTGGTAGAGGCTTCAACCCAGACGGGCTCCGACATAGTTGGCAGATAAGAGCTTATCCTGAGTGTAACGGTGTGTAGGTGTTGATCTTTGAGGACAAAAAGGAGAATGGGGGAGTTACCTCTCAGTCAGACTTTTATAGAGCGAAACAGGTCCTGTGGGTGTATATAGGGGCGGAGTTATATCATAGGTATGCTGCCATGTTGCCATGAGGAAAATGACAGTTTTACTTTAACTTTCTGTCCCAATTAACACTTGGACAAGAAGTGAGCAGAAATCTCGCTAACCGGGCAAAAACTGCAGCCATTATGATTTTCTTTTCACTTCCTGTTTTGGGTATGGAACAGGTAGTCAAGGAAAATCTCCTCAATGGAACACAGATGGCAAAAAAAACCTGACACTTCTACTTGAACTTTCTGTCCTAATCACAAATAACACTTAACCAGCAATGAGGATTTCCTTTTACTGACTGTCCCTTTGACACTTTTGGGCATGAAGTCAGGAGATGAGTTTAAAGCTGGAGCTCAATCTGCTTATATTTTGTCTTCCTTGGTTCATCTCTTTCCCCTCTCTTAAACAGGGTAATCAAAAATGTCTGTTTCATTACAAAACTTATTTTAGATCCAATTAACCACTTCAGCCCCAGAAGGTTTTGCCCCCTTAATGACCAGGCCATTTTTAGCGATAAGGCACTGCGTTACTTTAACTGACAATTGTGCAGTCATATAATGCTGTACCCAAACAAAATTTGTCATTTTTTTTTACCACAAATAGAGCTTTCTTTTGGTAGTATTTGATCACCTGTGCGATTTTATTTCTTGCGCTATAAACAAAAAAAGAATGACAATTTTGAAAAAAAAAAACAATATTTTTTACTTTCTGCTATAAAACATATCCAATTAAAAAAATGTAAAAAATCTAATTTATTCATAAATTTAGGCCAATATGAATTCTGCTACATATTTTTGGTAAAAAAAAATACCCAATAAGCATATATTGAATGGTTTGCACAAAAGTTATCGCGTCTACAAGCTATGGGATATATTTATGGCATTTTTATTTATTTATTTTTTTAACTAGTAATATCGGCGATCATCGATTTTTAGCGGGACTGCCACATTGCGGCAGACAAATCGGACACCTAACTGATCTCTAACTATCGCTGAGTCACTATGCTTCTTTATGCAATGCAGGCAGATCATGTCTGGTCGAAGGGACTTAACATAGCTTCCTAAAAACAGCAGACCACCCTAGGTAAAACCCACATGTGATGCTGAGCCTCTATGATTGAAAAAAACCTGAAACTCAGTGAGGCACAGAAGTGGGCCAGGGACAGTCAGACTGAGGAGAAAAGTGCTATATGATACTGGATGTTCTCCAGCCAGAAAATGAGGTGAACTTTATCTGACATGCTGAAGCTTCTAATGCACACTGTGAGAAGCTCACAGTGTGCAGTGAAATCAGATAAACTGGGGAAGACTGAAGGGAAGGCTGGAGTTTAGCTTTCACAGATAATAAGAACCTGACAGAGAGTGCTCCCATTATTTTGAATGTGTAAAAAAAATTTGGCTGGAGTTACAGTTTTTGATCTGTGTCGGCTCGGCTCCATGATGCATACCTATATGTACAAGCATGTACCTATTTATATACTGATGTTTCTAAAGAATTACTTTCTTGACCCTCACCATTGTGAGAGAACCTTTATTCTTTGTATCCTGTATCCTCACAAAACATTTCTCCTGTCACATCAATCTTTGTTTTAATATATACTGTGACACAAACTTCACATTAAATCAGCACAACCCTGGCTTGAAATACTCAGTGCAGCTGGGGGACTCAACCATCTAATGCTTAGTGTGTGCTTTCTGGCTTACCAACATGGGCCAATTGTAATTGGGAAAGACAATCCACACATTTTGACACTTTTTCCTTATTTCATGGTGTATTGTTTGTCAGCTACTGCATTATTTTTTGATTGTGACATAATGTTCTTTGAGTGAAAAAGTTTTCAGTGGGAAAGTAATATTGGCATCAGAATAAGGGTATTGTTATGCCGGGGGTTGGGTTAGAGGGGCAATAACTGTTGGGTTTAGGGGTAACATTGAGGATGTGAGAGAATCACTGGGAAAGCTGGTCTCGCTAAAAAAGGGTGTTTGTTTCTGGGAAGCTGGCCTATTCAGGCCTACCTCTGTTACTCTAAAAGGAGAAAAGAACAGAGGGTGCACCAGCCGTGCGCATTACCTTCGCAACACTTTAATGTGTAAAAAATGATAAAAATGCATACTCACAAACGAGTAACATATTCAAGCATAGAATGCGAAGTCCATGGTTTTCATCATCCAGCAAGATCAGATGGCAAGCAACAGCGGTGGGATGTTTAGTCCAAACACAGCTGATGCGTTTCGAGGGTGTGCCCCCTTCTTTAGAGCTAGATGATCTAGATCTGAAGAAGAGGGGACACCCTCGAAAAGCGTCAGCTGTGTTGCTTGCTAGCTGATCTTGCTGGATGACCTTCGGAGACTGGGCCGCAGGGCAGTATTCCAACATGATAACGACCCCAAACCCACCTCAAAGATGACCACTGCCTTGCTAAAGAAGCTGAGGGTAAAGGCGATGGACTGGCCAAGCATGTCTCCAGACCTAAACCCTATTGAGCATCTGTGGGGCATCCTCACATGAAAGGTGGAAGAGCGCAAGGTCTCTACCATCCACCAGCTCTGTGATGTCGTCATGGAGGAGTGGAAGAGGAGTCCAGTGGCAACCTGTGAAGCTCTGGGGAACTCCATGCCCAAGAGGGTTAAGGCAGTGCTGGAAAATAATGGTGGCCACACAAAATATTGATACTTTGGGCCCAATTTGGACATTTTCACTTAGGGGTGTACTCACTTTTGTTGCCAGCGGTTTAGACATTAATAACTTAAGAACCAAGCCTCTTTTTTGACACTTATTGTTTACAAGTTAAAATAATTTTTTTTTTGCTAGAAAATTACTTAGAACCCCCAAACATTATATATTTTTTTCAAACACCCTAGAGAATAAAATGGCGGTTGTTGCAATACTTTCTGTCACACCGTATTTGCGCAGTGGTCTTACAAGCACACTTTATTTGGAAAACATACACTTTTTGAATTAAAAAATAAGACAACCGTAAAGTTAGCCCAATTTTTTTTATATTGTGAAAGATAATGTTACGTCAAGTAAATTGATACCCAACATGTCACGCTTCAAAATTGCGCCCGCTCGTGAAATGGCGACAAACTTTTACCCTTAAAAATCTCCATAGACGATGTTTAAAAATTTCTACAGGTTACCAGTTTTGAGTTACAGAGGAGGTCTAGAGCTAGAATTATTGCTCTCGCTCTAACGATCACGGTGATACCCCACATGTGTGGTTTGAACACCGTTTTCATATGCGGGCGCTACTCACGTATGCGTTCACTTCTGCGCGCGAGCTCGTATTTTTTATTTTGACACTGTCTTTTTAAAAAAAACTAATTTGGGTGACTTTTATTCCTATTACAAGGAATGTAAACATCCCTTGTAATAGAAAAAAAGCATGACAGGACCTCTTAAATATGAGATCTGGGGTCAAGATCTAATCAGATCTAATATTTAAACCAAAATGCAATAAAAAAATTTTTTTAAAAATGTCACTTGAAAAAAATAAAAGCAATAATTTCTCCTTTAAGAGCTATGGGCGGAAATGATGTTTGACATCGCTTCCGCCCTCCCATGCTATGGAGCCGAGTGGGGGCCATCTTCCCCTCACTTGGCAGCCAGACATCCATGGGATAGGACGCAATCGTCTCCGCTACTGGCGGGTCCAGTAAGAGGCGGAGATGACTGGAGCGCGGCGGGAGGGGGGGGTGGACACCTCTCCCGCCACCGATTAAAAGTGATCTCGTGGCGAATCCGTCGCGTAGACCACTTTTATCTTATAGAGAAACCCACGGCACTCCCGAAAATACCGGGGTTATGGCAGCTAGCTGCTGCCATAACCCCAGCATTTAGCATCAAAATACCAACGTTGGTTTGCGTGAAGTGGTTAATGAGTGTCTGTTATTTTGAGGGGACAACAAATTGACACTGTTATACAAGCTGTACACTCACTACTCACTACATTGTAGCAAAGTGCCATTTCTTCAGTGTTGTCACACGAAAAGATATAATAAAATATTTACAAAAATGTAAGGGGTGTACTCACTTTTGTGAGATACTGTGTGTATATATATATATATAATATATATGTGTGTGTGTGTGTGTGTGTGTGTGTGTGTGTGTGTATGTATGTATGTGTGTATATATATATAAAAACACACAGTTGTGCTCATAATTTTACATACCCTGGCAGAATTTATGATTTCTTGGCCATTTTTCAGAGAATATGAATGATAACACAAAAACTTTTCTTTCACTCATGGTTAGTGTTTGGCTGAAGCCATTTATTATCAGTCAACTGTGTTTACTCTTTTTAAATCATAATCACAACAGGAAACTACCCAAATGACCCTGATCAAAAGTTTACATACCCCAGTTCTTAATACCGTGTATTGCCCCCTTTAACATCAATGACAGCTTGAAGTCTTTTGTGGTATTTGTGGATGAGGCTCTTTATCTTCTCATATGGTAAAGCTGCCCATTCCTCTTGGCAAAAAGCCTCCAGTTCCTGTAAATTCTTGGACTGTCTTGCATTAACTGCACATTTGAGATCTCCCCAGAGTGGCTCAATGATATTGAGGTCAGGAGACTGAGATGGCTACTCCAGAACCTTCACTTTATTCTGCTGTAGCCAATGACAGGTTGACTTGGCCTTGTGTTTTGCATCATTGTCATGTTGGAATGTCCAAGTACATCCCATGAGCAGCTTCCTGGCTGACAAATGCAAATGCTCCTCCAGTATTTTTTGATAAAGTAGTGCATTCAACTTGCCATCAATTTTGACCAAATTTCCTGTGCCTTTGTAGCTCACACACCCACAAAACATCAGCGATTCACTTCTGTGTTTCACAATAGGAATGGTGTACCTTTCATCATAGGCCTTGTTGACTCCTCTCAAAATGTAGCATTTATGATTTTGGCCAAAAAGCTAAATTTTGGTCTCATTACTCCAAATGACTTTGTGCCAGAAGGTTGGAGGCTTGTCTCTGTGCTGTTTGGCGTATTGTAAGCGGGATACTTTGTGGCATTTGCGTAGTAATGGCTTTATTCTGGTGACTTGACCATGCAGCCCATCTTTCTTCAATTGCCTGCTTATTGTGCATCTTGAAACAGCCACACCACATGTTTTCAGAGAGTCCTGTATTTCACCTGAAGCTATTTGTGGGTTTTTCTTTGCATCCCTTACAATTTTCCTGGCAGTTGCGGCTGAAATTTTAGTTGGTCTACCTGACCGTGGTTTGGTTTCAACAGAACCCCTCATTTTCCACTTCTTGATTAGAGCTTGAACACTGCTGATTGGCATTCTCAATTTCTTGGATATCTTTTTTTATCCCTTTCCTGTTTTATACAGTTCAGCTACCTTTCCCGCAGATCCTTTGACAATTCTTTTGCTTTCCCCGTGACTCAGAATCCAGAAACATCAGTGCAGCACTGGATGAAAGATGCAAGGGTCTGTCAGGAGTCCAAAAACTCATTGACCTTTTATATACACACACACACACACACACACACACACACACACACACACACACACTAATTAGAAGCAAACAGGCCACAGGTGAGGATGGTTACCTTTAATAGCCACTCAAACCCCTTTGTGTCAACTTGTGTGCATGCTATTACGCCAAAATCACCAGGGTATGTAAACTTTCGATCAGGGTCACTTGGGCAGTTTCTGTTGCCATTATGATTTAAACAGATTAAAAACAGTTGACTGATAATAAATGGCTTCAGCCAAACACTAACCATGAGTGAAAGAAATGTTTTTGTGTTATCATTCATATTCTCTGAAAAATGGCCAAGAAATCATAAATTCTGCCAGGGTATGTAAACTTATGAGCACAACTGTGTGTGTGTGTGTGTGTGTATATATATATATATATATATATATATATATATATATATATATATATATATATTTGCATTTTATGGTTGACCCCCTACTTTTGTCCCTGTCCCCTCATGTGCCCCCTCTAAATATGAAAGCTGGAGACGCCACTGGATTAGGCCGGAGACCGCATCCACACTCATGGAGGAAAAAAGAGGCCACACATAGTGTAAAAACATCAAACGATTTATTTAAAACAATAGACAAGTACTTAGAGAGGTAGAAGAAAATACAGCATATCACAGCATGTACTGATGCCGCCGGCCACATGGTGGGCACACTTACGTCACAAGTTGAGCCCTGCCTGACATGTTTCGCTGTCAAACAGTGTCATCAGGGGAACAGGAGCTTGATGATTGTGGAGTTTTATTTGTGTGGATGCACACTGATTGTATGTGTGTGTATTCACCCTTGGCGGCTGGTGGTATATTTTTTTTTGGGGGGGTCGCGTGGCAAACAAACCAGCCCTGCACTTACCCCATCTAGGTCGCAGGTAGTGCTTCCTTTGGGCGGCGGCTTCACCCTGCGTCTCCTCCTCGGCTTCACAGCAGCTTCCCCTGCATCTCCTCCCTCCTCCTCCTCGGCGGCCAATAGGATTGCTTCTTCTCTCTGGTGATGGGTCTCAGGACCCGCTTCCTGATTGGCCAGGAGGAGAATCAGTAAGACAATAGAGAATATTAATTCGCCATTGTCACACAACTGGGTGGGTTCAGGGCAGAGTGCTCTGCTCCCCGAGTACACACTTTTTTAAACCACTTCAGCCCCAAAAGATTTTACCCCCTTCCTGACCAGAGTACTTTTTACAATTTGGCACTGCGTCGCTTAAACTGGTAATTGTGTGGTCATGCGATGCTGTACCTAAGCAAATTTTTTTCCCCACAAATAGAGCTTTCTTTCAGTGGTATTTGATCACCTCTGTGGTTTTTATTTTTTGCACTATAAACAAAAAAACAGTGACAATTTTGAAAAAAAAAACAATATTTTTAACTTTTTGCTACAATAAATATCCCGAAAAATGTTTTTAAAAAACAAATTTCTAGATCAGTTTAGGTCGATATATATTCTTCTACATATTTTTGGTAAAACAAATCGCAATACGCGTATATTGATTGGTTTACGCAAAAGTTATAGCGTCTGCAAACTATGGGAAAGATTTATGGCATTTTTATTATTTTTTTTAACTAGTAATGGCGGCGATCTGCGATTTTTATCGGGATTGCAACATTGCAGCGGAAAGGTCGAACACTTTTGACACATTTTTGGGACCATTGACATTTGTACAGGGATCAGTGCTATAAAAATGCACGGATTACTGTGTAAATGTCACTGATAGGGAAGGGGTTAACACTAGGGGGCGATCAAGGGGTTAAATGTGTGTTCCCTCAGTGTGTTCTAACTGTATGGGGATAGGACTGAGTAAGAGAGGAGACATATCGTTGTTCGCATTTGCTAGGAACAAACGACATGTCTCCTCTCCCCTGACAGCACAGGGATGTGTGTGTTTACACACACACACATCCCCATGCTGGCGTTTGTGCACGCGATCACGCGTCGCCGGCGATCGCACCCGCCGGTCACGCGCATCGGGTCCCCCGCCGTGTATGCGGGCACGTGCGCCCTCTGGCGGCTCTTAAAGAGCCGACGGACCCATATGGGATTTTGTGCACCCCTGCCACTTCCACTTTGCTGACATATATCGGCGTGAGCCGGTCGGCAAGTGGTTAAGCTAATTAGAGCCTCAGGCTCTAATAATGTGCTTCTAAAAAAAAGAACCCCCATTGGAATACATACCTCCGGCGCCCTGCATGTAGATTAGGGGACGGGCGCATGGATTAGGGGGGCGGTGCCCCTGCGCCCCATATGTACAAACTGCCACTGATTCTGACATCCAATATTCTGATGTTTAGTGGGTGTACACTTTTTTCACACTAAGCACAAAATAATTTTTTTGTATTTTTGTTAATATTTGGACTATACCTTTGCCAGCATTTGAACTGTTGTGTTTCATTATTTTCCATGTCAGTAGCTAGAGAAGTGCCTTATACAGCCAAATACCTGGAGAATGGAGCAAGAGGTGTGTTTACTAGTGCAAACCTGTCCCTCTGGGTCCTGGAAGTGTATGTTTGGACCACTGTTTGAGTACTCCTAGGGTAGAGGGGGTTAACCGTGTAGGAGCTAGGAGAATAAGCAGGGCCGTTGCAAAGATTTTTGTCTACTTAGGTGAAGATGCATTTCCATTCTCCCGCCATCCGCTCCCACCACCGTCCTCCTACCACACCCTCCACAACAACAGCCCTGGTGCCATTTTTTATATCTTTACATTTTTTGTTTACACGTTTTAAAAATAATTTTAAGCCTGAAGATTACTTAAAACCCCCAAAATATAATTATTATTTTTTTTTTATATAACATGACGTTAGCCTTTTTACGGAAAGGCAACATTTCAGTCAAAAATACATTAAAATTAATTTCTGGACACATAAATGCAATTTATTACCTAATTTTTTGTAAAATATAAAAGATGAGGTTGTGCCGACTAAATAGATACCCATGTTAAACTTGGGTATTTTAAAAGCCCCTACAGGCCATTTGTTCAAAGTTACGCAGGAGCAGGGGTGCTAAAATTATTTCTCTCACTCTGGTGTGAGCGCTCATATATAATATGTTTATGACAATCACTATTTTTATATGTAGGTTCCCCTATGCACGCACTTTTTGTAGGTGTGGGGTTTAATTTTTTTTTTTATTTTATATGTCTCCTTATATATTTAAAATATTTTAGGTTTAATTTTTGTTTATTTTTACATAATCAATAGCCCCCTATGTGATAGTATATAGGTGACAGGTTCTCTTTATTGAGACACCCAGGGTACCCTTTCATGACTAAGCCTATTTTTGAAATTTGGTGTTTACAAGTTAAAATCCGTATTTTTTGCTAGAAAATTACTTAGAACCCCCAAACATTATATATATTTTTTTAGAAGAGAATCTAGAGAATAAAATGGCGATTGTTGCAATATTTTTTATCACACGGTATTTGTGCAGCGGTGTTTTAAACGCAAATTTTTGGAAAAGTGACACTTTCATGAATTTTAAAAAATCCAAACAGTAAAGTTACCCCAATTTTTTTGTATAATGTGAAAGATGATGTTACGCCGAGTAAATAGATACCAAACATGTCACCCTTTATAATTGCACGCACTGGTGGAATGGCGACGAACTACGGTACCTATGAATTTCCATAGGCGACGCTTTAAAAATTTTTTACGGTTACCAGGTTTGAGCTACAGAGGAGGTCTAGGGCTAGAATTATTGCTCTCGCTGTGACGATCGCGGCGATACCTCACATGTGTGGTTTGAACACCGTTTACATATGCGGGCGCCACTTCCGTATGCGTTTTCTTCGCTGCGCGAGCTCGCGGGGACAGGGGCACTTTAAAAATTTTTTTTTTTTTTTATTTTATTTATTTTTGTACTTTTATAAATTGTGTTTAAAATTTTTTTTTTTTTTTTACTTTTATTGCTGTCACAAGCAATGTAAACATCCCTTGTGACAGTAATAGGTGGTGACAGGTACTCTTTATGGAGGGATGGGGGGTCTAAAAGACCCCCCATCCCTCCTTTACACTTCAAAATATTCAGATCGCCGAAAACGGCGATTCTGAATACTGTGTACTTTTTTAAATTCGGCGCCATTGGCAGCCGAGTAAACGGGAAGTGACGTCATGACGTCGCTTCCGCGTTTACAACAAGAAGGCTGGAATGAAGCAGCTCACAGCTTCGTTCCAGCCCGCCCCCAGCCGCCGAAGATTCCCGATTGGACACCGGGCCTCCCGATTGCACGGGAGGCCCGGTAACAGCGGCGGGAGGGGGGGGATGTCCCCTCCCGCTCCTCCGGTATAACAACTGAGCGGCTTTTAGCCGCATCGGTTGTTATACTCGGGTAGCCGATCGCCCGCTGAAAACAACGGTACCGGGATGATGCCTGCAGCTGCGGGCATCATCCCGGTATAACCCCGGAAAGCCGAGTACGCATATGTGCGTACGGTCGGCGGGAAGGGGTTAATAGACCCTGGATGTCTCCTTTCTCATCGTCAGCTGCTTACCCCAGCACTGATTTTGGAGAATGACAGTTTTGGTCCAGGAAGCGACATCATACAACGCACTTCCTGGTGTGTGTACAGGAGAGAGCCTGAGTGGACGGAGATCCGCTGAGCATCCGCCCCCATTCCCTGCGACAACCAACCTTGACAGCACCAGGCCTGCAGGTGGGAAAGTGGAGCACAGTACACATGGCGGGGGGGGGGGGCTTTACTAAAGTAGACACACTTCTGGCCTCTATAGCAGCTGGGAATGTGTAAAAAAACACGTCTGAAGCACTTTAAAAATCTGAATCGCCAGCAAGAGGCTTGGGCTGAACAACAATGACTCCCTGCAACCACGACGTAGGGCTACTGGTTTGTGCTCTAAAGCACACTGCCGTTGGGTGGATCCCGGTGCATCATACCGTTTACTTTTTTTTTATTACCCAGATCAGCAATGAAATGCAGTGGTTCGCATCACAACCTGCTGTGCTGAAAAAATTCCTGCATGCAGTGGTGTGGTGTGCACTGACAACATAAGAAACAAATCATTTTGCCATATTTACAGTATGTGCTGGGGCTGCACTGGAAATAGTGACCAATGTAGCCCCAACACATCTGGTGTGAATGGGCCCTTACTGTTGGTTCAATATGTGCAGCTTTGCAATAAAAACACAATTCTAAATAACACACATTACAACACCTTAAAAAAATGTTGACTTTTGAAAAATTCACACCTTGTACCTATGGAAGAAGGGTGACGTGTATGCCACAACCTAATTAAATACTCAGAATCCGTATGAAGTCACCCAGAGCTACAAGAACATTCAAACCACATAATGCTGCATTTAAATACGCATTTTCTTTCCACGAAACAGTAAGCCACATCTGGAGATTACTGAGCAGTTACGCTGCGATTCACGTGCAGAAAATGGCAAGAAAATTACTTTTTTGTTATTCTCCAGGGAAACACTTAGCACAGCAGGTATCACTAAACCCTTCTGTGACCTCATAGCTTCTTCCCACATATTTTCTGCAGCATTATGCCTGCTTTCCCACACTCAAATGTCCTTCAGTAGCACTTCATTGTCCTGTCCGCTCACACACTGCAATTTCTTCCAGCTTAGAGCGTACATCTAAAATCAAAATGCTTCATTCTTTTTTTTGCTGTTTCTTTTTACAGTTTTTTACATTTCAGTGTCTGGATGTCAATTTTTCATTAAAAGTGTAAGTTATAGGCTTGCAATGAGGATACACTTCAGGTATTTTATTACGTAAAGGATTGAAGTGTACATATATTATATATATTTTTTATGAGTAAACACTAATTTCAGGCCTTTTTTTTTTAAAAGAGCAGAGAAGTGCAAGATATTTTCCTCTTCTTACCACCCTCAATCCAATGGACAGACTGAGAGGGTTAACCAGGAGTTAGAGGTCTTTCTCCGCACCTTAGTCTCTGCTCATCATGACCATTGGTCCTCTCTACTCCTGTGGGCAGAATTCTCTCACAACAATCATGTAAACACCAGTTCTTAGAAGACACCCTTTTTGACAGTTTATGGAAAACACCCTCAGCTCCCTCTTCCTATGACCTGTTCTCCAGACATTCCAGCTTTGGCTACGGCTCAGGAGTCCTTCAATTCTGTTTGGGGTGACGCTCATGATTCCCTCAGGGTAGCTGCTGGCAAATTAAAAGGTTTTGCTGACCATCACCGCCTTCTTTACAGCCAAGGGACAAAGTCTGGCTCTCCACCAGAAACATCAAGCTCCGGGTTCCCTCTCTGAAGTTTGCCCCAAGATTCATTGGCCTGTACACTATAACCTCTAAACTGAAGTTAGATAAATATAGACTTCCACCATGTCAGGTAGTATAGTGAGTTTGCCACATCCCTCTATATGTAGAAAATAGTTTTTACCCCCCTAAAAAAGAGGAATTGGGACTTTAAATTGGCAAAGACACTAGGAGTAGGTTAAAATTCTAAATGTATTGTACACATGACATATAGATTCTATAAAAAATCATCTAGACACGATGATTATAGAAACAAACATAAATAAAGACATAATTGTTAAAAATTGTAAAATAAAAAATAATAAAAATAAAAAAAATATACAGAAAAACACAAAATATATTATCTTGCAGTAAGTTGTATGATACATATATATAGTAGGTATCACTCCATAGTTCGTTAGTACTTTCCGGTGTCCAACATCCGGGATAAGTCCTAGCGGTACCCGATGCGTTTCAGGTTTTAAATTCCTTTCATCAGGGGTAATTTATATAGGAGGATTTGTATTCTGATAAATAGAGAAATATAGTATAGTAATGCAAGACCATAATTTTAACAGGCATTATAAGCACAGTGCAACTACACTGAGGAACATCGTTTTACCAAAGGAGGATTGATCCATAGGGAAAAACAAAGCAAGGAACCAACGAAAGGCAAACAGAAAATGGGACTGAAAGAGGGTTTTCCTTCTGAAGCCTTTAGTCCTCAATAAGTTCTCTTGTCCTCTCCTTACCGTGGCCCTGGTTTCTGAGGATAATCAGGAATAGGAGGTTAGTCAAATTCTGGATTCCCGACTCTGTAAAGGAATCCTTCAGTATCTTGTGCATTGGAAAGGGTGTAGTCCTGAGGAGAGGTCTTGGATCACTGCATCTGATGTCTTTGCGCCTCGTCTGTTGAGGAGGTTTCATCTGAGGTTTCCCTCCAAGCCTGGGCCCAAGTGGGGGAGGGGGAGGCCTTGTAAGAGGGGGGGTACTGTCATGGATCTGCAGTAATGTTCATGTCTGTCTGCTTACCTCTCCATGTGTTCAGCTTAAGAGACTGACCGCCTTTCACCTGGCTGCTTAAGTAATCTTCCCTCAAGCATGGCTCCACCCCAGCCTCTAACTGGGAACACTAAATTAACCTGTGCACTGCAAGCCGGCCTCTCTGATCAATATTGTGTGTTTGGCTTCCTGTGTGCTCCTTGCTGTGTGTTCTACGTCTGATTCTGTTTACCGATCTTGGCTTGTTCTTGACTGTCTGTGTCTGATTCATATCCCGATCTTTGGCGTGTTCCTTGACTATCCCTATCTGCTTGTTGCCCCGACTTTTGGCTCATCTTCTGACTATCCCTTGTTGTCCCAGTCTGCTGCTCACTCTCTATCCTCCAGTAGTCTACCGTGAGTGTGAGCTGGGAGACCATGGGGGCAGTGACCTGGAGCCAGCCTGCAGCGAGATCCATCCCCACCAATCGGGGGCCTCTGGTGAACACGTGCTGGCTCCTAGATTCCACACCCTGTGAAATCTCATGTTCTAGCTCCCAGTGTGATCTGTATTGGTGCTCAAGAAGGCCTGCTTTCCCGAACCACCCAGAGCTCCATCTGCAGCAGGCAACTGTATGGTCCACTATCTTAGTGTCACAGTTCCTACCGTGCCATGCAGACAGCCAGGTGTGGGCTATACTCTGGATCTTGCTTTGCAATTAGTACCTGTCACTCCTGGTTCAGCTGAGGCAGTTTATCTAATCAGCTGGGTATAAAACACTGCCTCACTCTGAGGGCTTGGTCAGTTCATTGTTTCTTGTATTGTCAAAGGTTCCTGTGTTCTTGTTTTCAAGTTGCAGTGTTCCAAGACTGACCCCGTCTTCTGACCCTGGCTCTGTTCATCGTTAACTCTGACTTCTGGAATCCCTGACTACAGCTTCAATCCTTTGGTAAATTCCTGTCAAGCCCCCGTGCACAGATTCACAGCCCAGGTAGCTTTTTACCTTGTTACCGTGGGCTGTGTGTATTTGCAAGGGTGAGCATATATCTCTGCACTATTGACTCCAACCAAGGTAAGCCCTTACACTTAGCGATGCACTCCTGATCCCAACAGTGTGCATCTGTCACCTGGCGCCAGGTGACCTGACACTTCCGCCCTCTATTTAGCGCTGCTGTGTCTCCCGCTCTGCATGCCCGAGTAAGGCAGGAAGGGGTAGAGCTTGGGGGGGGGCTGTGTAGTGTTCAGGAGGGCTGTGTAATGTGCAGGGGGGCTGTGTAATGTGTGGGGGGCTTTGTAATGTGCAAAGGTGCTGTGTAATGTGCAAAGGGGCTGTGTAATGTGCAGGGGGCTGTGTAATGTAAAGGGAGCTGTGTAATGTGCGGGGGGGCTGTTTAATGTAAAGGGGTCCAGAGGTGGGGGATCTGTGTAGTGTAATAGGGTCCAGAGGTGCAGAGCTGTGTAATGTAAAGGGGCCCAGAGGTGCAGGTTGTGTACTGTAAAGGGAATCAGAGGTACAGGGGCTGTGTAATTGACAGGAACCATGAATCAGACCGAGACAGAAGTATAGTTAAATCACACTTGTTTAATAATAATAATAATAATAAAAAGGTAAACAGAGTAAGTGTAGTCAAAACAAGCCAGAGTTCAGCATGGAGTCTGTACCTATTATTAGCATGACGCAAAGCCTCCTGGACTTGTGCCCAAGTGGAACGAAGACCACGGAGATGCTCCTCTAATGCAGGAATACTCTGTGGAACAAACGAGTCAGGCAACATGGTAGGTTGGAAACCATAATTCGCCATAAACGGGGACAATTGGGAAGCAGAATTCAAGGCACTGTTGTGAGCAAACTCTGCCCATGGTAATAGGTCTGACCAGTTGTTATGATGGTCAGAAATATAGCAACGCAGAAATTGCTCCAAGGACTGATTGGCTCGTTCCGAGGCCCCATTAGACTGCAGGTGATACGCAGAGGAGAAAGCAAGATGAATTCCCAACTGTGCACAAAAAGCTCACCAGAACCGAGAGATAAACTGACTACCCCTGTCAGAGACAATCACCTTGGGTAGCCCATGTAAGCGAAAGATCTCCCGTGCAAAAATGGAAGCCAGTTCCTTAGAAGTGCGCAACTTCTTAAGTGGAATACAATGACACATCTTTGAGAACCGGTCAACCACCATAAGGATAACAGTGTTGCCTTGGGAATTGGGTAACTCCACAATGAAATCCATAGACAGGTGGGTCCAGGGCCTCTCTCCATTGGGTATGGGTTGTAGGCCCACTGGAAGGTGTCGTGGAGTCTTACTCTGAGCACACACGGAACAGGCAGCTATGAAGGCAGTTACATCAGCCCGTAGACTAGGCCACCAGAATTGTTGGGAAATGGCCAAAACGAGTTGATTCTTCCCAGGGTGGCCAGCTGCCTTGGGAGAATGGTAAGTCTGGAGCATGGCAGTACGGAGACTCTCCAGGACAAAGCAGCGGTCACAAGGTTTCTCAGGAGGAGCATGGACCTGAGCAGCAAGAATTTTGGCACCCAAAGGAGAAGTAAGACTGATGTGAACCGTAGCCAGAATACGATCAGGAGGAATCATGGGAACCGGAACCGACTCCAACTTGGAAGTGGAGGAAAATTGTCGTGATAAGGCGTCAGCCCTTACATCATTCTTAGTACCAGGTAAGATCGAGACAATGTAATTGAAACTTGACAAGAAAAGATCCCATCGCGCCCTTCTGGGAGAGAGGCGTTTAGCCTCAGACAAGAATGTGAGATTCTTATGGTCAGTAAGAATGAGAACCGGTATAGTAGTACCTTCGAGTAGATGTCTCCATTCTTTCAGGGATAAAATGATCGCCAACAGCTCTCTGTCACCAATCTCGTAATTGCACTCCGCAGGTGACAATTTCTTGGAAAAGTAGCCACAAGGATGCATAGAGCTCTCAGAGGTAGGACGTTGAGACAGAAGGGAGCCAACACCAGTCTCAGAAGCATCAACCTCAAGGATAAAAGGCAATGTAGGATCAGGATGTGCCAACACAGGAGCAGAAACAAAGGCAGCCTTGAGACTCTCAAAGGCCTTAATGGACTCTGGAGACCAACTCTGTGGGTTACCATCCTTTCTGGTCATATCATTCGGGGGCTTGACCAGAGACAAGAAGTTATGAATAAACTTCCGATAATAGTTGGCAAAGCCCAGGAAACGCTGCAGAGGAGGTAAACCCAGGGGTCGGGGCCACTGTAGGACTGCCAAAAGTTTCTCTGGGTCCATCGAAAAACCAGCAGTGGAAATGACAAGCCCAAGAATTTAACCTGTTCACGATGGTATTTGCACTTCTCCAGTTTACAATAGAGATTGTTTTCTCTTAGTTTCTGAAGTACACGACAGACATCTGTGTGGTAGCTCTCCAGGGACTTGGAAAATATGAGAATATCATCGAGATAAACCACCACACATAACTGCAACAACTCTCAGAGGACATCGTTAATAAATTCCTGGAAAAATGCTGGGGCATTACAAAGGCCAAAAAGGATTACGAGGTACTCATAATGACCTGTTCTGGTATTAAACGCAGTTTTCCACTCGTGGCCCTCCTTTATCCACACGAGATTGTATGCCCCTCTGAAATCAAGTTTTGTGAAAACCGTTGCTCCCTTGAGGCGGTCAAACCCTGTAACTCTGTAATCAAGGGAATCGGGTAGGCATTCTTAATCGTGAAACGATTGAGACCCCCTATAATCAATACAAGGTCTCAGTTCACCGCCCTTCTTCTTCACAAAGAAGAAACCAGCACCAGCAGGAGATGAGGATTTGCGGATGAAACCTCGAGAAAGTGCATCTGCAACATACTCCTCTATGGCCTTATCCTCCAAGACCGACAAAGGGTAAACTTGGCCACGAGAGGGTATGGCACCAGGTTGAAGGTCAATTGCGCAATCATAAGGCCGGTGTGGAGGCAAGCTACTGGCTTAAACATTGTCAAAGACATCGCTAAAATCGCGGTACTCCTCCGGCAGGAAGGAGAGTGAAGAGGTGCACAGGACCTTGGCTACCTTCTGGAAGCATGTCTCACTGCATTGTAGTGACCAGGAGAGAACCTCAGCATGGAGCCAATCAAAAGAGGGGTTGTGCCTCTGTAACCAAGGATAACTAATAACCAGTGGAAACCTAGGTGAGGAAATAACTTGGAATTGGATTATCTCATGGTGAAGAGCCCCTACGACCATGGACAACGGAACCGTCCCATGAGTCACATGGGCATGCTGTAGAGGTCTCCCGTCAAGAGCCTCAATGGCAAGTGGAGTGTCACACAGCTGCAGCTGAATCGAGTGCTGCGATACAAAGGCAGCATCAATGAACAGGCCTGCAGCCCCAGAGTCGATTAGAGCCTGTATCCCGATGAATGACTTGGCCCAAGAAAGGGTGACCGAAACCAGAGGCTTATTCTTCTGGATAACTGGGAAGGAAACAACAAGGAAACAACTGGGGTCTGTCCATGACAGGACCCCAAGGTTCGGGTGTTCCCTGGACGGGTAGGACAAGACTTCAAAAAGTGACCTGCCTGGCCACAATATAGGCACAATCTCTCCCTCCTCCTTAAGGTTCTCTCATCCGCAGAGAGACGCATGAAGCCCAAGTGCATGGGTTCATCTTCACTGACTGACTCGGTACCAGGAGGCATGGGAGGTGAGGGAGGCATGGGTGGGACTGCAAAGCTTGGAGGCAAACATACAGGAGGCTTCCGCAAGCACTGCTTAAAAGAGAGTCTTTCTCTGAGTCTGGAGTCAATGATGATGGCAAACGTGATCAACTTCTCCAGCTCAGTGGGTATATCCCAGGCTGCTATCTCATCCTTGATAGAATCAGAGAGACCATGAGAAAAGGCAGCCACGAGGGCCTCAATGTTCCAAGCAACCTCTGCTGCCAGAGTACGGAATTCAATGGCGTAGTCGGCAACAGTTCTCGTACTCTGTTTGATAGACATGAGGTGGCACTTGGCAGCAGAAGGGGAGCAGGCTGGAACATCAAATACCCTTTTAAAGGAGGCCACAAACTCAGGGTAACTCAAGACAACAGGTTTTTGCGTCTCCCATAGAGGGTTTGCCCAGGCCAATGCTCTCTTAGAAAGCAAAGACATCACGAAACCTACTTCTGTTCGTGGGAAACGCCTGGGGCAGCATCTCAAAGTATATCTCAACCTGGTTGAGAAACCCTCTGCATTAAACTGGATCGCCCCCAAATCGCCGGGGAAGTGGAGCGGAACCAGACATACCACTTATAGAGGTAATACTCGAGGCAGGTGCCTGCACAGAACTGGCACAGTAGCAGGGACGGCCTACAACTCAGGTTCTACCGGAGCAGCCACAGTGGGAGATTCCAGGTGAGCCGTGCGACTCAGGAGCATTTGTAATGCTAAGGCAAACTGATCCATGCGGTGATCTTGCTCATCCAATCTGGAAAAAATATTACCAACAAGTGGATTGACTGTATCTTCTATATTCATGGCCTTCGCCTACTGACTGGAACCATGAATCAGACCGAGACAGAAGTATAGTTAAATCACACTTGTTTAATGATTATAATAAAAAGGTAAACAGAGTAAGCGTAGTCAAAACAAGCCAGAGTTCAGTAACCGGATCGGGTAGTCAGCCAAGCCAATGTCAGAGAGCCAGAGATAAAGGTAGTAGTACAGCAAGCAGGATCAGGAGCCAGAAGGGACGTCAGCCGAGCAAGTCTTCAAACAGGAACGCAGGAGAAAGTCTCTGTGATGTTGACAAAGGCGAAGGCAGAGATCAAGTGAACTGGACGGCTTTAAGTAGGCAGGACTGACGAGCAGAATCAACAACAGTTGCGTAACTGGAGAGAGATGGGAGCTGGCAATTAGCCGACAGCTGAGCGGCCAGCTCAGAGAAGGAAGGGCTGAGCACAGCCCTGACAGTAATGTAAAGGGGGCTGTGTAACGTAAAGGGGTCCAGAGGTACAGGGGCTGTGTAATGTGCAGGGGGCTTTGTAATGTAAAGGGGTCCACAGATGCGGGGGCTGTGTAATGTAAAGGGGGCCAGAGGTGTGGGGGCTGTGTAATGTAAAGGGAACTAGAGGTGCGAGGGCTGTGTGATGTGCAGGGGGCTTTGTAATGTAAAGGGGTCCACAGATGCGGGGGCTGTGTAATGTAAAGGGGGCCAGAGGTGCAGGGGCTGTGTAATGTAAAGATGTCCAGAGATACAGGGACTGTGTAATGTAAAGAGGGCCAGAGGTGCGTGGCTGTGTAATGTAAAGGGAACTAGAGGTGCGGGGGCTGTGTAATGTGCAGGGGGCTGTGTAATGTAAAGGGGTCCACAGATGCAGGGGCTGTGTAATGTAAAGGGGGCCAGAGGTGCAGGGGCTGTGTAATGTAAAGATGTCCAGAGATACAGGAACTGTGTAATGTAAAGGGGGCCAGAGGTGCAGGGGGCCGTGTAATGTAATGGGGTGCCAGAGGCAGCCATTGCAGATACATTAAGGTAGCCATTAAAATATATATAAGATCTAATCAATACTGTTATAAGTTACCCATCATAGCACAAGTGATGTATCATATTTGAACCTGTTAGTGATAACTGGGTAGTTTAATCAACCACAGAATGGACGTGCCTTCTCCTAATATGTATCAATGCATATGGATCATCCTTTATAAAACAATCTGAGCATTTCCTGAGTCTCTGTGGAGTTTGTAACTGTCAGTGTAAATTTTTACCTTGTGACACTCTAAGATTGATGTTCTTATCTTTATTATATAGAATCTATACTTTTTTGGCAAGTGCAAAGCTAGTCATTGAAGATTTCAGGCAACGTAAGGCCCTGTTTTCAGTGAGAGTGTGTTCGTTTTTTTCCTGCATGACAAATAAGGCACGGCTAACTTGTGGTTCTCCAACTGTCGAGGAACTACATGTTTCAGCATCTGTAGACTTTAGGCTTGACAATATGACTGTCAAGTAAAATCAGGGCCTGGACAAGGGGTGGGCAGGAGGGGCAGCTGCCCAGGGCACTGTGGTATCATGAGGTGTAGGGGCACCACAATGGGATTGTGGGGAGGGGATTTGTGTTGAGAGGGGGAATTTGGGGGCCAGCAGGAGGTAAGAATTGTTCTATGAGGGGAAATTTAGGGAGGTGGGCTAGGAGTGGTGATTTGGGGGAGATTTGTGTTGGAAGAGGATTTATGCTAGGAGGGGGGATTTGGAGGGTTTGTGCTAGTAAAGGTAATATGGCAGGGGGGAGAGGGCTTTGTGATTTCTGCCAGGAGGGGAGATTTTTATGGGGGAGGGGGATTTGTGCTAGTAGGGATGTTTGTGGGGCCTTATTTGTGTTAGGGGAGATTGTGCTAGGATGGAGGATTGGGGGAGGGGAGTTTGTGCTGGAGGGGGGTATTTGGAATGGGCGAGAGGATTTGTGCTCAGAAGGGAAATCTTTTTATTTTTTTGAGGGGGGGGGGTGCTGGGAGCATATGCAGATTGAGAGGATTTGAGCTGGTGGGGATTGGGGAGGGAGATTTGTGCTGGGAGGGGGGGGGGGGGGTAGCAGGAGGATGGATTTGTACTGGGAGGAAGGGGAATTTATGCTTATGGGGAAGTTAGTGCTCAATTTTTTGAGGGGGAGGGGATTTTTGCTGACACATGATGCTCATACATCTTGGGGAGGGCATAATTTTGCATGTTCACCCTAGGCTCTAGATGACCCTGTCCCGGCACTGAGTATAATGTTCTGAGGTTCTGAAAGTCGACTCTGCCACAAGGCTAATACACCAGTATAAGGATCCTTTTTTTAACAATTGAACGCTATTTTCAGTTCTCCAGTCTCCTATAAGATTAAGGGCTTGTTAAAGTGGAACTAAACTCTCTCAATCAACATGAAATTGGAATCCCCCATAAATTGGGACTTTCAAGACTCAAAATTGTATCATAAAATATAATTTTAGAAAACTATATTTCATGATACAATTTTGAGCCTTGAAAGTCCTAACTTATGGGGGATTCAAATTTTTCCAATTATGCTATGATTAAGGCCATCATGGCCGAAACATGTTTGCTGTGCACACTGTGCATTTGAATATGTAGCTAATAAAGACTTGGATTATGGACTACATAAGGTAGCTGGGCTTATATTTACTGTGATTATATTTACTTTTTTATTTATTTATTTATTTTTTTACATTTCTTTAGTTACTTTCTGGTTTCTGGCCTAGGCCAAAATGATGTCATACATCCCAAGAGTCTTCATGGGCATTTTTTTTTCTTTCATTTGAAGGAAGGGAGGAGGGGCTCTCTCAGCTAAGCACACCCTCCTACCTCTATGCCTGAGCTAAGGGCAAATTGATTCCAGGAAATACATGTTAAATGAATGCCCTTACTTAAGATGGCTGCAGCTATAAATGTTAGGGGTTTTTGTTTTTTTTAAAGTGATTTCTCAACAAAAAAAAGCATGGAGAAATAGATGAATGGATGAGTTTGCTTTCATATGAATTAAATACCTTTTTCAGTTTGTGGTGCTCAGATACAGTTTAGATCCACTTTAACACATAGTTTGTTGACTGCATTTTTCTGCACTGGATAAATGCCATTCATTGCTAAGGCACTTAGGAAATTATTTACTATGTGCCCATTTAGATTTCAATGCAACCAGGACATGCTGTGCTGTGAGCTGCGGTAAAATGCAAACATTGATCATTTTATCACAGCGCACACAGGTAGGCACATCAAGTCACTAATCAAGTGTTACTTTGTGACAGTTTAAGGAAAGTTACAAAGAAAAGGAAAATGCTGTAAGACTCATCACATTGCCCCCTAAACACAGCTCATTATAAGTAAAAACTAACAGCTGCCTGCACACTAATACCAAGCATTTAGTATGTGGGTGTTCCATCAGAATCGGCGACCCGTCAGATTAGGTAACGGAAGTGACGTTCGGTCAGCTGCGCATGTGTCCACCACTACCAGGTTTGTAATCTGACCGAACACCTGCACTCAGAAGAAGGCAGTGGATATCTTACTACACCCAGCTACATCTTGAATCTCATAGTAAATTTTAGCAATAAAGTGAGCGTATATAAACAAATATAGTATATTGACATCTGTGATGCTGTTTGGATGTTTAATTTTGAAAGCCCTAAGGTTTAGCTATGAGCAGTGCGGGGTGTGCCAACATGGCCTATACCACCTTCCTACTGCTGCGTCCAGCTTGTTACAAAATGTAACATCCAAACAGCATCACAGATATCAATATACTATATTTATTTATATACACTCACTTTATTGCTAAAATGACTGTGAAATTCAAGACGTAGCTGGGTGTAGTGAAATGTCTGCTGCTGCTTCTGCTGACTACAGGTATTCTGTCAGATTAGCAAACCTGGTAGTGGTGGACGCATGCGCAGATGACGGAACGTCACTTCCGTTACCTAATCTCACGGGTCGCTGATTCTGATGGAACATGGGCAATGTGAATGAGCCCTTAAAAATCAGTCACATGGTGAAAATAATTATTTTTCTTGTGTCCAGGTTTCATGTTACACCTATATTTAGGGTGTAACATGAAGCATGGATGCATACATAAGTGCTTTAGACCCAAAACACAACTCAACCTGACTCCTATCGCACAGGTAAAAAATATAATATACCGGTATTTAAGTGATACTAAACAACATCCTTATTCTTCAAATATAATCCTGCTGCAGGCATGTGCACTGCTCTATGCAAACTACAAATCCCCTAGCCTACAGTCTAGTCCATCTAGGGAGCAAGCACGAGAGGGTGAGAAAGTTCGTATATACAGTCGGACCATGGAGAATGAAGGCAACTACGCTGTAACAGCAAGTCGAGTCACAGCAGCAAAAAAAAAAAAATAGGAACCTGGGGATTTACAGGAGGTTGAAAGCAATAGAAGGTGTGTTTTTAAACCAGAATTTAGTCTCACTTTCATTATAGCTCTTGGTTCTCAGTCCCAGAGCATGAGGACCCTTACCCAAGCTGAACTTCTAATCCTTGATGCTGTATAACACCATCCCTCAATCAAAACCCTGGACCTAAGCTGGTATGTGATTGTACATACGGACAGCAGAGGGCACATCTCATTGTAGCAGTATAAAAACTAATTTAATCACACGGGAACTTACAAGACAATGTAGTGATATCAGGCATATACGTGTAGAAACATCATTCAGGGTCAGCTTCCGGGAATGGACCTTCACAGAACAGGATGAGCTTCCTTGGGAGGGATTGCAGCACCTGTAGCTGTGACGCAGAGGTGAGGCCACCGGGGGCAGCAGGCTTATGCCCGTACACATGAGTGGATTTTCTGTCAGAAAAAGCTTGGATGGTTTGCCTTGCATACGCACGGTCACACAAAAGTTCTCTGAACTTTCGACCGTCAAGAACGCGGTGACGTAAAACACTATGACGAGCCGAGAAAATGAAGTTCGGTGCTTCTAAGCATTCGTCGAATCGTTTCCAAGCATGTGTAGAAATTTTGCGCGTCGGAATTTGTACAGATGATCGCATTTTCGGATAGGAACTTTTCCCGACCGAAAAATAGAGAACATGCTCCCAATCTTTTGCTGGCTGGAAGGTCATCCGCCTCAAGTGGGTCCGATCGTCTATTAATCATCCAGATGTAGGAGAGTCGAGCAGGGTTCAGCTGTGACTGGGGCTTATGGATGTGGATGGGAGCCCTGGAGAGCACTGGGAGACCACAAGATGGCCCTCTTATCTTCACGATGCACCATGTCCCCATGTTGATAAGGACAATGGCCTCATCCCCATAAACCTGGTAGGGTTACTTATCAGAATTTGGAAGCCCCCTTTAACAAGGGGGCCCCATGTATATGAGTATAGGGGTACATAGTACCCCCACCCATTTACCAATAAATGTCAAAAGTAAATAAAAACACAAACAGAGTTTTCAGTACATTTACTGTGGGCAGGTGACACAGGCAGGTTGGATCATGTACATGTATGTCATCCAGCCTGGGGCGCCCAACGTGCCGCTCACGCTGTGTCTGATTGTAGCTCCAGGTACCTGGCCTCTTTGAGTGGATCATGATCACAATGTCAACAAAGCTGTTATGAATTAATTAATTCATAACAGCTGTGCTTCCTATGCAATGATGCTGTGATTGGCCCACAGCTATTACATGGTACCTGGGCCAGTCACAGGTACTATGTAATCAAGTGGGCATCCCATAAGTACCCTATCCTCATCCAAGTTAAATTCCCTAAATAAAAACAAAACAAAAAACAAGTACAAGGACTGTTTCTTGACCGTTGGATGTCTGGGAATTCCTTTTCCTTTGCTGTGCAGGGTGAGAGACGTACCACAACTGCCAGCATCCCTTACGGGGGCACCGCTAGACATGTTTGAGCTGAGGGCAGATGGATTTCAAAATAAATGCTAGGGGCTTGTTTTTCAAAGCAATTTCTCAACAAAATAAAGCATGGAAACATGGATGGATGGATGGATGGATGGGGGAGTTTGCTTTGTATATTAAAAATGAATTAAATAATGGTTTGAGTCTGTGGTGCCCATATGTAGTGAAGATCTGCTGTAACAACCAACTATTCTTAATTAATTTCATTATAACTTTTTTTTGGATTCATTTACATTCGTTACTATGTCCATTTGGAAATTTGGATACATCCGAGTCTCCAAAAATCTAATTTTCATCTGAAAAATGAATCATAGCGAAATGAAATGCACATGTCTACTGCCATAAAGCAGCACACATGCTTTAACCACTTGCTGACCGCCTGCTGGAATGGCCCCCTGCGCAAATCGCCGTAGCTGTACGGCGGTCGTTCTAAGGGGCATAGGGGACGTGCACGTGCCCACGTGCCACTGAGGAGCCGATGAGTGTACCCGGCGGCCGCGATGTCCACCGGGTCCCCCCGCGATCACTTGTGACAGAGCAGAAATGGTAATCTGTATGTGTAAACACACAAATCCACATCCTGTCAGGGAAGAGGAGACAGATTGTGTGTTCCTAGTATATGGGAACACTGATCGGTCTCCTTCCCCAGTCAGTCCCATCCCCTCACAGTTAGAACACACAGTGAGGGAACACATTTAATCCCTTGATCACCCCCGCAGTGTTAACCCCGTCCCTGCCAGTGTAATTTATACAATAATCAGTGGCTATTTATAGCACTGATCACTGTATAAATATCAATGATTTCAAAAAAGTGTCAAAAGTGTCCGATCTGTCCGCCGAAATGTCACAGTCACGATAAGATTACCGCCATTACTAGTAAAAAAATAATAATAAAAATGCCATAAATCAATAACCTATTTTGTAGGAGCTATAACTATTGTGCAAACCAATCAAAATACGCTTATTGTGATTTTTTTTTACCAAAAATATTTAGGAGAATACATATCGGCCTAAACTGAGGGAAAATTTTTATTTTTTTAAAAAAATTGGAGATATTTATTATAGCAAATAGTAAAAACTATTGTTTTTTTTTCAAAATTGTCGCTTTTTTTGTTATTATTATTATTATTGCAAAACGCGTAGAGGCTGCTGGGAAATACACACGACGTCACTATGTCACTTCTGACCGGACAAAAAAGAGGTCTGAACCGCAAACCGGGTGAAAACGAGGCTTGTACCGCACACCGGCATAGGAAGCATACGTCTTTACACCCATTCTAATTGCTGGAATAGCTTGGTGCCGGCTTACGGGTACTATAAAATGTGAGTTCACAGTCTCTTTTTTAACTAACTTTAAAATAAATAATGCAAATATACTGCGCAATGATCGCTGTCTGTTTTTTATGAGGAGGATGGATAATATATGCATAGTCTATTGGGGTCAGCAAGGCTAAATATTACCAGTGGAGTGGTTATCCCTTCTTAATGAACCAAAGGCGTATTTTTACCAGCATCTGGTGAGTGGCCAATCCATGTGGTGGTGGTATAGTCACTGAAGTGGGGAAATTGTCACAAGATATTGCAGACGAATAATTTAAGAGCACAAGAATATCAAATTCACAAGAGGATGTGAATGGATGTGAACATGAGGACCTCCTGTGTAGATTGGCACACTGCGCTTTATTAATAATAATTGGACACTACAATTTTACATTTTTTGCACGTTTATATTGGTGTTATGTTAAGATATATTTAGGCTTTGTTTGTTTTTTATGGATATGAACTAATTGAAGATTGATAGTGTGTGAAAACGATCATTTACCATTGCACAAATATTTTTGGTCAGTTATATTAATTTCACAATTGAATAAGGCATGGTGTATTTAAATGTTAAGACATTGGGGTAGCGCAGTCAACACTATATTCACTTTATATCAAGAATTGTAATTACATGCCCCTGTTAAACAGGGGCAGAAAAACTGGGCCTTGGGTGGTGGTAGTGCCACAACACTGTAACCCCTCACAGATACTCTTGTTGGGTGCAGGAATGGGCCCTGCTGTGAAATATTAGATCAAAAATTGGAACTACGTGCCCCTGTTAAACAGGGGCAGAAAAATTGGGCCTTGGGTGATGGTAGTGCCCTAAACCAAATATATTGTTGAAAGCTAGCATCATCAAGATTGAGGAGGAATAGGATAGTCAGCATAGGCAGTCTTCAAGGGATCCCACATTCATAGAAAATTCAATCAGTTACATCAGCATCAGGTGCTTGATAGCTGCTGATCCAAGACTGATTCATTTTTATGAATGTGAGCCTATCAACGGAGTCTATGGACAGGCGCACTCTATGATCCATTACAAACCCTCCAGCAGCACTGAATGTGCGTTCAGAAAGAACGCTGGATGCAGGACGGGCCAGTAGCTCGATTGCATATTGAGCAAGTTCTGGCCAGTGGTCCATCCTCAAGACCCAGTAATCCAGTGGATGCTCTGTCTCCAAGTCTGCTCTTGCCCCTATTCCTGCACCATGTAGTGCAGACGCTGGTGATGGTTGCTTGAACCGATCAGACCTTGGCGCTGAGGAGTGAAAAATTGTTTAACGGCATCGGTCAGCCGGCCACCTTCTCCACCGCTCTTCCTCTGACTGAACGAAGCCTCAGCAACACGTTGTCCAGCACCAGGAAATTGTAACCCCCCAGGGTCTGGAAATGCATTGCACAAATCTTTCTTCAAGGCCTCCTGAAGATGTTTCATCCTCTGCTCCCTCTGCGAAGGCAGAATGAGTTTGGCAACCTTACCCTTGTAACGTGGATCAAGAAGGGTTGCCAGCCAGTAATGATCCCTCTCCTTGATACCACAAATCCTAGGATCCTTTTGCAGGCTTTGCAGAAGCAGGGAGGCCATGCAGCGTAATTTTGCTGAGGCATTCGATTCTGAGTCCTCTGGGTCACTAAGGATCATATGATCCGTAAAAACCTCCTCCCAGCCACGTACAACTCCTTGGGTTTCTGGGGACTGAAAACCATCCCTTGAAGACTGCTGCTGAGTGTTATCCTCCAAGTCCATGCTGACACAATCCTCCTCCTCCTGTTCTTCCTGTGTGTTTGGCGGGCCCACAGGAATGCTATCTGAATAAAGGGGGCCTTGAAAGGTAAGGAAGTCCTCTTCTTCCTCCCGTTGTTCTGCCTCAAGTGTCGTGTCCATTATTCCACGAAGCGTGTGCTCCAACGGGAAGACTAGAGGGACAGTGTCACTGATGCATGCAGTGTTGCTGCTCACCATCCTTGTGGCCTCCTCAAATGGTGACAGGACAGTGCATGCTTCTTTGATCAGTAGCAACTGGCATGGTGAAAAGAAGCCAAGCTCCCCTGACCCCATCCTGATGCCTTACTCGCACAGGTACTCATTGATGGCCCTGGTGGGCATGTCACAAATGAGGCGGTTGGTGGGCAGGTTGCATTCCCTTTGAATGTCAGCCAGCTGAGCACTGGCATTTTATGACCGGCAGAAATGACCAAAGACTTTTCTGGCCTGCCTCAGGAGATCCTGTAAGCCTGGGTACCTGCTCATAAACCGCTGCACCACCAAATTCAAGATGTGTGCCAAACATGGAACATGGGTCAAGTGTCCCTGTCGGAGGGCGGAGAAGGTTGGTGCCATTGTCCCATACAGCCAATCCTGGCTGAAGCTGGCGTGGCATCAATCACCTCTATACCTGCCCCTGCAGAGCTGACAGAATCTCTGCCCCAGTGTGGCTCCTGTCCCCTAAGCAGACCAACTCAAGCACCGCATGGCATCTTTTTGCCTGACTGCTTGTGTAGCCCCTAGAACGCTTACGGAGCACCGCTGGTTCAGAGGACAAATCTGCAGAAGAGGCCATAGAGGAAGAAGAAGAGGAGGGGGTAGAGGAGAGAGCTGTGGCAGGATCACCACTAGCATTTCGGAGGTGTGGTAGCGGAACAAGTTCCAACAATGCTGAACCCTGTCCTGCATCCTTCCCAGCTGCCAGCAGAGTTACCCAGTGCGCAGTGAAGGAAAGGTAACGTCCCTGCCCATGCCTGCTGGACCATGAGTCAGCGGTGACCTTACTGCTGACTGCCCTGTCCAACGAGGCCAAAACACTGCCTTCCACATGCCGGTAGAGAGCCGGAATGGCCTTCCGTGAAAAGAAATGGCGTTTTGGAACCTGCCACTGAGGTACAGCACATTCTACAAATTCACGAAAGGGGGCAGAGTCTACTAGCTGAAAAGGCAGCAGTTGCAGTGCTAGCAATTTGGTTAAGCTAGCATTCAGATACTGAGCATGTGGATAGCTGGGACTGAATTTCTTTTTACAGTTCAGGAACTGGGGTAGGGAAATTTGCCTGCTAAAATCAGATGGTGGAGTACTGCTAGTAGATTGGCTGCAAGTACTTGGGACACCTATTGCTATACCTTCATTCCTCTCAGTGCAGGTTTTTGAGAGGACTGGGGGTATAGTGGGGTTGGAGATCCCAGATGAGAAACAAGGAGAGGTCCACCTTTTTCTTTGATGTGGGTCTTTCAAGTGCTGTTGCCAATGGACTGCATAGCAGGTCATCATATGTCTGGTCAAGCATGTGGTGCCCAAGTATTAGATACTGTGTACACCGCCTGCACTGTATTAACAACTGTACTACAGCTGCACTGTATTAGATACTGTGTACACTGCCTGCACTGTATTAACAACTGTACTACAGCTGCACTGTATTAGATACTGTGTACACCACCAGAAAAGTAGTAGAAACTGTACTACGGCTGCACTGTATTGTGTACTGTGTACACCACCAGAAGTAGTAGAAATTGTACATATTGTATTAGATACTGTGTACACCGCCTGCACTGTATTAACAACTGTACTACGGTTGCACTGTATTTTATACTGTGTACACCACCAGAAGTGTAGTAGACACTGTACACACTGTATTAGATACTGTGTTCACTGCCTAAAGTGTATTAGAAACAGTACACCATGGAATGCACTATAGATATAGGCTACAGTGCATGCAGAGCATATACAGTACATATATATAAATATATATATATGACACCGCCTGAAGTGTATTAGGAACAGTACACCATGGAATGTATATATATATATATATATATATATACACATATATATATATATATATATATATATATATATATATATATATATATATACAGTATCTCACAAAAGTGAGTACACCCCTCACATTTTTGTAAATATTTTATTATATCTTTTCATGTGACAACACTGAAGAAATGACACTTTGCTACAATGTAAAATAGTGAGTGTACAGCTTGTATAACAATGTAAATTTGCTGTCCCCTCAAAATAAGTCAACACATAGCCATTAATGTCTAAACCGCTGGCAACAAAAGTGAGTACACCCCTAAGTGAAAATGTCCAAATTGGGCCCAATTAGCTATTTTCCCTCCCCGGTGACATGTGACTCGTTAGTGTTACAAGGTCTCAGGTGTGAATGGGGAGCAGGTGTGTTAAATTTGGTGTTATCGCTCCCACTGTCTCATACTGGTCTCAGGAACTTTAACATGGCACCTCATGGCAAAGAACTCTCTGAGGATCTGAAAAAAAGAATTGTTGCTCTACATAAAGATGGCCTAGGCTATAAGAAGATTGCCAAGATCCTGAAACTGAGCTACAGCATGGTGGCCAAGACTATACAACAGTTTAACAGGACAGGTTCCACTCAGAACAAGCCTAGACATGGTCAACCAGAGAAGTTGAGTGCACGTGTTCAGCGTCTTATCCAGAGGTTGTCTTTGGGAAATAGATGTATGAGTGCTGCCAGCATTGCTGCAGAGGTTAAAGGGGTGGGGGGTCAGCCTGTCAGTGCTCAGACCATACGCCGCACACTGCATCAAATTGGTCTGCATGGCTGTCGTCCCAGAAGGAAGCCTCTTCTAAAGATGATGCATAAGAAAGCCCACAAACCAAACAGTTTTCTGAAGACAAGCAGACTAAGGACATGGATTCATGGAACCAGATAAGATAAACTTATTTGGTTCAGATGGTGTCAAGCGTATGTGGCGGCAACCAGGTGAGGAGTACAAAGACAAGTGTGTCTTGCCTACAGTCAAGCATGGTGGTGAGAGTGTCATGAGCTACAGTTCATTGAGGCAACCATGAATGCCAACATGTACTGTGACGTACTGAAGCAGAGCATGATCCTCTCCCTTCAGAGACTGGGCCGCAGGGCAGTATTCCAACATAATGACCCCAAACACACCTCCAAGACAACCACTGCCTTGCCAAAGAAGCTTAGGGTAAAGGTGATGGACTGGCCAAGCATATCTCTAGACCTGAACCCTATTGAGCATCTGTGGGGCATCCCAAACGGAAGGTGGAGGAGTGCAGGGTCTCTAACATCCACCAGCTCCGTGATGTCGTCATGGAGGAGTGGAAGAGGACTTCAGTGGAAACCTGTGAAGCTCTGGTGAACTCCATGCCCAAGGGGGTTAAGACAGTGCTGGAAAATAATGGTGGCCACACAAAATATTGACACTTTGGGCCCAATTCGGAAATTTTCACTTAGGGGTGTACTCACTTTTGTTTCCAGCGGTTTAGACATTAATGGCTGTGTGTTGAGTTATTTTGAGGGGACAGCAGATTTACACTGTTATACAAGCTGTACACTCACTACTTTACATTGTAGCAAAGTGGGGTGTACTCACTTTTGTGAGATACTGTATACGAGACTGTATATATATATGTATATATATTCACCGCCTGAAGTGTATTAGAAACAGTACACCGCAGAATGCACTGTACATATAGGCTACACTGGATGCAGGGTATATATATCAATATGTATATATACGGGACTGTATATATTATATATTAATACACCGCCTGAAGTGTATTAGAAACAGTACACCACAGAATGCACTGTAGATATAGGCTACACTGGATGCAGAGTATATATATATATATATATATATATATATATATATATATATATATATATATATATTAGACTGACTGTATATATCAAATACACTGCCACTAATGGAATATTTACCTGCCTGCTTAATCTAAATCAAGCTATCTCTCCTTAGTCCCCCTGAGCCATGATTGGCCAAAGGCACCTTGCCTTTGGCCAATTATTATTCTCTTAGCAGAGGGCACTGGGATTGGCCAAAGCATGCAGGTCAGGTGCATGCTTTGGCCAATCGTCGTACAGCAATGCACTGCGATCTCGCAGTGCATTATGGGGCATTCCGCAGCGCTCGAATTTGCCGCGAACGCCCCATAATGTTCGCTCTTCGGCGAATGGGCGAACACCTGATGTTTATATCGAACGTATGTTTGACCCGAACATCAAGCTCATCCCTAATCTTAAGCCATTTTTTTTTGTATTGTATGGAGTAGAGAAAAGCACAGAAATAGTGGGGAAATCAACCAATGAAAACACCTGTTTCAATGACAACTGTCTAGGAAGGGATTTACTCTCACTTTGGACACAGCAAGCAAAAAAAACAAAAAAACAAAAAAAAACAGCAGAGGTTCTAACCATTGCGTATTCTGTTCAAAACTAATAGAAGAAAAAGTTTTGTCTTCAGATATACTTTAACCCTATCATCTCTCTCTGATGAAGCCTATTAAAATATGAGAGTAAATGGTTAAAAATCTAACAGATGAGCCAAAACCCTGGCAAGGCATCTGAGCTCCAAATAAGTTGGGAAGTTTTCGTCAGTGTGAACCGCCCTGTCGTATATATATCTCAGTAAGCTGGAACAAAGAGTGACAATTTATTTCTCGCCGCCCTGGCATAATCCCATTTCCCTGACTCTCCGAGCTCTTGTTGGTGGACTGAACAAGAATAAATGTTCCAATTTGCGACTGGGACGGCTGTCCCCCGCTGCAGCCTCGGGTTTTTCTCTATGCCTGTATATATCTGCCATGCAGACAATGCCAGAGGCATCTGGGTTTACGATAGCTGCATTTGTTACCAACGCTCCTGGATTTTCATAGCGCACTTTTTTTGCAGATAGTTAAATGAATCATTTCTACAAGGGAGTTCAGATCTGATGAACTTATCGAAGAAAATGAATGATCATAGTGTAATGGTTGAGGTTGGTTAAAGGTGCGTTCCAGTGATAAATTTGGACATTTTTCATTTAAACTCGCTCTGGAAATAGCAACTACTGCCCTACTCTGTTTTTTTCCCTGATATACACCTTGTGCAACTCACTGCCTTGCTCACTAATGTACTATAGCTATGTTATCCCGATCTACTGAATTGCCCTGTGTCTAATCTTGGCATTTTTTAGGTTAAGCATTTACTGGTTTGGAGCACTGTCTTTACTGCCCACTGTAGCCAAGCCTACACATAGCTCCCAACTGTCCCTGATTTCGAGGGACTGTCCCTGATTTCGAGGGACTGTCCCTGATTTGGACCAAAGTCTTTCTGCCCCTCTTTCCTCCTCACCAACTTTGGACTGATCTATATAGTTGTAAATAAAATGCACTTTTTATCTTTTAAAAAAGTGTTAACCACTGCTAAACCTTCATAATCATTTTTTTTGTGTTTAATTCTCCTTTAAGGAGGCATGGCACAGGGGTGTGTCCTATGCCTACATACTTTTGTTAATAGGTGTCCCTTGTCCCCATCTCAAAAATTTGGGAAGTAGGCCTACATATAATGGATCATGAGAGAGAGATTGCAAGGCTCAAAGCCATGTGATCAGAAGCCCTGGTACCTGCCCAAACCACTGTCCTAAAGGTGTGGAGTCTGACAGCAATGGATGATTTAAAGGTTAAAGCTCTTAAAAAATAAATAAATAAATAAATAAAAAGGTTAAAGTGGAACTTCAGCCATTTTTAATCTTTCCATCTATTAAATCATCTGCCTTTGTTGTTTTAACTGTGGATAGTAAAACATTTTTTTTTCTGCCAGTAAATATACAGCCCACATCCTGTTTGGAAAAAAGCCTAGGCTCATGACATCATGCACAGCTCTCTCTCTCACTCTCGTGAGAATTTGCCAGGAAGGGAGGGAGGGGTGAATCATAAGAGGGCCAATGAGAGCTGCAGGGCTGCAGAGCTGGAGGTGTGCCTTTGTCTGTGTAAATCCAAGAAGTGAACAGGCAGCAGCTTCAGATGCCCACAGTTAAAAAGATTGCAGCCAGACTCAGTGGACGGAGATTTCTGAAGAATATTTGGCAAGTACAGAGTCACAGTATATAGAAAATATGCAAAGTGATTGGAGGGAAGCTTCAGAATGGCAAAGATGTTTTTATTACAAATTATGTGAGTAGACTGCAGTTCCTCTTTAAAGTGATTGTAAATGAACACCTTGTAAAACAATCCATTCAGTTTACAATAAAAATAAAAGCCAAAACATTTGTGTATAGACGTAAAAAATAGCATTATAAAAGTGATCACATCCCCTCTGTTCCAGGGGCGGATCCAGAGCCTAGTCTCGGGAGGGGCACTGCCAGAAAATACATTTTTTTGGGGGTAAATTAAACGGGGAAATGGCTGGTGTTAGCGCTTCAATCATCACAGCACCATGGTTGTTATGGTGTCAGGATGATTGAAGCGCATTAATACTATTATTGCATGCTTATAAAAAATGAAATGGTTCAACTCACCATAGAATCAGTGGGAGCCCCGAGCGTATCACTTGCCACTGTCATCTGCCACACGTTGTGGATTGTCACTTGCCACGTCACCTGTCACTAGATGCGGATTGTCACTTGCCACGTCCCATGCCACACGTTGCGGATTGTCACTTGCCACGTCCCATGCCACACGTTGCGGATTGTCACTTGCCACGTCCCATGCCACACGTTGTGGATTGTCACTTGACACGTCCCATGCCACACGTTGCAGATTGTCACATGCCACGTCCCATGCCACACGTTGCGGATTGTCACTTGCCACGTCCCATGCCACACGTTGCGGATTGTCACTTGCCACGTCCCATGCCACACGTTGCAGATTGTCACTTGCCACGTCCCATGCCACATGTTGCAGATTGTCACTTGCCACGTCCCATGCAACAGGTTGCGGATTGTCACTTGCCTGCTATAATTGTCTGCTGTGTCCCAGTCAGAGTCAGGCTTATTTAACTGGTGACCCCCTGGTGATTCTTCCCCAGGGAGGAATGGGCTGGCTGCTGCCGCTGGGAGAGCGATGGGAGCAGAGCGAACACAGGGCTCATCCTGAGCGGATGTGTCAGTGCTCTCAGCTGTGGAGCCGCCCACCGGCTCTCTCACCCACAGCGATGCCTGCCCTGCCCACCCACTCACCCACAATCTCGGAGGGGGCAATTGCCCTGTGGCCCCCCCCCTGGATCCGCCCCTGCTCTGTTCTCAGCTGCATAAGAGTTGGTGGAGAAGGAGAAGTGGCAGTACACTGATCTTCCAAGTGAAAGGCTGTGCAGGGGGTGTCAGGACAAGTTCCATCATTGGAGGAGAGCACACTGAGTTCCCAGCACAGCCAGAGAACTGACCACTTCCTGCTTAGTGTGGTCAGTTTTTGAAAGGACAGCAGAGGGACTGGCAGGGATTTCACACAAAGGAAGCAATACAAAGAGAACAGAATACTTTCTCGTACATGGTACAACAGGCATATGAAATGTTGGGTTTACATACTCTTTAAAGTTAGAAAAGTGGAAATGGTCACATAAAATCTCAAGTATTTGCTCATGTATTGGTACACAACACTGCATCCTCAAGGAATCAGTACTCCTACTGGCCAAACGATCTTGCTCCTGCTGTTGTAGAACATCAGAAGCACGGGCCTCTAAGCTTGACACACTGTCTCTGTGTAAATTAGGTAGAAGCAGAGGAGCAAGATGAAAATGATGAATATTCAGGGACTAGTTTAGCTGAAGACTATGGAAGGGAGGCCCTTTTCCTGCCATACAAAATGAAGGCACCACATCCCGAGTCCCAAAACGAATCCTCCTTTTTCTCAGAGTGCATTTTACAGTAACAAGTTAAAGCTGAAGTTTAGTTATGTCAATTTTTACATACCCTAGTTACCCTGGTCCAGTTTGGAACAATGTACAGTAAGTATGAATGTGCCATACCTGTGGGATCCCCGTGGAAGCTGGAAAACACTGTAGTAGGCTCTGCTACCACAGTGATCTCCCTTAGCTTCTTGGTCCTGCTTTCTGCTGCCCTGCTGCATAGTGAACATAGGAGGTCAACCACAAGCCATTCAGAGAACATTTTGCATTTTCTCTTTTCAATACATTTTTATTCCAAGAATTGTCAAGATACAAAAGTACAAACATTACCATACAAATGTCGGAGGATGGGTGCACCCTCAAGGGTGGTAGCACTTTTCATTTCCTTGATTGAGTGAGGTGAAGATTGTGACGTCACCACCCCAACTCTCCACCTCATCCAATCAAAGAACACTTTGCATTCATTAAAAAATGGAAAGTGTTCCCTGAATGACTCCCTTGCTGAGCGGGTGACTTCTTGTAAGCAGCAGTGCAGCCACTTGGCACGAGACTCAGAAGCTAATGGAGAAGATTGTAGTAGCAGTGCCTACTAGAATGTTTTCCAGCTTCCAAGGGGTTCCTACATGTATGGCACATACTTACTTACATTGATCAAAGCTGGATGTAAAAATTGCCACACCTAAACTTCAGCTTTACCGTGATAAAGCATAGTGCTTGAAAAAGGAGGATCATTTTTGTAAATCGAAAGCTAAAGGTGGGTCTAGTGTACATGACCTCACCACTAGAGTAGAGTCACTGACTTTCTGCTGTAGTGCGGGAAATTTAGGGACTTATTGCTGCTCATGATGTAGTAATATTGACTACACAAATATTTGGAAGAGGAGGCACCAGATGTATTTGTCCTTCTGCTGATCTCCAAAGTTGTAGCTTTATGTGTGAAGTTTAGGTATAAGCAGTACTTGCCAGTGACATCACTGGCGCATCCGCTCTAAAGGAACGGCCCATGGGTGAGCTAGTATGTGTTCATCTATGGGCCGTTCCTTCAGAGTGGATGCGCCAGTGATGTCTCATTATACCTTTTGTCTTGCAGTTCTTTTTTTTTGGAGAATTTTTTTACTACTTCTTTAAGAGGCTCCAGGCTCACCACCAATCCCCCCCCCCCCCCATCACGTTAAAACTAAAACTTGACTTTGAGGCCTGATTCACACCTATGCAGGCTGCAGTTTGCATATTGCAGGTGCATTTCGCGTTTTTCAATACATGCTTTTCATCCATTGAAGTCTATGGAACCAAAAACCAGAAACGAGTAGACATGTACGGTTCATTTCGTTCCGAATTAAAATTCGGACAAGTTTTTGTTTTTCAGAAATTCAGATGTATCCAAATTTCTGAATTACAATAGTACCGAATTTAAACGAGTCTGAAATTAAAATTCGGACGAAATTCAAATTCGAATCGTTTTCAAATTGTTTTTAAATATGTTTAGCATTCGAATAGTTTTCGGATTCGTATAGTTTTCTAATTTCCAAAGAGAATAAAATAGAATAGAATAGAAAAAAAATAATAGACTAGAAAAGAATATAACAGAAAATAAAAGAATAGAAGATAATAGAGTAAAACAGAACAAAATAGAATAGAAAATAAAAAGAAATAGAAAACCAGAATAGACTAGAATATAATAGAAACAAATAGAATAGAATAACATAGAAAGAATATAACCATCTTCTGAAATTCGAATTTCAAATAAAATAAATTTGAATTTGAATACATAAGACGATATTAGAATGGAAAAAATAGAATAGAATAAAAAGAATAGAATAGTATAGACTATAATAGAATACAAAAGAATAGAATTAAAAAAATAGAATAGAATAGAATATAACCATTTCCCAAAATTCTAATCAATTTGAATTTGAATAGAATAGAAAATAACAGAATAGTATAGAAAAAAACAGAATAGAATAGAAAGAATTTAACCATCTTCCAAAATTTTAATTCCGAATAGAATATATTTGAATTTGAATAGAAAAGAATAGAATAGAATAGAAAATAAAATAATGGAATATAAAAGAATAGAATAAACAAATAAAAAGAGTATAATTTAAAAAACAATAGAATAGAATAGAAAGAATATATCCATTTCCCAAATTTTAAATAGAATCAATTCAAATTTGAATAGAATAGAAAAGAATAGCTTAGAATAGGAAGATGGTTATTCTATTCTATGGTTCATTCTATTCTATTCACTTTTTTTTCTATACTAGTGTGTTATTTTCTATTCTTTTCTATTCTATTTGAATTCGAATTGATTCTATTTGAATTTTGGAAAATGGTTATATTATTTCTATTCTATTCTATTGTTTTTTTAATTATATTCTTTTCTATTCTATTTGAATTTCAGAAGATGGTTATAATCTTTTTATTTTATTCTTTTTTTTTTTTTATTCTATTCTTTTCCTTTCTATTATTTTCCATTCTATTCTGTTCTTTTATTTTCAATCCTATTTTGTTCTGTTTTACTCTATATTATATTTTCTTATTTTCTGTTATATTCTATTTTTTTTATTTGATTTTATTCTCTTTGGAAATTGGAAAACTATTCTAATTTGAAAACGATTTGAAATTGATTCAAAAACTTTTCGAATCAATCCGAATTTGAAAAATTAGAATTGATTTGAAAACGAATAAACTAATTCCGAAAACGACTTAAATGAATTAAACAAACTAAACAAATTTATGTAAATAACGAATCAAAACGAAACTAAACAAATTTTTTCGTTCTGCACATGTCTAGAAAAAAAGTCCCTCGTCCTTTCAATGAAATGCATAGATGTGAACTACATCCATAGTAAACCATGTTAAATGGACTGTAGTGTGTTTCTGCAAAACTGAAAATGTGCAAAAGAAAACGCATAGATGTGAACCAGGCTTTAGTAAAGGCACATTTACCTGTCCAGGGATCTAGTGATGTCCTCACCCAAACTAATTCTTCAATCGGCTTCGGGTGCAGGCAAAAGCATAGCAAGTAGAGGAAACAGGAAGTAAAGCCTTGGGGCTTCACAGCTGGTTTCCTACTGCGCATACGCGAGTTGCGCTGCACTTTCTTAATGGCCCCGCCGTCTTCTGGGACCTGTGTGTGGGGGGAAGGAGGGGGGGTCGTAAATATTCAGAGATCGCTGCAGTGATCTTACATGGAAGTGGGAGCTCCCCCCAACAAAGTGCCAAATGTGGCAGTGGAGGGGGGCAGGGTGCGAACAAGCAGAGCTTTTTGGTGGAACTCCGCTTTAAAAATGAACTAAATAGCATTTTTGGTTTGTGGTGCTCAGATGCAGTGTAGTTCCTCTTTAAGTGCATGCATGGTAAGTAATGTGTAACACTTCCAATACATATATCTTCTTTTCTTTCCAGAAGCGTGGCATTATCTTTGTCTAAGCATCATGCAGGTTCGCCATTTACTTCCTGGAGTGAGATTTTAGCTGAGAGATGACACAATCATGTAAATCCTGGTGAATGGGCAGTTTTTGTGTTCACAAAAATCTGGCGCAGATCAGCTCCCTACTGCAGCCTCTCACTTTGTGACTTGTTACAAAGTTCCAATGTTGCAGTCTGCCTGTAGCAGAACGATGAGATCATCTTATCCTAGGCAACGGATGACACTGGACTGGAGTTCAAGGCATTTTTTTAAAGCGGAGTTCCAGCCTATCAAAAAAAAATGTAAAAGTCAGCAGCTACAAATACCGTAGCTGCTGACTTTTACTATTAGGACACTTACCTGTCCAGGGATCCTGAGATGTCGGCACCCACAGCCGATTCGTCCAACGGCTATGGGTGCAGGCTTCCGCATCTTCACTAAAGGAAACAAGAAGTGAAGCCTTGTGGCTTCACAGCCTCTTTCCTACTGCGCATGCGCGAGTTGCGCTGCTCTTTCTGAATGGTCCCGCCGTCTTCTGGGACCTGTGTTTCTCCCAGAAGGCAGCGGGGGGAGGTAGGAGGAGGGGCCTACAATATTACCCGGAAGTGGGAGCAGGTACCTGGTTTTGCCAGGTATCCGCTCCCCCCCAAAAAGTTCCAGAAGTGGAAGTGGAGGGGGGAGAGTGCGAACAAGAGGAGCTTCCCCTTTTGGGTGGAGCTCTGCTCCAATAGTGGATTTTTGTTTTGTTTTGTTTTTAATGATACTGCTGTATATTGTCAGGAATGTATTCATTCAGACTTGTACACTTACTGAAAGGTCCACATTAAGCTGCAACTTTACCACATTTGAGCACCACAAACCCAGAACGCTGTTTATTTCATTGTTAATATTTAAAGAAAACTCCTCCATCCAGCCACGCTTTATTTTGCTGAGAAATCACTTTGAACCCCCTCTGAATTTCTGGCCATTGCCATTTTGAGTAAGGCTCCATTCACACTAGCGCGTTTTTTAAAGCATTTTGCATTTTGCAGAAATGCATGGGAATTTTTTAACATGGGTTCCTATGGAACATGTTCACATCAATGCCTTTTTGTACCTCTGCATTTTTGGAAAGGGTCAGGGACTTTTTATCATGCAAAATGCAGCGTTTTGCATGTAATAGAATTCAATGGACCAGCATCAAAAACGCAAGTGCACCGTTTTTGCAGTGTTTTTACAGCGTTTTTGCAGCATTTTTGATGCGTTTTTGGCGTTTTTTTTTTTTTAGTCTAAAAAAACTGTAAAAAAAAAAAAACGCGGCAAAAACGCTGCTCAAAAACGTGGCAAGCATGACAAAAAAAACTCCAAAAACGCTCAAAAGCAACATGCATAGGTGTGAATCGAGCCTAAGGGCAGATGTTTCCACATGCCCTTAGCTCAGGCATGCAAGCAGGAGGGCATGTTTAGCTGAGAAAACTCCCCCCCCCCCCCGAAGACTCCTGGGATGTATGACATCATATGCCTAGGAAGTAACTGAAGAAATGTAAAGAAAAAAAAAAAGAGTATAAAACAAGTAAATATAATATACTTTCCTATCTATTTACTAATGTAGCAGCATAAGGATTAAAACTAGTCAATGCTGATTGAGAGAGTGTGAAGTTCTACTTTCAGTCTAGGTTCACGCTGGATGCGTTGCGAGTTGGTATGATTTACATGTGTTTTTAATTGTGAGGACAGTGCGAATTCATGGTGCGATTTGTGCGATTGTAATGCAAATTTTTTTCTATGGTTATGAAATTCGCACCGCACTAAACACACACAGGAACCTATTTTTGATTGCTTCAGAATCACACTGCATAGATGTGAACAGGCTTCATAAAAAACAATGTTATTTCAGATGACATGCGAATCTACGCATCTGAATCGCATCAGATTTGCATCAGTGTGAACCAGGACTAAGGTATGGTTCACACTTATGCAGGTGCAATTTGCATTTTTCAATACACGTTCTTGATCCATTGAAGTCTATGGAACCAAAAACACAACCTGCTGGTCCCTGGCCCTTTCCATGAAATGCACAGATGTGAACTACATCCATAGGAAACCATGCACTAAAAAATGGATAGGTGTGAACTAGGCCTTAGGCTTGATTCACACCTATGCATTTTTAGTGCTTTTTGCATTTTGCAGATTTGCTCTACAGAACGTGTTTCATAGGAAACCATGTTAGATGGACTGTAGTGCAAATCTGCAAAATGCAAAAAGTACTAAAAATGCATAGGTGTGAATCAAGCCTTAGACTACGGTTAGAAGTCTTTTCAGAGGTGTTTGACAGGTGGAGAGGAGGTGATATGTTGTTTCCATGCGCCTGTTTTAACCTTGTAAATGCAGCACTACCACACCACAAACACGTGCATTTCACACAGTTGGGGGTTGCGTGCACCAAGGCCCGATTTGCTTCAAAGGGCGGATAATTTTTTTTTCAGCAATGAAATAAAGCAATATGGCCAAAGAATGTGAACACCCCCCCTCCTCTGCCTTTGCAACTTAAAGAGGAACTGCAGTCTGCTCACATAATTTATAATGAAAGCATTTTCGCCATTCTGAAGCTTCCCTCCAACTTTGCATATTATTTTATATATACTGTGATTCTGTACTTGCCAAATATGCTGCAGAAATCTCCCTCCACTGAGTCCGGCTGCAACCATTTTAACTGTGGGCAGCTGAAGCTTCTGCTTTTTTACTTCCTGGATTTACACAGACACACAGAGGCACACCTCCAGCTCTGCAGCTCTCATTGGCCCTCTTATGACTCATCCCCCCTCCCTTCCTGGCAAACTCTCAAGAGAGTGAGAGAGAGCTGTACATGATGTCATGAGCCTAGGCTTTTTTTTCCAGACAAGAAACAGGAAGTGGGCTGTATAAGGTATTTATTGGCAGAAAAAAATGTTTTACTATCCAAAGTTAAAACAACAAGGGCAGAAGATTTAATAGATGGAAAGATGAAAAAATGACTGAAGTTCAACTTTAAGGGGATGGTAAAATGTGGCCAAACTGCATATTCTTACCCCCATCATCTGCAAGTCTAAACAAACCCTGAGTCAGTCCATGTACCAGCCAATAAGCAGATCTGTCTCATCCCTATACCAGCGTAAGCACTGCACGTGCGGCTGATTGGCTGTGTCAGAGACCTGGCATCTTATTATTGTCCTTAGCCATTTTTTAAAACATCTTTGTGTAAGTAAAGCAGTTGGACATTACTACACATGCACAGGCTAATCCTTCTTATATTGTAATGTAAAACTGGAGGATGATTCCTGTAATGTTGTACATTATAGAATATTTATAAGCTAACGAGACAGCAAGAAGGGCGCTTATGAAAAATGCATATTGCTGGTTGGTATATGTATGTAAAGTGGCTGAAGGCATATACTAAGCATCACATGGTAAGCAAATAGATCTGTTGTTACACATAAGTGATTATATTCAATGTCTACAATGAATGCAGCCTCACTGCTGCATTAAGCATTTCGACACCACATTGGGCAATAAAGGCTTGTGCCTACGGGCAGCAGAATCGTTTATGTCCTTCCTTCTTTAAGGGCTTGTTTACACTTGTGTTGCCCTCTGAAGAGAGATCTGTTGTGGATTGCTCTTCAGCAGGTGCTTGACAAGCATATGAAGGCATTATGTCGCCTTCTCACTGCCTGTTTTAACCCCTAAAAGCTCACACCACCATGCTGCAACCATGTGCATTGCATTTATGTTTTTGCTTGGTTAGTCAATAACCTGGAACTCAGGACCCCATACATTTCTATGCATATCAGGTGCCATGCCTTATAGCACTTGGGGCCCTGGTTTAATTTTCACAAATTACAATATCTGCAGTTTGTCTGGAGTTTTTATAAGGACTCATGCAAACCCCCTCTCAAAAACACACTGGTAGGTCAATGTTGATGTAAAGCCTAACTGAATCATATACAGTTAGCTAAAGTATATTGCATCATAAATGATTGTCTTTTAAAAATAAAATATTGTGTTCTCCATTTTTTTTAGCTGTTGTTTTTTCAGCGGTCTCTTTGCAGCCACTTCCTGTCTACATACATTCTGGACCATGCATGTGTAAGAGTTGACTTGGGCACTTGTAGTTTGTATCAGAAGCACTCAGAGTGACAATCAGTGGTGGCTGGGGGGGGGGACTAACGATCGGATGATCGCCGCAAGCAAACCCCCCCAGTGGAATTGGAATCCATGCTTAAGGTGCCCCCCAATGCGTCCGGCGCCCCGCATGCATCCGGTGCCCCTGCGTCCTCTATTACAGGCCGCCACTGGTGACAATACAGCAATACAAATGGGAGACAAAGCATTGTCACCCTATAACAGGAAATGCCTGCCAAAGACCTTCATGACAAGATCATCAGGTATTATTTTAATGAAAGCTGCAGCTTTGAACATGACTTTTGGAATGACATAGTAAAGCTTGTATGAGATTTTAGTGATTGGGTTTACATATACTTTAACTGGCTTCTACCAAAACTGGCCCTGCTGTATGTATGACTGTGGTAGGGGCATTAGATTGTCAGCTCTGTCAGATATTAGAGACTGTGAACTGCACTATATAAATGAATACAATGCATATTATGGTCAGTAGTAAGGTCTAGTTTACACTGGCAGTTGGGGGACAGTAAAAATAAACGGTGGAGTGGCATTTTTACCCCCTCTCTTTAAGTTACAAAGGCAGCCAGTTTACACATGCCATGGCCGCAATACTGCGATGTTGTGGCAAAATGTATTTCTCCTGTGCTGTTCAATAGGCAGTACCGCTCTCTGACGCAACCTATTCAAATGAAGGGGCAAGCACCACAACAGTGAACCCAAATGCTAGGCTTGCAGATGCAGCATGATATTCCCATTGAAAAAAAGCCCATTGGGCTGTCAAAAAACATAAACAAAAATTGTCATTCAGGAGACAACACTATATTACCTCCTGATTGCATGTCAGCAGTCCACTTGCCCCCGATGTGGATTGCTTTTCACAGATAACGCAAATGTAAATGAGCTTTAAGTGGCACAAAAAAAAATTGCAATGAAAAGGTTAATTCTGTATGCTCACATCTACCTCCAAAAAAGCAGTAGGAGATAGTTTATCCCCCAAGTTTCTCAAAAAGTGTGACATCTTTTAATGAAAATACGTTGAGGTAAATGACAGACCCTTGCTACACCTCGCATGCAAAACCATAAAAAATTCATGAGCAAAAAAAAAAAAGAAAATGTTTTCTTGAATTTTCAATTGCCTGCAATTGTCAACATCAGCAAAATGAAAACATGGATACTAAAAGAAATACAACACACTGGTGCTTTTTCAACACTATCCTTTATTTATGACAGCATTTTAAAGGTTTTGTAAGATCTAGACTACGTATGTCAAATACAAGACCCATGGGTCCTCGCACCCAGGGCTTTTTTTGTTAGCATTCACCCTCTGCTCCCCACTGTCACTTGTAAACACGGAAGCTTTCTGTATTTAAAATTATAAGGACAGCTTTGCTCTTGGTGGCTCACGGCTCTCACAGATCCCTGCATGCACTCATGGTGGGGCACAGCAGGGACAGATGCTGACCAATAATCTCCATGCAAAGGCAAAGTACTAGTACACTGGTACTAGACCTGGACCGGGTAGGTGAGATTCAAAGAAGTGGGGGGGGGGGGGGGGGGATGAGGGCTATGCAGGGAGATGTGTGCAGAGGTGGGAGGTGAGGGAGAGTGGTGCAGAGGTCAAAGCCAAGGAGGAAGGGTGAAAGTGAGATCTGGACAACCTGTGCATAGCACACCCCTAAACCTTGCATTCTGTATGTTGCTCACCGCTGAGCTCTGCACTATGTATGCAGCACACCCCTGAACACTACACTCTGTATGCCATGCACTCCTGAACTCTGCATGCATAGGGGTTGATTTACTAAAGCCAAATAGACTGTGCACTCTGCGAGTGCAGTTGCTCCATGCTATATTAGTAAATGAGGTTAGGCTCCACTTTGCAAAGAATACCCAATCACATGCCAGGAAAGAAAAAAGCATTTTTGCTTGCACATGATTACATGATAGAAGTCAGCAGAGCTTCTGCTAATTTACTAAGCTCTGGAGCAACTACACTTACAAAGTGCACAGTCTATTTGCCTTTAGTAAATCAACCCCATAGTCTAAAGCCTCGTACACACAATCGGACTTTAAACAAACTTTTCCGTGGATTTCTGTACAAAGGGCATTGGCCGTGAACTTGTTAAGCATACACACGGCAGGACTTTTTAGGCAACAAACACGAACATAGTGACGTTTTAACGTACTGACGACACTTCAAAAGAGGACGTTCAATTCTCCGGCGCCACCCTTTGGTCAACTTCTGTATTGTTGGCTGATCTTTTGCATTGGTTCTGAGCAAGCGTGTTTGTACTTTGTACTAAAGTCCGATGGTTTTGTGTACACACGATCGGACTTGCCGATGTCGGACTTTTGTTGCCGCCAAGTTTGTCTGTTCGCACAGCCAACATTTGTCCGATGAAAACAGAAAAATGTTGTCCGATGGAGCGTACACACGGTCAGATGTTGCCTTGAAACAACTAATTTGCATGTTTGTTGTCAAAAAGTCAGATCGTGTGTATGGGCCTTTACAGATACAACGGGCCCTCTGAGGGCAACCTTAATGCTGATGCGGCCCACAGTGAAATGGAGTTCGACATCCCTGGTTTAGACCATTATAATAATGTTTATTGTATGCTGTATATCTTTGACATTTAATAAATAAAAAAAACTCTGCATCCAAAAATAGGGAGAAATTGGGTTCCAAAAGAGGGAGAGTCAGGAAGCAAGCTTTTTAAAAATTCAAACCTGGAGCCGTATATGTATATATATACTAGAAAATGTTCTAGTTTCCTTTGTTTTCATTGTAATACAGAACTAAGAGCAGCATTTTTTTCATTCTCCCCAATAACACACACTCATACTGCTACTGTTAGAGGAATGGGTGTTATTCAGCTTTAAGGAACTGTATAAGACATTAGCCTCACGTTGCATGAGTGACGTCATCTGTTCTTGGCTGAAGCCCTTCTGTATTCTGTCTCTGGTTTCCAACCAAAGCTGCGGGTTGACTGTATGCACAAGGCACAGATTCCCAGGTGAACTGATCAACTGCCTTTTCCTTTATTCCTATTAATTGCAGAATGCTGATCTCACAGTAATTGCATTTCAGACAGCTGCTGAGCTTTATTATTGCCATTCCAGTGCTGCTGATCTGAATTAGATGCAGATTTGCACCTCCTCGATGCTGCATGCATTTTTTATTTATTTTTTTGTATTTGTGGATGTTTAATGCCTGTCTGCTTGCTGGTTTTAGCTGTATTTAGTCCTGGATCAAGCTCTGTACTGTTCACCTTATTTAAAGCAACAAGGATAAAAATCAAGATTGCTAAGCCGTATCTTTCTCCACTGCTTGATCTGATCTTGGATGTATTGTTGCTGAGACGGGGAGGATAAGATAAGATTGAGGATTATTTGGCAGCATGAACCAGGCTGCAATCCTAAACCCTATTTAAATAAAGCTTTGAGGCACCCTTTAGTAGCTGGCGGAGGGTGTTGATACAGCTATTTGTGTTTAAAGGGACTGATAGGGCTGTTAGATTGAACATTGCTATCCATGGTGCTGAAATCTTTCCCTCCTCTCTCCCTCTCTTTCTCTCTCTCTCTCTTTCCTCCCCCCTCTCCCTCACCTTCCATTTCAGAGGAGACCAAGAGGAGCATTTCAGAGGATGAGACACAGCAATACAAGAGTAAAGAAATCTTTCAGCTGATGATTATATGCTTGCTGACAGTCAACACCCAGAGCAGTGAATGGAAGAGCAGGGTGGAATCTCAAGGTTTGATGTACGTGTTGTGAAACAAAGGAACAGTCTGCTTGCCCACAGGGAGATTGCTTCCAGAGACACAACAGGGAGTCTAAATTGCTTTGCTGAGGGCGATCTAGCCCTATGTAGCTAGACACCCAACATCGCACATGGTTTGACAAATGCTGAGAGGTAAGTGCACAGTGCTGCTGACCATATTTTTTGCAACGAGGACACGGTGGGGGTTCAGGTTTCATTTGGATATCGCATCTGTTTTGCTCAAGTTCCATCTCCCATTCCCATAAGGAGACTGTTTACAGGCAACCTGCTGTCAACATAACATTGAGGCCATCAGACTGAAAAAGAGAGGAGGCTCAATCAACCATGATTCACTTTCTGTGCAAGGTACTTCATTTTGGAGGTCAATTGGTAGGCTGAAGTGTGAAGACATTGTTAGCTGCTTTTATTTATTTTATGGGGAGTTGGGTTCAAACTAATGACTTACCAGCTACTCACATCAACCAGAACTAATAAATGCAATGCTTGGATTGGATTTTATGAACGTCAAGGTTTGAACATAATTCTCCTGGCTCCCACAGTAGAGCCTGTGGGTTCTGTCTGGCCTCCAGCACAAAGACTACCATCCTTTTGAGAAAATGTTGATGGATCTGTGAGAAGGAGGATGGCTGCTGGAAGATTACTCCTCTATGCTGGACTGTCCCTAGCCCTGTGTGCCCTAGGCATGCTAGCTGTAGCGATCTGCTCCGACCACTGGTATGAGACAGATGCTAGACGACACCGGGAAAGGTGCAAAGGCTTCACAAATAGAAGAATCGACCCAGGTTTCATTTATAACTCCAACAACAATCTTCCACTGAGGGCTAGCAGGTCGAAACTAGACCGCTGGGAGGGAAAGTTACTTCTAGCCAGGAACAGGAGGCAGCTTTTTGCAATGAGCGCTGCCGATGAGTGCAATAGACAATATAATTCCACCAACATGGGCCTGTGGAGGAAATGCCACCGACTGGGCTTCGATCAAGATATTGAAGATATTATTGCCAGAGGTAAGATATGATGTTTGCTTGATGTTGTAGTAGGGATATTGCATCACTGGATTTACTCATATTGTATAGGAATACTGTAACATGTTGCAATCGTGTTCCAACTATCCAATTCGTGCTCCAATTATTTGAGCTTCGTCAGTCTTTTTGGGATAAATCTGCCTTTGGTGCTAAAAGCCATTTCTAGTATTTACTCTTTGGACTCACAACTTCTCTCCTATTCAGTTTCATATGAATGTCTTGTATTTTAGTTCTGGCCTTCATTTACCAATTGAGCATATTGCAATGCACTACATATATGTTGAATTAGACTATGATATACTTTGCAGCATTCTGCAAACATGGAGCCTGATGAAAACGAAGGCAACATTATGCACCTAGCTACCATTTTGATTCTTAAACTTGGTTTGGTAGGGCCAAAAAGCACAGAGGCTCAGTATGCCAGTATGTCAGAAAGGGTGCCAGTCATCGTACATCTTTGTGTAGGTTGAGCTATACATACACTAGCTGGTGCTTGTAGGATCCAAGGCCTGGTTTTGACCAACAATGATAGCAAACATGCTGGAACCTGCAGTTACAAATCAACTGATGGTTCTCCCAGCATCTTTCTTTTTTTTTTTTTCTGACAGCAATGGAAGAATCGTCTAGCTTAATACACTGTTTTTTTTTTTTTTGTTTTTTTTTTTTTACATACTTGGTTAAAAATGTAAACCATTTAAGCTATCATCATATCAGCATTCTAGGACCTGCTAAAGATTACTGCATATCTGATAAATTCAGGGTGCCAGAAACAGACTCATTGACCCTTTTTGGGTTTGCAGAGACCCCAGCCGATAGCTGACTAACTCTGGGTAGAAAATGGAAAGTTAAAGACTACTAAAAAGAATATTACTGCATGTTATATCAATTCAATTTTAATTGAATTAATGTATAATACGTAAAAGATTCAGGATCAAGAGAATTATAAACAATTTAAGACTGAAGCAAGCTATTTACTTTTAAATATCAATACTTCAGCTTTTAAGAGGAACAGCTGTGGAGGGGACAGAAGGATTTGGGCCAAGAAGAGGGATTAAGAGCTATGCAATAAGTGGTAAACCATAGTTACATGAATAAGAAATACTGTATGTCATGTTCTGTGCAGGTATAGGGGGAATCCTGCATGTCCCTGAATGTTAACAAAAACAATATACGGGGATATGGGAAATTATTTTCTACACGCGCACACACACACCAACACGGGTTGAACTGGATAGACTGTTGTCTTTATTCAACCTTACAAACTATGTAACTATGTAAGCGCTTTCACATAAAATATTGCTTGTTTTATGGTTACAAACTTGGTTGCTATGGGGAACAGTGGAATAATTTCCTTTTAAACAGGGTTTATAAATGATTTTCGCTGTTCCTCTGAGTATCCAGTCACTAGTCTTACAAAGGGTCCAGTTATTTTGTATCTCTTATAATACTCTGCAAGTGATACTCTCAAAAAACTAATTTTGATTTTTAAAGTGATTAACATAATAATGTTGTACAGTCTGCAGTTTCTTATATGCATAAGTGTTAAGGCTTAAACATGCAGATGACTCCTCCAACCCATCCTAAAACACTTTGCATTGTACAGTATTGTTTATTGGTCTCCCCTGCTCTGTACTATAGCTGGTTGATCTACTCTAAATGGCTTTAGTTTTTGCAGTGGATACACAGCTATTGAATGTGATTTATAAAGAGTCTATCTTAGCCACTATCACAAAAGAACATTTGATATTAAACAAAAATGTTTCCAGGCCAAAGCTTGGCCAACCATCGCTAAACACTTTACATTGTACGACATCGCTGATTGGTCTACTCTAAGTGGTTTTAGCCTTTGGAGAGGTTACACAACTATCGTTAAATGGTTTAATTGGGGCTGATTGAGAGTCTAAATTAGCCACTATCACAACAAAGCATTTGTTCCCCCAATAAAAATGTTCCAGGCCAAGGTTTGGCCAACCGGCGCTAAACACTTTACATTGTATGACATTGTTTATTGGTATCTTTTGCTCTTTACTATAACTGGTTGGTCTACTTTAAATGGTTTTAGTCTGTGAAGTGGATATACAACTATTATAAAATGATTTAGCTAGAAGACATTCTGAGTCTTGTAGATGTTCCACAACTGGAGGCAGAACTTGCCACTGCCTATTATATAAAAAGAATCAATCACATATGCATAACTATTAAGGTTTAAGCATGTAGATTACTCCTCCAACTTCTCCTAAATCACTTTAGATTGTACAGAGACATTTATTGGTCTCTCTTTCCCTTTACTATATAGCTGGCTGGTCTACTCTAAGTGATGTTAGTCTTTGGAGTGGATGCACAGCTATCAATAAATGGTTTAGCTGGGACTGATTGAGAGTCTAACTTAGCCACTATCACAACAGAGTTTTTGATACTAAACAAAAATGTTCTAGGCTGAGGTTGGCCAAGCATCGCTAAACACTTTACATTGTATGGCATTGTTTATTGGTCTCCCTTGCTCTTTACTATCACTGGTTGGTCTGATCTAAATGATTTTGGTCGGTGGAGTGGATGTACAACTATCATTGAGGCTGGGTTCACACTGTTGCAATTTGCATAGCAGGAGATTGTAACCGGCTCTCTATGAAGCGGGATATCTCCAATGCGGCTCTGGAGCGAATTGCACAGGTGTCCTGTGCGTCTTTTTGTCCGTTTCAGGTCCGAATTCAGCCAAAAATTTGGGCTGAAATCGGACCTGAAACAGTGAATGGAGACGCACCGGACTCCTGCTGTGAGCCGGAGCGTGCTGCAGTGTGAACCCAGCCTAAATTATTTTTCTAGGACCAATTGAGAGTCTAACTTAGCTACTATCCCAACAGAATGTTTAATACTAGACAAAAATGTTTTTTGCTTTTACCATTGCTGGTTGGTCTACTCCTAAATAGTTTTGGACTTTGCAGTGGATATACAACTATGGTTTAGCTGGAACGTACTGAGAGTCTAAATTAGCCACTATCACAATAAAGTGTTCTTTTTTTTTTTAAGTGTACTTAAAAAGTATTTGTTTTTCTCTGGGCTTTATACTAAAGTGTTAGGAGTTAGAGTTCACCAGAAGTCTGACAGCCACATAACAGTCACTTAATTGAAGTCTGACAGAGTGCATAACAGTATCAAAAACATAGCCCTGTATCTATAAAAGGAAAAACTATCAAGAGAAATCCGGAATCTCCCATTTAAGAAGAGAATAACCCTGATTAAATGACAATTTCGTTTGCTAAAGCTCTGTGTATTATAACCAACTTTAAATTATTTTTTGTTTTGGAATATACGATTTAAATTTTTTATATGATAGGTTTAGTACTGATCTTCTATGGCTTTTTTGCTGCCATTTCCTGTCTACATGCACTCTTGAGCCAGTTGCATGTCATTGGTCAGGGTGGCTTCCTGGTTTGAGCAATTGGGAACCAGGGACAAAGTGTTGTCTCTCAATAACAGGAAGTGGCTGAACAAGAACCTTTATGGCAGGATTTAAACAAATGTAAAATTACTTTTTAGCTGTATTAACATCTTATAGATTATATCAGATTTTGTAATTGGATTCACAAATACTTTTACATGCATGTTCAACCAAAACTATTTTCATTGGCTTTGGATAATATAGGGAAGAGTTAAAACATGTAAGGTTTTTACTGCTACCCAGGGATCTGTTAGGGAGAATTATCCTCTTTTACTGTTCTGATGACAACATTTTATCACACAGGAAGTCAGGAAGAACTCTTCAACAGAATAACAGACAGAAATAAAAATATGTTTTTGTTTCGTAGAGTAGCGGAAGGCTTAGAACCCCTGCCAGATTTTTTTTTCTGTATATGTCCTTGCTGTAGATTTTTCTTCACTTCCTGTCTGGTGAAACTGATGTCAGCAAGACAGGAACTGAAGATAACTCTTTCTAACAGAGTTCATCATAACAGAAAAGAACCCAGCAAGAGTTCTGATTATTCCCCCCCAAAAAAGTTTCTGGATTGACACACACTTAAACGCAGAACCCCAGCCAAACACAAGATAAAAATGACTGAACAGTGAAGGGAAAGTCAGCACAGTGATGAGCTCATCTCATCTCATGCTTTCTCCTCCTATCAGCATGTTCCTTGTCAGCACATTAACTGACTGGCTCCCTGTGACGATTCTTCCTCTCACACTCCAGCTCTGCTGTATGGGGACTACAAGGGGCTAATACCAGATCAAATTCAGGTACTTACACTGCTTAAAGCGGAGTTCCACCCTAAAAAAAATTTTTACATTAAAAGACTCCCTTTAACCACTTCAGCCCCGGACCATTTGGCTGGCCAAAGACCAGAGCCTTTTTTTGCGATTCGGCACTGCGTCGCTTTAACTGCCACTTGCTTGGTCGTGCGACGTGGCTCCCAAACAAAATTGACGTCCTTTTTTGCCCACAAATAGAGCTTTCTTTTGGTGGTATTTGATCACCTCTGTGGTCTTTTTTTTTTTTTTGCGCTTTAAACAAAAAAGGAGCGACAATTTTGAAAAAAACGCAATTTTTTTACTTTTTGCTATAATAAATATCCCCCAAAAATATCTAAAAAAACATTTTTTCCCTCAGTTTAGGCCGATACATATTCTTCTACATATTTTTGGTAAAAAAAAACGCAATAAGCGTGGTTTGCGCAAAAGTTATAGCGTCTACAATTAAGGGATAGTTTTATGGCATATTTATTACTAATTTTTTTTTACTAGTAATGGCGGCGATCTGCGATTTTTATTGTAAAAATTCAAAGAGAAAGCGCCTCTTAAGTATCAGTGTTTTATTCAATTATTAAAAGCATACATGAGCACTTACATTTGGGCTGGTGAATGACAGCTTCCATAGAGAACAAAACCCGGTATCGTCAAAAATCCAAGTGTGTGTGGCTAGATGGATGCCGGGCAGACCTCCGCTCGGAAACGCCGGCTGTGTGTGCGGTACGGTCGAGAAGTCACTTCCGCGTTCCAACAGGGTCACATGGGTGATGACGTCACTAGGGTAGTTCAGATTCACAGGGATCCACTACACGTTTCTGAGCATGCGCGAAGCTCACACTTGATAAAGGAGCGCGCATGCCCGTTGTGAGCTTCGTGCATGCTCAGAAACACGTAGTGGATCCCTGTGAATCTGAACTACCCGAGTGACGTCATCACCCATGTGACCCTGTTGGAACGCGGAAGTGACTTCTCGACCGTACCGCACACAGAGCCGGTGTTTCCGAGCGGAGGCCCGCGGCCATCCGCCCGGCATCCATCTAGCCACATACACTTGGATTTTTGACGATACCGGGTTTTGTTCTCTATGGAAGCTGTCATTCACCAGCCCAAATGTAAGTGCTCATGTATGCTTTTAATAATTGAATAAAACACTGATACTTAAGAGGCGCTTTCTCTTTGAATTTTTATGTCTGTATGGAGAGCTGACTTCACTCAACAGGAAACTGCCCTTGGTATTGTGTCTGCATAGATCCCTCTGGCTCCCGCATCCATCTACATCACTGATGATCCATATACCATAGACTTTTTAGCATAGGACTTCTTAGTATTGGACTATTTTTCATGTGATTATTGATTATTGCTTTTATTTATTCTTAATCCTTTTTATTGATCTTTATACACACATTGGTGTGGGTAGATATATATATATATTGTTATTGACATCATTCATATTTATACCCACGGATTTGAGCGCTGCTACATTATATATCTTATTTGCGATTTTTATTGTGACTGCGACATTATGGGGGACAGATCAGACACTTTTGGCGCTATTTTGGAACCATTCACATTTATACAGCGATCAGTGCGATTAAAAATGCACTGATTACTGTGTAAATGTGACTGGCAGTGAAGGGTTAACCAGTAGGGGCGCTGCAGGGGTTAAGTGTGTCCTAGGGATGTGTTCTAACTGTGGGGGGGGTGGGCTACGTGTGTCACGACACTGATCATCGCTCCCGATCACAGGGAGCTGTGATCAGTGTCCTGTCACTAGGAAGAATGGGGAAATGCTTGTTTACATCAGCATTTCCCCGTTCTTCCTTTCCGTGAGACAATTGCGGGTATCCCCGTGGACATCGAGTCCGCAGGACCCGCGATCACACTCACGGAGCTTGCGGCGGGTGCGCGCCCACAATGCCGCGTCTTAAAGGGCAACGTACAGGTACGTTAATATGCCTGTACGTGCCATCCTGCCAACGTATATCGGCGTGAGTCGGTCGGCAAGGGGTTAACCTATAAACAAACATTTGGAGGAAATTTTTTTTTTACAGACACATCATTTCCCAGGAGTCTGTGGGGAGTACTGTACGGCCGCCGGTGAATCGCGCATGCATTCTCGATTGGGCTTCACATGCCCACATTCATGATGGAAACGGCCACAAATGGAGGCATTAAATTTTACAGTACGAAATTTATATTTTTGAACAATCGATCATGATCATTGTATACTCGTTTTTGAATTTCATTAGCAATAATGTTAGGATCAGAAAAAATTTAATGTAAAAATTACATATATTGGCAGCTAGGCACTGTGTCTAAATATGACTGTGAAGTCTAATAGGCAATAGGACTGGACCCAGTGCGCTTAGCAATCAGCACTCAGTAACAGACCTTGGCAGACACACCTTCTATCTTCCTGCAGCGAGGGGTGTGGCTGTTACTCAGCTATGACAGCACTGAGCACCGCAGTGTCAGGGAAGGAAGCATTATTTTCACTTAGATAAAAAATTATTTTATTTAATTTTTTTTTTTCCTCTTTTTCGGTTATTTTATTTTTTATTTGTTCATTAAGTGAAAGTTTGAACAATTACCCGTATATTTTATTCTCCTGATGTTGTGCATCTTCAGCAACCCTATGTTATACTGCACCCATACACATAAGCATTTATAATACAGACAATATGGAGTACAATGGGAATGCTAAGAAGCAACTGTTCAATCAAATTGATTGAATGAAGGGGGGGGGGGGCGGGGGGACTACCTCCCTGGACACAGTTTGCTCCCAGGTGGGGTGTCTGGGGGGGTGGTTCCTAGTTCCCACCCTACATTTGCTATTATAAGAAAACAGTTTGAAATATTCAATTTAAATCAGTTAAAAGTAAATATAGATTGTACACCGTGATATGTAAAATTGCGTGTTGGATGCATTTATAGAAAGAACTAAGGACTAATACTTGTATCTGTATACGGATGTACTGATTTATTGTTGTTAATATGAAAATCTTAATAAAAATTAATGAAACGGAAAAAATTATTTTAACCACTTGCCTACTAGCCACAGTACTTATACTGCGGCAGTTCGGTACGTACAGGCAAAACGTATATGTACATAATTTTGCCCATTCAGGCTGGGGGGGGCGGGCGCACAGTCTGCCCCCCCCCCCCCCCCAGGCGCTATGCGATCACATGCTTACAGTGTCAACAAAGCTGTTATGAATTCAACAGCTGTGTTTCCTATGCTATGATTGGCCCACAGCTGTCCCATGTTACCGGGGCCAATCGCAGCACCCTGTACCATGTGATTAGCTGAAGCCAATCACAGATCACTAGTAATCACAGCTGTCATGAATGGTTAACCCATTCATTACATTTGAACACTTTGCCTTTTACAATGATCTTCTTTGTAATAGCAAACAATGTAAAAAAAAAAATCCCTGATCATCCCCGAGAGCAATACAGTGTTACTATGGTGACACTGAACTACTCTGATGAAAGCATTGTATATAAATGAAAGAAAAAAGTTTTAAAAAGTATTATTTATGTTTTTTTGTTAAACGTACTCTCACCACTCAGTGTCTCTGATCACCGCTACATCGGTCACATAATGATGGTGTACTGCACTAGTGACAATATGTAAAAAAAATTATGTGGCAAAAACCCAAATTTTATTCAATTTATTTATTTTCAAAAAAATTGTGACAACAAATTACAACTTCAAAAATGCCTCTCACTAAATCTACTTTCCAAAAATGGGTAATTTTGGGGGGGAATTTGTACTGTCCTAGCGTTTTAGGAGTTCAAGAAATTAGGCCGTCAGTACATCAGAATTGATCAATTTTGAAATATACATACTGTATATACCACAGTTTGTAGACGCTAAAACTTTCACACAAATCAATTAATATACAGTTATTGGTATTTTTTTTTTAACCAAAGACATGTAGCAGAATTACATTTTGGCCTAAATTTATGACCAAATTAGATTTTATTGGATATGTTTTATGACAAAAAGTAGAAAATATTGTTTTTTTCAAAATTTTCAGTCTTTTTTTCCATTTATATAGTGAAAAATAAAAACCCAGTGGTGATCAAATACGAACAAAAGAAAACTCTATTTGTGTGAAAAAAATAACAAATTTAATTTGCATACAGTATTGCATTGCCAGTTAAAGCAGCATAGTGCTGAATAGCAAAAAATACCCTGGTCATAAAGGGTAAAAAAACTTCTTCAGCTCTGGTGTGGTTAAAGTATTTCTAAAAAAAAAGAACAGCCACAAAGGACTATAAAAAGATAAAAATTGTGAGACTTTAATTGGGTATTAATAAACATGCACCCTAGTAAATGATAATGATGACGATGATGATGATGATGATCATTTTCATTATAATTATTGTTATTATTATTTATTAAAACAGCAGCAGCTTTGTGCTCTGGAAAAATCTTTGAAATAAGAAAGATGGTCCCAACATGTGGTTGGTACATCTTAGTGCCCAATCCACAGTGCTTTTTTCTAAACTCTGGACAAGCAACTAAATATAGTTTAAACCCTTTTTATGTCAATTTTATGTCAATCACCCACCAAAGGATCTGCAATTTTGTGCAGCCTGGCTTCTGATTAGGGATGAGTTTTCACTTTAATGAAAGTTTGCCATAAATCAGGATATTCTGGTGAAATGTATTGGAATCAATGGGGAGGGTAAAATTAAGCTGGGATATAGTGTTTTTTAAGGGTGCAAATGGCTTTAAAATGCCCCTAAGGACTACTGTGCTCCTTAAATTTAGTTTTTTAATGTTTCAAAATGCTTTAATTTGTATTATATTTTTTTGCAACTTTTACGAAATTATTGTTTTTCCATGTCCACATTGAGTGCACCTAGAGAATACAGAGTCATATATCACTGATATGGGGTTGTTTATCAACAAAGCCATTGATCATTATGTCAGAACTGACATGGTGGTCACATGAAAATAAAGGCATAGGATTATTTTTATTTTATTCAAGCAATATACAGTGGGGTCGGAAAGTATTCAGACCCCCTTAAATTTTTCACTCTTTGTTATATTGCAGCCATTTGCTAAAATCATTTAAGTTCATTTTTTTTCCTTATTAATGTACACACAGCACCCCATACTGACAGAAAAACACAGAATTGTTGACATTTTTGCAGATTTATTAAAAAAGAAAAACTGAAATATCACATGGTCCTAAGTATTCAGACCCTTTGCTTAGTATTTAGTAGAAGCACCCTTTTGATCTAATACAGCCATGAGTCTTTTTGGGAAAGATACAAGTTTTTCACACCTGGATTTGGGGATCCTCTGCCATTCCTCCTTGCAGATCCTCTCCAGTTCTGTCAGGTTAGATGGTAAAGGTTGGTGGACAGCCATTTTTAGGTCTCTCCAGAGATGCTCAATTGGGTTTAAGTCAGGGCTCTGGCTGGGCCATTCAAGAACAGTCACGGAGTTGTTGTGAAGCCACTCCTTCGTTATTTTAACTGTGTGCTTAGGGTCATTGTCTTGTTGGAAGGTAAACCTTCGGCCCGGTCTGAGGTCCTGAGCACTCTGGAGAAGGTTTTCATCCGGGATATCCCTGTACTTGGCCGCATTCTTCTTTCCCTCGATTGCAACCAGTCGTCCTGTCCCTGCAGCTGAAAAACACCCCCACATCATGATGCTGCCACCACCATGCTTCACTGTTGGGACTGTATTGGATAGGTGATGAGCAGTGCCTGGTTTTCTCCACACATGCCGTTTAGAATTAAGGCCAAAAATTTCTATCTTGGTCTCATCAGACCATAGAATCTTATTTCTCACCATCTTGGAGTCCTTCAGTTTTTTTTTTAGCAAACTCCATGCGGGCTTTCATGTGTCTTGCACTGAGGAGAGGCTTCCGTCAGGCCACTCTGCCATAAGGCCCCGACTGGTGGAGGGCTGCAGTAATGGTTGACTTTCTACAACTTTCTCCCATCTCCTGACTGCATATCTGGAGCTCAGTCACAGTGATCTTTGGGTTCTTCTTTACCTCTCTCACCAAGGCTCTTCTCCCCCCGATAGCTCAGTTTGGCCGGATGGCCAGCTCTAGGAAGGGTTCTTGTCCTCCCAAACGTCTTCTTTTTAAGGTTTATGGAAGCCACTGTGCTCTTAGGAACCTTAAGTGCAGCAGAAATGTTTTTGTAATCTTGGCCAGATCTGTGCCTTGCCACAATTCTGTCTCTGAGCTCTTCAGGCAGTTCTTTTGACCTCATGATTCTCATTTGCTCTGACATGCACTGTGAGCTGTAAGGTCTTATATAGACAGGTGTGTGGCTTTCCTAATCAAGTCCAATCAGTATAATCAAACACAGCTGGACTCTAATGAAGATGTAGAACCATCTCAAGGATGATCAGAAGAAATGGACAGCATCTGAGTTAAATAAATGAGTGTCACAGCAAAGGGTCTGAATACTTAGGACCATGTGATATCTCAGTTTTTCTTTTTTAATAAATATGCAAAAATGTCAACAATTTTGTGTTTTTCTGTCAATATGGGGTGCTGTGTGTACATTAATGAGGAAAAAAATGAACTTAAATGATTTTAGCAAATGGCTGCAATATAACAAAGAGTGAAAAATTTAAGGGGGTCTGAATACTTTCCATCCCCATTGTATCTGGGATTTTTTATTAAAATGAGCTTTAGCTAAATCAATCTGCTAATTATTTGTGATCCAGGTATTCCTGCCAGACAGGCCTTTAACCAGCACTACAGCAACGCCACCACAGCTGGGTCAAGAGCCCAGCCTGCTGATTGGGGAAAAAAAGCAGAGCAGAACACTCATTATCTTATCACTCTGCTCATTCGGCTCTCGATTCCTATGAACATAGAAAGGGAGTTGGGGCAAGTGGCAACCAAATAAGGTAATACATGTATCGTGATTTAGCAAGTTTATTGTCATAAAGAGGGTATATAATCGCACTCAGTATGAAGATCATTGTAAAGCCACTAAATATATATTGTATATATAGATATATATATATATCTATATATACATACAATTGGATAAAGTACGGTTCATGAGAACATAAAAATTGGGGTATAAATACACATTCCAAACAGTTCATTTATATATATACACATACAAGACCAGTGTCCGATGGGAGGTGAAGAAGGATATGGTTCACATGTCTATAGCTTTGACTCCAGTGGTATACTTTTATCATTTCTCACCTTCTTCACCCCTACCCCACTGGACACTGGTCTCCACCTGATTCACATTAGCACTACTCTATTACATGAGAGCTATTCATACCATACAATTTTTTCACAGACTCCTTTGGAGCCTTACCCTATGTTACTATTTCAACACCACATGGAGAATCCTCTTCCCTGGGGATTTTATGTTTGGGCATTCACCCCACACGCAGTGTAGCTTCCTCAGCTCCCGGGACAAACAACCCACCCCAACGGCTCCTCCCAATTGCATACTTCTGAATCCCAGTCCCATGTAAGTAATCAGGTTTTAACATCTCTCTTCTTCCTCCTTCGATGTTGGAGTTCCAATTAGAGTTTTTCGATGTCAATATATTTCTTGCAGAATAGTGGATGCATTCAATCCTGATGAAGTGATTTTAATAACACAAAACCTGTTGCGCATTGACAGGATGCAACCATGTTTTATACAATCATCATTGCATGCATATTTTATAATCTCTGCTATCTGATCATTTTCTCACAAGGAGTGTATACTCCATACATCGGTTCCTGGAATGTGCTGTTATATAGTTTTTAAGTATGTGTACATATATGAACTGTTTGGAATGTGTATTTATACCCTTATTTTTATGTTCTCATGAACTGTACTTTATCCAATTGTGTATATGTATATATATTTAGTGGCTTTACAATGTACTTCATACTGAGTGCGATTTTATACCCTCTTTATGACAATAAACTTGCTAAGTCACGATACACATATTACCTTATTTGGTTGCCACTTGCCTCACATAAAGCCCCAACTCCCTTTCTATGTTCACTTCAATTAGGAATGGAGGCACATAGTACAATGTGTGTGTCTCATGTAAAGTCCCAAACCTTCCCCCCTTCCCTTATGCATGCTCTCTATTCCTGTCAAAATGTTCCATGTCAGCACATATGCACTGTAGCAGAGCCTGATTGGATCTTTTTCATGTCCCAGTCTGAGCATGTGCTGTGCAGAGGATGGCAGAAAGCTCTATCAAGCCAGATTTAGGTGACTACATTGATCAGCCATAACTTTATCACCACTGACAGGTTAAAGTAATTGTAAATGATCACCTTGCAAAACAACCCATTCAGTTTAAAACAGAAATGAAAGGTAAAACATTTTTGTATAGATATAAGAAAAAAAAAAACAGTATAAATACCTATTTCCCTTTTTTTACAAGTGATCACATTCCGTCTGTTCTCAGCTGTATAAGAACTGGGGGAGGAGAAGCAGCAGCACGCTGAGCTTGCCATTGAATGACTGTGCAGTGTGGGCGTGTCAGAACAAGTCCCCATTGCTTTCAATAGAGCTGCCTCCCCCAGCTAATCATGGGGACCCCTGCTGGGGTTCTCACATCTAATTCCCAGGTGGGAATGCACCCTAAACATGTAATATTTATAAAGCAGTGACCTTCACTGCAGGTGATGGAATCACTCACCAGAAAGTAACACCTGCGGTGAAAGTCACATTTATTGCTTTATGAATATGCCCTTTAACAAGTAACTTTTATCATTCATAGATCCCCCTATACTCCTTTAAAGTTACACTCCCGGGGCAAAGCGACCACATCAAACTGTCCAAGGTGTACTACTGATACAGGTACACTTATACGTATGATGTGGCAATGTCCTAAACTGCATCGCTACTGGGAGGGTGTATTTAAAACTTTAAATACCTTATATTCTATACCAGGGACGTAACTAGAAATCACAGGGCCCCATAGCAAAATGTTGTATCCCCCCCCCCGAAAACAGCCCCCCCCCCCCCCAAAAAAAATGAACTAATGCCATGGAACAGGGGTCTTCAAACTGCGGCCCTCCAGTTGTTCAGGAACTTCAATTTCCATCATGCCTAGTAATGTCTGTGAATGTCAGAGTTGTACAATGCCTCATGGGAAGTGTAGTTCTGCAACAGCTGGAGGGCTGTAATTTGAGGATCCCTGCCATAGAACAACAGATTACCACACTCATGTGGCACAGTACCCAGGCAACAGCTTATATTCATTTCGAACAACAAAATATGTATGCAGTATACAGTATGCAGCCCCTGAAGGACACATTGCTGACCTCCATGCCTTCTAATGGTAGTTTGATCAAGTTTATTCTTAAGGTCTTAGGAACATCTGCACCCTTGAACCTGGCATTGCTCCCCCTCTCTTTGTGCTGAAATGATCCTAATGAAAAAACATAGCAAACATTTTCTTCACAAAAAAAGCAAAACATTGCTAAACAGATGACAATCTCCCACTTCCTTCCTACCTCCTGTCCAGACTCCAGAGCCACCTCATGTGCCAAAAACGATGTCCCTTCACAGGCGTTCTGCCACGCCCACTCTGCTCTCTGCTCCTGCTGTATGCGGCTGCGTGTGTCGGGACAGGGCTGGACTCGCGGGGCCCGGGAGGCTTAACAGTAAACTTAAATCCTCATCCTCACCGCAGGGGCGGATCCAGAGTCTAGTCTCGGGAGGGGCACTGCCAGAAAATACGGATTACGGATTGTCACTTGCCACGTCGCCTGCCACACATTATGGATTGTCAGTTGCCACGTCACCTGCCACACATTACAGATTGTCATTTGCTACGTATCTGCCACACATTACGGATTGTCACTTGTCACGTTGCCTGCCTCATGTTACTGATTGTCACTTGCCACGTCACCTGCCACACATTATGGATTGTCACTTGCCACGTCACCTGCCACATTACGGATTGTCACTTGCCACGTCACCTGCCACACATTACGGATTGTCACTTGCCACGTCACCTGCCACACATTACGGATTGTCACTTGCCACGTCACCTGCCACACATTACTGATTGTCACTTGCCACATCACCTGCTACACATTACGGATTGTCACTTGCCACATCACCTTCCACACATTACGGATTGTCACTTGCAACGTCGCACGTTACAGATTGTCAGTTGCCACGTCACCTACCACACATTACGGATTGTCACTTGCTACGTCACCTACCACATGTTACGGATTGTCACTTGCCACGTCACCTGCCACATGTTACGGATTATCACTTGCCATGTCACCTGCCACACATTACGGATTGTCACTTGCCACATCACCTGCCACCAATTACGGATTGTCACTTGCCACGTCACCTGCCACACATTACTGATTGTCACTTGCCACGTCACCTGCTACACATTACGGATTGTCACTTGCCACATCACCTTCCACACATTACGGATTGTCACTTGCAACGTCGCACGTTATAGATTGTCACTTGCCACGTCACCTACCACACATTACGGATTGTCACTTGCTACGTCACCTACCACATGTTACGGATTGTCACTTGCCACGTCACCTGCCACGTGTTACGGATTGTCACTTGCCATGTCACCTGCCACACATTACGTATTGTCACTTGCCACATCACCTGCCACCAATTACGGATTGTCACTTGCCACGTCACGTGCCACATATTATGGATTGTCACTTGCCACATCGCCTGCCACACATTACGGATTGCCACTTGCTGTGTCACTTTCCTACTGTGTCCAGAGTCAGCAGCAGATTATCAGTCAGGCAGCAGAGAGATAATGTCATCTCTCTGCTTCCTGTGGCTGCCTGCACAGTGAGGGGGGAACTGCACTGCAGGGATGCAGGATGGGCGCCGGGCGGTGAGAGATGCTGTCATCTCTCTGCTCCCCCACCTGCCAGCTCCCTGATTGGCCAGCCCGGTCACCCACAAGCGCCCAGCTGTCTCACCAACTGAGCCACCTGCCAGCCCGCGGAGCCCCCCAAGCTCCTATGCGCGGAGCTGCCCCCTCTCACCCGCGGAGCCGCCCGCTCTCACCCGCGGAGCCGCCTGTCCTCACCGAGCCCCACTCGGCTGCGGGCCCCATAGCGCCTGCGTCGGTCGCTATGGCGGTAGTTCCACCGCTGTTCTATACAGGTTCATTTTGATTCAAAAATAGCATTGCTAGAGATTGTATCGGAAGGAACTCTCCCAGCTGAAATGCATGTAATGTGGTTGAGATCTATGTACAGTGCCTTGCAAAAGTATTCACCCCCTTGGCATTTTTCGTGTTTTGTTGCCTCACAACCTGGAATTAACATGGATTGTTTGAGGATTTGCATCATTTACTTTACAGAACATGCCCACGACTTTGAAGATTTTTTTTTATTGTGAAGCAAACAACAAATAGGACATAATAACAGAAAAAGTCAATGTGCATAACTATTCACCACCCTAAAGTCAATACTTTGTAGAGCCACCTTTTGCGGCTATCACAGCTCCAAGTCGCTTTGGATAAGTCTCTGTGAGCTTGCCACATCTTACCACTGGGATTTTTGCCCATTCCTCTGCTTGTGAACAGCACTATCTTTAAGTCTGACCACAGATTTTCTATTGGATTGAGGTCTGGGCTTTGACTTGGCCATTCCAACACATTTACATGTTTCCCCTTAAAGCACTCAAGTGTTGCTTTAGCAGTGTGTTTGGGGTCATTGTCCTGCTGGAATGTGAACCTCCGTCCTAGCCTCAAATCACACACAGAGTGGTACAGGTTTTGCTCAAGAATATCCCTGTATTTAGCACCATCCATCTTTCCCTCAACTCTGATCAGTTTCCCAGTCCCGACTCCTGAAAAACATCCCCACAGCATGATGCTGCCACCACAATGTTTCACTGTGGGGATGGTGTTCTTTGGGTGATGTGATGTGTTGGGTTTTCTTTGATGGCGAAAAAGTACAATTTTAGTCTCATCAGACCAGAGCACCTTCCTCCATACATTTTGGGAGTCTCCCACATGCCTTTTCGCAAACTCAAAAGGTGCCATTTTGTTTTTTGCTGAAAGTAATGGCTTTTTTCTGGCCACTCTACCATAAAGCCCAACTTTATGGAGCGTACAGCTTATTGTTGTCCTGTGTACACATACTCCAGTCTCTGCTGTGGAACTCTGCAGCTCCTCTAGGGTTACCTTAGGTCTCTGTGCTGCTCTCTGACTAATGCCCTCCTTGCCCGGTCTGTGAGTTTTGGTGTGCGGCCGTCTCTTAGCAGGTTTGCTGTTGTGCCATGTTCTTTCCATTTGGTTATGATAGATTTGATGGTGTTCCTAGGGATCATCAAAGATTTGGATATTTTTTTATAACCTAACCCTGACTTGTACTTCTCAACAACATTGTCCCTTACTTGTTTGGAGAGTTCCTTGGTCTTCATGGCAGTGTTTGATTAGTGGTGCCTCTTGCTTAGGTGTTGCAGCCTCTGGGGCCTTTCAAAAAGGTGTGTATATGTAATGACAGATCATGTGACACTTATATTGCACACAGGTGGACATCATTTCACTAATTATGTGACTTCTGAAGGTAATTGGTTGCACCTGAGCTTTTTATGGGCTTCATAACAAAGGGTGTGAATACAAACGCACATGCCAATTATCAGTTTTTTATTTCTGAAAAATAGTTTTATGTATATATTTTTCTAACTTAGACTATTGTGTTCTGATCTATCACATATAATTCAGATTAAAAAAATTAACCTAAAAGCTGTAATGTAACAAAATACCGTATTTATTGGCGTATAACATGCACTTTTTCCCCCTTAAAATCAGGGGAAAATCGTGGGTGTGTGTTATACACCGATCCCCGCTGTCTGTCACGGAGAGAGAGGAGCGAAATACACATAGCCGAGTGTACTGTGTACTCGGCTAGGCTTGGCTCTGCTCGCAGTCACGCCCAGTCCCGCCCAGTCCCGCCATTGGACTGTGTTATGTCCATCATAGGAGCCGGGCCAAGGGGCAGGACTGGGCGGGATTGCGAGAGGAACTGAGAGGAGCCGAGTACACAGGACATCTCTGTGTATCTCGGCGGCGCTAATTTTAAACGATAAGGCTGCAATGAGACTGGGCAAGGCTGCAGATGGACACTGATCATTCTGCAATAATGGATAAGGCTGCAGATGGACACTGATCAGGCTGCATTGATGGGCATTTAAATGTAAGTTTTTTTCCTTAAATTTCCCTCCTAAAAGTTCTTTTCCTTAAAATTCCCTCCTAAACTTGGGGTGCGTGTTATACATCGATAAATACAGTAGGAAAAAAAACAAGGGGGTGAATACTTTTGTAAGGCACTGTATATGGCTGGTAAACTTATATAACAAAAATGGATATCAAACTATCTGCCAACAATAGATCAATGGGTTGAAGCGATTGATCTTAATTTAAGACAAAGGGAATTGACATACAAACATAGGAGGAGTCCTAAAAAATTTGGGAAAATCTGGTACTCGTCTCCAATCTGCCTGAGCAGTCAATTGAGCATAGTAATGATACTGAAGAAAGTTAATAATGAGATAGATCTTTGGGGGGGGGGGGATAACTGCATATGTACATATGTGTCGTTAAGGCATTAACAATTGAATTGAATACTCAGGTTAGTTTCATAATGCTGTTAACCTTATCTGGGAGGAGGTGGTTAATGGCTCTGATGTGATGGAGGGTCCTGAGCAATGGTCAAAGTGTAGTTTGGTGGGCGCAGATATTAATCTTCCTTTTTTTTATTTTTTTTTTTTTGTTTGGTGAGGTTATTTGATGGAAATGTTTTGTGTGATTTTGAGTTTTGTTGTATAATGAAAAAATTCAATAAATATTTGATTAAAAAAAAAAAAAGTAAAGTAACTAAAGTAACTCCACTTTTGTTAAGAAAAAAAAAAACATTCCTGTCTGGATGATCTATGGACATTGCAGGGATTTTAACAAACTTTTTTGCAGATTCCTACCTTTAGTCTGAAAAAAAAGCTGTTTGTCTGTGTCCATGGGCAAAATGAATATGAATGGAAGTGATTTTATAATTATCAATCAGCAGCTGCACTTGAAGGGCTCTAATGAGGAAAGTGGCAGGGTCTGTATCCCTTTAGCAGCGATTTCCCCTTGAGAGCATCTCACCAAAAAATACATTTTTGTTGCAAGGGATGCTCAAAATCTGACTTGTATCTTAGTGCAAACTTCTGGGAAAATCAGTGAGCCAATCACACAAGCAGGAAATGACATTTTCAGGGAGTGTTCTGTACATCATCTGTGTACAGAAGGCCTCCAGGTAGCCATATTGCATTTTACAGAAGATTACAGAGCTGCAGATTGAAAAAGGAAAGGTAATTTTTAATAACATTCAATTACAATATGACTTGTGTCGCAGTTGAATATGCTATATTATTATTTTGTTTTATTTGCTAATTTATTTTTCCACGAAAGTGGAGTTAGCCTTTAAAGTGAACAAGTCAGGAGAGAAATAGGGGCTCTGCCACTTCTAACACTGCCAGGTGCCAAGCTGTCTCTGGCTTCAATGCTTCCAGAGTCACTGAACTGGAACAAGAATGCCAATCATAAAGTCAGAGTCAAGCCAGAACTCCTGATCTACATACAGTAGTTGTTCTAGGTCAGTGGCTTAAAAAAAACCTTAACACCATTAGATCAAGACACCTACTTCCTGAACTGAGATTCCGACTCCGAGATAACACAATCAGGTAAATCCTGGTATCTGTGCAATTCCCAACTGTGTTAACAAATGTCTGACACAGATCAGTCCTTGCTGCAGCCTCTCACACCTGGGACTTGCTTCAAAGTTTCAATGTCAGTCGGATCACTGGGGGAGAGAAGACTGAGGAAATGCTTCTCCTGCCTGCAACAGAATGAGGACATCTCAGGCTAGGCAATAGCATAGGCACTAGACTGCCCTTTTTAATGAAAGGTAGAGCTTTTGTTGAAAAAAGAAGTTGCTGTATATTGGAATGTTTTTCATGTAGACTTGTTAAGTTACTGAAAGGTCCACTTTAATGAACACACAAGAGTTAGCAGCCTAGGAACTCTTGATAAAATATCTTATCTTTTGCATCTGAACGGCATCAAGCAATAACACTTCACTCCATCCCAAGCCGTTGAGGTATTTTTGTCCTCCTGATGTTTGGCAGTGCGGCAGACAGGACAATCCTTCTAACAGGCACCATGAGAAAGGAAGCTTATTTTAGGAGTGTCACAGTGGAAGATCGATCACGCTGCCTCATACAGTAATTGGGATGTTGGTGAGAGATCGCCACATCCTTTATGCCAATTGCTGACAACTTATACATTAACACAGACATTCTGTCCATTGCTACATCTAATGCGTGCATGGAAATACTGGCGCTTGGGCAACGCGCCAATTCATTTCCCACCGACAATGTGAAAAATCGAGAGAGGGGCGGCATGACTAAAGCTGGCACCTTGCTATGATTTTCCATAAAGGACATGATTTATGGGCAAGAAAAAGAAAATTATAGCGGATGATCGGAATGGATTAACAAATTAAGAAGAGCGTACCCTGTTTACTGGAAGGATTTATGTTGATCGTTGTGTGAGTGTGCTGTAGTGTGTTGAGATCATTTTATATTAAAAATGATTTGCTTTACATAATGAGAGTCAGAAGGAGTGGGGGTCAATTGATGTTTAGCGGATTTACACTAGTCCTTTACTGTCTGATCGCTACGGGAGGGGAGATTGAGGCAATGCTTCTTCCTGCCTGCAGCAGACATCATCGTCACTGACTGGAGCTCAAAGGCTCCAAAGGGATACACTCAGGAAAAGACAATCATTCGGAGGGTCTGCTGGCTCTGGATAGGCGGTAAAAATGCAAAAATTATCTAACCTCCAATGGGTACCCAAGTTGGTCAGAGTAGGAACCAATAGAAGGAGGGCCAGATCACAATTGTACAGGCATTCAAACAAATGCAATGAATCATAAAACAGACAGTGTTTTTCGGGGACCAAACCACTCCTGTTTCAGCAGGGCTTAAGATAAATCAGAACTTTTAAATGGTTCACATGCTTTTGTCAATAATGCTGGTGTGCTCTGCTGCTGACTTTTCTGTTCCCACATTTATTCCATACAGATTTATATAATAAAGCCTGCATTTTAGTCCATTTAAATCCTTAAAGGAATTTTTATTTTATTTTGCAATTGTACCTGCAAAGCTTTGCAACTGCGATCAGTGGATTGAAAGTACAAAGCTCTGGCTCCTGCAGACTATTTGTCCAACCTAGATCTGCACCAAGGTGCGGAGCTTTCATTATGGGGCTGGAGGAAGTGTTTTGACGTTATGCCCCTTGTACTCTATTGAGAACTATAATTCCCTCTGCATGGTGGCAGATGGGACTTGCGCTTTTTTCATTCTTATGCCCTGTACACACGATCGGACATTTCGACAACAAAATCCTGGATTTATTTTGGACGGATGTTGGTTCAAACTTGTCTTGCATACACAAGGTCACACAAATGTTGTTGGAAATTCCGAACGTCAAGAATACGGTGACGTACAACACAAACGACGAGCCGAGAAAAATAAAGTTTAATAGCCAGTGCGGCTCTTCTGCTTGATTCCGAGCATGCGTGGAATTGTGTGCATTGGAATTGTGTACACACGATCGGAATTTCCGACAACGGATTTTGTTGTTGTTAAATTTGAGAACCAGCTCTCAAATTTTTGAGGCCTACACACGGTCCGATGGGGCCTACACGCGGTCGGAATTTCCGACAACAAGCTCACAACGAACATTTGTTGTCGGAAATTCCCACCGTGTGTATGCGGCATTAGATTCCTGGGAAATGTTGAAGGTGTGTGGGTGCGGAGCCACTGACAGCTGCGCCAAATTCACAAAATGACAGAATCTGGCCGAGCAGAGAACCCCAGATTCTGTAAGGAGGGGGCAGTTTGGGCATGGGTGGTTGTGGACTCTGACCATGTTTCATGTTACACACTCTAAATATGGACAGAAAGATGGACAAAGATTTTAAGCATCAATGAAGAGTGGTCTGGCCAATTTAAAATGTGTTTGATTGTTTTTTTATCATTAAAGTGGTAATAAACTCTACCTTCTTGTTTTAAATGGTCCCTATGCATGTTCATGCCATAATTTGCTAGTATGCACCACATAATAGCACATTATGGTAAACTTCCTTTTTAAATGCAGCCCTCTAGTGGCACGCTGTCACCGCTGCCAGTACTACCATATTCATCCGGTCTTCCTTCTGGGTTCATGCTCTCCGGCTATTTAAATGGACAGGCCACGATATCATCACAATTGCGGCACAGCACTCTCTGCATTGATGGCCCACTCTGTGCCCTGAATGCAGAGCTACTGTTCATGTAGGGGGAGTAATCACAAGCTACAGCCACTATAAATATCTTCTAAACGGCGCAAGTGTACAAGGTATTCACAGTGCCTACAGGTCAGCCTTATTATAAGCTGCAGATACAGTGCCTTGAAAAAGTATTCATACCCCTTTAAATTTGCCACATTTTGTCATGTTACAACCAAAAATGTAAATGTATTTTATTGGGATTTTATGTGATAGCTCAACACAAAGTAGCACATAATTGTGAAGTGGATGGAAAATGAGAAATGGTCTTCAATTTTTTTTACAAATAAACATATGAAAAATGTGGCGTGCATTTGTATTCAGCCCCCCTGAGTCAATACTTTGTAGAACCTCCTTTCACTGCCATTATAGCTGCAAGTCTTTTTGGGGATGTCTCTACCAACTTTGCACATCTAGAGAGTGACATTTTTGCACATTCTTCTTTGCAAAATAGCTCAAGCTCTGTCAGATTGGATGGAGAGTGTCTGTGAACAGCAATTTTCAAGTCTTACCACAGATTCTCAATTCGATTTAGGTCTGGACTCTGACTGGGCTATTCTGGCTTTGATCTAAACCATTCCATTGAATCTCTGGCTGTATGTTTAGGGATGTTGTCCTTCTGGAAGGTGAACCTCCACCCCAGTCTCAAGTCTTTTGCAGACTTTAACAGGTTTTCTTCTAAGATTGCCCTGTATTTGGCTCCATCCATCTTCCCATCAACTCTGAACAACTTCCCTGTCCCTGCTGAATAAAAGCATCCCTACAACATGTTTCACGGTGCGGATGGTGTGCTAAGAGTGATGTGCACTGTTAGTTTTCCACCACACATAGCATTTTGCTTTTAGGCTAAAAAGTTCAATTTTGGTCTCACCAGAGCACCTTCTTCCACATGTTTTCTGTGTCCCTCACATAGCTTCTCGCAAACTGCAAACGGGACTTCTTATGGCTTTCTTTCAACAAGGGCTTTCTTCTTGCCACTCTTCCATAAAGACCAGATTTGTGGAGTGCATGATGGAATGCACCTGAGATTGTGGATCTCTGCAGCTCCTCCAGAGTTACCATGGGCCTCTTGGCTGCTTCTCTGATTAATGCTTTCCTTGCTCGGACTGTCAGTTTAGGAGGACAGCCATGTCTTGGTAGGTTTGCAGTTGTGCCATACTCTATCCATTTTCAGATGATGGATTGAACAGTGCTCTGTGAGAAGTTCAAAGCTTGGTATATTTTTTTAAAACCTAACCCGACTTTAAACTTCTCCACAACTGGTGTGTTCCTTGGCCTTCATGATGCTGTTTGTTCACTAAGGTTTTCTAACAAACCTCTGAGGGCTTCACAGAACAGCTGTATTTATACTGAGATTAAAATTACACACAGGCGGACTCTATTTACTAATTAAGTGACTTCTGGATGCAATTGGTTCTACTACATTTTAGTTAGACGTATCAGAGTAAAGAGGGCTGAATACAAATGCACACCACACTTTTCACATATTTATTTGTTAAAAAAAAATTGAAAACCATTTATCGTTTTCCTTCCACTTCACAATTATAGCCTCTTTGTGTTGGTCTATCACATAAAATACATTTATGTTTTTGGTTGTAACATGACAAAATTCAAGGGGTATGAATACTTTTTTAAGGCATTGTACATGTATAAAATAAGAATTTACTGCCATTTTAAAGCTGTTTGAACTCCTTTAACCACTACCCATATGTCGCTGGACTTTCGTGGTTATACCGGGATGATGTCTGCAGCTGCACATAGTAAAATGTATGTAGTTTGTCGTTGTTGCATGGGCGTGCACAATTTTAAAGCGTGACACTATTTACTCAGGGTAACTTCATCTTTTATATTTTACAAAAAAACTGGGTTATGTATTGTGCTTTATTTGCATTAATATTCCAAAAAGTGCTGTTTTGTTTTTACAAAAAATTGCGTTTGAAAAAACACTGCGCAAATACTGTGTCACATAAAAATTACAAAACCCACCAGTTTATTTTCTAGGGCCTCTGCTTTAAGAAAATATATATAATGTTTGGTGGTTCTAAGTACTTTTCTAGCAAAAAATACTGATTGTTACATGTGAACAAAAAGTGACAGAAAAGTCCGGGACTGGAAGTAGTTAAAGCGGAACTTTACCCAAAATAAGAAGTTCTTTCTGCTTGTTTGCTTCTCCACCACTCCACTCCACTTTTTGAAGGGGAACAGGTACTTGGTTTTGACAGGTACCTGCTCCCACTTCCGGTCAGATTTCCCCCCCTTTTCCCCCCCGCAGCCTTCTAGGACACTTTGCAGGTCCCAGAACACTGCAGGACCATTCACAAAGCGCAACACAGCTCGCGCATGCACACTAGGAAACCAACTGTGAAGCTGGAACTTCACTGCAGGTTTCATTTACTTAAGATGCCGGAGCCTGGACCTGACCCTGATTGAAGAATCTGTTTGGGTGAGGATATCGCTGGATCCCTGGACAGGTAAGTGTCCTTATATTAAAAGTCAGCAGCTACAGTATTTGTAGCTGCTGACTTTTAATTTTTTTGGGGGGAGACTGGAGCTCCTCTTTAAGATTTTGGTCTGGCGCTCCTTCTGTTGGTTACTACTGCAGAGCTCAAAGTTTTTCTAAAGACTTAAGGTTTTTCACCGTAATCCATTCTATGCATTAAGGTGAAAAACCTTTTGTGCTGCAGCTCCCCCCAGCCCCCCCTTCTTCTTACCTGAGCCCAATCTGATACAGTGAGATGCGTGAGAGCAGCGGCTCCCGCCGCTGTCTCCCTTTTCATTGGACAGCCAATGGCTCCTGCAGCTGTCAATCAAAGTCTGTGACACAGTCGGGGGGCAGGGCCGAGTCCTGCTGTCTGTGTCAATGGATGCAGCTGCAGGACTCAGGAGCGAGCACACATGGGTGCCCCCATGGAAAGTGGCTTTTTTTGTGGGGGTACCCGCCGAAGAGGAGGGTCCTGGAGCTCTGGCAGGGGACCCCAGAAGAAGAGGATTGGGGCTGCTCTGTGCAAAACCATTGCACGGAGGAGGTAAGTATATATGTTTGTTATTTTAATTTTTTTTTTAAATACAAGGCTTTAATTTCACTTTGAGGATGTTTTGGGGTTTTTTTTTACTGATTTTATACTTCTGGAATGTAAAGCAAACCTTTCAATTTGGGAAATTATTGGGAGGTAAAATACTGAAAATATAGTATTGACCCTGAAGGATGCAAAAGTGGATACAATAAATCCCCCAAAAAAGAAATTGAATAACACACAAAAAAAATAATTCCTTGCCCATTTCTACATGGTGTTTATGCAGCATTTGTTCCTGAAAGCTTATTAAAAAGAATAAATAACTTAAAAATTATAGTGGCTTACGTGAACAGGCATGGAAGACAGCATCTGAAACCTTTCACAAACATTTTGGTGAAATATTATTTCCTCACATCCTTCCTGCAGTTAAAACTAGGCCCCCAGCAGAATCATTATGAATTGTTATGCATACATTTTTTTTTTTAATTCACGCTTTTGAGAAATGCGGCTTTTCTTCCAGTATGCGTCACAGCTCTTCTCACTCAGCCGACGCTCTTAATGGTTTGTGTTGAGGACCTTATGTAATGGGAGAGCAGACAGATGAATCCTGCACATTAAACCATGCTGCCGTGACTTATTAGGTCAAAGTCCCACGTTCTTAAAAACACACTAGTGGCTGAATGTATAAAGCAGAACTCTATTCAAAAATGAACAGGATAAAAATAAATAGCCCCTTTTATGATAAAATAACAACACCAGCTTTTTGTCCTGATATTTTTTTCGATCCCCCAAAGTACTTCTTTTCTGCAATTAGATGTCCTCAATCTCATAGACAGAATCATTGAATACAACTTCCTCTGAGTCAAGGCCATCTTGGGCCTGCCTCAAGCCTGTGACTGGACAGTGAGGACGACGCTGGATCCCTGGACTGGTAAATGTCCTTATATTAAAAGTCAGCAGCTACAGTATTTGTAGCTGCTGACTGTTAATTTTGTTTGAACCGCTTTAAGCAATGTACAGTAAAACTAAAGGCTCCTGTATGTCTAAATACGTGCCAAATCCAGTTACTGTGAGATGCATATGTCTTTTAAATGGAAAAAATTGTATAAAATAGTGGGAAGGTTCAACAACAGAGGCACTGCTGTCAAACCAGAAAGCATCGGGCAGGACCGGGGCCAGTGCTAGACGAAGCAAGACCAGCTACTTGCAAATGCAGCCTGTGCAGGGATGCTTTCTCATCTTCTTGCCAATGTTAGCTCCGTTAGTCTCAATTAAAATTAAAAAGTATCAGAACAGGTGGCAAAAAAATCCTCTAGAAAATGGCAAGATGTAATATGAAAGGCTTCAATGGAGTTAACCTGAATGGTCTCAACAAGAATGGATCAGAATTCCAAAAAAAGGAAGAGATCCTGCAATCATAGCTGCATCACCACATAGATAGGCATCACCACATCGATAGGCATCTAGAATATTACATCTTGCCATTTGGGGAGGATTTTTTTGCCCCCTGTTCTGATACTTTTTGATTCAGACTTTTTAAGGTGATCCGCTGGGTCTTTTTGTGTGGGGAGTTTATTGCATCCTTGTGCTATATTGGACGTTTTCATGTGACTGCCCCTGGGAAAGGCATCCATCCTACATCATTTTATGCTGAGTAATTCTATGTATCATACCATTATACCAACCCCCTGAAAAAGATTTACAACTTTGAGTTGAAACACGTTGGGTTTTTTGTAAACTTTAAGCACTGAAGATGTGCTGTACTGTATATATGGTGGTTTTGAATCTATGTATATTTTCTTTTGTTGTCTTTTATTATGTTGCAGACTATTGTCTGTTTTAAGAAAATGTATTAATAAATATTATGAATTTGAATTCACTTGTTTGTATTCTTGGTGCCAATTATAAATCCAAGGCCACTAATGTACCTTTTTGATACAACTATATAGGGATATGGCACCTTGAAACTACTTTGGGTCTATCAATTGTTCATAGGGTAGATTTAGCGCTGCACTAATTTGGATGGATTGAACATTTTGTTGGATTGGGCTGGGAACTCAACCATGCCCCCCACAACCCCACTTCCCCACGCTATAGGTGGCTCTGCCTCTCTCACTTGCAGGGAGATCACCCAGCGGGGGCATCAGCATCCGGGCACAAGGGAAAAAATGGAGATCGCAGAGAGTACAGCTTACTACGTGCCCTCTCCCACCCATGACTGCATTGCAACCTGGGCACCTGCATTCCCCTTGTCCCTGTCCTATCCCCAGTGGGATCTGCTTATGAGAGCTGATCTACTGGGAGACAAGCTATTTGTAAACATTAAAACCGGATTTCTGTGTTTACAAGTGATAGTGATGAGCAAGGAGCAGAGGCCAAAGCCAGAGGTGGCAGAACTGAGTTCCACCAAGGTCCAGCTGAAGAAAAGCCCTGCCGACAACTGATATTTTAATTATAGGTGGTTCTGGCGAAATATGTTTTCCATATAATTTGGTGGAAAAGTGGGAAGACATTGAGTGTCCATGTATAGAGGGGCCTCTCCTCCATCTCACCCCAGTAGACATTTGACTTGGGTATACTTGGTCTGTGAAACCATCATAGGATAGAAATAGTTACCTATGAAGGATGCCACGGCTGTGAAGGAACTCCAGTCCACAAGATGTTTCGGCCACGATGAATGAAAGACAGAAACCTAAGCTACAGGCACAGGGAGGCAGGGGCAGGAAGAAACTAGTTCAGTCTCAATAACCGTTCCACCTGGGACTAGGGCAATTTCTGGTGCAGTCCTTTTTAAGATACCAAACTCAAGATCCTGCTGGGAAAACCCCCCTAGAGGATCCAGGCTGACCCATTAAAAAGGGATAGGACCCTCCAATGCCTTCTCTGTTATGCTTTAACCATTTAAGGACCGAGCCTCTTTCTGAGATTTGTTGTTTACAAGTTAAAAACTGTCTTTTTTGCTAGAAAATTAGAGCCCCCAAACATTATATATATTTTTTTCTAACACCCTAGAGAATAAAATGGCGGTCCTTGCAATACTTTCTGTCACACCGTATTTGCGTAGCGGTATTACAAGCGCACTTTTTTTGGAAAAAATACACTTTTTTGAATTAAAAAATAAAACAACAGTAAAGTTAGCCCAATTTTTTTCATATTGTGAAAGATAATGTTACGTCGAGTAAATTGATACCCAACATGTTACGCATCAAAATTGCGCCCGCTCATGGAATGGTGACAAACTTTTACCCTTAAAAATCTCCATAGGTGATGTTTAAAAAATTCTACAGGTTGCATGTTTTGAGTTACAGAGGAGGTCTAGGGCTAGAATTATTGCTCTCGCTCTACCTTGCAGCGATACCTCACATGTGTGGTTTGAACACCGTTTTCATATGCAGGAGCTACTCACGTATGCGTTCGCTTCTGCACGCGTGCACGGTGGGACGGGCGCGTTTAAAAAAAAAAAATTCTTATTTATTTTACCTTTTATTTTTTTATTTTTACACTGTTCTTTAAAAAAAAAATTGTGTCTCTTTTATTCCTATTACAAGGAATGTAAACATCCCTTGTAATAGAAAAAAAGCATGATAGGACCTCTTAAATATGAGATCTGAGATCAAAAAGACCTCAGATCTCATATTTACACTAAGATGCAATAAATGCAATGATATGGAGATGGGTGGGGGCCATCTTCCCTTCACTCGTCTCCATACCAAGCCAGGGAAGGATCTGATCGCCTCCGCCGCTACCGGCGGCTCCGGTAGGCAGTGGAGGGCTCCAGTAAGGGGCGGTGGGCACCAGAGCGCGGCGGGGGGGAGGCCCTCCCGCTGCCAATAAGAAAGATCTCGCGGTGAATCCGCAGCAGAGACCACTTTTATCTGAAAGCTGCCCACTCGCTGATGAAGAGGATACCAGGTTATGGCAGCTACAGTGCCTTGCAAAGTATTCACCCCCTTGGCATTTTTCGTGTTTTGTTGCCTCACAACCTGGAATTAACATGGATTGTTTGAGGATTTGCATCATTTAATTTACAGAACATGCCCACAACTTTGAAGATTTTTTTTTTTGTGTAACGAACAACAAATAGGACAAAATAACAGAAAAAGTCAATGTGCATAACTATTCACCCCCTAAAGTCAGTACTTTGTAGAGCCACCTTTTGGGGCTATCACAGCTCCAAGTCACTTTGGATAAGTCTCTATGAGCTTGCCACATCTTACCACTGGGATTTTTGCCCATTCCTCTTCGCAAAACTGTTCCAGCTCCTTCAAGTTGGATGGTGTGCGCTTGTGAACAGCAATCTTTAAGTCTGACCACAGATTTTCTATTGGATTGAGGTCTGGGCTTTGGCCATTCTAACACATTTACATGTTTCCCCTTAAACCACTCAAGTGTTGCTTTAGCAGTGTGTTTGGGGTCATTGTCCTTCTGGAAGGTAAACCTCCGTCCTAGCCTCAAATCATACACAGACTGGTACAGGTTTTGCTCAAGAATAGAACCACCCCCACAGTGAAACATGGTGGTGGCAGCATTATGCTGTGGGGATGTTTTTCAGCAGTCGGGACTGGGAAACTGCTCAGAGTTGATTGAAAGGTGGAAGGTGATAAATACAGGGATTTTCACTGTGGGGATGGTGTTCTTTGGGTGATGTGATGTGTTGGGTTTGCACCAGACATAGCGTTTTCTTTGATGACCAAAAAGTTAAATTTTAGTCTCATCAGACCAGAGCACCTTCCTCCATACATTTTGGGAGTGTCCCACATGCCTTTTCGCAAACTCAAAACATGCCATTTTGTTTTTTGCTGAAAGTAATGGCTTTCTTCTGGCCACTCTGCCGTAAAGCCCAACTCTGTGGAGCGTACAGCTTATTGTCATTCTATGTACAGATACTATAGTCTCTGCTGTGGAACTCTGCAGCTCCTCCAGGGTTACCTTAGATCTCTGTGCTGCCTCTCTGATTAATGCCCTCCTTGCCCGGTCTGTGGGTTTTGGTGTGCGTCTGTCTCATAGCAGGTTTGCGGTTGTGCCATGTTCTTTCCATTTGGTTATGATAGATTTGATGGTGTTCCTAGGGATCATCAAAGATTTGTATATTTTTTTTATAACCCAACCCTGACTTGTACTTTTCAACAACATTGTCCCTTGTTTGGAGAGTTCATTGGTCTTTATGGAAGTGTTTGGTTAGTGGTGTCTCTTGCTTAGGTGTTGCAGCCTCTGGGGCCTTTCAAAAAGGTGTGTATATGTAATGACAGATCATGTGACACTTAGATTGCACATAGGTGGACATAATTTCACTAATTATGTGACTTCTGAAGGTAATTGGTTGCACAAGAGCTTTTTATGGGCTTTATAACAAAGGGGGTGAATACATACGCACATGCCAATTATCAGTTCTATATTTCTGAAAAATAGTTTTATGCTATATATTTTTCTAATTTTACTTCCCCAACTTAGACTATTGTGTTCTGATTCATGACATATAATTCATATTAAAAAAACATTGAACTAAAGGCTGTAATGTAACAAAATAGGTAAAAAGCCAAGGGGGTGAATACCTTTGCAAGGCACTGTAGCTGCTGCCATAACAACGACATGTCAGGCTCCTTCAGAGTCTCAGTATAGCTGTCTGCCTGTACATCCTGTATGGCCAGAGGGTTACTGAAGAGCAGGAAGAGTTAGTGAACTACGAGGGTGCTCACCAGCGCCCTGACAGTTAATTGAGAACTACAAGCAAGCAGTCTGTCGCAGTGGCAGACAAGACTTGTAGTTCATTTAATCACAGACCGCTGTGAATAAATAACAGGGCTGTGTGGGTGAAGCCTTACACAATCACGCTCTTTTTCAATTGCGACAGCAGATGTGGGGAGAGGATCCCCTGCCTACTGTCACAGTGAGGGATCGGGGGGGGGGGGCTGCAGGGCTGCTGCATTAGTAACATCTTGTACCCTCAATATGGGTGTAATATGTCACATGGCACTAAAGGTAAACTAATGGTGGTTTCTTGTAAACAGCTGCTGCCATACAAAGCAATGAGAGGCTGACAGTCAGCTACTATTCATAGTTTTACAGGTGTTGCTAGCATTTATAGCCTTGCTGCAGCACTGAGCATGTAAAAGGAAACAGAAACAAGAGTATGTGTGTATATATATGCAACCTGATTAGTCATGAGACTTACTTGTGTTGTAATATGTTGTAATGTTCACCGATTTATGTGGGACATTGTTGTGTGTATGTACACATGCAGCCAATGTTGACCAGGCCAGAATTGAGTTGACGATGGTCTATTTTGTCCAAACCAACTCAATTTTAATTTAACAGCTGAAGACTCTTTGATGTGTTAATCTTATGCAAGTCTATTTGAACATCTCAAAGGGTATTCAGGTGGTATCTCTTCATCTAATCTAATTACATATATCTAAAGGGAACTTGTTGATGTTGATATGCGGGAGTGCAAATTGGGGTGGTTCACGGCTGTTCACGGCTGGGGGTTGTTGTCTGTTTGAAAGACTAAAGCTAATCAAAGTCCTAAATTGAAACGGCCAATCAAATTGCTCAGCCATTCAATGCCTGGTGAATATAACACGGCATTCAGTCTATAGGTTTGGGTAAGTGAGGCTTGTCTGTGTATGAGGGAGGCTTGTCTGTGCATGGCTGGGAAGACTGAATTATATGGGAAGACTGAATAATATGGGTCTCTGAATTATATTTCCTCTGTCGGATTTCTTTGTCATCTGTGGACTTTGGACTTTGTTCTGTGTTGGAAGTCAATAAACTGCATCTCTCTGGAAGAATTGGGTTGCTGCGGAAGAGTACTTACATCATCATTATAATAATACCTAAATATTAATTATCATACCCACTCTACATCATATCACACTATATCCACCCAATATACCCGATCACTACAACTTGATGGTGGCATTGTCGAGTGGAGAATAGTCTGAGAGAAAATTAAATAAATCCGCTCCACAGACCTATTCCATCACAAAGCAGGCAGTGAGGCGGGTTTGGAAGGAGGCATAGAGCTGCATGAGGAAGGGGCACCATGCTCCCATCTCCAGGGCATGCTGCTCTACTTCAATGCCATAGGTGGATTGAGTCTTGATTACGGCCTTGATGGTCACCTTCTGCTGGCTCTTTTGGTGGGTAGCCAGAACAACCTAAAGGAGAGCGAAGATAACAATCATTGGGGTCTTTTGGTACGGAAAGGGGTTTTGAGGACTGAGGCAGGGTGTAACAGGGGAGTAAATGAGCACTTACCCTTCCATAGCTTCCTTCATCGACCACATGATGCAACGTGAAGCTTTACAGAGTTATCCTCATGTCACAGCTTGGTGTGGTTGAGTCATATCTGGTGGTTTCATCGGAATTGTCCTGAAGGCCCTGGACAGATATTCACCATGCTTAAGGTGGTGTCAAGGGTTCCAGCCTCAGCCGAGGCAACATGGGATGGGCTGCAAGGTCCTGAAAAGACACTCACAGTGCTCAGATTGGTAATGGATGTTCCATCTTCAGCTGGACATGCAGGGGTGCAATATGCTGAAAGTTGTGAATTGACCTCCATGATACTGGAAGTGCTGATGTTTGTCCCAGCCTTAGCCAAGGTGGGTCCTGGCAGGGCTTTGACACCCTGAGCATTCTGGATATGACTGGTGGTGATCATTATCTCCAGAATTGGTGGCAGTTACCTCAACCGAGATGACAAGAAGGGACGCAAGGCACTGAAATGACACAGATGTTCATATTGGTATCGGTGGATCCAGTCCTAGGTGGATGTGCAGGGCTGCATAGCCCTGAAGGTGCTGAAGAAACCTCCATCATGCTGGAGGTGCTGGTGTTAGTCGCAGACTTACCCAAGGTGGGACTGGCAGGGCTATGATGCCCTGAGGATTGTGAAGATGGCAGGTGGTAATAGCCATCATCGTCATCTCTGGGTATGCAACGTCCAAAGAACCGGCCCTGGGCAGGACTAGGCGTGGCCAGGTGAAGGCTGACAAGCTACAAGCTTGTAAATCAGCAGTCAAAATTCTGATAGCCACTAACACCGCAACATCCTCTCATCCTACTCTAGTGCAAGCAGCACTCCCAGGCTTCATGGGAGTGACAACTCTGCTCTGAATTCAGGAGCAGTGTAGCATTGTTGCCACACCATCACAGTAAGCTGCATCAGGTGGACTTCACTGGCAGGATCATCCTGCGGCACATATTTTTCAATGAGAGGCCATAGTTTAGATCTTAAAGCAAACCTGTGCCTAGAGAAATAGATGTTACTACTGACTTACTTTTTAATTTGCTAGCGGTCTGGTAATCATACTCATCCGCTAACTTAAAATAAACCTATGCCCATACAGAGAATAACAACAGGCTACTTTTAAAGTTGAACTTCAGGCAACAGCTAAACACACAGATGAAATACGTGTAAGGGAGCTGTTCTTCCAGACAAAAAAATTATTGTATTTCTTTCCATCCAGTCCTGAGATTTACATGCTCTGTCACATACCACAGCACAGCCCTGTCTAGCAACGAAGAAAACCTGAATTTTATCTGCTGCAGTTTTACAGTACTCTCACTTACTGGTTTCCTCCTCATCCTGTGACTGTACAGTGAAAGGAGAAGCAGCAGACTTTATGAGCTCATCCCTTTCCACTTTCCCTCTATCAGAAAGTCCGTTGCACATCACCACACATAACTGGTTTCTTATACTGCTTCTCCCTCCCCCTCTCTGAGATCTGCTGAACAGGGACTGTAAGATGCTGATACCAGGGCAAATTTGGGTACTTAGACTGGCTGAATTTAAACAATATATATTTAATGATATATTTTTGCAGTATTTTTTGCCCTTTATGACTGCCTGGATTTCAGCTTTAAACTAGAACCTGTTTCAAGAGACAACAGTATGTAGGAGGAGGTTGGTAGTGGGAGATGAAGCCATTGGGAGAGCTCCGGAAAGTCTCTGACACTGGCACGGCTTGATAAATAGAGCCAATAATGGATGGAGTTAAGCAGACCTACAAATTGTATCCATGCTTATTTATGGAGTGAGATGTGTATTGCTTGTGCAGCATGAGGATGGGAGAATAATGAGACCCATAAAGTTCTGATTATCTGTTATCAGAGCATTATGAATATCCGCTCTCATTACAAAGAGATGTTTTGTTAATTAGAAAGTGGGAGGATTGTAAATCATGGCAGAGCGGAGCACATCTATTTGTTCTACAGGAGCACGGCCTTAGCAGAATGTCAATGAATGCATACCATTGCAACCTTAAAGGGAGCCTTCCAGGGCAGAAATATGAAAGTTGCTGACTTCTTTTGACATTGCAAGCTTCAGGGTTTTCAGATGTTTCCTTGCTGGAGAGTCTGGAACAGGCATGCGGCCAGTGAACAGTCAGGGCACCTTTGCTGTGCATTATATTTAAAGAAAACCTGAACTGAGAGTAACATCTAAGGGGATGCAAACCCCATCACTAAAATCTCATATAAACTTTAACATGTTAATCTCATTTCAAAAGTCATTGTTAATATTTTCAAACCGGCAGCTTTCATTAAATTAATCCTTGGTGATCCTGCCATGTTGGTCCTTGTTCAGGCACTTCCTGACAAATCTGTGTCTCTGTTTCACAATTATGCTCTTGTGTTGTCACCCTGGCCATCTTCCAAAGGAGACTAGAAAATGGCCATTCCAACCCATATACAGTGCTTTGAAAAAGTATTCATACCCCTTTTCCACATTTTGTCATGTTACAACCAAAAACGTAAATGTATTCTATTGGGATTTTATGTGATAGACCAACACAAAGTGGCACATAATTGTGAAGTGGAAGGAAAATGATAAATGGTTTTCCAAATTTTTTACAAATAAATATGTGAAAACTGTGGCGTGCATTTGTATTCAGCCCCCTTTACTCTGATACCCCTAACTAAAATCAAGTGGAAGCAATTGCCTTCAGAACTCACCTGATTAGTAAATAGAGTCCACCTGAGTGTAATTTAATCTCAGTATAAATACAGCTGTTCTGTGAAGCCCTCAGAGGTTTGTTAGAGAACCTTATTGAACAAACAGCATCATGAAGGCCAAGGAACACACCAGACAGGTCAGGGATAAAGTTATAGAGAAGTTTAAAGCAGGGTTAGGTTATAAAAAAAATCATAAGCTTTGAACATGTCACAGAGAACAAATTAATCCATCATTCCAAAAATGAAAAGAGTATGACACAACTGCAAACCTACCAAGATATGACCGGCCGGGCAAGCAGATCAATAATCAGAGAAGCAGCCAAGAGGTCCATGGTAACTCTGGAGGAGCTGCAGAGATCCACAGTTCAGGTGGAAGAATCTGTCCACAGGACATTAGTCGTGCACTCCACAAATCTGGCCTTTATGGAAGAGTGGCAAGAAGAAAGCCATTGTTGAAAGAAAGCCATAAGAAGTCCTGTTTGCAGTTTGCGAGAAGCCATGTGGGGGACACAGCAAACAGGTGGAAGAAGGTGCTCTGGTCAGATAAGACCAAAATGTAACTTTTTGGCCCAAAAGCAAAACGGTATGTGTGGCAGAAAACTAACACTGCACATCACCCTAAACACACCATCCCCAAGGTGAAACATGGTGGTGGCAGCATCATGTTGAGGGGATTCTTTTCATCAGCAGGGACAGGGAAGCTGGTGAGAGTTGATGGGAAGATGGATGGAGCCAAATACAGGGCAATCTTAGAAGAAAACCTGTTAGAGTCTGCAAAAGACTTGAGACTGGGGCAGAGGTTCACCTTCCAACAGGACAACATCCCTAAACATACAGCCAGAGCTTCAATGGAATGGTTTAGATCAAAGCATATTAATGTGTTAGAATTGCCCAGTCAAAGTCCAGACCTAAATCTAATTGAGAATCCGTGGCAAGACTTGTAAATTACTGTATACAGACACTCTCCATTCAATCTGACAGAGTTTTTTGGTATTTTGCAAAGAAGAATGGGCAAAAGTTTCACTCTCTAGATGTGCAATGCTGGTAGAGACATCCTCAAAAAGACTTGCAGCTGTAATTGCAGCAAAAGGTGGTTCTAAAAAGTATTAACTCAGGGGGCTGAATACATATGCATGCCGCACTTTATAGTATTTGATATTTATTTGTAAAAAGTTTTGAAAAACATTTACCACTTTCCTTCTACATCACAATTATGTGCCACTTTGTGTTGGTCTATCACATAAAATCCCAATAAAATACATTTACGTTTTTTGGTTATAACATGACGGAACATGTGGAAAATTTCAGGGGGTATGAATACTTTTTCAAGGCGCTGTAACTGAAGTATGGTCCATACCTCCCAACTTTCCAAGCTAAGTGAGGCTATGTTTTCCCCACTCAGTCATGCAACACTGTACCAAAACAACATTTTTATCATTTTTTTCATACAAATAGAGCTTTCTTTTGGTGGTATTTAATCACCATTGGGTTTTTTATTTTTTGCAAGTGAAAAAACTGCGAAAATTTTGAAAAAAAACCCACTTTTTTTTTTTAGTTTCTATGATAAAATTTTGCAAATAAGTCTTTTTTGTTCATAAATTTGGCCCAAAATTTATACTGCTACATATCTTTGGTAAAAATAACCCAAATTAGTGGATATTATTTAGTCTCTGTGAAAGTTATAGAGTCTACAAGCTATGTTGCAAATCATTGAACATTAATCACACCTGATCACACCTGATGCACTGACGGCATTTCTTAAGGCCCTGAAATGTCAGGAAAGTAAAAATATCCCCCAAATGACCCCTTTTTGAAAAGTAGACAATCAAAGGTATACAGTAAGAGTCATGGTGAGTTTTTTTTCCTTGTCAAAAGAAGTTTATTGAGTATACAATGTTATAAAGATACATAAAGTAAATTTACAAGGATCTATAAAGTAAGCTCATTGTTTTACAGTAGGGTTTATATAGGTAAATATCATGAAATTTCAAATATTAAACATTGGGTTCACGTAAACCTAAATTAAAGATATATATCATTTCCTTAGTTACTTTTGTAGGTATTTAAATGATTTATACCTACTATACATATTGTTTACAAGTAGAGTGTATATAGGTCAAATAAATTCTGATAATGAGCTTTAATCGTAAGGTGGAGAAAAGGAAAGAGAAAGAAGAAAAAGGGTTGAAAGGTAGAGGTATGGTCCACAAGGTTGTCCCGCTCGTCAGTTTATTATTCTTTTTAGTTCTCTTTGAAGCCTTAGAATGGGTGTCTCTGTAAGTCATTTAATCTGTTACCATGGCAACAGGACAGAGTCATTGAAGTTTGACAGGAACTGTTGTTTTATCCAAGGATGCCAAAGTTTTTCAAATTTTGGAATTTGGTTTTGATCGATGGCTACCATCTTAGCATGGGACATTGTATTATTCATTCTGTGAATTATTTCTGCTAGTACCAATGTAGGGGATTTCCATGCTTTGGCCACTGTTTGTTTTGCAGCCGTTATTAGTTGGATCATAAGTTTGAATTGAGAGAGTGTTAACCATTCCGGTTTTAGATTAAGTAAAGTTAAATATGGATCTGGTTGTATTATTTTTTAAAATATTTTAGATGCAATCACGAAGACTTCCTTCCAGAAGATTTGGATTACTGGGCACGTCCACCATATGTGTAAATATGTGCCTATTGCTGGGCATCCTCGAAAACAAAGAGCTGAGGTATTAGGTGAATATTTTGCCACTCTAGCGGGTACAAGGTACCAGCGAGTTAGGACTTTATAATTTGTCTCCAGTGCTAAGATGTTGGGTGAAGATGACTCAGATGTGAGCCATATGTTAGACCAGTCTGTGTCTTCTAAAGTTCGTCCCAGGTCCTCCTCCCACCTCTGAACGTAAGAGGGTCTATTAAGATTTGCTACTCCATATAATTGATTATAAAGTGATGAAATTGTACCTTTAGCAAATGGATCTTTTGTACAGATTGATTCAAAAATGGATAATTGGGATAATGGTGTATCCCCCTTTAGGAATGGTGTATAGAAATTTTTGATTTGGAGATATCTAAATATCTCAGAGTTTGGTAGATCATATTTTTCTCTAAGCGATGGGAATGAAAGGAATGATTTAGATGCTATGAAGTCATTTAGTGTCTGAATGCCTGATGTTGTCCAAGCTTTAAAAGAATTTGGGTAGATCCATGCCGGGTAAAAGGCCGGATTTCTGATAAAAGAAAGGAGAGGATTGTGTGGAGATTGTAACTGATATTTGGTTTTTAGTTTATCCCAGAGAGATAAGAAGTGTTTAGTTATGGGATTATGAATTTTAAAGCGGTCTTTAGGATCAAGCCATAATAAATTTGATATTAATAGAGGGTCATTTTCTGAAGCCTCTATAAATACCCATAATGGGATTTCCTGTTTTGCATGGTATTTGGACAGACTGGCCAAATGTGCTGCTCTGTAGTAGTTAGTAAAATTAGGGTATCCCAGGCCTCCTTTATTTTTGGGAAGATGTAGTGTGTGTATAGGTATACGTGGTTTAGAAGAGCCCCATATAAACGAAGTTGCTCTTTTTTGTACTATTCTCAAAAAATAGGAAGGAATTGGAATAGGGAGAACTCTGAATAGATAAAGCAATTTGGGTAGAATAGTCATTTTGATTGCATTAATCTTCCCTATCCAGGATAAAGGAAGTTGCGACCATTGTTTTATTAGATTTGTGATCTGTCTTAATACAGGAGGATAATTGGTTGAGAATAAGTCAGAATGAGATGCTGTTAAATGAATTCCAAGATATGGGATTGATTTTTCTGCCCATGTGAATGGGAGTGCAGCCCTAGCCGGGATCAATTCCATGTTTGTGAGTGAAATATTAAGCACTAGGCATTTCTTAGGATTAATCATAAGGCCGGATAGGGCTGCAAATCCATCAAGAGCTGGTATTAAGTTAGGACCAGAGACCTGTGGTGATGATAGAAAAAGTAATATATCGTCTGCAAATATACATAATTTGTGTGTAATACCTCCTACTTCAATGCCAGTTATAGTTTGGTTTGTTCTGATGTATTGGGCCATGGGTTCGAGTATAAGGGCAAATAATAAGGGAGATAATGGGCAACCCTGTCGGGTACCTCTTTCGATATTAAAGGCTTCAGATTTGTATCCAGCATATTTTATATAGGCTTTGGGTTTATTATATAATGCTTTGATCCATGTTAAAAAGTGGGGTCCAAAACCCCATTTTTGTAATGAATATTGCATATATTGCCAGGATACTGTGTCAAATGCCCTCTTAATATCGAGAGATAGAAAACATAAAGGGATTTTCCGTTTTTTAGCAATATGTGCCAATAACACTGCCCTGCGTATATTATCGCCTGCCTGTCTATTTGGCATGAAGCCTACTTGATCTCTATGTATTAATTTTCCTATAATGCTATTGAGGCGTTTTGCTATTATTTTTGCTAATAATTTAATATTGAGGTTTAACAGAGAGATAATTCACACAGGAAGTATCATCAGAAAGGGGTTTTGGGATCATACAAACAATTGCCATTAGTGTTTCTTGCCGAAAAGAATGTCCATCTAGAAGATTGTTAAAAGTTTCAGTGAGAATGGGAGAGAGTATTTCTGAGAATGTTTTATAGTATAAAGCCGAGTAGCCGTCTGGGCCTGGTCTTTTGTTAAGTTTTAGGTCTTTTATGGCGTTAGCAACTTCATCTATAGTTATAGGCTCATCCAAACTGCTTTTTTGATTCTGAGATAATTCAGGTAAGGTTATTTTTGAGAAGAAGGATTCAGCCTCTGTAGGATTAAATTCATTGTTTGTCTTGTATAAAGTTGCGAGATGTGAGTGAAATTTATGGACTATTTTAACTGGATTACAAGTGTAAACATTTTTTGATAATTTCAAACGTATTGGTTTGAAAGATTTGTTAGTTGAATTTAATGCCCGAGCCAAATATGTACCTGGTTTGTTTGTATTCATGTAGAAATTGTGTTTGGAGCGTTTGAGGGATTTATCAACTGACTCAGTGAGAAATAGATCGTATTCCAATCTAGATTTTTCCAGATGAGATTTTGTACTCTGAGATGGATTATCTTGAAATGATATGTAGGCTGCATTAAAATTGAGTTCTAGTTTTTTTGCTAGATTTTTACGTTCCCGTTTAAATAGTGCCATTTGTCTTTGTATTGTACCACGCAAGACAGGCTTATGAGCTTCCCACAGTGTTATTGGGGAGATGTCTGTTGTATTATTAATTGATATGTATTCCTTTAAAGATTGTTCAATGGCCATCTGATGTAGTGGGTGTTTGAGGATTATGTCCGGTAAGTACCACGTTGGGTCATGCGCTTTTGGTATGGCTGAGGCTATAGTAGTGTATACTGCATTATGGTCAGACCACGGAATCGGAATTATATCTGATGCAATAATTTCTGGTATCATTCCTATTGTTAGAAAAATATGATCTATTCTGGTGAAGGTTTGATGAGGGTGCGAGAAATAAGTGAATTTCTTTTTCATTGGGTTACTTTCTCTCCATGAATCTACCAGATTGTATTTGGAAAGAAGTTGAGAAAAAGGTAATCTAGAGGTTATTTTGGATGGTGTAAAAGGTGATTTATCTAGAAATGGGAGGAGGACCTGGTTCGAATCCCCACACATTATCACTGTTCCTATTTTGTGTGTATTAATCACTTGTAATATATGTGAGAGGAATGGTGTAGGTTGTTTGTTAGGAGCGTAGTAGGAAATCACCGTGATTGCTGTATCCATTATATAACCCATGAGTATCAGGTATCTACCTTCTGGGTCTTTAATTTCTGATGATAAGGTGAATGGTGTGGATCTGTGAAATGCAATTAGAGTTCCCCTTTGCTTGGTACAGGCAGAAGCCGTGTAAATTTGTTGATAAAAAGGAGAAATATATTTTGGAGTAGAATCTTTGGTGAAGTGTGTTTCTTGGAGGCATACTATGTGAGCCTTCTTGTTATGGAAAGTACGGAAGGCTTTGGTCCTTTTTTGAGGGACATTTATTCCCTGAACATTCAGGGAAAGTATATTTAGTGGTGCCATGGCAATAGATCAAATAGTTTTGACTTACTTTTTGTTATGCAGAGCTGACTGCGCAGATCAACCTGTGTGGACTGAAGAGATGAATAGATAGAAAAGAAACCAGTGAATTCTGGAGTAAAGAGTAAACAAAAAACATATGAGATTAGATGATACATTGTATAAATTATTTTTTGCAAGTAATCACAATTTACCCGTGAAAGAGAATAAATATCTCTCTCAGGGGAATAAGTGCCTTCGTCACACTCCCACATAATATGGTTGGGAGAATGAGGAGGGCTAATGGGGGTACACGGATCTTCCGCTTACAGGAGAGAAGTGCTATGTCAAAAGACATCAAAATGATGTTTCATTAATTGGAGTGCAGAATATAGTTTTTGTTGAAATTATTTATTCCAGGGTGGTTGTATATGGTTAGTCTTGCCCTAGGCTAAATAATTCAGTTAGAAAGGTACTGTTAATAACTATGGTATTGATGAAGATAGTTTGAATTATTTTGGGATTTTAACCCTTTTAGAGTAAACAATTACATATTTTATTCATATGTAACTGTTTAGATATGTTAACTCATAAAATTGAGGTTGTATTGCTTCAGATTAGAATAAACAAAAACATAATTCTAGGAACTAGTTAGGTAATAATATATTTGTTTTAAGAAAAGAAAGAAAAAGCTTCCATTACTTCTGGATTATTGAACATATTTGTCCTAAAAAGTAATAAATCTATTGTTATTACCTGATAATATATAACTGAACAAGAATTTCCTTATTTCACTTATATATTCTAAGGCTATATGAATCAGAAGTAATAAAAAATATAACTGGAATGTAACATGCAGTGTGTGACTATCAGAATGCAGTTACATTCAGTTATAAATACAGGTTTTTTACAGAGAACCATCTCTTAGTATAATAAATGAAGAGATATCAGGAATTAGGATGTCAGTCCATTGAATCTTCTTGGTCCATGGATGATGTGGCATAATGGCCTCTTTTGTGAGAATGATGATTCCCATTTTGTTCTGGAATTTTCTGGGTGCTGCCTGAAGGTGAAGATGATGCCATTCTTCTGCGTGTGGGAGTGTTGCTGCTTGTGGGTTCTGTCAGATTTAATTTTAAAAGGGTTTGTTGTAGTTCATCTGCTGATCTGCTTCTGTAAATTGTACCTTGGTAGTTAAATCTGACTGAAAAGGGGAAACCCCATTGATACATAATGTTGTGGCGTTGCAGTTCCATTAGTTGGGGTTTCATGGATCGTCTTTTAGTAATAGTAAGTTGGGATAGGTCAGCAAAAATGTGATAATTGTGTCCTTGAAAATTAAGTTCCTTTTTTCTCTTGCAGCAATTAGTATTTGTTCTTTCATTCTGTAATAATGAAATTTTGTGATTATATCACGTGGGGGTCCATCTTTCTTTTTGGCTGTGAGGGCTCTGTGTACTCTGTCCAGTTCTAAACGTTCAATAGGGATATCTGGCTTTAGTTCTTGTAATAGAGCAGTAATAGTAGATTGCAGGTCTGTCACAGTTTCAGGTATTCCCCTTATGCGCAAGTTTGAACGTCTGGCTCTATTTTCGTAATCTTCGAGCTTAGTTTGAAGTATTAAATTCTCTTTTTTTAATTGTTCCAATTCTGTTATATTTTCTTGGGTTGTAATTTCAATTTCATCCATTTTTATTTCTAGGGCTGCGGTGCGGTTTCCCAGCTCTCTTATTTCTTTGGTTAGGCTTTTTGTTATTTGGTCTGAGGTTTGTTTTAAAGCCTTATGAAGCATCTTTTCAAATTGTAATAATATTACTGGGGATACTGAGGAGGCTTGTGGAGAAGTTTGTGAGAGGATTTGTTCTGTATCTGACTCAAATGGAGAGTCTTGCTGTGACATTTTCTGTCTGTGAGAGCGCCCTGATGCTGTATCTTGTGAGGTGACTGGAGCTGCTTCAGCTGCAGTGAGTGCCTGTGAGCTCTTTGTGAGGTGATTTTTATTTCTGCCACGGTTTCCTCCCAGTACCATATTTCCTACCCAAACTTTCACAGTTTGTTCCCTGGGGCAAAAAGGTTCAAATGGATACCTTTTGAGCCTGCAGGCTCCGCTTTGTCCTTCTCTTCTCTCCTCAGCGGTGTGGAGCTCTAACAATGCATGTCTGCTCCGCTAGGCTCCGCCTCCTGCCCCCCTGGTGGTGAGTTTTTTTTAAGTTGTAATTTTTCCCCACAATTCTTGGGAAAATTAAGATTTTTTTTTTCACAAAATTGTCATAATAACAAGTTATTTCTCACACACAGCATATGCATACTTCCAATTACACCCCAAAATACATTCTGCTACTCCTCCCGAGTATGGCGATACCACATGTGTGTGACTTTTACACAGCCTGGCCACACAGAGAGGTCCCACATGCAGAGAGCACCATCAGGGGTTCTTGGAGCATAAATTACACATCTAATTTCCTAACAACCTATTACAATTGTGAAGGCCCTGGAGTACCAGGACAATGGAATTACCCATAAAATGACCCCATTTTGGAAAGGAAACACCCCAACGTCTATTCTATGAGGCATAATGATTCTTTTAAACAGTTCATTTTTTTACACAAGTCTTCAGAAAACGTGGAAAGAAAATGAAAATCTTTTTTTTTTTTTTTTTTTTTTTTTTTACACAAAGTTGTCAATTCATAAGATATTTCTAACACATAACATGTATATAGCAAAAATTACACCCCAAAACACATTCTGCTACTCATCCTGAGTATGGCAATACCACTTGTGAGACTTTTACACAGCCAATCCACATACAGAGGCCCAACATTGAAGTAGTACCTTCAGGCGTTCTAGGAGCATAAATTACACATCTCATTTTATTCCTACCTATCACACTTTTGAAGGTCCTTGAGCACCAGGAGTGGAATTACCCACAAAATGACCCTATTTTGAAAAGCAAACACCCCAACGTTTATTCTATGAGGCATGGGCTGCAGATAGATACTCGGGTACTCTGATGGGCTGGTGACAGGTACTCGGTTACTCTGATGGGCTGGTGACAGGTACTCGGGTAGTCTGATTGGCTGGAGATAAATACTCCGGTACTCTGATGGGCTGGTGACAGGTACTCAGGTACTCAGATGGGCTACAGATGGGTACTCTGATGGGCTGGTGACTGGTACTCGGGTACTCTGATGGGTGGTGACGGGTACTCAGATGGGCTGTGACAGGTACTCAGATGGGCTGTGACAGGTACTCAGGTACTCAGATGGGCTGTGACAGGTACTCAGATGAGCTGTGACAGATACTCAGATGGGCTGTGACAGGTGCTCAGCTACTCGTGTGCTCAGATGAACTGTGACAGATACTCAGGTACTCGGGTACTCAGATGGACTGTGACAGGTACTCAGGTACTTGGGTACTCAGATGAACTGTGACAGGTACTCGGGTACTCAGATGGACTGTGGCAGGTACTCAGGTACTCGAGTACTCAGATGAACTGTGACAGGTACTCGGGTACTCAGATGGACTGTGGCAGGTACTCAGGTACTTGGGTACTCAGATGTGCTGTGACAGGTACTCGGGTACTCAGATGGACTGTGACAGGTACTCGGGTACTCAGATGAACTGTGACAGGTACTCGGGTACTCAGGTACTCAGATGGACTATGGCAGGTACTCGGGTACTCAGATGAACTGTGACAGGTACTTAGGTACTCAGATGGACTGTGGCAGGTACTCGGGTACTCAGATGAACTGTGACAGGTACTCAGATGGACTGTGACAGGTACTCAGGTACTCAGATAAACTGTGACAGGTACTTGGATACTCAGATGGGCTGTGACAGGTACTCAGGTACTCGGGTACTCAGATGGGCTGTGACAGGTACTCAGATGGTCTGTGACAGGTACTCAGATACTCAGATGGGCTATGACAGGTACTTTGATAGTTGATGACAGGTACTTTGATGGCTGGTGACAGGTCCTCTTTATTGGGGGGGGCAATCAGTGTGTGTTGGTGTACACTGTGAGCGCTAACGAGATGTTACCGCAATCTCCTTCTCACACACAATCGGTGTGTGAGGAGGAGAACCTGGTAACATCTAGTTACCGCGGTTTGTTGACATTCTGTGACCGGCTGTGATTGGACACAGCTGGTCACGTGGTAAAGAGCCAATTTCATTGGCTCTTTACTGCGATTGGGGTTAGGCTGTGTCAGGGTGACAAGCCTCTTCCCCGATCGCTGCTCTGTGCGCGCCCTAGGAGCATGCACGAGTGCCATGCACATGGGCAGTACATGTAACTGGTTGTGATTGGACACAGCCAGTCACGTGGTAAAGAGCCATTTTTTTTGGCTCTTTACAGGGATCTTGGATGGGCTGTGTCTGAGGAACACATCATCCCCGATCGCAGCGCTGCAGGCCCCCGGGGGCCCGCAGGAGCGTCGAGAAACCGAGGACATCATATGATGCCCACCCAGGATGGGAGATCCCATCTGCAGACATCATATGACTATAGCCTGGTATTGAAGTGGTTAAAGCCACAGGTGATTTTTTTCACCACTTCTTTTCCTTTAGGCTACATTCACATCCTGCACAGCAGCGTCTGGGGTGACCTCCGTCAATAATTTGCAGACTCTTGCTGGTGGTCCTAAACACTGCCTGCCTGTGTGCGAACAGCTGCGCATGGTTTGGGACTGCATGATTGCTGCTGGCACTGGGAAGCTACAGTTCATTGAGGGAACCATGAATGCCAACATGTACTATGACATACTGAAGCAGAGCATGATCCCCTCCCTTCGGAGACTGGGCCACAGGGCTGTATTCACACATAACAACCCCAAACACACCTCCAAGATGACCACTGCCTTGCTAAAAAAGTTGAGGGTGAAAGTAATGGACTGGCCAAACCTAAACCCTATTGAGCATCTGTGGGGCATCCTCAAACAGAAGGTGGAGGAGCGCAAGGTCTCTAACATCCACCAGCTCCGTGATGTCCTCATGGAGGAGTGGAAGAGGACTCCAGTGGCAACCTGTGAAGCTCTGGTGAACTTCATGCCCAAGGGGGTTAAGGCAGTGCTGGAAAATAATAGTGGCCTCACAAAATATTGACACTTTGGGCCCAATTTGGACATTTTCACTTAGGGGTGTACTCACTTTTGTTGCCAGCGGTTTAGACATTAATGGCTGTTTGTTGAGTTATTTTGAAGAGACAGCAAATTTACACTGTTATACAAGCTGTACACTCACTACTTTACATTGTAGCAAAGTGTCAGTGTTGTAACATGAAATGATATAATAAAATATTTACAAAAATGTGAGGGGTGTACTCACTTTTGTGAGATACTGTATAAATATATATATGACACACACACTATATTGTGGGAATTTGCTAAAATGCAGTGCTTTCCATCAACTCAAGTCCTGCTAGGGAAGTAAATTTTCTGGACTTTTGGCCGGCTTTTATTTAAAAGTAAAGTTCTAAATATCTCACAGGGTTACCCTTGCAGGGGAGTTTCAGCATCCCCACGACATCACCACGCCTGACTATCCAAACTTTGTGGTTCCTCAGTCTGTCCCTGCATAGATTCAGCACATTGTCTCAGTTACCTGCAGAGGAACTTTAATGGCATCCCAGTCTTAGTCCCCAGTCATTGTGGAACAGGAAGGGGCCATCCCCAAATTCTTCCCACAAAGTTGGGAGCATGAAATTGCCCAAAATGTCTTGGTATGCTGAGGTCTTAATAGTTCCCTTCACTGGAACTAAGGGGCCAAGCCAAACCCCTAAAAAACAACCCCACACCATAATCCCCCCTCCACCAAATGATTTGGACCAGTGCACAAAGCAAGGTCCATAAAGACATAGATGATTGAGTTTGGGGTGGACGAACTTGACTGGCCTGCACACAGTCCTGGCCGCAACCTGATAGAACATCTTTGGGATGAATTAGAGCGGAGACTGCAAGCCAGGCCTTCTAGTCAAACATCAGTGCCTGACCTCACAAATGCGCTTCTGGAAGAATGGTCAAACATTCCCAAAGACACACTCCTTGTGGACAGCCTTCCCAGAAAAAGTTGAAGCTCTTATAGCTGCAAAGAGTGGGCCAACTCAATATTGAACCCTACGGACGAAGACTGGGATGTCATTAAAGTTCATGTGCGTGTAAAGGCAGGCATCCAAATACATTTGGCAATATAGTGTGTGTGTGTATATATATATATATATATATATATATATATATATATATATATATATATAAATCATTGCTGACCTAAATTTCTGAAAATGCTGGTTGTTTGGCTGTAACTACGATCCAATGGCTTTATTCTGTGTCACTGACACTGAGCAAGCAGTCAAATTCTGACTTCAATTACGAAGCATTGCTGATTGGCAGTGGCATCCTACAGACTCTACTAGGTATAGGTTTCCTTTAGGGCCCTTTCACACTGGGGCGGTTTGCAGGCGCTATTGCGCTAATAATAGCGCCTGCAAACCGACCCGAAAGTGCCGCTGCTTTGTCTCCAGTGTGAAAGCCCCGAGGGCTTTCACACTGGAGCAGTGCACTGGCAGGATGGGCAAAAAAGTCCTGCCAGCAGCATCTTTGGAGCGGGGAAGGAGCAGTGTATACACCGCTCCTTCCCCGCTCCTGCCCATTGAAATCAATGGCACAGCGCAGCTATACCGCCGGCAAAGCGCCTCTGCAGAGGCGCTTTGCGGTGGTTTTTAACCCTTTCTCGGCGGCTAACGGGGGGTAAAACCGCCCCGCTAGCAGCCGAATACCGACGGTAAAGCACCGCTTACAATAGCTGCACTTTACCGCTGACGCCGCCCCCGCCCCAGTGTGAAAGGGACCTTAATTGCCTTTCTTTCCTGTTTTTACATGTCCTTCTGGCCATTTTTTCAAAGTTTTCTGGTTGCCATGTGTGATTGACAGAAAAAAGCAGCCCAGAGAGAGTGTTGTCACCTTGTAACAAGAAGTGGCAGGATCACCAGGGATTATTTTAATGATTGCTGCGGATTTAAAATACTTGGAAATGCCTTTTGAAATGACATAAACATGTAAAAGCTTCTATGAAATTTGAATAATTGGGCTCAAATCTACTTTAAGGTTTAGATCTACAGTACTTTAAAGAGCTAGTTTGTAAAAACGAGAAAGCCATAGCAGAAATGGATTAAGGTAAACACTGCAATAATAAAATATACTCTCACTATACTTTCCTTATAAGGAAGGAATACACTACAATGAATATGTACACAACAGGGTGACCTAATCCCCTGGGTGAAGCACAATAGTCACATCTACCACAGCTGTCACCAGGAATATGATACGGCAGGTTAATAACAGAACACTGAGAAGTACATGAAGAGGCACCTGCATGATAGGAAATTCTGTAACTGGTATTTCTTAACGCTGAACCCCAGGCAAACAGCTAAATACATATAAGAAAGTGGTTTTACCTGCTGAAGGATTTGTATTTGTGTCCATCCAGTCCTGAGATTTACACAGCTCTGCCAGAAAGCACAGTCCTGTCTGAGAGGGCAGGCGACTTGATTTTTTTTTTCTTTGCAAGTCTTGTCCCTCCCCCAGTCTGTGACTGGACAGTGAAAGGAGAAGCAACAGACTCAGCCCTGCTCTCTCCTCCCATTAGCATGTCCCTTGTTAGCCTATGAGCACTGCAGCAAAACTGATTTATTCCTTGTGGTGCTTCTTTCTTTGTTAATACAGTAGTTACAATGCTTGCATTTAAAGAATACATTTAAAGCAGAACTCCAGCCAAATATAACAAAATAAAAATGAAGAGTCATTTAATAGGTAAAATAGGCAAACCATCTTTTTTTCTGCAATCTTCAGCTTTGAAGCCACAGATTTCCCCCGCAGTGTTTTTTTTTTCTATCACTATATGTCATCAGCCTGATAGCCAACATCATTCAACCCACTTCCCCTGAGCCCTGGATCCACCTTCAGTCTGTGACTGGACAATGAAAGGCTGTATTGGTTCCAGGACAACTGGGTTCAGAGGAAGCGAGTTGAATGATGCTGAGGACATCTAGAGGCAGAAAAAAGTACTGCCGGAAAAATCTCTGGAGCAGGGGTGTAACTAGAACCTTCTGGGTCTTGGTGCAAGAAACCATAAAGCAGGGGTCTTCAAACTATGGCCCTCCAGTTGTTCAGGAACTACAATTCCCATCATGCCTAGTCATGTCAGTGAATGTCAGAGTCTTACAATGCCTCATGGGAAGTGTAGTTCTGCAACAGCTGGAGGGCCGTAGTTTGAAGATCCCTGCCATAAAGGGTACCCCCTGGCCCCCAACATGGGCCTTTCCCACTAATCCCGGGGTCTTTAACTCCCATCGTGGGCTGGGCTCCCTTTATTACAGTCCCGCAGCGGGCCACATTCCTGCTGTCTTATGGTCCCTCCACAGTGGCGGAAAGCTAGATACCAGGTGCAAGTGCAACTTTGGTGACCCTTGTAGTTCCGCCACTAGTGTCAGTCTTTTTTTTAATTTTTGTTGTTTTATTTTTTTATTTATTTATTTTTTTTACCATTTCCTTTTATTGTATTTTTTTTTTTTTACAATTTTATGTTTGTTTATACTGCGCTGAAAATTGCAGCAAAAGCTGGTTTTGTTATTTTATGTTATATTAGGTTGTTCATTTTATCCTCGTATTGTTGGCTGGAGTTTGGCTTTAACTCTCAACACTCCATCCAAAATGAATGCAAACAAAATAGTTAAAGTTCGGCTTCAAGTAGTATTTCTGGGAATGTAGCCCATCATTTCAGCAGGAACAGATGACATGGTGTAGGTATGAGGCACAGAACTCCTGATCTCTGTCATTGCATCCTAGTGGACTGACAGACTGGCACATACAGTGGCTCAGACCCCAAAATGGCTATTTTACAAACTGGAATGTTCAACCTTTTTTTTTTTATGTTAGTGACCTACAGGGCTTGGATAATCTATTCATTTAAACCTCCTCCAAACTGACAAGCCCTGTGTACATCTGCGCTGTCAGCTCACGCTCCGCAGCACAGGGTGCATTAGCAGAAGTGTACATTTCGGTCCATTGATTCTGAAATGAAAGTTATCGAGTGGGTATTGCATCGGGAGGCGCTGCCAATAGCCGACACGCTCTCTCCTCCCGCTTCCCAGGCTGCTTTGGGAGATGTCCAGTCTGTACATCCAGAGAGGGCGGAGAGGGACGGAGATGGTTCAGATGACTCGGGAATCCATTTCTTGCGGAGCGGCATCCAGCTTGGACAGAGCTGCAGCTTTCTCAGTGGGAACTGGAACTTACTGAGCTTACCAGATAGAATTATGATATTGACTTTGGGCAGGAAAGAGGCAGCCCAGGGATTGATTATCTCAACCACTCACTGTTAGCCATCGTACATGCCAAGGCATCTGATACACCTTGTCTTCTCTAAAACACAATTTTTTTTTGTAACAGGTTATTGAATACTACATGGAAAAAAAGAATAAATGAGGCAGCATACCTTCCTTCATCATTGCTTCCTGTTCCTTTTTGTACTCTTTGCAATTCTACGCATTAAGGTGAAAAACTTTTTATGCTGCAGCACCCCCCAGACCCCTCCTTTTTCTGAGCCCGATCGTTCCAGTGACGGGGACAAGCACAGCAGCTCCAGCCGCTGTCTTGGGTCCTCATTTGATAGATTGATAGCAGAAGGAGCCATTGGCACTCACACGCAATCCTCATCAACTCTTTTCTACCTTTACCACTGTACTTCGTCCTTCATTACCTCCACCCACTAACTTACTCACTGCCCAGGAGATTGCTAATCACTTCAAAAATAAGATTGGAGCAATTTGTCTCGAGATCTCCGCTCTACAGATATCTCCTTCACTTTACACTCCTTGTCCTCCTGCACAATCAATACTCCCCTATTTTAACCCAGCTACTATAGAGGAAGTCAGTAAACTTTTTTCTAAAGCCCACCTAACCGCCTCTATCATACACTCCTTAACTCATATATTCAACCTCTCACTCTCTACTGGCATCTTCCCCAAGCCTCTAAAACATGCGCTAATCACTCCCATACCAAAAAAGGCCTCACTAGACCCCACCAATCTTAACAACCTAAGACCTCTCTTTTTACTCCCTTTTGCCTCCAAACTCTTTAAACGTTTAGTCTACAACCAACTGGGCGACCACCTTCTTGATCCCCTTCTTGATCCCCTTCAGTCTGGATTTTGCCCACAGCACTCCACAGAAACTGCCCTCCTAAAACTCACAAACGACTTACTAACAGCCAAAACCAACGGTCATTATTCTGTACTCTTACTCTTGGACCTTTCCGCTGCCTTTGATACAGTTGACCACCCCCTCCATCTCAAAAAACTCAATTTGCTTTGTCTCCGTGGCTGCACTCTCCGTTGGTTCGAATCTTACCTATCTCATCGCACCTTCAGTGTCACTTACAACTCCACTTCCTCCTCTCTAACTCCTCTTACCATTGGGGTCCCCCAAGGTTCTGTCTTTGGACCTCTACTATTCTCGATCTATACGTCCTCCCTGGGTCAGCGGATAGCCTCCCATGGCTTCCACTACCATTTATATGCTGATGACACCCAAATTTATCTCTCTGCCCCTCACCTCACCCCATCAATCTCCTCACGCATCACTGATTTACTAACAGACCTATCAGCCTGGATGTCAAACCACTTCCTTAAACTGAATCTATCTAAAACTGAGCTCTTAATATTTCTTCCCCCACGTGCCCCTTCCCCTGACTTCTCTGTCAAGATCAATGGCACATCTATCAGTCTGTCCCCACATGCTAGGGTGCTAGGGGTAAGCTTAGACTCTGAACTGTCCTTTCAGGCCCACATACAATCCCTGTCCAAATCATGCTGCCTTAGCCTCCACAACATTTCCAGAATACGCCCCTTTTTACCTAATGACACCACCAAGCTTCTAATTCACTCCCTTGTTATCTCTCACCTTGACTACTGCAACTCCCTCCTCATTGGATTACCTTTACATAGACTATCCCCCCTTCAGTCCATAATGAATGCCGCTGCAAGACTCATCGTCCTTACCAACCATTCAGTGTCCTTCACCCTCTCTGCTAATCCCACCACTGGCTTCCACTCACCCAATGAATAAAATTCAAAATACTAACAATAATTTACTAAGCCATCCATAACTCTGCCCCCAGCTACATCACTAACCTAGTCCCAAAATACCAACCAAGCTGCTCTCTTCGGTCCTCCCAGGACCTCCTAGCTCCCTTGTCACCTCCTCCCATGCTCGCTTCCAGGATTTCTCCAGAGCTTCGCCCATCCTTTGGAACTCCCCCAATCTGTCTGACTGTCCCGTAATATATCCATTTTTAGATGATCCCTGAAAACCCTTCTCTTTAAAGAAGCCTATCCTGCTTCTAACTAACACTGTTTTACTTCCTCCATCAGCTCATCCCCCACAGCTATTACCTTTTGTATAAATCGACCCTTCCTTTTTAGATTGTAAGCTCTAACGAGCAGGGCCCCCTGATTCCTCTTGTACCAAATTGTAATGTAACTGTAATGCTCTCATGTTCTAAAGCACTGCGCAAACTGTTGGCGCTATATAAAACCTGTATAATAATAATTAAATCCAGTGACACAGGAGGCAGGGGGCGGGCCCGAGTCCTGCTTTCTGTGTCAATGGACGCAGCAGAAGGACTCAGGAAACAAAAGGCAACACATTTGTGTATAGGTATAAAAAAAAATTATAAAATCCCCGTTAGACTTACTGGTAATGGTATTTCCATGAATCTTCCAGGACAGCTACGTGAGAGACGATTGGCTCTGCCTTCTACAGGAAACACAAACCAGACACAATTTAAAAGACCCTCCCTCTCCTCTGACCCTCAGTTGTATGAAGATCAAGAAAACCTCTACCAAAAGTGAACTCGGAAGAGGAATATTAGAAACTCACTAACACACCACCACCAGGTTAAATTAACCAGTGAATAAAGGATAGGGTGGGAATATAAACGCTGTCCTGGAAGATTCATGGAAATACCGTTACCGGTAAGTCTAACAGGGGTTTTCCCCCTACATCTTCCAGGACAGCTACTTGAGAGGATAAGCAAGATTCTATACCTTAGGGAGGGACAACAGCCTGAAGCACTTTCCTTCCAAAGGAGAGGTCCTGGCTGGAGAGCATCTGGACTCTATAATGCTTGATGAATGCATGAGAGGAAGACCAGACAGCAACTTTGGAAATATCTTTCCATGATGCACCCACTCTTTCTGCCCAAGATGCAGCTAGAGATTTAGTAGAGCGAGACCTAACTCTGGTAGGAGGGGGTTGCCCTGAAGATCTGTAGGCTTCACAAATAGCTTCTCTAATCCATCTGGCAATGGATCCCCTAGATGCCTTGGAACCCTTTTTGGGGGCACTAAAAGAAATCAGTAGTTGGGAAGCTTTTCTAAACTCACTAGATACTTCTAAATGATGCAGAAGACATCTTTTCACATCTAAGAAACAAAATATTTCCTCCTCCGAATTCCTGGGGGAGGAACAAAAGCTAGGAAGAACTACCTCCTGGGATCTGTGAAACTCAGACGAAACTTTGGGTAAATACAAAGGGTCAGAGCTCCTCCGAATTCCTGGAGGAGGAACAAAAGCAAGGAAGAACTACCTCCTGGGATCTGTGAAACTCAGACGAAACTTTGGGTAAATACAAAGGGTCAGGCCTAATTACTACCCTGTCGTCTAAAATTCTTAGGAAAGGATCTTTACAAGAGAAAGACAGAAATCCTTATCCCTGAAGTTATGGCCAAAAGAAAAGCCATCTTTAAAGTAACTAATTTCAAAGAGGCCTCATGAAGTGGCTCAAAAGGGGCTCTGGTAAGGGCATTCAACACCAATGACAAGTCCCAGGGGGGAACCTGCTTAACGACTCTAGGTGTACGTCTAGCCCTAGCTGAGAGGAATTTTTTAATCAACGGCTCCTCCACTAGTCTTTTTTCAATGAACAGAGACAGAGCAGCAACTTGAACCCTAAGAGTGCTGACAGCAAGCAGCTTTTCCACCCTCTTCTGTAAAAAATCCAGAACACAGGGGATAGAAAACGAGTCCACTCCAGCACTTTTTTGCCAGGCTACAAAGGTCTTCCAAACTTTACCATAAATCTTCCCTGTGACTAATTTATGGCTGTCTAGAATAGTCTCAATAACCCTAACTGAACATCCTTTTAATTGTAGGATGCGCCGCTCACCCTCCAAGCCATCAAATGGTAAATCTGAGGGCTTGGATGGAGCACTGGTCCCTGGCGGAGAAGATCCCTTCTCTCTGGCAGAGGCCAGGGGGACTCTATTGAAAGTGCTCTCAGTGCAGAGAACCAACTCCTCGTGGGCCACCATGGAGAATTCAAAATTACCTCTGCTTGTTCCTGCACAATTTTCCAGACTACCAGAGGCAATAGTGGAAACAGAGGAAAGGAGTAGGCTAGGGAAAAATTTCGCTTGAGAGAGAGAGAGCGCATCTGTCCCTAGGGACTCCATTTCTCTCTCCAGGGAAAAGTAAGCTGAAAGCTTCCTGTTGTGGGTGGATGCAAACAGATCCACTTTGGGCATCCCCCACCTTACAGCTAACTTCCGGAAGGTTTCCTGGTTCAGCTCCCAACTGCTGGAGCTGAAACTCACTCTGCTCAGATAATCTGCCAGAACATTTGTCGTCCCACTGATGAGGACCGCCCTGATTGAGGAAACATTGTCTTCCGCCCAGGAAAGTATCTCCTGACTTAATACTAACAGACTGTCTGAGCGAGTACCCCCCTGTTTGTTGAGGTAAGCCACTGTCGTGGCATTGTCCAAAAAAATCAACAGGTCCCTCGCACGAACCCTTGTTTTCGAAGTGACTAAAGCCTTTCCTACCGCTAACAGCTCCCTGAAGTTTAAAGACTGGGCTGCCTCCTCTGGCTGCCAGGCTCCCTGAGCCTGCCAGTCTTCTGAATGAGCTCCCCAACCCCACAGGCTGGCATCTGTGGTAATCTTTATTGGGGAATGCTGGGCCCAAGCCTTCCCTACCTGCAGATGTTCCGGCCGCTCCCACCAGGACAGATTGAGAGAATCGTCTCCTGGAAGATGTATGACCTGATCCAAAGAGGCTTTTCTGGGATCCGAATAACGCAGAAGAAATGCCTGAAGGGACCTGGAATGCAATTGGGCCCAGGGTACTCCCGGGATTGCTGCAGTCATCAAGCCCAACAGCTGCATTGTTTGACGAAGGGAGGCCCGGGGAAGGCACCCGAAACTCTGCACGGAGAGAAGGATCTTCGAGACCTTCTCCTCTGGTAGAAAAATCTTTTGGGCGACTGAGTCTATCAGGTAGCCCAAAAAGAGACGGCTCTAGGAGGGAACCAGAGCAGACATCTACAGATTGACTTTCCAACCCAATCTTTGAAAGGTCTGCAGAACTACTTGTAGATCCTGACCAAGGTTCTCTTTCTCTCTGGCAAAGATCAAAAAGTCGTCCAAGTACGGGATGATTGAGATCTTTTGTAAACAAAAAAAGGCCATGACTTCGGCCATGATCTTCACAAAGATTCCCAGGGCTGCCGAGAGACCAAAAGGAAGGTCCCTGAACTGCCAATAACGTGGGCCGTTTTCTGTGAGGATCGCAAACCTCAAGAATCTCTGATGATCCTGGAATATTGGTACATGAAGGTAAGCGTCCTGAAGATCCAGGGTTACCATGAATACTTCTGCCAACAACAGATTTCTGCGTGAGTAAATGCTTTCCATCCGGAAATGCCTCTAAATTAGGAATCTGTTTAGGAGGCTTAGATTGATGACCATCCAAAATCCTCCGGATGCCTTTTTTACCAGGAAAACATGAGAATAATTCTGATCCTCCGGAACAGGGGAAATAACCCCTTCTGATTCCCAAAGGGAAATCAGATCTAACATGCCCTGCCGTCTCTCTTGGTCTCTGGGCAGCCGAGTGAGAAAAAACCTCTGGGGAGGAGGGAAATTGAACTCCAACCTGTAACCCTCTTCTATTATCTTGAGGATAAAAGGATTTTTTGTGATCTCTGCCCATTCCTTGACAAAACGGGTCAGCCTTCCCCCTACCCCTGACCTGGCGTTACTGAGAGTTCTTGGTCAGGGCTGAAGGAGCAAAGAGTGCCCCTTTAGCTTTGTCTTTGCTAAATGTCTTTTTCTTGGCCTGCTGACCACCTGTCTTGAAATTAGCTTTGTTCCAAAAGCTACGAAAGGGCCTCTTACTTTGGGGCTTAGGCTTCCGAGACGAAAAACGCTTACCCTTTTCTGTAGAACGAGCTAGTACTTTCTCTAATGCCGACCCAAATAAAAGTTTGCCTTCAAAGGGAATACCAAAAAAACTTTTTTTTGAAGGTCAGATCCCCCTCCCAGGATTTTAACCAGATTGCTCGTCTAGAGCAATAGATCAGCGCTGAGGTTCTGGCCACCGACCTAACTGCGTCTGCCAGAAAAGCCACTGATTTGGCAATCAGGGGGAGAGATTCCCAGACATCCTCCACTGGTGTGTTGGAGGAGAGAAGGTCATCTAGCCTATGGACCCATACATCTAGATTCCTAGCTATACATGTGGATGCCAGGGCTGGACCAAGAGTGAAGGCTGAAGCCTCCCAGGCTTTATGAAGTAAAGCATCAGCTTTCCTAACCATCTGATCCTTAAGCACACCAGAGTCTTCAAATGAAAGATCTGATTTTTTGGACACCTGTGACATAGGAGCATCCAGCCTACGACATTTCAAAAACATTTCCTCAACGTTCGACTGAAAGGGAAACCTCCTCTTATGCCCTCTGGACTGGAACAACCTTCTCTCAGGTTCTTTCCATTCAGAAAGGACCATGTCCTTAAGCGACTGGTGTACAGGAAAACACTTAGGCTTACGCCCCTGAAGACCCCTGTGCATTCTATCCTGAACCAACTGAGTCTGCTGTGGCGACTCAATCTGCTCAGAAGTATAAACTGCTTTCAACAGTTCCTTAATATCTTCAATTGGGAATAGATATCTGGCCGTGTTAACAGTCTCCTCAATTTCTGATGTGGACTCCTCGTCAGACGTAGAATCCGAGTTCTCCCCCTCCTCTGTGTCAGAGACCGCCCGTAAACTCACGGTCTCTAACACTAAGGGAGGTAGGGACCTCGCTGAGATCGAAGGAACCTGGGACACTGTCACAGCTGTTGAAGTGGTAGGGCCTAACCCTGCTAATCTATCATTAAAGGACTGGAAGAAAGAAACCACTTCTTTCATGGAAACCATTCATTTCTTTAGCGTAGAAACAGAATCAGCCCCTGCCACTGAAGAAATACAAGTATCACACAATAGTTTTCTACAGCTATCAGGAAGCTTAGATCTACATGTGGCACCCTCTACCAATAGGTAGGTGCTACTAATAGGATTTTTACTAGAAAGACTGTCAGCACAGGTAAATTTAGGCAGGCCTTTGCTGCAAGCAAGGCCTGTCTGTTTTGATCTGGGGGCAGGGAGTGGTTAGTGTAGCAGTTGGTGTGACCACCTGTGCTTCAGTACTGAGGCGCCTCCCCTGCTTCCAGGGAGAATGTTCTGGAAGAGGGGCAGGGCCTAGAACTGGAGTGGCAGGCAGCTCATGTGGGAGCCCTGACCAATCACCAACTGGAATTGACAGGGGGCGGGCCTCCTATATAAGCTGAGGTAACATGCCACTGGGGGGAGTTGCCGGCCGGGTGAAGTGGAGAATGGAGTACTAGACAGCAGCAGTAGGGCACCCCCATCTTGGGGGGGGGGTGCGCCGATCGCAGGAGGAGGCCCAGGGAGAACTGTGAGGGAACTTCGCCTTTACACAGTCATTGGCATTGTCCTTATCATTTCACGGTCATTGATAAGGAACTCCTGGAGCAGAGGGGCAAGTGAAGCCATCAAGGACTCGGGGCAGAGAAAGGTCGGTGAGTGTACCACAGTGGAGGGCTGGATGTGCCAGGAAGTCTGTGAGAGAACTTCACTTCTGCACAGTCATTAGTGAAGTCCTCATCATTACACGGTCAATGATGAGGAGTCCTGGATCAGAGGAGAGACTGTAGGAGGTTGTGTCAAATCGATGTGGCCTGAGGGCACAGGATTTGCAAGCTGGGCTAGCTGGGAACAGTAGTCCACCGCTCAAAATGTGCTTTTAAACTACTAGGCCTCCAGGGAGAGGTGCTACAGGCCTCTGGCCTAGTAGTAGAGAGCGACCAGAGCCAGCTTGAGGAACTACTCAGAGTGGTTCCTTCTTGCTTACAGAAGAAGATGTGACATTACATTACATTGATATGGAATAAATATATATGTGGCGCTAGCTCATCAAGACTAAAATAGTAAAAAATCTAAAAATCTTCCAAGTAGCCAATAAATGAAAACAATAAAAAATAACATAAATAACATCAATCAGTGTGCAAATCCAAGGCTGGTAAATAACATAAGCTCGTTACTAGAAAGCGCATAGATAGTTAATAATGTTTCAATTTGATAAATAGTATTCAATCCAAGTGGATACAGAACAACAATCCTTAATCTGACGTGTAATAATCAAGTGAATAGCAATAAATCACCCAAAGGTGCAATGTGCATAAAAACAATAATTAAGAGGACTCCTAATGTGACGATATGAAAGGGGTAAATCTAATAAGACTTAAATAAATGCGTCAATATCAGATTGATGTGCAAAAGACCAAAAAGTGCATTGTGCATAAAAAGCGATAATAAATTATGTGGATATCTAATCACATATAACAACCATCAAAATATCATCAAAGAATAGTGCATAGGACAATAAAATTCACAACCCAAAAAATGGAAAAGTGCTTGTGCAATAATATATAGATATCTAATCACATATAGAGACCATCAAAAATAGTGCATAGGACAATAAAATTCACAACCCAAAAAAATAAATGGAAAAGTGCTCGTGCAATAATACCAATAAATGTGCAGATAATAAAGTCAGATTAAATAAAATGTCCAAGTGATCGCAAAGATGTAATATGAAAAGGGATAGCATGAGACTCCAGATGTAACACGGAATAAATCTTCTAGAGAAGGATGAGGGAGTGCGAGTGCAGCGGACCACGCTCAGTGACAGCCAGTATTAAAAAGTCAGTGAAACAGTCCGAACAGGTTCCGGAGTCCGTTAGTCATTTTCCCCAGCCTCTCACCTGAAGTTGCGGCCCCCAGTGGGCCGAATTGAGCGTGTCACCACTCACCAGTGGTAGAACTACAAGCCGGGGACAGGCTTCCGATGGTTGTTACAGCCTTCAGATGTCAAAATAGCTGGCCACAGTGTACCTCTCTCTTGCACTCAGCAGATGTCCTCAGATAAATGATGGTAAGGAAAGGGATGGCTCCATAGTGTAGTAAGATTTAAAAATTTTATTGTACACAAAAATAGCAACTTATATTTAAAATTCGTATGTTCCACAATGAAAGCAGGAGCTTCCGGGTTCGGCCGTACCCGGAAGCAGTGGCACCTGGCTCCTCCCTGACGCGTTGCGTCACAACACACGTGACTTTATCAAAGGGAACAGTAGTCCACCGCTCAAAATGTGCTTTTAAACTACTAGGCCTCCAGAGAGAGGTGCTGCAGGCCTCTGGACTAGTAGCAGCGAGCAACCAGAGCCAGCTTTAGGAATTACTCAGAGTGGTTCCTTCTTGCTTACAGAAGAAGATGTGACATTACATTACATTGATAACTACAGGATAAGTTTGTGCAGGAGGAGAGGATTTCTGGGAACATCACCCTGACACGGTCAAGAGTGATGTCCTCATCCTTACACGGTAACTGGTGAGGAAGTTCTGGAAGCAATAGTCTGCATGAGTTACACAGAGGAAGAGCAATAGTCTGCATGGTGATGCAGGAGAAAGATCATAGCAGTTAAACATGCACATAATTTCTTCAGGCTCAAACTATGTGCTAATCTGTAACACCTCTAAGTCTGATGGCGAAACTATTCTATGGGCATCCAGTATACCCCTTTCCCCCAACCGAGTTGTATCCCCTAATAAACAAAAACAAAACCAGCAAAGGACTGTTCATTGTCTCTGCAAGTAATATATGGGAGTCTGGCAGCAGGGTGAATTTGTGGATGTTTGTTACTAGTGGCAACTACACCGCTACATACAGTTCCCACATTTTCTCTTAACAGACTTGTCAACCTAGAAGAAAAAAATCAAAATAAGAAAGGCATATAAACTGACACTTTCTCTATAAATCCACCCCTGTCTCTAATTGCTCTCAGTTTACTATAGGAGAGGTACTAACCTTGGGGGTAGTACTGGACCCAGGTGCAGCCGCTGGGTCAGTTTGAGCGGGTGCTCCATCCTCAGGGGTGTCCTCAGTCTCCATAACGAGGAGGACTTGAGCCAGGCAGGAGAGCGATCTGTAGCTGCTGAACGCTGTCCGCTTGTAGTGCTGCAATCCCAGCAGCGTGACATACCGAGCTGGTCCTTTAAATGAAAAAGACATGCAACTTCCGGTTCTGGCGCCATCTTGCCGTGTCACCAGGAGTGCTTCATCCAACGCCATCTTGGTACACCCCAAAGGAAAAATACACGAGGAAGTTCTCCTCCACTCCCCCAGGTACTCAGACGCTGGACAAGCACGCTGGGGGGGTGGGGGGTTCAGTTGCAAATGTCTCCACAAAGGCAAGTAACCACAAAAGAGGGGGCCCTTTTCAGACTGCAAAAGCAGCAAATACTCCAGACATGGCCACAACCGGTCTGAGTATTACTGAATAAAGGGGGGTCCGCTAACCACAGTCACCAGACCTAAAGAAAAAAAACAAACTTAACGGTGCGTACTCCTGGAGGTCTGGAAACACAAAACAACTGAGGGTGAGAGGAGAGGGAGAGGCCTTTTAAATTGTGTCTGGTTTGTGTTTCCTGTAGAAGGCGGAGCCAATCATCTCTCAAGTAGCTGTCCTGGAAGATGAAGGGGGAAATACCTTTTTTTTCCCCTTCTTATAAGTGATCACATTCCCTATGTTCTCAGCTACATAAGCTGGGGGGGGGGGGGGGAAGCAACAGTACACTGAGCTTTCCAGCTTATGTCTTTGCAGGGTGGCATGTCAGGACAAGTCTGATCATTGCAGGAGAGCAGGCTGAGTTCCCAGCACAGTTGGGGAACTGACCACGGTATACTTCCCTGCTTAGTGTGATCAGTTTTTAATAGGAAAGCAGAGGGACAGGCAGAAACACCAGGGATTTCACATAAAAGCAGCAATACAAATAGAACAGGATACTTTCCCATACAAGTACAGCAGGCACATATTAGGAATATGAAACCCTTCTAAAAGAGAAGTATGGGTTTTTATTTTTTTTTCCTCATCATACTTACCTAGGAGGATGGAGCATCGGACCGATGCTGCATCTGTCCCCCGGCGCCTCTGCACTGAGAACCGAGCCACCAAACATTGCCGATGGCTCGGTTCTCTCCTCTTCCCGAGCAGAGAGCTGCAACCTGTCAGTCAGCAGCTCTTCTCTCTGCTCCTACACGCTCATTGGATCGCTGAGCTGTAGGGGGGTGGGGAGCAGTCGTCTCAGCGGCTCCCTGGGAGGCTGAGACAGCCATCAGTCCAGGCACCTGGCAGATCCAGACTTCCAGAGTTGGGATGAGGCGGTGCCTGGACTGATCTGTGTGACGTCAGCAGAGAGCGGACTTCAGACCACTCTCTGCTGAAAACAGGTCACAGGAGCGCAAAAATAATTGCACTCCTGTGACCCATAGTAGAAGCCCAGCCAAATGAGCTCAGGCTGGACTTCTCCTTTAATTGAACAAGCTGAACTTAGAAGCTGATTGGTTTCTTTGCAGAGCTGCACCAGATTTTTTACTCTCCAGTTTTAATAAATCAACCAAATTGTGTCTTTAAAAGCCTGGCCTGTGTAGACTATATGTCTATAAAGTGACTCTTTTGCCTTGCAGGATCCCCCTGAAACCCCCCTGACATGCACAACCCAGGTCTGGATTTTCCCATACCGCCTTGTACTGTTCTGCGGGGACACGTGTGCAATACAGGGCAGTACTCCGGTCCTGCAATGTTGCACTGGGGGGGTTATTACTCAAAGTAGTTCTTCAGCCTTTAAAAAAAAAAAATTAAAGTCAGCAGCTACAAATACTGTAGCTGCTGAGTTTTAACCACTTGCCACCCGCCACATAGCAGAATGACTGCGGCAAAGCGGTTGTGATATCCTGACTGGACGTCATATGACGTGCCCAGGATAACACAGCCGGAGCGCGCCTGCGGGGGCAGGCATGGCGGCGATCAGAGATGCAGTGTGTCAGTCTGACACACCGCAACTCTGATCGTGGTATGAAGCCTCTGTCAGAGGCTACTTACCATGTGATCAACTGTGACCAATCACAGCTGATCATCGTGTGAACCAGGAAGTGCCGGTAAACGGCTTTCCTCAGTTCACGTGGACAGGGAGAGCCGATTGGCGGCTCTCCCTGTCAGAGGGGGGTCTGTGCCGATAATCAGTACATTGATTATCAGCACAGCCCCCCATCAAAAGGTGCCCATTAGCTGCCAATCAGTGCCCAACACCTGCCAGCCTGTCCCCATAATGAACAACTGTCAGTGCCCATAACAGTGCCAATCAGTGCCCATAACAGTGCCGATCAGTGCCCACAACAGTGCCAATCAGTGCCCCATCAGTAATGCCTGTCAGTGCCCCATGGAAGTGCCAATCAGTGCCACTCAGTAATGCCTGTCAGTAGCTCTTCATCAGTGCTGCCTATCCAGTGCCGCCTATCAGTGCCCATCAGTTTTGGGTTTTTTTTTTAGCTTGTCGGGTTTTTTTTCATTTATAGTGCAAAAATTAAAAACCACAGAGGTGATCAAATTCCACCAAAAGAAAGCTCTATTTGTGGAAAGAAAATGATAAAAATTTAGTTTGGGTACAGTGTTGCATGACCGCGCAATTGTCATTCAAAGTGTGACAGCACTATAAGCTAAAAATTGTCCTGGGCAAGAAGGGGTTAAAGTGCCTGGTATGGAAGTGGTTAATAAAAGGACACTTACCTGTCCATGGGTCCAGCGCCGTGCTTACCTGAATCACTTCTTGAATGGTCTTTGACGGTCTTCGGTCCAGCGCCAGTATACTTACTGTGGGCAGCTGGCACTGGATGGCAGCAGACAGTGGATGGTAACAGTAGGGCAGTGGATTGTGTCAGTAGTTTTTTATTTTATTTTATTTTTTTGGTATATTTACATATTTTTGTAAAATAATTTTTTACAGTATTATTTTTTTACAATTTTTTTTCAGTTTTTCTAGGCTGGCCGTTTGGGGGCTTTGGTGAAATATCATGGGTCTAAGCAGACCCCTGATGTCTCAGTTTTGAGACAGAGAAAGGGACTGAGGACAGAAATTCCCCAGTCCCTTTATCTGCAGCCTCAGCTGCACTGGACAGTGAATGCTCTGTACTGAACAGATTCCTGGTTATTCACAAACTAAAGCATAGTAAACACAGGGGGAATCTGCACTGTAAAAGATGATGAGGGTATGCCCAGGCACACCCAGCACACCCCATGTGCACAACTATGGCCACTGCTTTATTGCAAGGTTTCCAAATCTGTGTTCTGCAGAACACAAGCAGGAAATGACATTGCCTGTGTTCAGAATGCCTCCAGGTTGCCAGTTTGCATTGAATTTTACAGAGAATTACAGTGGCTGTTAATTGAAAAGGAAAGGTAATTTTTAAAAGCATGAAATTACTATATGGCAGAGCATTAAATTATCCTTATGGCTCGTGTAATTATTGTATATGCTGTATTATTTTTTTTCTTTGCCATATTTTCCCATGAAAATGGACTTACCCTTTAAAGACTGAAGACTAAAATATGATTGCTCCAATGCAAAAGTTAGGTTTGTCCTGAACATCAGTGTGAATTATTGTGTTCACTGAATAAGTGCTGTCACTGAACACCAATGCAAAGTTTTGGGTCTATCTGTGAAGGATTAGCTGTGCCATTCTGGACATTTGTCTGTTTGTATTTTACAGCACTTGGCTATCATATTCAAAGAGGTGGTGGCTGATAGGCAAATCTTGTTTGATTTTAAATGTGAGTTGTGTATCAAAGTGAGTTTTCATCATTTAAAGAGGTTAACTTTTTCATTCCACTTGACCTCTGGAAGGTTCTACCCCCTTCATGACCAGGCTATTTTTTCCTATTTAGCACTGTTCCGCTTTAACGGGCAATTGAGCGGTCATGCAACACTGTACGCAAATGAAATTTATATAATTTTTTCACACAAATAGAGCTTTCTTTTGGTGGTATTTGAACCCCACTGGGTTTATAATTTTTTACTATATAAACAAGAACAAGACTGAAAATGTTGAAAAAAAAAAAACAAAACAATATTTTCTACTTTCTGTTATAAAACAAATCCAATAAAATCACATTTCATAACTTTAGACCAAAATGTATTCTGTTACATGTCTTTGGTAAAAAAGATCCCCCCAAAAAATTGAAAATTGATTAATCCTGATGACTGACGGACTATCTCATTTTTTTGAGGTCTTTAAAACTCCAGAACAGTACAAATACCCCCCAAATGACCCCTTTTTGGAAAGAAGACAGTCTGAGGTATTTAGAAAGAGGCATGGCGAGTTTTTTGAAGTTGCAATTTTTTGTCAGAATTTTTTGGAACATTAAGAAAGTAAATAAAATATTTTTTTTTCACAATTTTTTTTTTTTTTTTGCATACTATCACCAGTGCAGTACGGAGTCATCATATGACTGGCGTGGCAGTGATCAGGAATGAGACATGAGCAAGTTTGGGGTGGAGGAACTTGACTGGCCTGCACAGAGTCCTGACCTTAACCCGATAGAACACATTTGGGATTAATTAGAGTGAAGACTGCGAGCCAGACCTTCTCGTCCAACATCAGTGCCTGACATATAAATGCACTTCAGGAAGAATGGTTAGTCCCATAGACACACTCCTAAACCTTGTGGACAGCCTTCCCGAAGAGTTGAAGCTGTTATAGCTGCAAAAGGTGGGCCAACTCAATATTGAACCCTCTGGACCAAAGCCCCATAGGCACGATACGAAAATGGGAAATAAAATTTTGTCCGACCAATGATCTGCTGATTTTTTGAATCATGTACACATGACTCAGGGCTTTTTTTTTTTTTTTTTTGGTTGGCCCGTGACCTACCTGACCTACATACACTGCCCTACCTAAATGACCTACATACACTGATGGTAGTGACCTACCTACACTGACCTACCTACACTGACCTACATACACTGACCTACCTACACTGACATTTACATACAGTGACCTACCTGACCCACATACACTGACATTTACATACACTGTCTGACCTACCTCAGCTGTGGTGTGCAGTGTCACAGCAGATAGGCAGTCAGTCAGAGGAGGAGGAGGACCCGAGGAGGAGAGGAGAGAGGCCCGCCCGAGCGCAGAGCGGGGATGTGGCGCGGCGGCTGCATTGTAATTCCCACCTTCTGGAGCCTGCAGCGCCTATGATGGACGTTACACGTCCCGCGGTCCCAACATTGGGCCAGGGGGACGTCCATCACAGGCTCCAGAAGGCGGGACCTGCTATGGCACTCTGCCCGACTCGACGTCGCTCAGGATCAGATCGGTCGCGGCGCTCGCCACTTGGGGCTTTCAATTATGAGCTGCATGCCTGAGGCTGGGGGCTTTTCGGGGGCACATTCGGGGCTTCAGCCACGTCTAGCCACCCCCTCCCGACGCCCCTGGAATTAACCCAATCAGCATTGATGGTGATAAGACAGGAATCAGCAAGGAGAAATTAGAGAAGGGTGCTCCTTCTAAAACTCCCTAATTTCCCCTGCTGTGCCGCTTCTAAATGCCCACTCTGTATTGGCTTTTGTACGGTGCCAGCTGCAATGCAATTTATAGCATCTCAATGAAAAAAAAAACGCTGACTATGCTCAAGTGAAGTTGGAATGCTGGAGAGGTCTGCCTTGCACTTTCCATATAACAAGCTATTACTCTGTTCCCTGACCCTGCTACAGCTAGTCCTGCTCTAGCTTTAAACGAAAATTAGGCTAAACCCTTCCAGGAAAGTAACATTATGTTGGTCCACGGGTCTGGCTTATCCAGCAAAAATATGTGCTATAATGTGCTAAAAGTTGTATATTGATATGATCATATGCAATAACATATCTTGGGTCATCAAAGCGAGAAAAGGTTAATACGTTATTAATGTGACTTCTTAGTATCCCATAAATATACAAATTGCAAGGTGTATTTTTTAGTATGTAAAACAGCATACAGTATTTATAAGCAAATCATTTTTTTTTTCTCCAAAAAATTTGTAGGTTTCTTACCTGGATATCCTTATACATATCAGCACTACCTGTTGCAGGTTGACAACACCAAGCCATTGCCTCGCAATCAGCATCATTGTTGTCAGGCTGCCATGTGAGCTCCTTCACTTGGCCTTCCAGCTGCCTATCTGATAGATCTAATAGGATGCTAAAGCTCAGTTCACACTGCAACAACCTAAAAGTCGGGCGACTTTGCCAGACGACTTCGAAGGAACTTCAACGCAAATTTGTCGTGACTTTGAAGCAACTTCAGACCTGTGTAATCTTCCTGTAATGTCGGATCCAAATCACATCAATTAAGATGAGGATCCAACTTGGATGTGACTTTCATTCAATTCTATGGGCTGAAATTGGACAGAAGTCGGACCAAAGTAGTGCAGGAACCTTTTCCAAAGTCATACCGACACAAGTCGGACCAGTTGAGACGGCTCTCATAGGGAAACATTGATTTTTACATGTCATGTGACATGTGCTCTCAAAGTCAGAACGCATGTCCCACCAGTGTGAAGTGGGCCTCAATGGCCAAGTGAAGTGGCTTGCATGGCAGGCTGACAGTAGAGATGGGCTTGGGCGTGTTCGAGACCCCACATGCTCGATCCCGTCAGGAAGCTGACACTGCACAGGGCTATGAGACATTTCCCAATCTCTGCAGCTGCAAACCAGGAAATGTCTCACTGCCTGTGATTAGCCCTGTGCAGTGTCGGCTTCCTGGCGGGATCGGTTATGTGGGGTTTCAAACACGCCCGAGCCCATCTCTAGCTGACAGCTAGGCTGCTAATTCGGAGGAGGTTGCCTGGCATTGTCAGCCTGAAACAGGAAGCATTGTTACTGGCAGAACTTGACAATATAACTGTTTGATATCAAATATACTGAAGAACTAATTCTGGGAGTACATGCAGTGCCTGTAAAAGAACCCAGTTGATACTTATCTGTTTTGGTGCCTATGGGGTCAGTCTTCGTACTTTACCACTGCCATATAAAAACTTTGTACACAATTTACTAAGACCCCTTTCACACTGGGGCGGCTTTCAGGCACTTTAGCTCTAAAAATAGTTCCTGTAAGCGCCTGAAAACTGCCTTAACTGCCGCCCCAGTGTGAAAGCCCGAGTGGAAAAAAAAAGTTCTGCAAGCAGCATCTTTGGGGCAGTGTGGGAGCGGTGTATACACTGCTCCTTCACTGCCCTGCCCATTGAAATCAAGAAATCAATGTGCAGTGTTGCTGAAGTGCCTGCAAAATGCTTCGACAGCGGTGCTTTTCCGGTGCTTTTAACCCCTTCTGAGGGGTCCCTTCAAAATAACTCAACACACAGCCATTAATATCTAAACCGCTGGCAAAAAAAGTGAGTAAACCCCTAAGTGAAAATGTCCAAATTGGGCCCAATTAGCCATTTTCCCTCCCCGGTGTCATGTTAGTGTTTACATGTTAGTGTTACAAGGTCTCAGGTGTGAATGGCGAGCAGGTGTGTTAAATTTGGTGTTATTGCTCTCACTCTCTCATACTGGTCACTGGAAGTTCAACATGGCACCTCATGGCAAAGAACTCTCTGAGGATCTGAAAAAAAGAATTGTTGCTCTACATAAAGATGGTCTAGGCTATAAGAAGATTGCCAAGACCCTGAAACTGAGCTGCAGCACGGCAGACCATACAGCAGTTTAACAGGACAGGTTCCACTCAGAACAGGCCTCGCCATGGTTGACCAAAGAAGTTGAGTACACGTGCTCAGCGTCATATCCAGAGATTGTCTTTAGGAAATAGACATATGAGTGCTGCCAGCATTGCTGCAGAGATTGAAGGTGTGGGGGTCAGCCTGTCAGTGCTCAGACCATACGCCGCAGACTGCATCAAATTGATCTGCATGGTTGTCGTCCCAGAAGGAAGCCTCTTCTAAAAATGATGCACAAGAAAGCCAGCAAACAGTTTTCTGAAGACAAGCAGACTAAGGACATGGGTTACTGGAACCATGTCCTGTAGTCTGATGAGACCAAGATAAACTTATTTGGTTCAGCTGGTGTCAAGAGTGTGTGGCAGCAAACAGGTGAGGAGTACAAAGACAAGTATGTCTTGCCTACAGTCAAGCATGGTGGTGGGAGTGTCACAGTCTGGCACTGCATGAGTGCTGCCGGCACTGGGGAGCTACAGTTCATTGAGGAAACCATGAATGCCAACGTGTATTGTGACATACTGACACAGAGCATGATCCCCTCCTCCCCTCCCTTCAACATGATAACGAACCTAAACACACCTCCAAGACGACCACTGCCTCACTGAGAAGAAGAAGCTGAAGGTAAAGGTGATGGACTGGCCAAGCATGTCTCCAGACCTAAACCCTATTGAGCATCTGTGGGGCATCCTCAAACAGAATGTGGAGGAGCACAAGTTCTCTAACATCCACCAGCATCGTGATGTCCTCATGGAGGAGTGGAAGAGGACTCCAGTGGCAACCTGTGAAACTCTGGTGAACTCCATGCCCAAGAGGGTTAAGGCAGTGTTGGATAATAATGGTGGCCACACAAAATATTGACACTTTGGGCCCAATTTAGACATTTTTACTTAGGGGTGTACTCATTTTTGTTGCCAATGGTTTAGACGTTAATGGCTGTGTGTTGAGTTATTTTCAGGGGACAGCAAATTTACACTGTTATACAAGCTGTACACTCACTATTTTACATTGTAGCAAAGTGTCATTTCTTCAGTGTTGTCACATGAAAAGATATGATAAAATATTTACAAAAATTTAAGGGGTGTACTCACTTTTGTGAGATACTATATGCAACCATGTGACGTAAAACGTGTTGACTTTACCACACATTACCACAAGTGTGAATTTATAGTAGCAACTTTGTAGCAGATATTTGTTACAGCTGCAATTCCCTATTCTTGCTTTTTTTCTTGTGATTTGTAGCAGGGTTCAATGTAACTGATGTAGCTGATTACAAGGCTTATCTAGGCAGCTACACATCACCAATGTGCCATGATCATCAGCAGCTGCATTTAATATAATGAGTAGATACTGAATCTGACAATTCTGTAGCGCCAAATGTTGTAAAAAGTCAAATGCACTATGATGGAGTTACAAATTGCTTGTAATTTTTGCGGCACAGACCTTACTTGACTGGAATGTATTTATTCCTAGGAACAAAAATACTAAGTGATTCTGTAGCCGCTACATATCGCTGCCTCAAAATTGCCCGTAGCAGCCATAATGTCCTGTGCTGCCGGTGTTGTGATTTATACACCATACACTACAATACACAGCCCCAGAATGAGTATTCATCATAATGTTTGCAATGGTAATCAATCATTGTCAACGCGGCCATCTGAATGGTAGAGTGGGCAGACTGATACTCCGGCAGCATGGGGCATCATGGCTGCTATGTGCCGCAGGGTCTGAAGGGGTGGCCAGGATATTTTTCATGAAAAGGTGAATCTACCCTTTAACAAATGCTCGTTAATGTGGGTAAATTTATGCATTAATATGCGTTTCGTTAAGGTGACCCATTTAAAATAAATCGACTGCCAATACACCCTAACATGCTTAAAAAGCACACAAAACTTTTTTTTCTAATGCCTTTTTTCTAATGCCTTACTGTTTGGGTGCCAATCACAATACATGTGTGTTACAGGGTGTGTAGGTCACCTTTAGGTCTAGGGCCTGTCCAGGTAAGTAGAGAGTTTATCTGCCAACCATTTTGGGAATATACATAGCATCCAGTGAGGGGGTGGAGATAATTGGGAAGTAAGAAAGAACATAGAATTCTAGAGTTTATCACCTGGTATGGGGAATTGAAGTGCTTAAGACAGTCAAGTTATGGTAAATGTAAGCTGATGTGGGTACCACAGCCGCCTCCGCATTCTTCTGTTCCACTAAGGTAGTGCATCTTAAAGAATGACTTGAAAGATATAGCAAACATACCCTGCCATGGGATACTCAATGCCTGTACTGTATAAGGGACAAGTTATTGTTCTGCAAAAAATACCTTTTATTTTTGCCATGTAAAGCACTATGTAGTGGAAACATGGTGTTTAATGATCATTAAAGATTAAAGTGTACTTGAAAATAACTACATGGAAGTCTTCTCTTCTTTCTGAGTAAGCAGTTTGCTTATACCTGAAGAGTTTTAGCAGTATGTTGCAGGATTTGTGAGGAAGGGAGTGGTTGAGCTGCACAAAGGGGACACTAAAAGCAACTACAAACTAGTTTTCCCATTATCTTAAATAGACCAACTGCTTGGGGCTGCAGCTTTCCGATGGTCAAGGAGAGCATCATTCCCTTGTGCAGCGTCTGGACCTACCAGAGTAGAGAGGCCCCATAAGTACATATATTCTCCTGACAGAATATTACTGTGGAGAGTGAGCCATTACATCTGGAAGTTCCCATGTGTGGAAAAATCCAGAAAGTCCTTGCAGGATTCCGAAGCTTAGAAGAATCTACCGTAATTAATGGGTGGACTAGAGCCATTCTATGTGTATAAACAGATCCTAAAAGCAAATTAAGTGGATTTTCTGACCTGGGTATTTCCCGGGTATCTTTAGTTTCACTGAATAGTTTCACTTGCTAATTGGTATAGTTCATCAATAAAGATGATTAGGTAACTAGATGAAATGTTTTATAATAATCACACAAAAGCAGTACTCATGGAAGATACCTGATATCTATTACAGTCTGGGCTGGGTGATCCCTCTGCATTTGCAACAGTAGCAGAAACAAAATCTTAATTGTCACAGTTTAGCAAGGAAGGAAAGAGAATGGCTAATGTCTGAGGTTAAACTCTGGATGAGATAAAAATTGCATTATCTCTTTTATAAATAAATTGTTGAATCAATTAGAGCAGACAACTTTAGAAACCATCTAATCTTTCAGAAGCATGCCAAATTCATACATTATCCTGAGCCCATCTTCCAAACTTTTTAAACATAGATTTGAATAAAGTGGGGAAAGGTTAGGAATGTGTTTTTTAAATATAATATGAAAGAAGGCACTCGCATAGCCACATCCGTAAATTAGAGGGGAACAAAAAGAAAAAGGATACTTACTAAGTATCCCTAGGTCGGACTTTAAAGGCATAAGAAACAATAGCGAAGCATGAAAAAATAACAATGTTTATTGAGAAAATACAATACATGAATAGAGCATTCAAGGGTTAAAAATCATATATAATGATACAAAGTATACAGTGAGCCCTTGTGCGTCAACGGGTTTCACCGCTTCTTCAGGACACATTCAAGGTTTCAAAGATAGCAAAAAAGAGACCGGATCTCACTGTCTGGAATAGAACATACTCATTTAAAAAAAAAGAAATTTTAACAATCATAACATAAATGTTAAAATGCACCTATCTGTCCAAAAAGAGAAATCAAAACACAAATGGTCCCGGGAAACCAAGGGACAAAAAAAAACACGAATTAATGGTAATGTCGTGATACCTTACAGAAGGGTGAGCCTCATATGTGAGTATCCAAATAAAAAGGAAATTCGGCAATATAATCCAGGGGCAGGAGCTACTTCAAGTAGTCTGTATTCCAAATAATTGGAGACAACCAAGTCTAACAATTAATACAAAATAAAATAAGTATCCTAATATCCCCTGAATGAACAAAAACAAAAAATTGATATCTCAAACAGAAGAAACAAGAAAAAATATACCTGCTAATATAAGTAGATCAGAAACCACAAGGGCCAAGTAATTCCCAAGTAGGGGCAAAGCAATGCCATAGTAAAAGATCCCGGACCGGTAGCCACGCCGGACGATACTAAAGCACCACGGCCAAGGTATCCTAATGGCTACCCCACAAAACTTCCGGTACCTAGACAGGTGGTAAAATCCCTATAGGGTGATCTAGAACAAAGAAGCAAAGCAGCATGCTTAGTTGTAATATACACCAACTAAATGCAGGCTTGTATTGAATAAAGAAAGGAGGGAAAGCATGGTTAACTTACTTGAGAAAAGGACAAAAGTCAAATAGCCTCTGGGAGACAGCCTTCCGCTGGTCACAAGATGGATCAGTGAATGGCGTCTATTTATAGCCCCTAAAGAATTGGCGCCAAAAACCAGGAACTACAAACACTGGCGGTGATGTCATACAAAGGCACGGAATAGAAAAGACGCCAAAAAGCAGATATGTTAAGTCACGGCTGTGATGTCATCCAAGCGAGCCAACGCAAAGTGCGTAGCTTATACCCCACACCACCAGCGCATTTGAGTGCACACACTCCGCAAGGAGGGATGACATAACCACGTGACCCAGCAGAGAGAAGCAGCGGAGACGCCCACAGCCCAACAGGAATACAAATAAATGTCAGCAATACAAAACATGCCGGCAGAGCAACACAACAACACAAAATCAAAAACGACGCAAAAAACAAAGGACAAAAAAATAATAATAAGTAAGGATAAAAACAACAACAAACAAACAACAAAGAAAAAAAAACCCTGTGGTAAAATGATATCCACAATGTCAAGACAAATCCCATGGACAGACAAGGGCAGTTAAAAAGATTTAAACGCTCATATATCACATGCTACACACATAATCAATCAGTAATTACCGTCTATTGTTCAGAGATATAGAATTCATCATTAACAATATTGTATTGATTCTTTTATAATCAAAAAAGTAGCATACATTACTCATATTCATGAAAAACGTCTTTTTGACCCTACAGGCAGTCCCTGAGTTACGAACACAATAGGGACTATAGGTTGGTTCGTAAGTGGAAGTTGTTCGTAAGTCGCAACACTGCATTTGTAAGTGTTTTTTTTTCTTTGTTGTTTGTGGTTTTTATTTTTAGTTATTATTATTTTGTGTTGTTGTGTTGCTGTGCCGGCATGTTTTGTATTGCTGACACTTTTTTGTATTCCTGTTGGGCTGTGGGCGTCTCCGCTGCTTCTCTCCGCTGGGTCGCGTGGTTATGTCATCCCTCCTTGTGGAGTGTGTGCACTCGGATGCGCTGGTGGTGTGGGGTATAAGCCGCTCACATTGCGTCGGCTCACTTGGATGACGTCACAGCCGTGACCTAACATATCTGCTTTTTGGCGCCTTTTCTATTCCACGCCTTTGTATGACGTCACTGCCAGTATCTGTAGTTCCTGGTTTTGGCACCAATTCTTTAGGGGCTATAAATATAAATATAAATTCACTAATCCACCTTGTGACCGACCAGCTGAAGGCTGGCTCCCAGGGGCCATTTGACTTTTGTCCTTTTCTCCAGTAAGTTAACCATGCTTTCCCTCCTTTCTTTATTTAGTACAAGCCTGCTTTTAGTTGGTGTATATTACAACTAAGCACGCTGCTTTGCTTCTTTGTTCTAGATCACCCTATAGGGATTACACCACCTGTCTAGGTACAGGACGTTTTGTGGGGTAGCCATTAGGATATCTTGGCCGTGGTGCCTTAATATCCTCCAGCGTGGCTACCGGGATCTTTTACTATGGCATTGCTTTGCCCCTGTTTGGGAATTACTTGGCCCTTGTGGTTTCTGATCTACTTATATTAGCAGGTATATTTTTTCTTGTTTCTTCTGTTTGGGATATCAATTTTTTGTTTTTGCTCGTTCAGGGGATACTAGGATACTTAATTTATTTTGTATTAATTGTTAGACTTGGTTGTCTCCAATCATCTGGAATACAGACTACTTGAAGTAGCTCCTCCCCCTGGATTATATTGCCGAATATCCTTTTTATTTGGATACTCACATATGAGGCTCACCCTCCTGTAAGGTATCACGACATTACCATTAATTTGTGGGGGGTTTTTTTGTCCCTTGGTTTCCTGTGTCCATTTGTGTCTTGATTTCTCTTTTTGGACAGATAGGTGCACTTTGACATGTATATTATGATTGTTAAAATTTCTTTTTTTTTAAAATGAGTATGTTCTATTCCAGACAGTGAGATCCGTTCTCTTTTTTGCTATCTTTGAAACCTTGAATGTGTCCTGAAGAAGCCTAATGGTGAAACGCGTCGACACACAAGGGCTCACTGTATACTTTGTATCATTATATATTATTTTTAACCCTTGAATGCTCTATTCATGTATTGTATTTTCTCAATAAACATTGTTATTTGTTCATACTTCGCTATTGTTTCTTATGCCTTTAAAGTCCGACCTAGGGATACTTAGTAAGTATCCTTTTTCTTTGTGTTTTTTAAATAGTATTGGTGATCCAGTAGGAGATATCCTATCATTTCTTGTCCCTGCGACACCAGAACAATAATGTAAAATGATGGGAATAACTGGGACAGGAAGACCCAGACAGTGAAATAGGTTTTAACATTTCTCCACTGTCCTGGAATTGTCTCTGTTTTAATTAGAGAGATTTTCCCATACTTTTCTGTCCCTGTAAACCCTCTTTCAAGTGAGGGGAATCTCAGACTTGCATTAAATAAAAACCCAATAGAGGTGGTTCTAACCTTTCATCACACTATCCAAAACCAAAAAGATGGAGAAAAAAAAGTTTGGCATGAAAATATGATTCACTTGGGTCGTTGGATGTGTTGGCCCAATCTGACCACCCTTAAAACTGTAGTACACTCTCAAAAAGAAAAAAGCTGACAGGTAGAAGAGACCCTACTGGTCTCTTTAGTCATAACTACTTCTCTCTGCTTGTCACCTTAGGCCTCATGCACACTGGATTCTATAAAAACACCAGTAGCGTTAGATGTAGAAAGCTGTAGATGTAGAATGAGTTTTGTAGCATTTTTGCAGTAGTGTTTTTTAGCGTTTCTGTTTTGCAGATTTTTTTTTTTTTGCAAAATTATACTCCCACAAAAGCTTATGGCTCAAAAACGCTCAAACATTGAATAGCCGCGTTTTTCAGTGTTTTTAGCATTTTGCAGAGTTAGAGCTTTTAAAGCTGAGAAAAAATTCTTCAAACCCACTAGTTCTGGGTTTTTTCATCCAGAAAATTCCCCTGCCAAAAACGCTGATAAATGCCTGTGTGTGCATTGACACATAGGATAACATGCTGGAGAGTTTACTGGCAACAGAAAAAAATGCCTGAAGCCAAAAACAGCAGCTGTAAAAACACCCAATGTGCATGCTCCTTGTCTTATCTCTTTTTAATAAAGAAAGACGGACCTAATGAAAAACTTTTGAATGACTCAGCTTTCATTGAAGACATTAGTTCTACTCTTAACATTACATTAATGAAAATGGTTCTGGAGAGGTATCGGAAGTGTGTTATGGGAAGCCCATGAAGCAGTAGTCAGGGGCACATTTATTGCACAGGCTTCTGCTAAAAAAAAAAAAAAAAAAATTTAGGACTGCTATGGATGATCTATAACATCAAATTACTATTTTTGAACATTGTCATAAAACGGGGCAAAATCCGAGATGGGCAAAGTTTGGTGAATCTTTGGTTGCAATTGAAATGGATACTTGATTTAGAGGTTCAGCATAGACTTAGATTCCTAGCCCATAGGTTTTACAAGCAGTGGAATAAATGTGGCCAGAGCCCTGAAGCATTAATTTGGGAGAACTAATGTCTCATATATAAAATCTCAAACTGGTGAGAAACTCTACAAGCCTTCGCAAATTGCTGAAAAATTTTAAGAATTTTAAAAGTAGTGGATTCAGAAATAGAAAACAAAAAAGATGTTGTTTGATAAATGACTACCTGATATAAACTACCCCCAACTACCAGTTCATGTAATAGAGAAATTAGAACAGGCTATCTCACCCACTGAAATGTTGAAAGCTTTTAAGAACAGAGTCCTGGTCTTACTAAAGTGTATTTTTTTCAAATATTTTGATATTCTCTTACCTTACAGTGCCTTGAAAAAGTATTCATACCCCTTGAAATTCTCCACATTTTATCATGTTACAACCAAAAACGTAAATGTATTTTATTGGGATTTTATGTGATAGACCAACACAAAGTGACACATAATTGTGAAGTGAAAGAAAAATGATAAATGGTTTTCAAAATTTTATACCAATAAATATGCGAAAAGTGTGGCGTGCATTTGTATTCAGTAAGTCTTTGCAAGTCTTTTTGGGTATGTCTCTACCAGCTTTGCCCATCTAGAGAGTGAAATTGTTGCCCACTCTTCTTTGCAAAAAGCTCTGTCAGGTTGGACGAAGAGCGTCTGAACAGCCATTTTCAAATCTTGACACAGATTCTCAACTGGATTTACAGTAGGTCTGGATTTTGACTGGGCCATTTAAAACATGAATATGCTGTGATCTAAACCATTCCACTGTAGCTCTGTCTGTATGTTTAGGGTTGTTGTCCTGCTGGAAGGTGAACCTCTGCCCAAGTCTCAAGTCTTTTGTAGCCTCTAACAGGTTTTCTTCTAAGATTGCCCTGTATTTTGGCTTCATCCATCTTCCCATCAACTCTGATCAGCTTCCCTGTCCCTGCTGAGGGAAAGCATCCCCACAACATGTTTCACGGTGTGGATGGTGTGTTCAGGGTGATGTGCAGTGTTAGTTTTCTGCCACACATAACGTTTTGCTTTTAGGCCAAAAAGTTCAATTTTGGTCTCATCTGACCAGAGCACCTTCTTCTACATGTTTGCTGTGTCCCCCACATGGCTTCTCACAAACTGCAAACGGGACTTCTTATGGCTTTCTTTCAACAATGGCTTTCTTCTTGCCACTCTTCCATAAAGGCCAGATTTGTGGAGTGCATGACTAATAGTTGTCCTGTGGACAGATTCTCCCACCTGAGCTGTGGATCACTGCAGCTCCTCCAAAGTTACCATGGACCTTTTGTCTGTTTCTCTGATTAATGCTCTCCTTGCCCGGCCTGTCAGCTTAGGTGGATGGCCATGTCTTGGTATGTTTGCAGTTGTGACATATTCTTCCCATTTTCGGAATGATAGATTGAACAGTGCTCTGTGAGATGTTCAAAGCTTGGGGTGTTTTTTTATAACCTAACCCTGCTTTAAACTTCTCCACAACTTTATTATTGACCTGTCTGGTGTGTTCCTTGGCCTTCAGGATGGTGTTTGTTCACTAAGGTTCTCTAACAAACCTCTGAGGGCTTCACGGAGCAGCTGTATTGATACTGAGATTAAATTACACACAGATGGACTGTACTAATTAGGTGACTTCTGAAGGCAATTGGTTCCACTAGATTTTAATTAGGGGTATCAGAGTAAAGGGGGGGTTGAATACAAATGCACGCCACTCTTTTCAGATATTTATTTGTAAAAAAAATTGAAAACCATTTATCATTTACCTTCCACTTCACAATTATGTGCAACTTTGTGTTGGTCTATCATATAAGATCCCAATAAAATTTACATTTTTGGTTGTAACATGACAAAATGTAGAAAATGTCAAGGGGTATAAATACTTTTTCAAGGCACTGTATATGACTTTGTATTTTAACTCCCTGACGAGGAAGGGGTAAATCCCTAGGGATACTTTGGTGGTTTATGTGGTAGTTTTGCCATAGAAGGGAAGAACCCTACGCTGTGCTAGAGCTATATGCCAATCTCTTTGCTAAATCTAGATATTAAAGCGTTTGTTAACCCAAAAAAAAAAAAAATTGTATCCTGCTCCTTTAAAGCATGTTATATGACACAGTGCTTGTCCTGTGTCATTTGGCCCCCTGTAACACCTAAAAAACCTGGCTGATCCTGTCAGTTTCTCTCTACCGCTCTGTAAACTGACCACGGTGTATCAGGGCTCCTGAGCCCTGACACCGTGGTCAGTTTACGTGCTTGTATCATCAGCTGCCTGCTATCTGCTCTCCTCTCTGCTCCTGTGTCTTCCTCCCCCCTCCCCCCTGCCCTCTCTGTCTGTGTGTGAGCTGCCCCACCCCCCTCCTGCTCTCATAACACTAACCTGTATACACCATCAGCACTGCCTTCTATTGAAGTGTCCCCCTCTGTGAATGATTTATAAATATAAATGCTGTAAATACCTCATTTAAGAGCAGAGGTTGCGATCATATGACCAGCCAGCTCTCTCCTCCTCTCCTCCTCCTTCCCCCCAGGCTGACATCAGCAGAGGAATCTCAGCCCCGTCCGCTGCATCTCTCAGAGGAGGAAAGGAGAAAGCTAGCCAGTCATGTGATCGCAATTCCTCAGTAAAATTATGTATTTGCAGCATTTATTTTTATAAACCACACACATAGGGGGATACTACAATAGGAGGCAGTGCTTATGGTGTATACAGGTTAGAGTGGCTTAACAACCACTTTAAGAGTCTTGCAAAGATTTTGGCTGGTAGAATCAAAACATATTTTTCAGAAATAATACACAAAGACCAAATAGGTTTTATCCCAGGCAAAGAAGGTAGAGATAATTCTCAAAAAGCTATCTCCCTTATTAATTTGTTGGGGGTACATTGAATCCCCTGCCTGATCCTGTTCTCAGATTCAGACAGTTTTTGACAGGATTGATTGGACTTTTAAATCCTCAATCCTGAATAGATTAGGTTTAGGAAAGAAAATGCAAGCCTCGATCTCTGCACTTTATACTGCACCTACAGCTAAAGTGAAAGTAAATAATACCTTTTCAACAGGTTTTTCTGTCCCAAATGAGACATGCCAGGAATGTCCACCATCCTCTTTGCTGTTTATTTTAATGATGGAATCATTGCTGATGGAAATTAGGACTAACCCAGACATCTCTGGAGTCACAGTGGGATCAACAAAGCACAAACTTGCCACGTTTGCAAACAATGTTTTTGTTTTGTTTTTATACCAAGCTGTGCACAATGCTACCTAACCTGTAGAGAGAACTTGTGAGATTCCAAGAGCTTGATAGTTTTAAAATTAATATGGCCAAATCTGTGATTCTCCCTATCAATGTGACAAAACCAAAACCTTTTAAGTGTCAAGATGCCCACACTACTTATCTGGGAATCAAGTTGACTACTAGGGTACAAGATTTATTCAAGGTTTTTCTTAAGAAGGCAACTAGATTTTTATTCTTCAGTCAAATACTCCCTGTTAAAGTGCCCAGGTCCTACTTTCAATATGTAAGATGAGAACTGATAAGGTTTTTTTGGGGAGAAAAATCTCATAGGCTTTAATACAACCTATTACGTAGGACTAAGGAGAAAGGGGTCCAATGCACGGATGAAGATTAAATTGGAACCAGCAAGTTCCAGATAAATTGTGGGTTCATCATGTAGAAAAGAAAATGGTGAGCTGAAACCATGGCCAATGAGCATACGGCCCTGTCACAAGCAAAGTTAGAGATCTTGAACTGAATAAAGAAGGAAGTCTAGCACCCTTCCCTTCACCGCTTACACCAATAAAAGGAATCCCTTAGTTTGTATCTGGGAAAGAGCTAGCGTTTTTTTAATAAATGGGAAGGCAAAACAAAACTTATGGGTTTCAAGTTTCCAGAAGGCTCTGACCAGAAATCTTTCTGCTTTTAGGAAGAAATGGGTTAGGTCCGTTAGGGGTGACTGGAAACCCACCCAAATTCAAGCTTTTTTTAAATAGCTTAGATAAAAAGCTGATACAGGTGACATCCTTAACTCCTTTCGAAACCTTGTGTTTTTCGAATGATCCAGCCACTAGGGTGTTGTCCAATTCCTATAAATTGCTTCAACAAACAGCTGTTTAAATAAACGGTTGTAAATTAGTGTTTAGGAGAGGGAATTGGGAAAGACTCTGCCAGAAAGTGTGGTGGAGAAAACAACAAAGTTAGTGCATGCATCCTCCATCATTTCCAGAACTCAGGCATTTTGCTATAAATTTTATGCAAGATGGTATTAAGTCTCCGATAAGTTGGCTAACATTTTCCCATCTACATCTGAGAACTGCTGAAGGGGGTGTGGCATTTGCATATATGGTGGGACTGCCTATTAATAAAACCATTCTGGATGGAGATCTGCAGTTAAAATGGTCAAATTACACAATATGCCATACCAGACGACCCTCTACCGATATTGTTTCATGCTTCCCATTTCTCAGTGGGAAAATATGAAAAATCATAATTGCCTCATCTTTTTAATGCATGAAAGAGTTTGATACACTTGAATTCGAAATTACCTATGGCTCCTTCAGTGAAGGATTTGATAATAAAAGTACAAGAAATTAGAGAGGCAGAGGAATGGAGATATAGAAAACATGCAAAGGTTCCCCACTGGGTTTTTTAGCAGCAAAGTAAACTAAATGTATATTTGTAAAAAACTGATTATTTTATTCAATGAAAGGGATTCAGATATACAAAGAGTTTAAAATATGAGCTCTGGTAATGGCATAAAAAACAGGGTAACCAAAATTGATGGTGACATTATACATCATAGAAACAATGTGTTACAAATTACGTTACACCATAGGATGCATAAGAATACCCCAATGAATTTCGACCCCAACATTCTAGAAAATACATCAAAAAAAGTTTTTACCATTTATACTTTACATTTGGGTGACATACAATAAGAGTAGAAAGCTACTTCATGTACCGTATATACTCGAGTATAAGTCGAGATTTTCAGCCCTTTTTTTTGGGCTGAATGTGCCCCCCTCGACTTATACTCACGTCACCGCCGTCTGCCTACATGATCAGATTGTCATGCAGACAGACAGCGGCCAGCGTGTGCTATTACTATTCGGCAGCCAATTACTGTTCAAAAGCCGCGCCTCCTCCTCGTCTGTGATAGGCAGTCAGTATACAGCCTATCACGGACATTCTTTCATCCTTGTCCGTGGTATGAGGATGAGAGAATGTCTGTGATAGGCTGACTGCTGACTGCTGGGAAATGGAGTTTTCTGCCTATCATGGACGAGGAGGAGGCGCGGCTTTTGAACAGTGAATGGCCACCGAATAGTAATAGCATAGTAGAATAATAGAATAGTAACGCTGATCACTGCAGAGCGGCACACGGAGGCATGCCCAGGACACAGGTAGGATGCACACATGACACATGCACACATACACAGGACACATACACAGGTACACATACACAGGTACAGGACACATTCACATATACACAGGACACATGCACATATACACAGGTCACATGACACATGCGCATATGCTCAGGACACAGGGAGGTATACAGCTGCAGATGGGCATTGTTGACCCTCTTTTTCCACTTACAGTAGCTGCTGCATTTCTCACCCTCGGCTTATACTCGGGTCAATAAGTTTTTCCCATTTTTTTGTGGTAAATTAGGGCCTCGACTTATACGCAGATCGACCTATACTCGAGTATATACGGTATTCTATCATATTTAAAGCATACATTGCTTCAGCTATGATGATATATTTACCCTTCAAATAATGGACCTTCGCGTAACCAGAGATTTAAAAACAGTTGCATTCAAGTGATCCTGGACCTCCGCGTGCCACCTCAGTGTCCCCCCAGGTGAGCCCCCAATCCACAGGCCTTGCAAGGAGCCACGTACTTTGACCCCAGGAAGGGGGGGAGTGGAGGAGGGGCACCTGCAATTTGTAATTTAAGCGGTCAGAATAAGTAAACAGAAATCATTTTAATAAAAGTGCTCGATGTTACTCCTAGCTGGCTACAGGTCACACTTGATATGATAAGTCAAATAATTCCATAATTCTATTTCAGTAATGTTTAGTTAAATATTTATTGTGTGTTTTTTTTAGAAAAAATTAACTTTTTTGGTTTGCCCATGGGTTAGATGATAAACCCATGGAATCAGATAATATATTATGCTATCATGGTCAGAGTGATTGTGCATGAAGGTTAAGTGCATGAACTAGGATAAAAGTGACCATGTGAGTTAAAGGGGTGACAAAATAAATGTGTACATTGTGAATGATTGAATGAATGATGCAGTGTGCTTTAAGTGAAATGTGTTTGTACTGGTGCTGGTGAGACAAAAAACAAAAGGCAAAACAGAAACAAGAACAAGAACGAAAACAAAACCAAAACAACAAACTAAAAATAAAAATAAAAAGTGAAAAGCAAAGAAGTGCCAGTGTTGGTGCTGCAATAGGTGAACAAAGTTGTTAAAGTATAATAAATATGTTTTACCTTTAGTGTTAGAGAGGTAGTGCAAGATGCCAAGCTTGGCAAGGATATATGTGCTCATATGCAAAATTCAAGATTGGGTGTTGGAAAGCCGATCTATATGAAAAAATTTGTGCAAAAATGTGAATGATAGTTAATGGGGTATCCATCCAGCCAGTGTATCCAAAACAGCACTTACTGTTCTGCCTTCCTCCCATGATATGGGCGTTATTAGTCCTCAAGATCCACTGGAGGGAAGTGGCTATTAAATACCCTCCAATCAGTGATGATTGGAGCGTATCAGGTGTGGTCCTCCCCCCCTTTCCTCCCATCCCCACCATGATGGTCCCCGCCGCCATTGATGGCATCAACGTAGCCCCCTCGGCGTTCCGGAAGGCCTAGGCTCCGGCATCCACTGTTGTCCTCGACAGAAATGCGTGATGCCAGTACGTTAAGTGCATGCACAGCAAAAAGCCGCACACGCGTGTGACATCACAAACACGTCCGATGGCGATCACGGGACGCTACCGTCTTGGTGCAGGCTCCCCCCAGTGGCCAAAAGCTCAACTGCAGGAACACATTGGGGAGAACCCTGAAGAGTCACGTCTCCCCACCATGCTGGGAAGCCGAGCGGAGAAGGAGGCATACCCCCCAAAGCGAGACCCAAAGGAGGAGCAGCACGACTTGTCACAGGAATCTGTTGGAAAACAAACAAAATATACAACAGTTATACGAAAACATTTTAAATGGTATTTCAATCTTATATCGTTAGTTTATTCACATTCATTATTCTTCATATTAAATATTTATATAGAAATTCTAATGAGCAATACATGAGGTGTATCTTCCCAAGATAGTGAGAAAAGGGGGTTCTAGGGGGGAATATTTTTTATATACATATCTATACAGTCCAAGAACAATTTTTCTTTACTGGACATTGGTAGTTAAATTTATTTTAATTCAACATTGATCCTCCCTAAGAACCTAGCTAGTTTTTTCTGATGCAAAACCTTTAAGAAAGGGTGCATAAGAAATGGACTCGTTTAGTCCCGGAAAAACGGTAGCCTGGAGTCCAAATATCCATCTTTGTGTTGAAGTAGTGTTTTGTTCCAATCACCGCCTCGATCTGGGATGCAAATCCGATCGAGGACAGTGAAAGAAACTTGTGCTGTAGGACTACATGTCTGCCTAGGGGAAGGTATCTATTCCCAATTTCCAGACATGTTTTGAGGTTCTACACCAGAATTTCTGCTTGGTTTTGCCTTTATAGAAAGCCCCATATTCACATACCATCATACAGACAACTCCACATGTTTGACAGTTGGCAAAATGTTTGGGATTAAAGATTTGGCCATTTGGGAGAAGGAAGGATTTTTCTTTTCTGATTAGAGGGCAATGGGCACAATGCCCACATGGGTAGGTGCCATAAAGGGAGAAGTGTTTTTTGTTGGGCTTTTTCTGATACTGACTTTTGACTAGCTTATCTTTTAAAGAAGAAGTTCGTTTAAAGGTATTTGAGGGAGTCTCAGGAATGGAGATATAGATACAATAATGAATTTTAAAAATTCCATGATCATTGGATCAAGTCCATATCCCAGATGTGTTTAAGAATTTTAGAATTACAGTTGGATTCAGTTCGACAATCATTTGTGTTTAGCTTACAAACTAGCTATAATATTAACCACAGAAAGCAGGTGTTGTGAGTTGCTGATGTGATGTCGAGTTTGTTTTTTCTTTCTTTTGCAAATCCTCTTGTGCCCTCCTTTTTTCTTTCCCTTTTTTTTTTGTTCTGTTTTTATGTGCGCTGGTAAAATACATTATTTATGAGGAATTAGGATTTTATCTGTGTTATTCTATTAGTTTTTTATATGTATAGAAAAATTAAATAAAGTTAAAAAAAAAACACAGTGAGATGCTACAGTTATAACACAATTCAAGACAAGTGGTGTAGGAAGACCCTGCTCAGACACATGAGCTTACAGTCTAAAAGGGAGGGCCAAGTGACTCAAAGAGTAATAAATGTGTGGGGATGTGCTAGTGGAAAAAGTAAGTACATATTCAGTTGTTAAGTAGAGGCAGGATGGGCTTCCCTGAAGAGATACGCTTTTAGGGATCTCCTAAAGGTGGACAAAGTAGGAGATAGCTGAACAGATTGGGGTAGTGAGTTTCAGAGCATAGGAGAGGCTCTGGAGAAGTCCTGTGGGCAAGCATGGGGTTTTGGATAGACAGATTTTTTTAACTGGCCAGTCCTCTGGATGATGTTTATGGAGTCCTTAAAATCTTTTCTTGTCCAATGATCATCACACCTTTTTTGAGCGAAAGATTGATCTCCTATTCCAAAATCTACCTTTAAGCCTCTATATGTTACAGTTTGAGAAATTGTAATTAGATCTGATCCGTTTCAGGTAGTCGGATTACATAAGTGGAATTAAATGTGATTGGATTGTGCATGGAAGTGGGCTGAAGATTGCAATCATAATTCACAACACAGATGCATTTGTGTCACTGGATATTTATGGTGGTGACTGTGAAGCATGAAAAATGTGACAGTAACTCTAAGATCCTATCTCTCTTTCCATACAAAGTGCATGATAAATCTGGATTGCCATATAATTTCTGATACACCTACAGCAATTAGCTTATTGTTATCAGGTTGGGGTTTTTTCAGTCTTTTCCAGTAAGAGGCTTGCACTATTTGATGTGTTGTTTCTTCTTATAAATCTATGGTTGTCTCTTTATATAAACAAATGATGCATATGGCACTGATGCCTTGTTTGCTATGCCAAAAGTGGCTAACATTGTCACTGTTAGGCCCCTTTCACACGGGCACCGTCAGATTAGCCACGTTAAAAATGTATCAGTTCTTATCCGTTGCTTCATCCGTCTTCATTGTCATCCATTCCATTAATCTCCATTTTAATGTACACATTTACATCCATTTTTTCATCCGTTTTTGTATCCATTTTCATCCGTTTACAGCAGTTTCTTTGCATTTAAGGAAATTACCCAGAAAGCCTTGCTCCACCCATCCTACATTGCCATGCGTGAACAGACTACTTTCTATCTCCATCAGGAGAAGTTTCATGGCAGTACCAATATATATATATATATATATATATATATATATATATATATATATATATATATATATATATATATATAATGCAGTGCAAATTTAAATTTATTAATTCATTAATTTGGGTATTTCATTGTGTTTTGATAGCATAAAAAGACACAAAAGCACATGATATGTTCAAAACAGTTTTATTATTCTGCATAACCCTTTTAAAATAAAGTTTTTTTCACTTTGTTTTTTTATTTGTCAAAGTATAAACTTTGAATTATTTCTTCAAAACTGATCTTAACTGATCAGACGTTGACGGACATTGTCAGTTAATATCTGTTTTGACGGATCTGGAGGTAGCTTTGTACGTTAAAAAAAACGGATAAAAACGGAAGCGGAGGTTAACTGATGGTAACGGATGGTCATCCGTTTGCCCATAGGAATGAATTGTCGTCCGTCGACAGATGGAAGAAAAACGGATAGACGGTCCATCCGTGTGAAAGGGGCCTAAGAATCATTGGGTTGTGGCAGGCAGGGGGAGGGGCTGTGCTGTTTACAAGAGTAGGCTGGGGGTGTTTGGAGAAGTTCATGTTGGCTTAGAACAGTGGTCTCCAAACTGTTTCCTTCCGTCTCAAAATCAGAACTTAATGGAGACGGATGTCAGAAGATGATCATCTGCTAATATCCACTAGTCCATAAACATACATGTATGTCCGTTTTTCATCTGCCAACGGATGGAGGAAAAACGGACATACGGAACGCCTGTCTGAAAGGACCCTAAGAAGTTTGTCTGCTGGCCAAATGTTGACTGATTCATGTTAAAGACCCACTATATTTTAAAATATTTTATTTCAGTAACAATGCGGTTAAATTTGACCAAACGTCTTATATGTAACATTTCTAGGTATGTATTACTAATTACAAAAATCATAGTACTACCATTGACAATGATTTCATCAAATTTTCTTGCCAGAAGGACGATGCCATCGCTGTTCAACCAGCATCCAAGATCACTCTGTACTTTCTGGACTGAGATGCCAACTCAGATATCACATAATCATGTAAATCCTATTACATGTTCTGGTTGTGTTCAAAAAAATATTCAACACAGATCAGTCCCTGCTGCAGCCTGTGATTGCTAAAAGATTACAATGTTATAGTCTCGAGACTAAATGAGAGGAGACTAAGGAAATACTTCCTCCTGCCTGCAGCAGACTGATGACATCATCAGAGCCTAGGTAAAGTCATTGGACTGGAGCTCTAGGATAGCTTTTTAATGATAACATGTGTAGCTGATGCTGCAAATTGCGACATTACAGAAATGCATTCACGTAGGCTTGTAAAGTTGCTACAGAGGTCCACTTTAATACCTATATTGGTACTATTTAGTTTATGAATTACTTGTTTTATTTCAGATGCTTTTATATATGTATTTTCTCTACAGTTACACTCAGAGCAAGCTGTCAAGCATAGTGACAGTTACAGGGGTTGTGACAAAACATAAAACACCACTGGGAGCTCTTACAATGAAAATCTTTTATTTATGTGGTTCAAGCCATTTTCTAAAATAGAAAAAAAAAACATTGCTGTAACTTCTTGAAAAGTGTTAGCCAGAGTTAGGCTTCAGTTGGTTTGCCTGTTACTTAAAGTCCACCTACAAATAAATGAACACCTAAAATAGAGCTGCACAATTAATCGTCAAGAATCGTTATCGCGATCTTGACTAAAGTGTTTCACAATTCTTTCTATGCAAAGAATTCTCTCTGCTCTTCTGAAGCCACAGCCCTCAAAAGAAAGGAAGAGAAAAACTGGGCAGTCTGCCAAGAATCAAAACATTCTTTATCAGTTGAACTTAAGTATAAACATTGTAACAATTTATCAATGGAATATACTTTGCGTGTAAGTGAAAAAAGTTTAACCACTTAAACACTAAACCTTTTTCTGACATTTGTTGGTTTCAAGTTAAAACCATTTTTTTTGCTAGAAAATTACTTAGAACCCCCACACATTATATATATTTTTTTAGTAGACACCATAGAGAATAAAATGGTGGTTGTTGCAATATTTTATGTCACACTGTATTTGTGCAGCAGTCTTCCAAATGATATTTTTTTGGAAAAAATTACTTTAATGAATTAAGTAAAGTTGGCCCATTTTTTTTTTTTTTTGTATAATGTGAAAGATTTTACGTCGCGAGAATCGTGATCTTTTTATTCCAAGCAAAAAAATCGCGATTCACATTTTGGCCAGAATCGTGCAGCTCTAACCTAAAACTATCCTAACCACAGGGTAACAATGCTGCTGTGTGATATTACAGTAGACCGGACAGTGGTGCCACCTTGTTACAGAAACGGGAAAAATCAGCAAATCTCTTGGTGGGATCACCAGGTGGATAAAACCAAAACTGCTATGTTGATGTTGGTAACATAGTAGAAAAAATGTCCTTTTTTATTTTATCCAAAGCTGCACTTAAGGTACAAATTTTAATAACTCCATTTTAATGCCTGATATGTATAAAGTAACTCGTATTTTAGTCTAACTGTCCCTATAATGTCCATTTGCCTTGTAAATGGTGACGTGAATGAAGACAGACATTTTGTACTGTCCCTTTATTCTCTGAGGCATGTCTGACCTAAATTCCGTTAAGAAACACGTTCTCTGTAAATGTCAACTTTCAGACAAAATGGGCTAATTTTAGACTCTAATTTTTCATTGTGGACCTGAAACCTGAAAGCCCCCCTTGCTGCGATCTATCTGAGGTGTACTGCCTGTACTGAAGTCTGCGTCGCGTAGGTCTCTGCAGACTGCAGTGTGGTGGTGTATAGGAATGGCATGTACCATGTGGCTGTATCAACAAGGATAATTTAGATGATATTGTAGAGAACCTGTAGCAAAGTTTAAAAGCAGTACCAGACATCCCAAGTCTCCCGCGAGGTGCGGGAATCTCCCGCAAGCTGCGGGAGCCTCCTGCATTTTGGCTGCGGCTACCGCACACCCGCGAGTGCGCCGCAATATCCCAGTTGCCAGCCGCACAAGAAGAACGGCCATGGCCACAGTCAAAGAGGAATACATGCCAATGAAACTAATTCTACTTCCTACTTTGTCCCCCCTCCGTGTCTGATCAGCGCTCTGTCATTGGGGACTCGCTCCTACTGAGTACACCCCTGAGGCGGAGCCTGCTCCTAGGCTAACATTTTAAATGGGTGGGACTCGGGGAAGGGGTGTGGCTGGCCTTGGAGGTGGTCACACCCAGCCCACCTTCTCTGGTGCAGGAAAGAGCAACACGGAGAGGTAAGTGTGCTGTTGCGGCCACTTTCTTTGACTGTACTAAGAACACATCTTACACCATGGATTACATTGCAGAACAGGTCATTCACCCTGACAAAAGGAGAGTGTCCTATGTCATAAGGAAAGAGGGGAGCTACAGGGATAAATAAGATGATGAAAAGGATGGTGGTGATGAGGATGATGGGTGATTATGGAGAGAGGGAAGGATAGAGGCTGCTTAAGGCATGAGGATGAAGATGGATCATGTGGTGATAGACAGAGTAAATAGAGGAAAGAGCACATAGAGCATACAAGGATGAGGGTGATAGGTTACAAAGCAGGGAGGGATGGGGATGATTATGGAGAGTGAAGTGGGGGATGAAGATGGTTATGGAGAAACATGAGAATGATGGAGTTACAATTGTGGTGAGAGATGAGGATGATGGGAACAATTATCAGAGGAATGAGGAAGATCAATAAGGATGACTATGGAGATTGAAGTGGATGATGAGGTTACAATGTGCAGAGGAATGAGGATGACTGTGGAGAGGGACAAGGATGATGATTATGGAGGGGGTGTTGGGGTTGAGGATGATGATGTTACACTGTGGAGAGCAATGAGGACAGATATTTATTAAGAATTCAGGGATGAGGAAGACTTGGATACAATGTGAAATAGAACGAAAATGATACTGGAGACGGAAGTTAGGGATGAAGATGGTCGTGGTGGTTAGTGTTCCTTTAATATCTCTCGGAAGAAGTAAACCTCTGTATACTGACTCCATTTCATTTGATCATCATGTTAAATTGGTGGTGGGGGGGGGGGGGGGGCGGCGCGGCCCGGAGCACCACCTCCCTGAAATGAGTTTTTGCAGGTTGGGATGTCTGCAGAACACATATTATACAAATCTTTCACACCACCGATATATATACTTTTTTAAAGCCCCATTTACACTTACAAAAAGGGCTGTTAGTGATTACATGCCAGATACCGTGTTGGGGTTCCTGGCGATTAGCTGTGTGCAGCAACCTCGTTGAATGTAGGCTGCCTGCATCCAGGATGGATCATTTACAGGTAACTGCTTCATGAGTGATTACGTGCGAGTATGTACGATTATCTGCAGGAGCTGTCAGCCTCCCATTGCTTTCAGTGGGGCTGCCACCTGCAGCTAATCACTGGGAACCACTGCTGTATCTCTTGCATGTAATTAGTAACAGCCCCATTCGCATGTGTAAATGGGGCCTAAGAGCTACAGTGGCCAAAGAATACTCTCCATCTGATACATGTCTGGGAGGTGTGTTGGATTCTTTGTCCCCTGCTGAGCACTGTGGTTCCTTCTGCGGGTCGTACATCACTGTAGCGTACATGTAAGGTGAGGGGAAATCTTCCAGTTCACAACTGTCTAAGATAAGTCTAGTTTTGACCTCACTTTGTAGAGATTTCCTTTAGCTTCATGTTGTGTCTCAGGACAGGAAGTAAAGGAAAATCTCCCCAACAGAAAGGAGACAAATATACAGACAGTGGTTAACCCAGCCCCACTGTATATATAACCTAAATGTCAACTCTAGGGTTTTAGCCCCCCGCCATCCCACACCTTTTGTAACATGTTACACCCGTATTCCGGTTCCTGTTGCAGTCTCCTAATCTCCCGTTGTGACAGCGGGCCAAGGATCCTCTCCACACCCACTGTCACAATTTTAATAAAAGCCCAGCCAAGCAGGGCTCCGTTTACCCAGCCAGATCATTTATTCACTGAGTTCCGTGAATGGGAGAACAACAAATATCAACAGCCTTTGCGGCTGAAGGCTTGTAGTTCTCAATGAACTACTAGGGCGCTGTTGAGCGCTCTAGGCAGTTCATTGATGCTTCCTGGCACTGACAGTCTGCTGGAGCCTGAGATTGCACCCGTGATCTTCTGATCGTGGGTGCAATGCTTTGCAGGATCCAAGTAAAAAAAATAAATATATGCACTTTTTTTTACCTGCAAATTTTTTTTTTTACAAAGGTGAACTTATCCTTTAAGTTTACTGAATACATATCTTAAAGCAGAACTCCAGCCAAACATAACAAAATAAAATAAATAGCCCAAGGTAGTATGCACCCAGGGACAAATGCTTGGAATGCAGACATTTTGCATTCTTGGAATTTGTTGCGGGGTGCATATTGCCCTAAACATTAGTACTGCTAGGTGCACTGCTCAGCCCTGTCCAGCTGCAGCAGCTGTGAGCCTCTCTTAAATGCCTTATGCATCAGGGCTAAAAGCCCAGTGTGCATGGGGCCTAAAAAATACAAAAACAATACTATCTTTTTGCCAATATTCAGCTTTAAGCCAGAGATTTCCACAGCAGTAACTTTTTCCTGCCAATAGATGTCCTCAGTCTTAATTTTACGCTGTTTTCTCTGAGCCCAGGTTGTCCTGGACCCACCCCCAGCCTGTGACCGGACAGTGAAAGGACAAGGAACACAGTGATGAGCTCATCTTTCTGTTACTCTCTGCTATCAGTATGCTTCTTGTCAGCACCTGAACTGCTTACTTTCCCTGCTTCCATAAAAAGAAATACATTTAACAATGTATTCACGATTACAGAACTACATTATTTGATATCTTTTTTATGTGTCTGGAGTTCAGGTTTAAATCCTGCAGTCTTCTGGCCAGTCATGTGATGTTGTGGGTCCTTTCTCTTCTATGCTACAGCGATGATGACAGCAGGCCAAACACATTTTTATGGCTCAGTCTAATGCAGGTAGTTCCAAAGACTGCAGAACTTGTTGGAATATTTTGTTGTCATAAAAATGCAGGAAATAATAAAATAATTCATATAGCTCAGCTGCAAAGTGCTGATGTGAATTCTCGCTCCCTGTACAACAACAGACATATGTGTTTATCAGCGATAGAATAGTGTGGACTTAAAAGATTGTAACCAAACAGCTGGCAGACAGCAAGAAGCATCAAACACTTCTTCACTTGAAGAATATTTCAACTACTGCTAAAATTCACAATATGCTTCTAAGCCAATAAAAGGGACAAGATCTAAGAAAGTCACTGCGACAGTTGGAAAATTTCTGTTTGAGTGGGAAATCGTTGAGCTAAACTTCCATTCACAAAAGGAAGGAAGCCGATGGAAGGTGAACACTGCTGCTTTGAGTTCATGTTTAATCAGTTGGATCTTCCGTGTTGGTTGGTTGGAGGTATGCCCCTCTTTGGAGTGGAAATTCCTGTTTTTATTAAACATTTTCTTTATTAACTTCATGAATAATTTTAAACAATCCAAATATTCTGAATTATTTTGTTCAGCGGAACATTTCTCACATCATGAGAAATTTTAATGTTTATCACTTCCAGCCAGCAGGTGGTGAGCTTTAATGTGATTGTAAAGTATAGATTTATTCATTTTTTCTAATGAAAATAGCAAACATGTTATACTTGCAATGGCTTTGCACAGAGTAGCCCTGAACCTCGTGTGGATGCGCTCCTGGGCTATGTGTGTCTATGGAACCACGCACCATAGACACACACAGCAAGGCTTAGCCCTGCCCCTCGGTTCATCCTCACAGCATTTGATTGACAGCAGACAAGTGCTCCAGGATATTACCACCTCAATGCTTTACTGTAGGAATGGTGTTATTTGGATGGTGAGCTGTATTGGATTTCCACCAGACATCTCATTTGGTGTTGAGGCCAAATCAGGCATGTACTGGCCATCGGGACTTCCAGGAGTTTCCCGGTGGGCCGATGGCTCAGTGGGAGCCTGTCCAGTGCACTTTGCTTTTGTCCCCGTCTGGTCCATAATTTTCAATGGACGGGAACAAGGCAAGCTCCTATGTCAATATAGCCACTGTCATTCTCCCTCCTGTGTCGATCCACCCACTCTCCCTCATCTCCCCAGGCCGCTTGGTTCGTTCCACATCTCGGCTCAGGGGGCGCGGCGGTCCACTGAAGGGCTCGGCACAGCTCGGCTCGGGGGGGCAAGTGGTCCACTAAAGGGCTCGGCTCAGGTCGGCTTTGGGGGCGGTCCACTGATGGGCTCGGCTCAGTTTGGCTTGGCTCGGCTCGGGGGGAGCGGGGTGGTTTGCTGCACGTAAAGGCACCTTTTCCACAAATTTAAAACAATCTGCAGGGAGGGGGAGCGGGAGGAGAAGAGGATCCATAGACCATGTACCCCATACTCATTCACATAGGGTGGGGGGCCAGGATCTGGGGGCCCCCTTATTAAAGGGGGCTCCCGGATTCCAATAAGCCCCCCACCCACAGACCCCAACAACTAACGGCCAGGGTTGTCGGGAAGAGGCCCTTGCCCTCATCAACATGGGGACAAGGTGCTTTGTGGTGAGGGGCCCGCAGGGTGCCCCCCTCCCCCAAAGCACCCACCCCCCATGTTGAGGGCATGCGGCCTGGTACAACTCAGGAGGGGGGGGGCGCTCGTCCCCACCCCCTTTCCTGACCGGCAGGGCTGCGTGCTTGGATAGGGGTCTGGTATGGATTTTGGGGGGGACCCCATGCTTTTTTTTCGGCGTAGGGGGTTCCCCTTAAAATCCATACCAGACCTAAGGGCCTGGTATGCCCAGCGCTCGCCGCAATAGTAAAATTTGTTTTTCCTATTGCAGCGAGCGCGAGATGCAGTACCCTGCCCTTGTGTCGTATCTGGTCCGTCGGACCAGCATACAGACGAACGGGCTTTCCGTCAGGAACGAAGTCCTTCGGAGTTACGACGTAAAGATTTGAAGCAAGTTTCAGATCTAAAGTCCGTTGGAAGTCCGATGCAGCCCACACACGGTCGGATTGTCCGCCGGATTCGGTTCGTCGGACCAGTTCAGTCGGAAAGTCCACCCGTGTGTACGCGGCATAAGGACCATGTGATATTTCAGTTTTTCTTTTTTAATAAATCTGCAAAAATGTCAACAATTCTGTGTTTTTCTGTCAATATGGGGTGCTGTGTGTACATTAACGAGGAAAAAAATTAACTTAAATGATTTTAGCAAATGGCTGCAATATAACAAAGAGTGAAAAATTTAAGGGGTCTGAATACTTTCCGTCCCCACTGTATATTTGTGTGTCATCTCAAATAAAAGGTTATTCCTGATGTACTCCAAGACGGTTTTGTCTGGTCCTTGGGGGTTACTATAGCCAGATCCATTGGACTCGTGTTCCAGGACTTAGGAAGCAATATGCTGACGGAAGCACTCAAGCGGAGTGTGGGACATTCCGTCACAACCGCCATTACTAGTAAAAAAAAAATATATATAATGAAAATGCCATAAATGCCTTAAATCTTTCCTATAGTTTGTAGACGCTATAACTTTTACGCAAACCAAACAATATACGCTTATTGCGATTTTTATTACCAAAAATATGTAGAAGAATATATATTGGCCAAAACTGATGAAGAAATTTGACTTTTTAAAACAATTTTGAGGATATTTATGATAGCAAAAAGTAAAAAATTTTGTTTGGGTACAGCATTGCACGACTGCGCGATTTTCAGTTAAAGCGACGTAGTGCCGTATCGCAAAAAATGGCCTGGTCATTAAGCAGGCAAATCTTCTGGTCTGTAAGTGGTTAAGAAATGGCTCCTTCTACCCTCCTAGCAGAAATGAGATCATTTGGCTTAGTCAGTTTTACACAGGCTGCCAAAAGTCATGCCAGGCTTTCTTACTAACCTGCCTGATTTGCAAACTCTGTGTCAGAGACAACTCCTGTAATGTTTATTAAAGGTTTTTTTTTATAATAACATTAATATTTTATAAAGTGTAGAATAAAATTGAGTGAAAGCCATTATACAGTACATTTTCTTTGATGCGTAAACATAAAAAAATAAAAATAAAGCCGACTAACACTCATCTTTTAAATGAGTTATGTAAATATGTCATTGTACGTAGGGTATGTGGGTCTCATTTAAAATATTTAGTGATCTTTGTCTCAAGAACTGCAAAATTTAGAGACTCGTTCTTATAACAATCTGCTCTCCAAAACATTTCAAGGTTGAAAGCTTGAATAAACTGATCTGTTTATTCTTTAATTCAGACACAATGTCTGGGGTTGACCACAACTGTACTTAGAACAAGATGTCAGCGAGAAGAAACATTAAAGGAAGCCTTGATTCAGTTGCAGAAGGAGGGAGAAAGAGCAAGAGAGGTTGAGACTTGCAAAGAGCAAGCCAAGGCTAACACACAATTATGATTTGAACTTTGTTTCCCCAAAAGAGTAACTGCATTATTTTTGCAAATATGTTTCTATTTTCCATCATTGTACATTGTAAGTGATTACCACTTACTTGATTTTTTTTTTTTATATATATATAAAAAATGTAAAATCTTCTATTCTAATTTCTCAATGTTCCTTTGTGTTTTGATTATGTTGTCCTATTCCTAAAAATCTGGGCATTTGTGTAATGCTGGTAAATAATACAGATTTATTTAACCGCTTCCCGACCAACAGCCGCAGTTATACTGCGGCAGGTTGGCTCCCCATCGTGAGCCGTCGTAGCTATACGACGGCTCGCGGGGACAGGATAGCAGGCGCGGGCGCCTGCTGCACAGCGGGGGTACCAATGCTTGTAGCCGACGGTCGCGATGACCGCCGGCAATGAGCGATCATGACCAGGAGACACAGAACAGGGACGAATGTGTGTAAACACACACTTCCCTGTTCTGTTCTGAGAGGAGTGACAGATTGTGTGTTCCTATTAGCTAGGAACCACAATCCGTCACTTCCTCTAGTCAGTCCCCTCCCCCTTCAGTTAGAATCACCTCCCAGGGAACACAGTTAACCCCTAGATCGCCCCCTAGTGTTAACCCCTTCACTGCCTGTGAAATTTCTACAGTAATCAATGGATTTTTATAGCATTGATCGCTGTAGAAATGCCAGTGGTCCCAAAAATGTGTCAAAATTGTCCGATGTGTCCGCCATAATGTTGCAGTCACGATAAAAATCACAGATCGCCGCCATTACTAGTAAAAAAAAAATAATAATAAAAATGCTCTAAATCTATCCCCTATTTTGTAGACACTTTAACTTTAGTGCAAACCAATCAATATACGCTTATTGCGATTTTTTTTACCAAAAATATGTAGAAGAATACATATTGGCCTAAACTGAAAAAAAATTTGTTTAAAAAAAAAAAAAATGGGGATATTTATTATAGCAAAAAGTACAATATAATGCTTTTTTTTCAAAATTGACGCTTTTTTTTTGTTTATAGCACAAAAAATAAAAACTGCAGACGCGATCAAATACCACCAAAAGAAAGCTCTATTTGTGGAAAAAAAGGACGTCAAATTTTGTTTGGGTACAACTTTGCATGACCGCGCAATTTTCAGTAAAAGCGAATGCAGTGCTGAATTGCAAAAAGTGCTCTGGTCAGGAAGGGGGAAAATTCTTCCGGGGCTGAAGTGGTTAAAGAAGAGCTCCAGTCTGGGCAAAAAAAACCTAAGTCAGCAGCTACAAATACTGTAGCTTCTGACTATAAGTCCTCAAGCACACGGACGTTTTTACAGCTGCTTTTTTGAGCTTTTTTTGCAGCTTAAAAAGGCCTGTCTATGTTAGTCTATGGCTTCATGCCCACCTAGGCGTTTTTGAGCTGCAAGTGGCATAGGCGTTTTTAAGCTGTAAAAAAAACCCAGGACCAGTGGGTTCTGAGAGACGTTTTTCAGCTGTAAAAACGCTCTAACGCTGAAAAACGCTCAAAAACGCTCAAAAACGTCATTCACCAACGTTTTTTAACGTTTTTGATCCATTGAAAAAAAAAAAAAATTGAAAAAAAAAAACGCTCAAAAACGCTAACGCGGAAAAACGCTCAAAAACGCTCAAAAACGCTATTGCAAAAACGCTGAAAAAAGCTGAAAGAAGTTTAAAAAAATCACTGGAAGGATACTGGCGTTTTCATAACGTTATTTTAACAGCCTGTGTGAGGGCTTAATATAGAGACACTTACCTGTCCAGGGCGATGTCGGCCCCCTGACCTGATTCTTTAATTGGCTTCAGGTGCAAGCGCTGGCATCTTCACTATGGGAAACCAGCAATGAAGCCTTCAGGCTTCACAGCCAGTTACTTTCTGAATGGTCCCACCCAGTGGCAGCCCATCCATTAGGAGTGCACATTCGCTGCCCCCCTATCCATGCGTCCAGCCCCCTGATCTACATGCAGGGTGCCGGATAAATGGATTCCAATGAGGGGAGAGAGGTTGTTTTTTTGAAGCATGTGATTAGAGCCAGAGTCGATCCAATTGGCCACCGAGGAGGAGGGAGGAGGAGGAAGGAGACGGAAGCCGCCATAATGGCCGCGGAGGAGAGCAGGGGAAGGGGAAGCTGCTGTGGATGCCGAGGAGAGCAGGGGAAGGAGAAGTCGCAGCCATAGATTGGGTAAGTGCTCCAGTGCTCCTGATGATCCGGCCAGCTGGACCTAGGGGAGGTTGTATGCTCCAAAAAATTTACCAACAGCCGCCACTGGTCCCACCATTTTCTGGGACCTGTGTGTGCCCCAGAAGGCAACAGGGGGGAGGAGGAGGGGTGGGCATACCTGGAGATCGCCGTGGCAATCTTACCCAGAAGTAGGAGCAGGTAACTGTCAAAACCAGGTTTTTTGACAGGTACCTGCTCCCTCCCCAAAAAAGTGCCAAATGTGGCAGTGGAGGGGGGGATGCAAACAAGCAGAGCTTCCCCTTTTGGGTGGGGCTCCTCTTTAAATTATTTGCCATTTATTATGTTTAGGACTAAAAAAATGTATTTTTAGTTAGCTACATATTAAATATTTTCTATGAATATTTAAAGCGTAACTCCATGTCTGTGCCTCTGTACTGAGTGGGTCTAATGGGAGTGGTTTCATAATTAACTGTCAGATGTGCAGCTGCAGGGCACGAATGAGGAAATTGGCAGGGCCTGCATCCCTTTAGAAGTGCTCCTATTGAAAGTATCTCTCCAAAAATTTAATTTTTGTTGCAGGGGATGCCTGAAATCTGACTTGTATCTTGGGCAGATAATTGGTGAGCCAATCACACAAGCAGGAAATTATGTTTCTGGGGAGTGGTCAGTGCACACTTTTGTACAGAACAACTCCATGTAGCCATATTGCAATGCATTCTCAGAAAATTAAAATGGCTGCAGATTGAAAAGGAAAGGTAATTTTTAATAACATTCAATTACAATATGATTAGTGTCGCACTTATATGTGCTATATTATTTTTTCTTTATTTGCTATTTTTTTCCCCACGAAAGTGGAGTTACCCTTTAACATTTAACACTTAGCCAGAATGTGGTATGCTCTAGATACTTCTTTTGAGTCATTTTACTGTTATGCTGTGAATAGCTTGGTAAAAAATGATCTCTTGCTGTTCAGATGATCTACTCAAAACACACAGATGAATCAGACTTGGAAGGGGGGAGGCCTTCCTACTTCTCATTCATCTGTGTGTTATGAGTACATCTGAACAGCAAGAGATCAGTCTACACAAAGCTGCAGCTCATAATGCCCTGTATGGATTTTCTGTTAGAAAAACAGGCACAACATCGGGAGGCTTTCTACTACGAACACAAACATAATATAATAGATGCTCCCTATTTAAACCTATTTGCACCCTATTTAAAAGAAATAGTTTGAAATATAAAAAAACGATAATAATTAGGGATTGGCAAATCTGACGAGTCTTGATTAGCCAAGGACTTGGCTGATTCTGCTTGAAATCCAGCAAACTAGAACATAGCAGTGAATCCCTTTGAAGTCTATGAGGGGGGACTAATAAGCAAACTACTGTTGAGAAAAAACATGGGAAACTGGGAACTGCTATGAAGGTGCTATGATGTACCAATGCGAAAAAGAAAAAGGTACAGAAAGTAGTGGGTCTTTTCATGCGGCTTCGAGGGCAACATTCATAATATACAAATTCTTTAAATAACATGCTTGGAGATGCCTAATGCCGCGTACACACAAGCGGACTTCTCGTCGGACTGAACTCCGAAGGACTTTTCAACGGAGTTCCGACGAAACGGACTTGCCTACACACGATCACACCAAAGTCTGATCGTTTCAAACGTGATGACGTACGACCGGACTAGAACAAGGAAGTTCAATAGCTAGTAGCCAATAGCTGCCCTTGCGTTGTTTTCGGTCCGTCGGACTAGCATACAGACAAACGTTTTTTTTTTTTTTCGATAGGGATCGAGTCCATCAGAAAGATTTGAAACATGTTCTATTTCTAAGGTCCGTCAGATTTTTTGACAGAAATGGTCCGATGAAGCCCACACACGTTCGGAATGTCCGACGGATTTGTTCCGTTCCGTCTGACCTTTTCTGCCGGAAAGTCCGCTCATGTGTACGTGGCATTAGAGTTGTACGTGTTATTACAGAATAGAACACTTTAAAAATGTCATGGACTGTCTCAATGCCAGTGTATATTTGGCTGTCTAATTGATTTTTCTTTTTTACAATTAGTTTGGCTTACATAGAGCAGCAGCACCACATCAGGTAGTTTTCGCAGCAACAAATGCTTATTCACCAAACAGTATACAGTATATATGCCTACTTTGACTGCCAGATAGAAATGATGCAGTAGTTCAGTAAGGTTGTCCCTGACTCCGCTGATGCAAAACTGTCCTGCTACTGGCCAAATTCTTATTAAAATTAGGAGATCGCAGATGATACAGTAGTGTAAAATTAGCCAGCAGTAGTCCATTTTTGACCAGGGAAAATTGGCCAGAATGTACTACAGAAAAAAAAAAAAAGAGCATAGGCATGTGTTTGACTACATGGATTAAGCAACCACAGATGACACAGCAGTGTAAAATTGGCCAGCAGCAGGCCAATGTTAAATAGCACGGCTAGGCTCAAATTTACTAGAGACAAAGAGCACAGGCTGAGGCTTTACGACAAGAATTAACCACTTCAGCCCCAGAAGGATTTACCATCTTCCTGACCAAGCCCTTTTTTTGCGATACGGCACTGCGTCGCTTTAACTGACAATTGTGCGTTCATGTGACATTGTAACCTAACAAAATTGACGTCCTTTTTTTCCCACAAATAGAGCTTTCTTTTGGTGGTATTTGATCACCTCTGTGGTTTTTAATTTTTTGCGCTATAAATAGAAAAAGAGCGAACATTTTGAAAAAAAAAGCAATATTTTTTACATTTTGCTATAATAAGCCTCTATGTTCACAGGTTTTGTTCTGCTTTAAATTGCAGTTTAACAATTCCTAGATGTGGTGATTGCATTTGTTTTCTTTTTTTAGGTCCTTTATTTACACCTGGTGATCTAACTAGTAAGTCTGTTATTTATCAACAATAAAGTTGCTTAAAGCAGCGCTAAAGTCTCCTACAATATGATAACAACTTCTTAAGCAACAAAGAAATAGATAAATACAAGCACAATTTATATAGAAATAAAGCAAAAAAGTGCTGAAAGTATGAAACGTGCAAAATTAAAGTGCAAGTTCACCTACAAATCAATTCATAATAGTTCCGCCATACAAGCGCAACCTGCAAAAGTTTTAAAAAATAAAGGCACAGTTTTTACATACTTCACTATGGATCTGTATTACTCTTGCCTTTGTTGGTGATGTCCGGAGGTGGAGGTGGTCTCTATCGAGGATACAGCTTAGGAAGTCATTGGATGACCAGTGAACTTGAGTACTTTTGACCATTTATAATCTAATGGTCCATACTGTCTGATAACTGGCTCCTTTTTTTTTTCCAAATAACATTTTATTATTATTTCGAATTTGCAGTACATTATACAATGATACGTGTTACGAGTAAAAGTAGTACAAAAAAAATGTAAGTTGTTGTATATAATGTTGATATTGTACAGCTATATTCCAATATTAAAGCATTATGCAATGCCAACAATGTTCCATTTGTCTGTCTTTTAGAATAACTAGTGGCAGGTTTATAACTTTAGTACTGTTGCAGAACTGTAACTTAATTAACTGTAATTGTATAGGTCATTGGTTTACATAGTATAGGGGAATAGAGAGGGGAAATAAAAAGAGAAGAAAGTAGAGGGGAATATAGTGGTTATATCAGTAGTGGTGTTACCTGATCATGGTGGATCCTCCCGGAGGTGCCAAAGCTCCCAGACCCTGTTATGTGCTTCCAGTCTATCCTGTAGTCTGGCTGTCATCTTCTCCATCACTTCCACATCCTTTATTCTGGCATAAAGATCCTCCGCAGAGGGAGGGGTAGAGCGCCTCCAATGTAGTGCTATTAGGCATCTTGCTGCTGTTAGAATGTGACGTAGTAGCTTTTTATATGGGGTGGGAAGTTTAAGTGGTGATAAGCCCAATAAGAAAAATTTTGGGGACGCCTGGACCTGTGTATCCAGGAGGCGGGTCAATAGTTGTTGGACAGTGGACCAATAAGGGGTCAGCAGCGGGCAACTCCAATATATATGAATGAAGGTGCCCCTTGCTCCCTGGCATCGCCAACACCTATCAGAACTATTAGGGAAAATGGCATGGAGAACATCTGGAGTCATGTACCACTGCAAAAGGATTTTATAAGAGTTTTCTTTGTATAATGAGCATAGTGAGCTCTTAGCAGTTTGGGCCCAAATGATCTGCCAATGTGTGATAGGAAGTTCCTCGCCAAGGATCTTTTCCCATTTAGTCATATATGAGTGTTTACCCTGTCCATCCCTAGAGAAAGTGTTTAAGATCTTGTATATGCTCGATATGAGCCCTTTCTGGGTATTACCTGCCAGAATTATGGTTTCAAATGCGGATGGTGGGGAAAATTGTAGGGTGGATGCTATAGAGAGTGCATAATGCCGGATTTGTAAATACCCATAAAATGCTTGCCTGGGAAGATCATATTTGTTTTGTAAATGGCAAATGGCAGTAGTTTGCGTGTCCTAGGGTCCACCAAGTTCCCAAAGTGGAATAAATTCTGGGTTGTCCAGGGGTGTGACATTTGATGGGTTAGACTATCTGGCACTTTGCGGTTGCAAATGAAGGAAGTTAGGAGTGATTTTTCTGACGAAAGTCCATGAGTAGGAGCCAAAGAGCGCCATATCCGTCTCAAGTGCGACATGGGGCCCAGCATACGTTCAGGGGCTACGTCCGCATTCACACTCCACAGCAGATTATTTGGATGTATGGGAGCAAGCCATAATTTTTCGATTTCCGTCCATTTGTTGTAGGATTTGTGGGTAAACCATGAAGCTATTGCTCGCAATTGAGCTGCGTAATAATATTTAATAATATTAGGGAATGCTAATCCCCCCTCACTGCGGGACGCCATCAACACCGATCTCGGTAACTGGCTCCTTTTAATGGTGTTGCACGGTGGTGAAAGCACTTTGAAAACAAGAGTGTGACTGCACATTGAGTCAACATATGAACTGTTGCCGTTTAATACACCATTTATTTGGCAGATCTATTATGATTGAATTTGTAGTTGCACTTGTACTTTAAATCTGGACATGTTTTATAATTTAAGCACTTTTTTGCACTTTATTTCTATATATATTGTGTTTGTATTTATCTATTTATTTCTTGCTTAAGAATTTGTTATCCCATTTTAGGAGAATTTAGTGATGCTTTAGGTAACTTTATTCTTGACACGTTTGAGTATCACAGTTGCACAGTGGCAGCTTTATTCTTTGTATTTGAAATAAGTTTGTCCTAGCGCAGATTATTTTTTATTTATTTTAGTTAATTTATCAACATACGTTAAAGCCGCGTACACACGAGTGGAATGTCCGACAGAAAAAGTCAGACGGAAGCTTTTCATCGTCTATTCCGATCGTGTGTATGTCTCATCTGACTTTTTTTCCCGAAAATTCTGACGGACCTAGAAATAGAACACGTTCTAAATATTTCCCACTGAACCAATTCCTATCGGGAAAACCGCTCATTTGTATGCTGTTCCGACGGACCAAAAATGACTCATGCTCTGAAGCAAGTACGAGACGGAAGCTATTGGCTACTGGCTATTGAACTTCCTTTTTCTTGTCCCGGCGTGCATGCTGTACGTCACCACGTTCTGGACGGTCGGACTTTGGTCGGACTTTGGTTTGACCGTGTGTAGGCAAGACCCCTTGAATGGAATTCAGTCGGAGTTCCGTTGGAGAAACCTTTGGAGTGTATTCCGACGGCAAAACTGGTCGTGTGTACAGGGCATAACAGATCAAGCTGTCCAGACAAAGTAGCAGTTGGAAGGGTGAGACAAACCATTTAACACTTGATGGGGTGCTTACAATGGTCAGCTTTTATTAATTTATCTAAAACCTTTATCCCAAAAGGAAAGATAACTGTTTGCTGTAACTGCCTATAAAGTGTTCACTGGAGTTCAGCTGCCATTTGTTTAGCAAGTTAAATCTGCTAGTCTGAGACTATCTTCTCCCCAAACTGACAATGCTACTGTCCAAAGGTTGCTTCTTTACTATTTCATCCAGAATGCAGATGCCATAACATAGGAGGTGTATTACTGGCTGGATCACCAGGTGAAAATAATGGGAAAAAATGCCTAAAAAAGAAAATGAATGCAGGCAACGCATCTAAGGATTGATAAGCTGCAATATATAAAATTTTGTTTTTTGGGTTTAATTCTGCTTTAAAATACTGCAGAGGATACAAAACTGTAAAATTGGCAAACAGCAGAATGGTTTAAGGCAGGGGTCTCCAAACTTTCTAAACAAAGGGCCAGTTTAAACAATTCATCTTTGATATTAGAGGGAGGAATAGACTCCATTGTTGGTGTCAGTGGGAGGAATAGTACCCCATTATTGGTATTAGTGGGAGGAATTGTACCCCATTGTTGATATCAGTGGGAGGGATAGTACCACATCGTTAGTATTAATGGGAAAAATAGTGCCCCATGATTGGTGTCAGTAGAAGGAATAGTGCCCCATCATTGGTGCCAGTGGTAGGAATAGGGGCTGATTGTTGGTATCAGTAGGAGGAATAGTTCCCCATCATTGGCGCCAATGTAAGAAATATTGCCCCATTGCTGATGTCAGTAACAGGAATTATGCCCCATTGTTGGTGTCAGTGGGAGGAATAGTGCCCCAAGGGCCAGTAAAGGCAAGCAAAGGGCCGCAGTTTGGAGACCACTGGTTTAAGGGATAAAAGGCCTAATCAGTGTATGCCTAACTTTTATTTTATGTATTGAAATATGGGGGTGCGTTGAATGTGGTGATAAAATGTGAGTTGTTTTGATGCACACAGTTCTTGCACTTTTTTTTTCTTGCAAACATTGCAAGGGAATGCTGTGAACAAAAGGCAATTCCACAAACAAAAGGACAGTAACAAGTGTATCCTGCTCTTTGAGCGCCCCAAGCTCAAAAAGTCTCTATCAACATTAAAAAAAAAAATGAAGAACTTAAAATGCCACCACTGAAATAAAAGTCCACTTTCCTAAAGGAAAGTGTTGCTTTAAAATAAACAAATAAATAAATAAAGAGAGAAGAAAAGAGAGAACACGCAGTTTAACCATAAAAAGGTTCTATCAACATACAATAATAAACAACATGCCCCTAAAATAAATGAAAACCACAAAATAACACCCCTCTGAAACAAAATCCCATTTATTTTAAGGGAGGCTTTAGGGTAAATTGATATGCCACATAGTTTACACAGAGGAATAAACTAACATTAATAGGTACCATCATCCTGGGTATGAATGAAACCAAAAAATAGGATTGAAAGAGAAATCGGAGCAGGGACCTCTCCAATAGGGTCCTGCCTCTTTCAAAAGAGGAAGAAAGAAGAGGACTATTGCGGTACCATAAAGAGAAAACTTGATTTAAAAGAAATGTAAATTTATTTCAAAATTCATAAAAAGTCCTGTAAGGGACATGTTTGGTACATATTGATAATATTGACATACAAAAACAAACACAATAGTAATTGTTTACAGCATTGTTGACACTAAGTTTTAGTATAGCTAATGCCCACAAGGTGCATAGACAAAGGTTTATATGGTGTGATACTTGCAGACGTAACCTCTACGGTTTCGCGGTCACAGCCGCTTCTTCAGGAGGCGTCTGGTAGTATATAGTCTATGAAGGTGAAAAATATAGTATCAACATAACAAGCATAAATATATAGACAGTTTTGGAGAATACACAACTTGAATTGGAGAATATGCTCAAAATTTACAAATTGCACTCACCACACTATAACCAAGAGGGTCTTCCTGGAGTGATATTGTGAGACGCCCTCGAAGAGGCGTTCCCCCGGTGGCGGGCCAGGGAGGCAAATTTAGGGTATAGCTATTATGAGGGAAATTTATAAAAAATATAAGATTTAAAGGATAATACAATAAATTCTGTTGAGGGGTCACCCGGGAGTGCCAGGATTCAGGTGAAAAAGGAACAAGAACAGGGAAGGAAAAGGGGGGGGGGGGGGGGAAAGGAACGGAGGGGGGGGGGAAGGGAAGGGGAACCGGGGAAAAAGGGAAAAAGGGGAAAACGGAGGGGGGAAAAAGGGGAAAAGAGGGGAAGGGAAGAAAGGGGAGGAAAAGAAAAAAGAAGGGAGGGAGAGGAAAGGGGAAGAGAGGGGGGGGGGGGGGGGGGAGGGGAAAAAAGGAAGGGGAATATGAAGGGGGAGGACAGGAGGGGGGGGGGGGGGAAGAGGGGGGGGAAAAGGGGGGGAAAAGGGGGGGGGGAGGGGGAAAAAGGGGAGAAAGGAACGGAAGAAGACAGGGGGTTAGAGTGGAGTGGATGTCCCAATTTCACCTATATGAAAATGTTAAGGTAGGGAAAAGACATACAGGACTAGTAAAGAAGGGAATTCATGGTAATGAAGAAATTCCCTTACCTATCATTGCTGTGGTGAAAGCCTAGACTCAGAGACTGCTCAAACCCAAGAGGACATGACTAGTGCAGTCAGTGGCGCAAACGCCACATCACACTGTCACGGCGGGTCACTGCAATAAATTTAAGAGGCATGAGAGACTGGTTTTAAAAGTAGGCAACAATCATTAGGTGTTCAGTGCCAGAAGGGGGGGGGATGCCAATTAAAAAAGTGGGAATCCCCACCTGGTCAAAGGGGAGCATAACATAAGTACTCACATGAATCGTCAGGTAGCGCCCGCAAGGTGCTGGGTATTCATCTGAGGCTCAGGCAGCTGGGTCTCAGGCATCTTAAATGCCTCCAACCCGGAAGTTGCCACGGCGGGGACGGCCGCCGCGATTACTTCCGGGTCCGGTCCTCCACTATTGCGCATGCGCGAGGAATTGATCCAGCGCAGGCGCAAAGCTCGAAATTGATCAGTGCCTGAGCACTAATCAGGACGAAGCGGCGGCTGGGCTAATATTAGCCGAGCCCACCGCCGGAGGAGCGCAAGCCCGCCGTAGGGGGAGAATAAACTCCTCACATCCATCCAGGATAGGGTGGCCAGTGCAACTTTGATAATAGTCTGAGTACAGGTGTAATGAAAGAAACAATAAACTGGGAGGGGGAGATGCACGGTCCCCAGCAGCGGGGGCGCCAGGAACCCATACAGCTGGGGACACATGCAACATGGCCCGTCCCAGGACAAATACAGAACAACATTATAATCAACATCATACATGATTTTAAATAACAAAAAATCAAACAATTCCTGAACATTTGAAAACAGCCATTGAGAAAAACCAATAAAAAATAAAAATTAAAAAATAGAAAGTTTTGGATACATTGTGGATACCACTAATGTTCAGAGTCCACTAGTCCATGATCAGGGGGGGGAAAATACCTGAAGTCCTAAAAAGCAAAATCCAGATGTAATGTGGTTTGGTTCTTTGTTTTTATTATTCTTGATTTTGATATGTTGTAATTGGGTCATGGCAGAGACTGGGGAGGGGGAAGGGAGGGGGAGGAGGGGGAAAGGGAAGAAAAAAGGAGGGGGGGGGGGGGGAGGGGAAGGAGAAGAGGGAGGGAAGGGGAGGGGGAGGGGAAAAAGAGGGAAAAGGATAACAAAGTCATTCAAGGAAGTATTTATATGAATGTGCCTCGTTGATACCCGGAGGAACACATGCATCAAGTCGCTCAATCCAGAAGGATTCACGTTTGAGAATTTCACGGTCCCAATTGCCCCCTCGGGGGTCTTCAGGGACAACATCCAACACGGTGAACCGAATGTAATCGAGATTAAAGCGGTGGTGAATACCTATATGGCGGCCCACGGTAGTGAGCTTGCCATTTGTAGAGGCGTATAGGTGATCCCCCAATCTCTGCCGTAGTTCCCTAATTGTTTTCCCAACGTAAAAAGCGTTACAAGCGCATGTCATGAGGTAAATTACTCCGCGCGTGCCACAATGGGCTGAGTGTCTGGGAAAAAACATTTCACCGTTGGGAAGTAAAAAATGTTGTCCCTCTTGGATCCAGGGGCAATGTGGACAATTGCCACATTTAAAGGTGCCTCTGGGTTCCCTGAGGTCGGGGGAGGGAATCCTATAGTGGCTGTGTGTTAATCTATCCCTTAAGGAAGTGGCCCTTTTGAAGACAAGGTCGGGAGTTGGTTTGATATATTTTTTAAGGGTATGATGATCAGTTAGAATATGCCAATGGTTAGACAATATTTTTCGTAGTTGCTGATGGTGGGTGGAGAATTTGGTAATGATCTTTGTCATGTATGGTTGTTTGGGGCGTGCAGGGCCGTATAGCAGTGTTTGTCGATCAAGAGCTAAAGCCTTGTTGAAAGCTTTTCTTAGCACGGTACGTTTGTAGCCCCTAGCTAACAGTCGTGTACGGAGGGCATTAGCCTGTTTATGAAAATCATCGTCCTCTGTGCAGTTTCTTCTCAGTCTGAGATACTGAGCAAAAGGGATACTGCGAACCAGAGGACGGGGATGAAGACTGGATGCATGCAACAAGGTGTTGCCTGCAGTGGGTTTACGATAGAGGTCCGTGATAAGATGACCAGTGGTGTCCTTGATGATCTGTACATCCAAAAATGGGATGCTATGTCTGTCATAAGAAAAGGTGAAATGAAGGTTGAAAGTATTAATGTTAAGCTCTGCGATAAAGGTTTGCAGAAGTTGCTCTGTACCTGTCCAAATTACCAAGAGGTCGTCAATGAACCTGAACCATCCTAGTACATGGTCCAGGAATGGTTCCATAAGGTCATCACTGAAGACTGCCCGTTCCCAACCACCGAGATATAAATTTGCATATGAAGGGGCACAAGATGTGCCCATTGCCACGCCTTGAATTTGAAGATACGTTTGATCCATAAATAAAAAATAATTTTTTGTCAAAATAAATTCTAGGAGTTTTAAGATGAAGGTGTTAGTGGGCCAGGTATGATGATCCTGTTCCATCAAAAAGGAACCCGCCATCCGGACGCCCTGCTCGTGGGGGATGCTCGAGTAGAGAGCCTCGACATCAATAGCCACGAGGAGGGCGTCCGGAGGGATCTGAATCCCCTCGATGTGTTTCAACAGGTCAGTCGTGTCCCTTATGTAGGACGGTAATCTCATGACGTGGGGGAGAAGGAAGGTGTCCACCAATTTGCTGGCGTTCTCCGTTAGACGTCGTCTGAGAGGACGAAACGCGTCAGTTAGGACCCCACTGCCGCCACCTCTTTACAGCGCTGTTTTTTAATGGATTTACATGTGAGTGTATTCCTTTATTTTTAATAAATTCCAGTTTTATTTAGGGATTTACACTATGTGGCCTTTCCTTCCTTTTCTCCATTTGTCATCACCATCACTTGGTTTCTAACATCGCTCTGAGGGATACAGCAACTTGTGGTTCATTCCATAAACTTCGCCCCTCCGGGTTTACAGCATCACTCTGAGGCATACAGCAACTTGTGGTTCACTCCATAAACCTCACTCCTCCAGGCCATCTGCAGCCACTGACCACCCAAGCCTTATCCGACCCAACTCGGCGTATGCCCCTTTGGGTCCACTCAATCTGGTAAGCCTCTTCATTGTCGGGGGTGGTGTGTCTGTCTTCACTTCAGATGTCATATACCTTTATTTGGAGTTATACAGTTTTTGAGGATTCCCCATCAACATATATATATGGATGATTTCCTCTCACATTTCATATTCAGAACTGTTGGTTTAATGTTTTTGACATTGGACGTTTAACATCTTTTAGCGCTACACTTATTGTGTTTTCCCCCCTTAAAAAGTAAGCCTTATAGAAAAAATAACATTTGCTATGGATGGAACAGGTGCTAAAATTAACCACTAACCTCAAGTGAACCACAAAATAAAATGAAAGACAAAACACCACATTAATGTTGAACAAAAAGCAGCAAATTGATTGCCCAAAGATCTAGCAATAAGAATTTAAGTACAGTTTCCCAATTAACCTAATACCACCTTATGTAGTTTGTCGGCTTCTCTATTCTTTCCTTTCAGCAGTTTCTAATACACTGGTAATATGGGTGGCCTGTGCACCCCTTTTTATAAGAAGGGGTCTGACTTATTCAAAAGCCCTGTTATTGGCCCCTTTTAAACCTGATGGCCATAGTTTAAAGGCAGTGCAGTGCTCTGAGGCTTATAAAAAAATCTCCTAGGTGAATCTGCACATACATTCACCAGAACTGTGAAACCCTAACCCATTCCCTCATAAAAATTATAATTAAAAAAATTATATAATACACCAGTTTGTAAACTTGTTAAAGTCCAACTCAAAACAAAATGCTTTTACTGTTTTGAATAGAACAGGGAAGGATTAGAGCATTATGTCCTAGATGTCCCTTGTGGTTCTGCTCCACATGACACATTGTCACATGACCAGAGGCACTAAGTGGGGATAGAAGACTTCCTGAGAAACGGGCACTTTGTGGGTCTACAGTGTAAATTGGTGACTAATGTGTATGATTCAGCAGGAAGGTTCTGGTACTGGTCACTCCAAACTTAAAGTGTTACTAAACACACAACAGTAAAATCAGTCTGTACATGCACTAAAGCAGTGTTATACTCACTGTGGAACCTAAGGGGTTAATACTCTACATTGTGTAAAAAGTCTTCTCTGATCCTCCCCTTCTTCCACTGACAATATAAATCCTGATATTTACAGAGCCAGGAGACAGGCTGCACATGCACAGTTTATTGTGTATTGCAAGAGAGTTTTTTTTTTCTTGGGAGAGTGCATTTGATCGGCACAGGGCCAATCAGCACTGTCCAGACAGAGGGTCAAGGGGTCTCATTGGACAATCATGGGAGAATGAAAACTCCTCCTACTAGCTTTAACCAGACACTGATAGAAGTCACAAGACTGCTCCAACTGCTGAGAAAGGGTATTTAGTAGTTTAGGCTGCCTTTGGCCAATCATGGCTCAGGGGGACCAAGTCCACGCCCCACACTATATAAGGCTGCATACATAGCGGCCGTGTATAGTGTGCGGAAGGAGGTAGATTGAGCTAGATTAGGCAGGAAGGTTAGTGGTGTGCAGGCAGTGTATTTAATATATGTATAGTCTAATATATATATATATATATATATATATATATATATATATATATATATATATATATATATTTATATATATATATATATATATATATATACACATATACAGTGGGGACGGAAAGTATTCAGACCACCTTAAATTTTCCACTCTTTGGTATATTGCAGCCATTTGCTAAAATCAGTTAAGTTCATTTTTTTCCTCATTAATGTACACACAGCACCCCATATTGACAGAAAAACACAGAATTGTTGACATTTTTGCAGATTTATTAAAAAAGAAAAACTGAAATATCACATGATCCTAAGTATTCAGACCCTTTGCTCAGTATTTAGTAGAAGCACCCTTTTGATCTAATACAGCCATGAGTCTTTTTGGGAAAGATACAACAAGTTTTTCACATCTAGATTTGGGGATCCTCTGCCATTCCTCCTTGCAGATCCTCTCCAGTTCTGTCAGGGTGGATGGTAAACCTTGGTGGACAGCCATTTTTAGGTCTCTCCATAGATGCTCAATTGGGTTTAAGTCAGGGCTCTGGCTGGGCCATTCAAGAACAGTCACGGAGTTGTTGTGAAGCCACTCCTTCGTTATTTTAGCTGTGTGCTTAGGGTCATTGTCTTGTTGGAAGGTAAACCTTCGGCCCAGTCTGAGGTCCTGAGCACTCTGGAGAAGGTTTTCCTCCAGGATATCCCTGTACTTGGCGGCATTCATCTTTCCCTCGATTGCAACCAGTCATCCTGTCACTGCAGCTGAAAAACACCCCCCCAGCATAATGCTGCCACCACCATGCTTCACTGTTGGGACTGTATTGGACAGGGGATGAGCAGTGCCTGGTTCTCTCCACACATACCGCTTAGAATTAAGGCAAAAAAGTTCTATCTTGGTCTCAACAGACCAGAGAATCTTATTTCTCACCATTTTGGAGTCCTTCGGGTGTTTTTTTAGCAAACTCCATGCGGGCTTTCATGTGTCTTGCACTGAGGAGAGGCTTCCTTCGAGCCACTCTGCCATAAAGCCGCGACTGGTGAAGGGCTGCAGTGATGGTTGACATTCTACAACTTTCTATCTCCCGACTACATCTCTGGAGCTCAGCCACAGTGATCTTTGGGTTCTTCTTTACCTCTCTCACCAAGGCTCTTCTCCCCCCGATAGCTCAGTTTGGCTCTAGAAAGGGTTCTGGTCATCCCAAATGTCTTCCATTTAAGGATTATGGAGGCCACTGTGCTCTTAGGAACCTTACGTGCAGCAGAAATTTTTTTGTAACCTTGGCCAGATCTGTGCCTTGCCACAATTCTGTCTCTGAGCTCTTCAGGCAGTTCCTTTGACCTCGTGATTCTCATTTGCTCTGACATGCACTGTGAGCTGTAAGGTCTTATATAGACAGGTGTGTGGCTAATCAAGTCCTAATCAAGTCCAATCAGTATAATCAAACACAGCTGGACTCAAATGAAGGTGTAGAACCATCTCAAGGATGATCAGAAGAAATGGACAGCACCTGAGTTAAATATATGAGTGTCACAGCAAAGGGTCTGAATACTTAGGACCATGTGATAGTTCAGTTTTTCTTTTTAATAAATCTGCAAAAATGGCAACAATTCTGTGTTTTTTCTGTCAATATGGGGTGCTGTGTGTACATTAATGAGGAAAAAATGAACTTAACTGATTTTAGCAAATGGCTGCAATATAACAAAGAGTGGAAAATTTAAGGGGGTCTGAATACTTTCCGTCCCCACTGTAATATATATATATATATATATATATATATATATATATATATATATATATACTCTGCATTTAGTGTAGACTAGATATGTCAGTGCAGGCAGTGTAGAAAAAAATGCACCCCCCCTATCTATTGGTATGGGTGTTACATATACGACTTGATTTTAATCTGGGACCATACTGATTCCTTAACTCCTTTTTTCTCATACCTCAACAACAACAGTCTTAATTTTGAATTCTCTTATGTGAGCAATAAGACCACGATTGACTTTCTAGATATCACACTCAGAGGTGATTCCAGCACTGGTCTTATAAATACTGGAACCTTCCACAAACTCACTGCCAGAAATTCCTTACTTCTGGCCCCTAACTACCATTCACCCCATACTATTCATTCTATCCCAGTTCTGTCCCAGTTCATTAGAGCCAAGCGCAACTGCTCTACCCCAGAAAGTTTTCAGCTAGAATGTTCCAACATCTCAAAACGATTGGTTATATTTATATATATATATATATATATATATATATATATATATATATATATACTGTATATCTTGCCATATCTGTTTCAAACTAGCTACAAAACTAGCCAAAACGTGTCAGCTTTATTGTTTTATTGTCACTCTGATGTACCAATAAATGACACTTCAAGGATTACAGTCTTGCCGGCTCTTCTTACTATTATTGGATTTTAATGGGAACCCCGCGTCAATTTTTTTTTTTTTAATGGCGTGGGGTCCCCCCTAATACCAGACCCTTATCCTAGTATGCAACCTGGCAGGCCAGGTTGGGGGGGATGAGCGAGCGCCCCCCTCCTGAACCATACCAGGCCACATGCCCTCAACATGGGGAGGGTGCTTTGGGGTCACCCCCAAAGCACCTTGTCACCGTGTTGTTGGGGACAAGGGCCCCATCCCCACAACCTTTACCCGGGGGTCATGGGTGTCTGCAGGCAGGGGGGGCTTCTCAAAATCTGGAAGCCTCCTTTAACAAGGGGCCCCCCTAGATCCTGCCCCCCCATGTGAATGGGTATGGGGTAGCCATTCACCAAAAAAGTGTAAAAAATGTAAAAACGACAGGAGACAGTTTTGGACAATTCCTTTATTAAAAAAAAAAGTGTCCCGCGATGTCCATCCATCTTCAATCACGGCGGCGACGGACCCGAAAAATAGAAAAAAAAACAAAAATGTAACTGGGTGACCCTGCCCCTTCTGACGTCACGTGATGTCAGAGGGGGCGGGGTCACCCGTTTATGTCACCGGGTGGCCCCACCCTTGCCTATATAACAGCTGTCACAGCCACACGTTGCGGATTGTCACTTGCCACGTCACCTGCCGCACATTGCTGACTGTCACGTCACCTGCCACATGTTGCAGATTGTCACTTGCCACGTTACTGATTGTCACTTGCCATGTCACCTACCACATGTTGCTGATTGTCACTTGCTACATCACCTGCCACATGTTGCTGACTGTCACTTGCCATGTCACCTGCCACACATTGCGGATTGTCACTTGCCACGTCACCTGCCACATGTTGCTGATTGTCACTAGCTATGTCCCCTGCTACACGTTGCGGATTGTCACTTGCCACGTCACCTTCCACATGTTGCGGATTGTCACTTGCCACATCACCAGCCACGTTGCTGATTGTCACTTGCCATATCACCTGCCACGTTGCTGATTGTCACTTCCCATGTCACCTGCCACACATTGCGGATTGTCACTTGCCACGTCACCTGTCACACGTTGCTGATTGTCACTTGCTATGTCCCCTGCCACATGTTGCGGATTGTCACTTGCCACGTCACCTGCCACATGTTGCGGATTGTCACCTGCCACATCACCAGCCACGTTGCTGATTGTCACTTGCCATCTCACCTGCCACGTTGCTGATTGTCACTTACCATGTCACCTGCCACACGTTGCGGATTGTCATTGGCCTGCTAAGGTGCAGATTCTCACTTGCCAGAGAGAAGACAGGCAGCAGAGAGATGATGTAATCTCTCTGCTGCCCGCGGCTGGACAGTGAGGGCGAAACTGCAGTGATGCAGAGCGGGTGGTGAGAGATAATGTCATCTCTCTGCTCCCTGCCAGCCGGCACGCTGACTGGCCCTGCACCTCCGCCCACCTGCCGACTGGCCTGCCCATCCACTCACGTGATGACTGCCCTGCCCGCCCGCACACTCACCTGCCGACTCCCACTGTCTAGCCCGCCCGCTCATTAACCTGCTTGTATGGTCACCCACCCGCTCAATCATCCTCTGACTGGCCGGCCCATCACTAATTGTCCCATTGCCCCCCCGGATCCGCCGCTGCACAGCAAGTCACTCTCAATTGACAGCTATGAATGGGTGGGACCTGAAGCTTTGGGAGATGGGGCTTTTACATTAGATCAAGCCCTCACTAGCAAATGCAATGATGATCTCATTGGTAGCACCTGATACAGCAATGAACACCAATAATCATAGATGTGCATACATGCAATATATTAAAATATCTCAGCTAGAACCAATGACATTAATTCCTCTTACACATGTATCAATATATTACATTTTTGGTTTTGGTTTTAATACCATTTTCAAACAAAACATCTATAACCGGTATCATTAATTCTTCTTACACGTGTATCAATGTCCGTATCAGATTTCTCATCTCGCTCACTGGTCTCTGCCTTTTTAGACTTGGGCATATTTTATTAGGAACCCTGTAGACTAAATGTTCCTCTGGTATCTATTTCCTCTTGCAGAGTTGGAAAGGTCAGTGTCAAAGCCGGTATCCAGAGAATTGTTAAAAGCAGTGAAGATGCAGCTATGAGCACTGTTTAATGAGCGCTTCATTGTAGAGGTGGTGCTGGAGTCACCCCGGCTGAAGCAAGGGTGTTGGTGACATAGATGATTTGGAAGCAGTGAACTGTGAGCTATGTAACACATTGCTGTCCTCGATGCTAGGGATGATGCTGCCTCAGCTGAGGCAAGGGTATTGGTGAAGAGATGGCTTCTAGATAGGGCTGGAAGTAATGGAGGGGAGCTATGAGCTTTACAATTATCCTTTTTGCTAGGAGTGGCGTTGGCCCCAGAACCACCCATGGTCACAGCCTCAGATGAAACAAAGGATGCGCATAGCAGAGTCTGCTTCCTGAAAGGTGCTGGAGTATTGAATGCTATGTTCGACACAAGCCCCACTAGCATTCTTTATAGTATGGGTGGTGCTAGTGCCCTGTGAGGTCAAAAAGATTAGTTGTATTGTTATGGGGACAGCCATTAATGAAAATGTTGAGGTATGTATTCTGTATCCCTTATAACCCTACCTTTTATCTGAAGAGGAAATTCAACCAAAACATGTTTTAGAGTAGATCTGGATAGAGTGGGGAAGGGTAGAACTTTTGTTTTTTGCCCCTGTTGGCACAATAGGAAATAAGAGTGAATTACTTCAGTGGAGACAGAAAAATAGAAACCTGACAATGGTTTTAACCCTCTCAGACTTAGTGTACACCAAAAAATAAAAGTATTGGCTTAAGTTCTACTTTAAGGCTAAGCTAAAGTCTGTTTTAGAGCACAGAGCATCCCACTGTGCAAAACAGGCAAGAACATGCATGTTTAGCTGTGTTAATTGAATACAACCCTATACAGATGGTTCTCAAACTGCCTCCTTAAATCAACCCATGTTTTGCCCATGGAGGGTAAAACAACAGATTTACTTTAATAATAGCTACACGCAATCACGTTTCAAGGCCAGTGTCAGGCCCATGGGCACATGACCTCTCCCAGAGCCTTCTCATAGGATAAGACACACAAAGGCTTGAATTGTGCAATGAGTGGAATATACTGTATGTTTCCATCCTGCTTTAGTAAAAGGTGATAACACAAGCTGATAGATTAGTTGCAGGGAACAGGGAGAAAGTGATAAATGGCAGCGCTTACTGAGAAGACAGAGAGGATAAGGAGGTGGAGAAGATAACAGGCCTCAATGATGGTGGACAGATAAGGCTTAACAAAAAGCTGAAAGGGGCAGATAATTGTCTTGATATGGGTGTTGTAGAAGGTAGACAGTGAAGACGGAAGAGGAGACTGACAATAATTAGGAAATGGGGATTAAATGCTTGCTGGGTAACTGAATGCTTGCGCACTCAAGATGGATACCTGAAACAAGATGGATGAGTGCATGACAAACTCCTGCTTATACGGTTTCTCTGAGATCTTGCTGCTTACTTGGAAACCGTATATATAGATATTATTTGCACCTCTGTTTGACTATAACATTTTAGACTGGCAGCAATGCCATATAACAATAAGGTAGGGTAAGAATCATATTGTTGTCCCTATTTTCACAGAAAAAGTTCACTTTTTTATGTGAGTAAATAGGGGAATGGCATTGACCACATATTGACAGATAAAGTGGGGTTTAAACTGTTAGTTTAAACTAAGTCTGTACTTAAAGTATATCAAAACACAATCAATAAAATCTCATATAAGCTATGACATGCTAATGGAATTTCAAAAGTCATTTCCAGTCTTCAAAAATCTGTAGCTTTTGGCAAAATAATATTTGGTGATCCTGCTGTGAAGGTCTTTGTTCAGGAGCTTCCTGTTTTAGAGTAACAATGGTCTGACCCTAAATAGAATATTTCCATTGCATGCGTTCCTGGAAATTATTTGAAGCAAGTGGGTACTGTAGCAATTGTTGTCCGGGAGCCAGTCAACGCAAGCCAAAGCATATATATCCAGCCCCCCCTATGGATCTTCAAAACAGTGTCCAAAAATGTATTAAAGGGATCACATTACAGCAGTAAATTACATTGTTTCGGGGCCATAAATGATCCCATCCTTAGGAATGTGATCTATCCAAGAAAATGCATTGCAGCCATTATTGGAATGCATGTAGACTGTGGGTGACTGCAAAACGGTGGCAGATGGTCAGCAGAGCTGAGATGTAAAAAAAGGTTAAAAAGAAGATAAAAACAAGTTAAAAAAAAAAAAAAGCAGCTGTTTATCGTATGCTGTAAAAAAAATAAGCCGAGTTACAAAGCAACAGTATGTCCCTATCATGGCCATACACAAAAAAAATATGAATGGCTGCGCACCACAATGCGCATATACTATGTTAATATAATGCAAAAGTATGAATGCACCCTTAACTTTAAGTCTACCATATCTGACACATCAGTTGAACTGAGCCTTGAAATTGCCTAATGTGGGTGTGGCATTGACCAAATGGAGACAAATAAAGTTGGCTATAAAGGCAAATGGTCTGCTAATCCTTGACATCTAGGAGCTCATCTAACCCAAGGGATTTGGAAGACATTTCGTTTGGAGGTGTCTTCAAAACTTGTCTTCAAAAACAGATATTGATGCAATAGCATTTAATTTCAATAGGCGGCTCTACCCATAGAAATGCAGGTAAAGAAGTCTCCAACTCTTTTTTTTTTTTAAATAGTGCCGCACCGAAAAGCACAGTTTTTGCAAATACATGGGGGTACCAATAAGTATTAATGGCACCCCTGCATGTCTGCTAAATAGCAGCGTGTATGTCTGTGTGGAAAGAATGCAGAGAGTTTTGCACGCAGTAATGTGAACAAGCCTTAGACTGGGGTGCCGCAATAATTTTCAAGGGAGCCTTGACTGGAAAAACGTTAAGAAACACTGTTGTGGACCAAGGGGTTGATTAACTAAAACTGGAGATTGCAGTCTGCTTTCAGGTTTTTCTGTCAAACTTAAAGTGGTTGTAAACCTCAGACATGAAATATGAACAAAGCATATCCCTCTATAGTGAGTACTTGTCTCAATTAGGAGCACTAAGTAATTTCAGTCTGCTGCCACGTTCCTCCGTTATAAGCATGAGTCTCTTCTGACAAGGTTTCCTGACACCAAGAGGAAAATGGTGACAGGGGAGGGACCACCAGCAGATTGACAGCCTCAGCTCTGTTCCTGTTTGCTCTGTGGAGGGGATGGGTCTCGTCCCTCAAATCAGCTCTCAGAGCTCTACTCACTGAGCTCTGTAGAGTGTTACTTCAGCCCTCCTCCCCCTTTTTTCGGAACTCTCTGACAGGCATTATAATTCAGTATTTTGAAAGGCTGTAGAGGAAAGAAGACTGCAGATAGACAGGTACAACTTATGTAGGAGGTTTTGTTTCATCTCTGTGTATCAACTGAGGCCAGTAACTTCACTGGGTATATGTATGGGTTTATAACCACTTTAATTGAATAAGCTGAAGTTAGAGGCTGATTGGCTACCATGCACAACTGCAGCAGATTTTGCACTCACCAGTTGTAGTAAATAACAGCACAGCACGGAACTTTAGAAGCATGGGTCAAAATTTCTCTCACTGGAGCAGTTCTATTTGAGGTAACTAGAGCCAGGAAGGCCTCAAATAACCATCTATTGAATAAAATAAATTATATTATGAAAGAGTGTAGGTGATCATCTTTTGAGCAGAGCAATAAATATGACATAGTGCTTGCTAAGTTTTTTTTTTGCAGCAATCAAGGATCTTAAGGCTTGGTTCACATATATGTGAACTTGGTGCCTGTCCAAGGTTATCCAGTGAACATTCACCAGCAAACACGTCCAGCTCTTGTATCAGGTTATTTTCCTCAATCATAGTTTTAAATTTTTTCTATTTATGTTTTGTTTTTTTTCTCATGGTCGACTTGTCATGTCTGCCTCATCGATGCTCCTCTTATCTCCTGTCCCTACATTGTTCAACTCTGATGAGTCGTTTTTCTTATAGATGCACACCTGTCTCTACATATACCAAGCCCCTGAAGAAAGGACAAGCTCCTGAAACGCGTCGGGCTCTTTCTCCCTCTCACAAGAGGAGACCACAATTGTTTGTACAAATGTTTTTGTGCTTGTTTTCTCATTCTTATAGAGGAGACTACAATTGTTCTAAGGTTATATTTTGTTACTTCCTTTTCATGTCAATGCTGCTATTAATGAGTTAGTTGCAACAGTCACATGCACCAACTCTTTTAAATTTGATACAACAATAAAATATATTGATATTAGATTTTTTTGTCTTTTCTATTATATGTAGTTGCCTTTAAAGTCCCAACCCTTCTGTGGGGGACCCTCAATGTACAATTCCTTATTAGGGATGATGGCAACATTATTTATTTTTGGTGAAAGATTTAACTTAAGGTTTTCTTGTTGATCCCTTCAATCCCATTTAAATGCTCACAGGGGGTATCATTTACCTGGGGATAAAAATCTCTGCAGGCAACAATCAATTGTTCGCCTTAAATTATAAGCTGTTGACTTGTGGCTAAAGAGGAGCTAAGTAAGTTTGAAATAACGCTTTCTTGGTTTGGGAGGTTAAACAGGATAGAAATGGTTGTGTTACCTATATTTTTTATTTTAATTGTTACCGTTTTATGTTCAGAAATCTTTCTCCTATGATAAAAGAAAGGTCGTCAATGATAAAAATCTTAATTTAGAAAAGTAAAACCCCTAAAAACAGCAAGAAATTATTGTATAGACCATAAAAGGAAGGAGGGCTGGCGGTACCAGATCTTTACATATATTGGGAAGCGGCTGTTCTACAGAAGGCGATAGATTGGGCGTGTCCTAAAGATACTAAACATTGGGTTATGGTAGAGCAGAAAAACTGCTCTGTAATATTAGAAATTCTTCCATAGATTGCTAAGGGCCTTGGTAAGCTAAGTGCTAATCACCCTTTGTTCTCAACCCTTATTTTAGAAAATCCAAACTTTCCTTTTGGTTATTCCCCAATAGGACTTCAAAATTGGCTTAAATCACAGCATGTAACTCTGATTGGGGGCTGTGTTTCCTGGAGTTATATAACAGAGTGTAAATTACCCTATTTTATTAAGGGTCTGGTGATGCTTTTGAACAACCGGGTGGGGGAGAAGCCAAGTGGATTAAAATTTGCAGGAGAGTGGAAATGATATGGGACTGTACTATTTGATTTGACAATAAAGCTACTTTCACACTGGGACGATGGGGGTGTTGGCATAGCGGTGCTTTACCGTCGTTTTAGCAGCGCTATACGGCCGCTAGTGGGGTGCTTTTAACCCCTGCTAGCGGCCAAAAAAGGGTTAAAACTGCCAGCAGTGTGGCGGCTATGCCCATTGATTTCAATGGGCAGGGGCGCTTTAGGAGCAGTGTATCACACCGCTCCTACACAGAACTGCAAAGATGGTGCTTGCAGGACTTTTTTTTACTGTCCTGCCAGTGTATCACTCTAGTGTGAAAGCACTCGGGCTTAGCTTACCAAGGCAGCTTATACAGGCATTATTTTTAGCGCTATAGCGCCTGTAAAGTGCCTCAGTGTGAAAGCAGCCTAATAAACATTTTGCTGACATTTTGCCATTGCACTTTGGTATGCTATTTTTTGCAATGCTTTTTATATTTTTATCTTTGCACATATTACGTTTACATAAGTGTATTGTATATGCAAAGAGGTTGTGATACAAGATTTAAAGTATGTCAAAAAAAGGGTTAAAATCCTGCTCTTATCCTACTCTCCTGGTGAAGGGAAGTGTGACTATTGAAATGAAGAAATCAAACACATAAATAGATGAAAATATATAGATAAAGAAAAGCTGCAACCTAAAAGGCCCGAACCCCTATCATAAGCATGGATAATTAAAAGAAACAGGTGTGCTAATCTATAACAATATTCACAGTGCAAAAATACACATGACAACATTTAAGGGCATAAAGTCCACTCCTACAAAAGAAAGTTTATAAAAATAAATAAAAAAATTGGATGAAATGACTCATAAAGTGAAAAATATACGATTCAGTTCATAAAAGGTGCAAAAAAAGTGCATGAAAAAACTGACAAACCCTTATACAAAAGTGAACCAAATATACTGAGTGAACCAAATATGTGAAAAATGATGTGCTCTTCAATGGAATTGGGTGAACAAAATATAAGGGAACTCCAGTGCTCTTCAAAACACAAAGACTTTAATATCCCATCACCACATAGATTCACTTCTTACCAGATAACATTTGTTTCAAGCATTGGATAATAATACCAACATGCTCCAACAGATTGGGCTGCAAAAACGAACCAAATTCCAGATAACAGCGGTATCTGGGCAATGATCCCATCAGGCTCGAACACCTTAAGCTGTAAAAGTGGATCAGTTTTTTCAATAAACGCAGGAATCATGGTATCTATGGAAAAGCTGATATCCAAATTGGCAGCTCAAGGATAAATCCCAGAGCATAAAGGAAGAAGGGGATAGCCTAGTAGTGCAATATGTTTCAACAAAAGGGTTTATTAAAACAAAAGGGTTTAAAGCACACTAAAAACTTACATCAAGGCAAACAAACATCAGCAAAAATAAATGCACATAAAAAACAGAGCGGTGGTTTGCACCCACTAGCTCAAATGGTTAGACGTCTCACAATTGGCTCCACCTGACTAGTTTCTCCATAATAGGCTTCAGCTGGGAAAGGGGATTCACCCAAGACATCTGCTAATAGCAATAAATACAAGTGGGTGTGGGTGACACCGGAAGTTGAATTGATCTATACATCCTTTTGGTGTCACTTAGATGGGACACGTAAGAAATTCTAATCAAGAATAAAAAAATACGCTGTGCCACCAAAGTGTAATCAATACTTGGTATTAGGCGTGCATTAGCCCAGGTTCACACCGAGCTGAGCCACGCGAGCTCAGCTGAACTCGCACAACTTCACCCCCGCATGTCAGTCCTGATTTTGGCCGTGATCCCAGAGACATCCGTGCAGGTTTCTGCACAGATGTCAATGTAAATCGCAGCCCGAAATTGCAAAAATCAGAACAGAAACTAACCCTTGAAATCGGTGCAGTGTTGCACCGATTAGGACACTCCCATTGACGGCAATTACCACCGATTTTACATGCGACTTCGACTTGACTGACATGTCAAATCGCATGTCAAAATGCTCCAGTGTGAACCAGGGCCAAAGGTCAAAAAAATATAATTAAAAAAATTACCAAAAAAGAAATTAAATGAAAAAACCTCTTTCCAAAAAAAAAAAAAAAAAAAATTCTTTTTAATTATAAGGCCTCATACACACGGACATTTTAAAAAACAGGCAGTAAAGCTAGTAACAACACCTGGAAAAAAAGCAGCGTTAAAAACGTGATTTTATTAGCGTTCTGATTTGGCGTCAATGCGCGTTTAACGTTGTTTCTAAGCGTTAACGCTAAGGTGCATTTTTAAAAAAAAAACATCCCTCTGCTATTTTCCACTCCCAAATTACCCACATAAACATTTTTACAGCCTAAAAACGCTGACGCTAAAAAAACCCAGTATAGCGCTAATGCACGTTTTTGAGCTTTTTTGAGCTTTTTTTGGCGTCGGCGTCAAAACAGCTCTAGCGCTGGAGCCTCAGAACGCGCTGTTCCTTGGTTTTTTTTGGAGCTGAAAAACGACCATGCCTGTTACAGCTCAAAAACGCCATGGTGTGTATGAGCCCATTGAATAACATGGAGTGGCGTTCTTAAGCAGCAAAAAAAGCTCAAAAAATCCGCTGTTAAAACTTCCGTGTGTATGAGGCCTAAATATGTTCAGGATGTAGAGATCAACTGATTCTCTCCACAATGATCACCATTTGCAGATTCGTATACATATTAAAGAGTCATCATAAACCCAATGTATTGGTAGGTAGAACTGAACATACTATAACATAACACAGTATGAAAATTAAACATATAATCTATCAAATATTAAAAGAGAACCCTTCATTGAGTAAACAATAGTATAGATAACAAACTAAAAGGGATACTAAAAAAAAACTAAAAAGACCTAAACAAACCTAACACTAGCACTAATAGAAAAAGAAAGATCAGCTATTATTAATGAAACAATTATTATCCCATTCTATGTTCATTCCCAAGGGTCTATAAGTACGTAAATAAAAAATCCTATGGGTTTCATAACGCAATATAGATTTTTTCATATTGCTCCCCCGCCAATGGGGTGTGAATTTCTCAATGCCTGTGACCTGCAATAAAGCCGGATCTTTCTTATGGCAATCAAGAAAATGCTTGGACACACTGTGCTCTTTAAAGCCTTTCCTGATATTCGCAAGATGTTTTGCTATCCTCACTTTAAGTGCCTGCGTGGTTCTCTCAATATATTGGAACCCACATTGGCACCTCAAGAGGTATTTGACACCTACAGTTCCACATTTAGTGAACTCCTTAATGGGAAAGGTACATTTGGTAGTATATAAAGGAAGCAGTCCTCAGAGTTTTTGAATCCTTACATACTTTAAACCTCCTACATGGATAAAAGCCTTTTATTCCCAAACATTCTGATTTTAGGGAACACCTCAGTGGAACTAGGAGCTACCAAATCTTTCAAGTTTTGGGTTTTTCTAAAAATGATATTCGGTCGATCAGGGAGAGCTGGACCCAACACATTATCTCCCTTCAGAACTTTCCAGTGTTTTGCTAAAATGTATTTAACCCATTTATACTGGGAAGAGAAAGTGGTCAAAAAGGACCATTTAAATTTCCTCTCAGAGTGAATACCTGCAGAATAAAATCGTCTAAAAAGTTAGAGCAATTTCGTCTAATTCATTGAAATTGACTTTTAGGAACTGATTGTAACCAGTTGGGATGACAACTCCCAACTGGTATAAAACCATTTCTATCAGTGGTTTTAAAGAATGTTTTTGTCAGAAGTTTATTGTGTTGCTTGAATATAGTAACATCCAAAAAGTTGATGGAAGTATTACTCCATTCATGAGTGAACCTAATACCCCAATTGTTAGTATTCAGATCATTCATGAAAATATGAAGGGAGTGCTCATCCCCCAGCCATATGAAAAAGGCGTCATCAATGTAATGATGCCAAAACCTCAAATTAGGATGCCTATCTGTGAAAATCACCTCATTTTCCCATAAAGCCATAAACAGATTGACTAGACTGGGGGCAAATTTTTCCCCATCGCAACGCCAGTCTGCTGTAAATAATAATTCCCTTGGTAAAAAAAATAATCATGTTCCATTGCAAAACGTAAAAGTTCCAGAATGAATTCTTTATGGGGAATCGTCAGCCAGTTGTTTTTTTAAAGGAAGTGTTTTGCTGCCTGATACCCTATCTGATGGGGAATAACAGTGTACAGCGAAGACACATCAGCTGTTACTAATAGCATACCATCCTCTATATTGAGTTCTGAGGTTTCCCCTAATATCTGCATAGTGTCCTTCAGGAATGCCGGGTCTTATTGACCAAGGGTTGCAGGAATACGTCAATGTATTTTCCAATTCTGGAGGTCACTGAATTGATTCTACTCACAATTGTTCTTCCCGGTGGATGAGTGTTCAGCAGGTATAAATAATAGGAATATTTTAGGTGTAAGTGGCACCAGGAATTCTAAGATGTTGTTCATCTCCCCTTCATAATCCTGTCTATTCTGCAGCACAATACCCCCCCCCCCCCCACACACACACACACACACACACACACACACACACACACCTTATATCTTTCCGTTGGACCTTTTTGATTTTAGCCTCATGTAAATCCTTCAGCACCAAATCCTTAAAAAACAATAGATTTGGTGAAGGTTTACCCGGGGGGTTAAACAAGAATGCATTCCCAAGGTTTGAACCCCTATCAGAAGACCCCTCCAAAGATACCGTGATTCCTGCGTCTATTGAAAAACCAGGTCCACTTTTACAGCTTAAGTTGTTGGAGCCTGATGTGATCATTGTCCAGTGTCTGATACCGCTGTTATCTGGAATTTGGTTTGTTTTTACAGCCCAGTCTGTTGGAGCATGGTGGGATTATTATCCAATGCTTGAAACTACTGCTATCTGGTAAGAAGTGAATCTATATGGTGATATTAAAGTCTTTTGAAGAGCACTGAAGTTCCCTTAGTTCACCCAATTCCCTTGAAGAGCACAGAATTTTTCACATATTTGGTTCATTCAGTTCCCTTTTGTATAAGGTTTGTCAGTTGGACATTTTTCATGCACATCTTTTTATGCACATTTTATTTGCACACCTTTTATGAACTGAATCATATATTTTTCACTTTATGAGTCATTTCATCCCATTTTTTTTATTTTTTACACCTGTTTTTGTAGGAGTGGACTTTATGCCCTTAAATTTTGTCATGTGTATTTTTGCACTATGTATAGAGTGGAGATGGGTTAGGACGTCTATTAGGTTTTTATTGCTGTCTGTGCCTCCATTAGCAAAAAAAATCTTTCAATGGGGACACTAGTTCCGGTCACCTGGGGTGTCTCAAGGGATTTCCTTAATTTGCAGGGTTTCTTCTCACTTCCCATTTTGGCTATGGTACAGGAAGTGAAGGTAAATCCCCCCTATGAGACATATACAGTTGTGCTCATAAGTTTACACACCCTGGCAGAATTTATGATTTCTTGGCCATTTTTCAGAGAATATGAATGATAACACAAAAGCATTTATTTCACTCATGGTTAGTTTTTGGCTGAAGCCATTTATTATCAAGCAACTGTGTTTACTCTTTTTAAATCATAATGGCAACAAAAACTACCCAAATGATCCCGATCAAAAAAAAAAAAAAATGGCTGGAGTTCTAACTCTCCCTTACTCTATCCAAAATTTAAAAAAGGGTTTTCCAATAGTTCTACTTTTAAGAAGTATTTTGCACAAGTAAAACACATATATATCATATAAAGAGGGGCCCAAAAAATGTACACACACTTCAACTTGAAAAATATATGCATAAAAATTGTATTACTAGATTTATATAAACATCAAAGGGTAGCTGTAAGTCAGGTTTGGATTATGCAATCACATTAGGTGCTCAAAATGGTCACCATTAGCATCCAGACACTTCTTATGTTAGTGAACTACTGCATGAAGAACAATGACTAGAGTGTCCAGAGGAATTGCTCTGCATGATGTTTCATATTCTTCCTGTGGTGCAGTCAGTGTAGGTGGTTTTCTTTGGTACACCAAATCCTTTAGTGTTCCTCACATTGGGGGGGTGTTAAGTCCAGGGAACTTGGAGGGAATTCAACAGCACCTCTCTATAGTATATAGACTTGGATTTCATTTAGCATGCATAAAAATATATATATGGGGCTCCTTTTGCATGAATTACAGCATCACATGCGGCGTGGCATGGAGGAGATCAGCCTGTGGCATTGCTGAGGTGTTATGGAAGCCCAGGTTGCTTTGATAGCGGCCTTCAGCTCCTCTGCATTGGTGTTATGGAAGCCCAGGTTGCTTTGATAGCGGCCTTCAGCTCCTCTGCATTGTTGGGTCTGGTGTCTCTTATCTTCTCTTTGAGGTGTTATGGAAGCCCAGGTTGCTTTGATAGCGGCCTTCGGCTCCTCTGCATTGTTGGGTCTGGTGTCTCTTATCTTCCCTTTGACAATACACCACAGATTCTCTATGGGGTTTAGGTCAGGTGAGTTTGCTCACCAATTCAGCACAGTGATACCATGATCATTAAACCAGGTATTGGTACTTTTGGCAGTGTGGGCAGGTGCCAAGTCCTGCTGGAAAATGAAATCAGCATCTCCATAAAGCTGGTCAGCAGAGGGAAGCATGAAGTGCGCTAGAATTTCCTGGTAGAGGGCTGAACTGACTTTGGACTTGATAAAACAAAGTGGACCAACACCAGAAGATGACATGGCTCCCCAAATCATCACTCTTCCTCCAGACTCTGGAACCTTGATTTCCAAATACAATGCCATATTTACTTTCATCCGAAAAGAGGACTTTGAACCACTGAGCAACAGTCCAGCCCTTTTTTCCTTGGATCAGGTAAGACGCTCCTGATGTTGTCTCTGGTTAAGGAGTGACTTGACACAAGGAATGCGACAGTTGTAGCCCATGTCCTGGTTACATCTGTTTGTGGTGGCTCTTGAAGCAGTGACACCAGCCATAGTCCACTCCTTGTAAATGCACCCCAAATTCTTGAATGGCCTTTGTTTCACAATCCTCTCAAGGCTGCGGTTATCCCTGTTGCTTGTGTACATTTTTCTACCACACTTTTTCCTTCCACTCAACTTTCCATTAATATGCCTGGATACAGTACTCTGTGAACAGCCAGCTTCCTTAGCAATGACCTTTTGTGACTTACCCTCCTTGTGGAGGGTGTCAATGACTGTCTTCTGGACAACTGTCAAGTCACCAGTCTTCCCTATGATTGTGTAACCTACCAAACCAGAATGAGAGACCATTTAAAGGCTCAGGAAACCTTTACAGCTGTTTTGACTTAATTAGCTGATTAGAGTGTGACACAATGAGTCTACAATATTGAAATTTTTCACAATATTCTAATTTTCTGAGATACTGAATTTTGGGTTTTCACTAGCTGTAAGCCATTATCATCAAAATTAAAGTAAAGAAATGCTTAACCACTTGACCACTGGGCACTTAAACCCCCTTCCTAACCAGACCAATTTTCAGCTTTTGGTGCTCTCACATTTTGAATGACAATTACTCAGTCATGCAACACTGTACCCATATGAAATTTTTGTCCTTTTTTTCACACAAATGGAGCTTTCTTTTGGTGGTATTTAATCACCGCTGGGTTCTTTATTTTTTGCGCCGTAAAAGAAAAAAGACCGAAAAATCTGTAAAAAAATACATTTTTCTTTATTTCTGTTATAATATTTTGCAAATTTTTCTTCATATATTTTGGCCAAAATTTATACCGCTACATATCTTTGGTAAAATTAACCCAAATCGGTGGATATTATTTGGTCTTTGTGAAAGTTATAGAGTCCAAAAGCTATGGTGCGAATATCTGAAAATTGATCACACCTGAAGTACTGACGGCCTATCTAAGTTCTTGAGAACCTAACATTCCAGAAAAGTACAAATACCCCCCAAATGACCCCTTTTTGGAAAGAAGACATTCCAAGGTATTTAGAAAGATGCATGGTGAGTTTTTTGAAGTTGTCATTTTTCCCACAATTCTTTGCAAAATCAAGGTTTTTTTTTTACTTTTTTTTTTCCCACAAAATTGTCATATTAGCAGGTTATTTCTCACACACCGCATATGCATAGCACAAATTACACCCCAAAACACATTTTGCTATTACTCCCGAGTACGGCGATACCACATGTGTGAGACTTTTACACAGCGTGGCCACATACAGAGGCCCAACATGCAAGGGAGCACCTTCAGGCGTTCTGGAGCACCCAGGCCAATTCTGACATTTCTCTCCTACATGTAAAAATCATCATTTATTAGCTAGAAAATTACATAGAACCCCAAAACATTATATATGTTTTTTTTAGCAAAGACCCTAGAGAATACAATGGCGGTCGTTGCAACTTTTTATCTTGCACGGTATTTGCGCAGCAATTTTTTAAACGCGTTTTTTTTGGAAAAAAAACTGTTTTGTGCTTTACAAAAACCAAAACAGTAAAGTTAGCCTAATGTTTTTGCATAATGTGAAAGATGAAGTTATGCCGAGTAAATAGATACCCAACATGTCACCTTTCAAAATTGCACGCGCTTGTGGAATGGCGCCAAACTTTGCTACTCAAAAATCCCCATAGGCGACGCTTTAAAATTTTTTACTGGTTACATGTTTTGAGTTACAGAGGAGGTCTAGGGCCAAAATTATTGCTCTCGCTCTACCGATCGCAGCGATACCTCACATGTGTGGTTTGAACACCGTTTTCATATGTGGGCGGGACTTACGTATGCATTCGCTTCTGCATGCGAGCACACAGGGACAGGGGCGCTTTAAAAATTTTTTTTTTTTTTTATTGTTCATGTTACTTTATTTATTTTAGTTTGATGCTTTTTTCCCAAAAAAAAAATTTTTGACCACTTTTATTCCTATTACAAGGAATATAAACATCCTTGTAATAGGAATATGGCATGACAGGTCCTCTTTACAGTGAGCTATGGGGTCAATAAGACCCCACATCTCACCTCTAGGCTGGGAAGCCTGAAATAAAAAAAAAACAAAAACGATCCTGGCTTCGATCGTAGCGGTGAGTCGGTAGAAGCGTGGGAGGGTGGGGACATCCCCTCTCGCCTCCCGTAAGAACGATCAAGCAGTGGAACAGCCGCTATGATCATTCCTATGGTGTAGGGAATCACCGGCTGAAAAAGCTGATATCTGAATGATGCCTGTAGCTGCACCCATCATTCAGATATCCCCGCACAAAGTCAAGGACATTGTATGACGGCCGGCGGGCGGGAAGTGGTTAAAACGCTTTTTTTTTTTTTAACACAAAGTTGTCCATTTATACAATATTTCTACCACATAACATGTACATACCAAAAATGACACCCCAAAATAGATTCTCCTGCTCCTCCTGAGTACGGCGATACCACATGTGTGAGACTTCCACAGCCTGGCCACATACAGAGGGCGAGTACAGCTGAGCATGGCTCAGCATGGCAGGGTATGGCGGGGTATTGCGGAGTATGGCGGGGTATTGCGGAGTATGGCGGGGTATGGCAGGGTATGGCGGAGTATGGCGGGGTATTGTGGGGTATGGCGGAGTATGGCGGGGTATGGCGGAGTATGGTGGGGTATGGCGGAGTATGGCGGGGTATGGCGGAGTATGGCGGAGTATGGCGGGGTATGGCGGGGTATTGCGGAGTATGGCGGGGGCATGGCAGAGTATGGCGGGGTATGGCGGGGTATGGCGGGGTATTGCGGAGTATGGCGGGGGCATGGCAGAGTATGGCGGGGGCATGGCAGAGTATGGCGGGGGCATTGCAGAGTATGGCGGGGGCATTGCAGAGTATTGCACAGCATTGGAGAGTATTGTGGGGGTATTGCAGAGTATTGCACAGCATTGCAGAGTATTGTGGGGGCATTGCAGAGTATTGCACAGCATTGCAGAGTATTGTGGGGGCATTGCAGAGTATTGTGGGGGTATTGCAGAGTATTGCACAGCATTGCAGAGTATTGTGGGGGTATTGCAGAGTATTGCACAACATTGCAGAGTATTGTGGGGGTATTGCAGAGTATTGCACAGCATTGCAGAGTATTGTGGGGGTATTGCAGAGTATTACACAGCATTGCAGAGCGTTAGGGATGGCTGAGCATGGATGGATGGATGGATGGATGTCTCTGTGCAGCGCTGTGGGCACTACACATCCAGCCCACAGCGCTGCAGACATCCATCCATCCCCCTCCCCGCTCACTGTGTACCGATCGGTACAAAGGAGGGGAGGAGAGGAACCGGCGTCATCAGATGACGGCGCATTTGACGGCGCGATCACATGGTAAACGGCCGCGATCAGCGGCAATTTACCGGGATCCGTGATGCGCCGGGTCCTCTGGACCCGGCGGTCACGGATGTGTTCGGGTCCGCGCCCCGAGGGGCGCGCGACAGGGGAATTCCGGGAGGACGTCATATGACGTCCTCCCAGAGTTATCCAACCGCCCTGCAGCCGTCATTCGGCTATGGGCCGGTTGGTAAGTGGTTAAAATACAGTGGGGACGGAAAGTATTCAGACCCCCTTAAATGTTTCACTCTTTGCTATATTGCAGCCATTTGCTAAAATCATTTAAGTTCATTTTTTTCCTCATTAATGTACACACATCACCCCATATTGACAGAAAAACACAGAATTGTTGACATTTTTGCAGATTTATTAAAAAAGAAAAACTGAAAAATCACATGGTCCTAATTATTAAGACCCTTTGCTCAGTATTTAGTAGCAGCACCCTTTTGATCTAATACAGCCATGAGTCTTTTTGGGAAAGATGCAACAAGTTTTTCACACCTGGATTTGGGGATCCTCTGCCATTCCTCCTTGCAGATCCTCTCCAGTTCTGTCAGGTTGGATGGTAAACGTTGGTGGACAGCCATTTTTAGGTCTCTCCAGAGATGTTCAATTGGGTTTAAGTCAGGGCTCTGGCTGGGCCATTCAAGAACAGTCACGGAGTTGTTGTGAAGCCACTCCTTCGTTATTTTAGCTGTGTGCTTAGGGTAATTGTCTTAGAAGGTAAACCTTTGGCCCAGTCTGAGGTCCTAAGCACTCTGGAGAAGGTTTTTGTCCAGGATATCCCTGTACTTGGCTGCATTCATATTTCCCTCAATTGCAACCAGTCGTCTTGTCCCTGCAGCTGACACCCCCACAGCATGATGCTGCCACCACCATGCTTCACTGTTGGGACTGTATTGGACAGGTGATGAGCAGTGCCTGGTGTTCTCCACACATACCTCTTAGAATTAAGGCCAAAAAGTTCTATCTTGGTCTCATCAGACCAGAGAATCTTATTTCTCCCCATCTTGGAGTCCTTCAGGTTTTTTTTAGCAAACTCCATGCGGGCTTTCATGTGTCTTGCCCTGAGGAGAGGCTTCCGTCAGGGCACTCTGACATACAGCCCCAACTGGTGGAGGGCTGTAGTGATGGTTGACTTTCTACAACTTTCTCCCATCTCCCGACTGCATCTCTGGAGCTCAGTCACAGTGATCTTTGGGTTCTTCTTTACCTCTCTCACCAAGGCTCTTCTCCCCCGATAGCTCAGTTTGGCCGGACGGACAGCTCTAGGAAGGGTTCTGGTCTTCCCAAACGTCTTCAATTTAAGGATTATGGAGGCCACTGTGCTCTTAGGAACCTTAAGTGCAGCAGAATTTTTTTTATAACCTTGGCCAGATCTGTGCCTTGCCACAATTCTGTCTCTGAGCTCTTCAGGCAGTTCCTTTGACCTCGTGATTCTCATTTGCTCTGACATGCACTGTGAGCTGTAAGGTTTTATATAGACAGGTGTGTGGCTTTCCTAATCAAGTCCAATCAGTATAATCAAACACAGCTGGACTCAAATGAAGGTGTAGAACCATCTCAAGGATGATCAGAAGAAATGGACAGCACCTGAGTTAAATATATGAGTGTCACAGCAAAGGGTCTGAATACTTAGGACCATGTGATATTTCCATCAATATGGGGTGCTGTGTGTACATTAATAAGTAAAAAAATGAACTTAAATGATTTTAGCAAATGGCTGCAATATAACAAAGAGTGAAAAATTTAAGGGGGTCTTAATACTTTCCGTCCCCACTGTATATCACCTTGTGTGTATTGAATCTATATAATATGAGTTTCACTTTTTGAATAGAATTACTGAAATAAATTAACTTTTTGATGATGTTCAAATTTTTGAGATGCACCTGTATATAAGTGGTTAAGTGAGCTCTGATGGAACTTCGAATTACAAAACTGGAGTATCCAGCTACAAGATCCTGTTGCAGTGGTATTACACCTCACAGAGATTGCAGACCATGTTTGTCAATCCATGTTCACAGTGCTGGAGATGCATTGTGTTACTTTACAGTACTTTGGGTTTGCCCTAAATTAAATTGCTATTGGATTGTCATCATTAAGTTGATGTCAGTCATGAGTGGAAAATCAGTTCCTCTTGATACAGCATTCCTTATTTTGCATTTGAATGACTTGAATTGAAAAACATATACGGTAGGTCTTCTGTTATTGCTCATATGGTATGATTATACCTAAATACTGGAAGTGGAGCACTGAACCCATGGTTCAAAATTGGATACATGAAGAGAAATACCTATGTGAAACAGAGGATCTAACAATGGCTCAGCAGGATAGAGAGGATAAGCTTAGAGAGAGATGTGGTTACTGGTTAATATGGTTTACTTTTAAGTCATCAGATGTTTATAAAAGTATAATAGATGGGTGCCAGTAAAGAATAATGAGGTAGGTACACCGTGGTATTGGTAATATTTTGTAAGGTATATCATAAGCCCTTGTGCATTATACTTGATAGGGATGGTAGGAGATGGGGGTGGAGGGGTGTAGGTATGCAAAGTTTTTCAAGAGGTAAGGGGAAATTTCTCTTCTTTTTTTTTAGTCAGGAGCATAGGTGTGCGCAGCCTATTGTATTAGGGTATGGACCCGTAAGCTCAATCACATATGCGTTTGTGTGCATGTGTATATATACTGATGGTGTCAGTAGATCAGTAGATGTTGTCATAAGGCAGAAATTGGTGTAAGTAGGTAGGGCAGTGGATGGTATCAGTATTTTTCATTTTTATTATTACATTTTTTTATTATTTTTCTACAATTTTATTTAGGAGAAAAAAGAGTAACATTTTTTATCTGATGAAATATCAGGGGTCTAAACAAAGAAAATATGGGGTGATTAGGATGTGCCAGGCCCACCTGGCACCAGGGCTGGACTGGGGCAAAAATTTGGCCCTGGACTTCATCCAGACCGGCCCACTTTAATTTTGCAAACATGCACAAAAACAGTATATGAACTATATGCAATTGCGCAAAAAAACATAAGTAAAAACATTCCACTGTAAGTATAAACCGCTTTTTTTAAAAAAAACTCTTTATTTAGAGAAAAAGATGCATTACAACATTACACACGCCTTTAGAATGACATGTGTAAGTTGTATAAAAGGTATTGGGCATAGGACAGAACATATATCTGTCGTCCAAGTTTTACAACACTTATTTTTCTGTATGAAAATGTATTAACTGAAAATATACTCTAAGCCTCGGTTCACACCAGAGGCGGCACGACTTGCAGGTCGCCTCACCGAGCCGACCTGCACACGACTGCCGGGGCGACTTGCAAAACGACTTCTGTATAGAAGTCTATGCAAGTCGCCCCAAGTCGCCCCCAAAGTCGTACAGGATCCTTTTTCTAAGTCGGAGCGACTTGCGTCGCTCCGATTAGAATGGTTCCATTGTACTGAACGGGGCGCTACTTGTCAGGCGACCTAGGTCGCCTGACAAGTCGTCCCAGTGTGAACCGAGGCTTACTCCGTTATCACTCACCTCTTTTATTATTTCACTTATTCTCCTCTGTATTTTTCTTCTCCTTCCTTCTCACATCACTACGTGAAGTGGGAGGGCTAACGTCATGCAGGAACATTGCTACAGCCTCATTGGCTGGAATTTCAGAAACCGGCATTGCTGCACAACCATTGGCTACCTTTCAGCAATGCAGCGGCGCTGAGGCTGAGCCGGGTTGCGCACTATAAAGTGAGCTGATGAGCAGTGCGAATGGCAGGTCTTTCCCATACTGGCCGGACGGACGAACCCGCCCCCCCACTTCGGCCAACCCCGATGGCCACCCAAGCCCCCCCTTCACTGGCCATTAGCCGTTCTACTTTATTTCTCTTATAGGCAGTAAAGCGGTGCTCAGGGATAGGCACGGACCAATGCTGTGGTGGACAATTTCTAAAGTACAGACCTTAGTGAAGGACACAAGGCACATTTCAAATTAAAACCATCAAAAAACACTCTGTCTACTCTCTGGGCTTGTTCTACAAGTATGAATAAGTTTAAAATAACATATTATATTGTCTCAGGTTCCCTCAAAGGTACAAATCCGACTTGGTCCCGGTGAATTAAGTGTCGAATGTGGAGAAGCAGCCTGTTAGCCAGAATTTAAAGAATTTAAAGACTGCTTGTGGTACATACAGTATATAAGTGCCCACAAAATGCAGCCTCACTGTGCCCATCAAATTCAACCTCATCAGTTCCCATCAAATGCAGCCTCACCAGTGCCCATCAAATGCAGCCTCACTGTGCCCATCAATGCAGCCTCACTGTGCCCATCAATGCAGCCCCTCAGTCTGTGCCCATCAATGCTGAGCCCCTCAGTCTGTGCCCATCAATGCAGCTCCTCAGTCTGTGCCCATCAATGCAGCCCCTCAGTCTGTGCCTATCAATCCTGAGCCCCTCAGTCTGTGCCCAACAATGCTGACTCTGAGCTCCTCAGTCTGTGCCCATCAATCCTGAGCCCTCTCAGTCTGTGCCCATCAATGTTGACTCTGAGCCCCTCAGTCTGTGCACATCAATCCTGAGCCCCTCAGTCTGTGCCCATCAATGCTGACTCTGAGCCCCTCAGTCTGTGCCCATAAATGCTGACACTGAGCCCCTCAGTCTGTACCCATCAAACCTGAGCCCCTCAGTCTGTGCCCATCAATGCTGAATCTGAGCCCCTCAGTCTGTGCCCATCAATCCTGAGCCCCTCAGTCTTTGCCCATCAATGCTGACTCTGAGCCCCTCAGTCTGTGCACATCATTGCTGACTCTGAGCCCCTCAGTCTGTGCCCAATGCAAACTTACTAGGGCCTAGTTCTCCCGCTGTGTCACGGAACTTGCGCCTGAATTCTTTGGCGGCACTGTAATAGGGTTCCGCCTCCTACATCGGCTCCTCCTGTGATAGAACGGTGTAGGAGAAGGGACTCTGTTACAGCGCCACAAAGAATTCAAACGCAAGCTCCGTGACATGTCTGTATCATACCCAAGAGGAGGAGGAGAAGGGAGGGGACTCAGGGAGGACTCTGCAGTCTGCACTTGGATCTGCAAGGACGTCTACGGACACCTTGCCTATCCCCGGCGATGCTCAAATTAATGGCTGCACGAGCTGCGCAGCCATTACTTTGACAGGCTGTCACTGAAACCAGCCCACTGAGCCATTGGCCCACCAGGAAACTCCCGGTAGTCCCGATGGCCAGTACATGCCTGCATGGGACACCCTGTGCACACGCCTATGGTCAGCTGGAAGGTGGGGGAAATAGAACATATCACATCTGTATTAAAAGTATATGCAATACCAAACACTAAAATCTCATATAATCTTTAACATGCTAAGGTAATTTCATAGGTTCCTTGTGATCCTGCCCAGAAGGTTCTTGTGCATCACATATAGTCATCTATCACATGGCCTTCCTATGGAGACATCAAATGGTCATTACAACATCAGTTACCCAGGCATCATCCACTGTTCCCGTTACAAAACCTGTGCCAACAAATGCTATGCAGCTATCAAGGAAGCTGCAGGATATCAGCAGAGTTGCAATGTCGATACACTTTAAATAAAAAATCAGAATGAATGGTAGGGCACTACAATGCACATATACTGCATTACCCTGGTGCAAAAGTGTAAATGCACCCTTAAAGTGGTTCTAAAGGTTAAGGTTGGGTTTACACTGCAGAATGGAGCGGCTCACAGCAGGGGTCCACGTTCAACGTTTCAGGTCCGATTTCAGCCTGAAATTTTGGCTGAATTCGGACCTGAAACGGACCAGGAGACGCACAGGTCTCCTGTTCAATTCGCACTGGAGCCGCTCTGGAGATGTATGAACCGGCTCCACACAGAGCCGGTCACAATCTCCTGACATGCGAATTGGATGCGGAGAAACCCGCATCAAATTTGCAATAGTGTGAACCCAGCCTCAAGGTTTTTTTTTTACCTTCAGTATGGAGACTGCCCCCACAAGCCACTGCCCCCTCAAGCCCCCCCATACTTACCCGAGTCTGTTTGCGATCCAGCGGCTGCTCTCCCAGATGTCTGCTGCCTCATTGGCTCCTGCTGCTGACAATCACAGCTAATGAGGAGGGAGCGGGGGCTGAGCAAAGCCCCGTTCTGTGTGTCTCATGGACACACAGAGCGGGGCTTTGGGGCACATATGCACGAGTGCCCCCATAGCAAGCAGCTTGCTATGGGGGCACTTGGAAAAGAGGAGGAGCCAGGAGCACCAGCAGGAGACAAGAGAAGAGGAGGATCGGGGCTGTTCTGTGCAAAACCATTTCACAAAGTAGGTACAGTGCCTTGAAAAAGTATTCATACCCCTTGAAATTTTCCACATTTTGTCATGTTAGAACCAAAACCGTAAATGTATTTTATTGGGATTTTGTGTGATAGACCAACACAAAGTGGCACATAATTGTGAAGTGGAAGCAAAATGATAACTGGTTTTCATAATTGTTTACAAATAAATATCTGTAATAGTGTGGCGTGCATTTGTATTCAGCCCCCTTTACTCTGATACCCCTAACTACAATCTAGTGGAACCAATTGCCTTCGGAAGTCACCTAATTAGTAAATAGAGTCCACCTGTGTGTTGTTTAATCTCAGTATAAATACATCTGTTCTGTAAAGACCTCAGAGGTTTGTTAGAGAATCTTAGTGAACAAACAGCATCATAAAGGCCAAAGAAACACACCAGAGTTGTGGAGAAGTTTAAAGCAGGGTTATGTAAAAAATTTCCCAGCTTTGAACATCTCACGGAGCACTGTTCAATCCATCATCTGAAAATGGAAAGAGTATGGCACAACTGCAAACCTACTAAGACATGGCTTTCCACCTAAACTGACAGGCCGGGCAAGGAGAGCATTAATCAGAGAAGCAGCCAAAAGGACCATGGTAACTCTGGAGAAGCTGCAGAGATCCACAGCTCAGGTGGAAAAATGTGTCCACAGGACAACTATAAGTCGTGCACTCCACAAATCTGGCCTTTATGGAAGAGTGGCAAGAAGAAAGCCATTGGTGAAAGAAAGCCATAAGAAGTCCAATTTGCAGTTAGCAAGAAGCTATGTGGGGGACACAGCAAACATGTGGAAGAATGTGCTCTGGTCAGATGAGACCAAAATTTTAGTTTTTGGCCTAAAACTAACACTGCACATCACCCTGAACACACCATCTCCACTGTGAAACATGGTGGTGGCAGCATCATGTTGTGGAGATGCTTCTCTTAAGCAGGGACAGGGAAGCTGGTCAGAGTTGATGGGAAGATGAATTTAGCCAAATACAGGGCAATCTTTGAAGAAAACCTGTTAGAGTCTGCAAAAGACTGGAGACTGGGGCGGAGGTTCACTTTCCAGCAGGACAATGACCCTAAACATACAGCCAGAGCTACAATGGAATGGTTTAGATCAAAGCATATTCATGTGTTAGAATGGGCCAGTCAAAGTTCAGACCTAAATTCAATTGAGAATCTGTGGCAAGACTTGAAAATTGCTGTTTACAGACGATTTCCATGCACTCTGACAGAGCTTGAACTATTTTGCACAGAAGAATGGGCAAAAAAGTCCCTCTCCAGATGTGCAAAGCTGGTAGAGACAGCCCCAAAAAAGACTTGCATCTGTAATTGCAGTGAAAGGTGGTTCTACAAAGTATTAGGGGGCTGAATACAAATGCACGCCACACTTTTCACATATTTATTTGTAAAAAATTTTGAAAACCATTTATCGTTTTCCATCCACTTCACAATTATGTGCCACTTTGTGTTGGTTTATCACATAAAATCCCAATAAAAATACATTTACATTTTTGGTTGTAACATGACAAAATGTGGAAAATTTCAAGGGATATGAATACTTTTCAAGGCACTGTAAGTACAGGAAGTCCCCAAGTTACGAACTCAATAGGGACTGTAGGTTTGTTCGTAAGTCGAAGTTGTTCATAAGTCGCAACACTGCATTTGTAACTTCCGGTCCGAACACTGCATTCGTAAGTGTAACGTCCGCCTGTGCATGGATGTGGGATGTTCCGGGCGCTTGTTATGTTATCTGGGGCTCTTCTGGCCATGCAGTACGTGTAGTACTGCAGTATGGGATGTGTCCGGAGGTATCCAGGACCAGCATGGAGCACAAGTGGCCGGCGTTTGAGGCCGTTCGTAAGTAGGAGTCGTTCGTAACTCGGGTGTTCGTAACTCAGGGGCTGCCTGTATACGTTTTTTGTTATTTTGAAAAAATGTGAACCTTTAATATCACTTTAACTTCCCATTCATAATAACTAACATATCAGTTGGATTGAGCTTCGAAATAGGAGGGAAGAAGCCAAGATGCCAGACAAGTAAGAATTGACATCAGACAACTGCTGCCTCCATCTCAATGGAAATAAAACTGTCAGCTGCAAACATCTCCTGGATTCTGAAGAAAGACAGTCTAATTCAGTCTAATTCAGAGAGCTTGAGCATAAAAAACACAGTAACTTAATCTAATAATCATCCGACTAACAGGCCCACTTTGGGAATTTAGTGTGTTTGCACTAATGCAGGGTTTGCAGCAAAATCCTCATCTTCCACCTTTCCTGTCTTGCGTTGTCTTGAAAATTGCATATCCCTGCTCCAATAGACAGCCACTTTTGCAGACCGCAGCTAACCATTTTCTGTCTGTTTTTTTTTCCCTTTTGTGTCCGGGGGATGTGACGCTGTCGCCTATTTGACGAGTCTGCATTTCAATGTAACACAAAACTAATTACACAATAAAATAGATTGTCTACAGATCCCAGTAAATCCCCTGCCAACAGGAGAAATCAGATGACTGCGATATAATGACTTGTACATTATTAATAATGACAACAGCTTAAAGGAAAATGATATTTTCAGTATTTTCAGTGACTGCTAATATTACATTTGGATTTAACATGAAATAATGAATGGTGTTTTAATGTTTTTTCATTTGCTTTTTACTTGCTTTTAATGCAATACTTTCACCATCATATTTTTGGTTGTGATGGAGAGGTGGGATCTGTGCAAGAACATTAACACAGAGTGGTCTTCCTGTTTTCCAGTATGTCGGAGGCAGGTCGGAGCGACAACTGCAGAACATGTAACATGTAACATGTAAATAATATGGGGTTTAGATATCCAGTTTACAATTGGGCTCATGTCACACAAGTGATTCAGTTGCTGACGTCAAGATAGCTAACAGACCACTTACCTTTGGGGGCGCTCCCTGGCAGCGTTCCAGGCCAGTCAGGAAGCATCACCATTAGGGTAAGTGAAGGTCTCCTCTGCCCTTAGAGATGAGTGAAATTGAGAGTTATCTTTTATCTGAACTGTAAATAAAAATTGGAAGATTTCCAGAAAATTTTGCCATTTTTGTAAAATTAACCGCAATCTACAAGTTACTATTCTGGGCCTGTTCTTTTGCCAAAAAACATCCCCTCATTAGCCTTTATTATTTCATGGGGGTTTTGTTTTCATAGAAAAAAAGTAAAACAAAAAAGTGTAAAGTGATAGCAAACAAATAAGGATCAAATACACACAATAAATTATAATAAAACAAAGAACAAGTGTAATATTGTAACCCCCCCCCGCCAAAAAAAAAAAAAAAAACACGTCCTGTAAAAAATGTATAGTCCAACTTTTTAGTAACTCATTGGTTAGAGTATTTTGATAAAAGAGACTTTAAAAAACACTATTTACTTAAAAATATGTACTGTACTATGTAGTTCTGCAATATTACAGTGTTCAGCCAGGTGCCAAGATAATAACTCCAACGTACATGTGCGGAATTTACGCCATCAGTGCCTGTCCAACTGATGAAGCAAAAAGATGGTGGACCCGGAAGAGGATAACAGGGCACCAACAGGGATTGTGGGGAGCTAGGACCTCACATCACTTCAGGAGATCACATCCAGAGGTAAGTATACCATAATGTGCAAATGTGCTGTGCAAATTACGCCAACAAATATTACGGCAGCACACCTACATTGCACATTGCAGTCAGTCTAACACTAGGAGCGTGCTGAAGGGTGGGAATATCAGGGTGATGACCTTGGTGATGCCTATTTTCTGTCTGGCTGCTCGTTGACCATATCTTATTAGATAACTGCGGTGGAGAAAGTAGAAAAGAGTGAGTAGAATTACAGATCCTTTGGCAGAGATGACAGTTGACTTACATGGTATCTGTGTTATTTGTCCCTGGAACTCTGCTTTAAAGTATGCTCCTCTTTTAATTTTGAAACGTTTGGAAGTAAATGTGAGTGTATGGAAGTGGTAAAAATACAGACAGGATTGTATTTTCCTTGACAGAAAAGCAATTTTTTTTGTGGACAACTTGCATTGTAACAAGAAGTTGATAAATGAGCTTGGGAGAGTGTCAGAAATCATTACATAGTTCAGTTTTGTATCATTGCTTTCCTGTACTCAGAGTTCTGTGCAGGGGTCACATTGAGGCGTCGGGACACTTAATACGGGGTTTGTTTTCATCATAGATAAATGACTGCGTCTCACTACCCAGACTACTTCAGAGCAAACTACGAGTTCTTGGTTGTAACTTGACTACAAATCAGGACTCTCTTGTCTGACCTGATAATGACTTACAGGTACTTCACAGTGAGTGTACGTTTGTTTCAATAAAATGAGAAAAAAAAAGACCAGCCAATGCGTTTAATTTAGATATGTTTATTATTTAATATGTCTATTTTTTCCTTTTTTTTTAAATAGATGTAAAGCCTTGAAGCCCAACCCCGGGCAATTTTTTTTCCATGCAATGGAGCTGTGCCTGCACTGCATGGGTCAACTGCAAAAAGTTTTATACTCACCCGATCCACCGATCCTCCAGAAAACTGTGTTCCCCCATGGTCCAGCGTTGGACAGTCCATTTTCAAGACTGCTGAAGCATAGGGGGTGCCAGACCGCCATTACTAAAAAAAAAAAAAAAAAAAAAAATATTAAAAATGCCATAAATCTATTCCTTATTTTGTGGACGCTATAACTTTTGCGCAAACCAATCAATATATGCTTATTGCGATTAATTTTTAACCAAAAATATGTAGAAGAATATATTTTGGCCTACACTGAGGAAGAAATTAGTTTTTTTATATTTTTTTGGGGGGATATTTATTAGAGCAAAAAGTTAAAAATATTGCTTTTTTTTCAAAATTGTCTCTCTTTTTTTGTTTATAGTGCAAAAAATAAAATTCACAGAGCTGATCAAATACCACCAAAAGAAAGCCCTATTTGTGGGAAAAAAGGACATAAATTTAGTTTGGGTACAGTGACGCACGACCGTGCAATTGTCAGTTAAAGCGAAGCAGTGCCGTATCGCAAAAAATTGCCTGGTCATTAAGGGGGGTAAATCCTTCCGGGCCTTAAGTGGTTAGCGAATTGCATTTTTAATTTGCTTAAACACCTTGTATCATAAATGACTGCTATTTAAGGAAATCCTTTATCTTTCTTCCTTTGTTGCTTCCCAGTGTTGCCCATTTCCTGCAGCCTCTTTACAGTCACTTCCTGTCTACATGCACTACAGTGCATAGCATTTCTGGCATTTCTCAGGGCGAGTTTCCTGATGATGACAACAGTGGACCATGCCATATAATTTGTGTTGCCACTTGCATTGCAGTCTCCATCAAAAGCCTGCGTGACAGGGTTACAATGCAAGAGCATGATTGGGAGACAGGGACAGAGCGTGGTCACCCTATAACAGGAAGTGCCTGAAATGCTTATATGAGATTTTAGGGATTGGGTTTATATCTACTTTAAATTACTTTTATGCTTTGGTACTTTTTATTTGATTAAATTATGCTAGCATGGCTTAAAATTAAACTCCTAGCTGGAAAAAAAAATACGTTTGCAGTATTTATAAGAAGGAGCCGCGCTATAAAAATAATTATAAGAATATGCACATAGTACTTAAAACTATATGAAACACAATATGCATGTGGACTCAAATATAAATTGTGCATGAACAGTCCGTTAACACAAACAAGTGCATGTAACTGGATTAGTTAAATTGATGAACAGTCCAAAAACACCGCAATAGATGTGTGCACCTCCACCACATAGAGTGCGTGCTTACCGGAAGGTAAACTAATCATGCTTGCGGCTATCAACCCAGCCAGGGCCTTTATCCTGGGGATATTGGGATACCAGCTCGCAGAGGGATACTTTAGGTAATTAGACAGGACACACACCAGGAACCAAGGCAACTCGATTGTCCAACGGTTATAGGCATGAACCAGGAAAGCATACCCAAAAATGAGAAAAAGCTGAGGATAGTGTAAATCAGAAACACATAGGATTTATTGAAGTTAAAGGTAGCACTTACATATAGAGCATGAAAAAGTAGCATCAATGTAAAAAAGCCGGCCGGCTAATGAACACCTGTCCTTCCTGGTGTGTGTCCTGTCTAATTACCTAAAGAATCCCTCTGCAAGCTGGTATCCCAATATCCCCAGAATAAAGGCCCTGGCTGGGTAGATAGCCGCAAGCATGATTAGCTTGCCTACCGGTAAGCGTGCACTCTATGTGGTGGAGGTGCACACATCTGTTGCAGTGTTTTGGGACTGTTCATCAGTTTAACTAATCCGGTTACATGCACTTGTTTGTGTTAATGGACTGTTCATGCACAATTTATATTTGAGTCCACATGCATATTGTATTTCATATAGTTTTAAGTAGTATGTGTACAGTGCCTTGCAAAAGTATTCACCCCCTTGGCATTTTTCTTGTTTTGTTGCCTCACAACCTGGAATTAACATGGATTGTTTGAGGATTTGCATCATTTAATTTACAGAACATGCCCACAACTTTGAAGATGTTTTTTTTTTATTGTGAAGCAAACAACAAACAGGACAAAATAACAGAAAAAGTGCATAACTATTCACCCCCCTAAAGTCGCTTTGGATAAGTCTCTATGAGCTTGCCACATCTTACCACTGGGATTTTTGCCCATTCCTCCTTGCAAAACTGCTCCAGCTCCTTCAAGTTGGATGGTTTGCGCTTGTGAACAGCAATCTTTAAGTCTGACCACAGATTTTCTATTGGATTGAGGTCTGGGCTTTGACTAGGCCATTCCAACACATTTACATGTTTCCCCTTAAACCACTCGAGTGTTGCTTTAGCAGTGTGTTTGGGGTCATTGTCCTGCTGGAAAGTGAACCTCCATCCTAGCCTCAAATCACACACAGAGTGGTACAGATTTTGCTCAAGAACATCCCTGTATTTAGCACCATCCATCTTTCCCTCAACTCAGACAAGTTTCCCAGTCCTGACTGCTGAAAAACATCCCCACAGCATGATGCTGCCACCACCATGTTTCACTGTGGGGATGGTGTTCTTTGCGTGATGTGATGTGTTGGGTTTGCGCCAGACATAGCTTTTCTTTGATGGCCAAAAAGTTAAATTTTAGTCTCATCAGACCAGAGCACCTTCCTCCATAAATTTTGGGAGTCTCCCACATGCCTTTTCGCGAACTCAAAACGTGCCATTTTGTTTTTTCCTGAAAGTAATGGCTTTCTTCTTGCCACTCTGCCATAAAGCCCAACTCTATGGAGCGTACGGCTTATTGTCGTCCTATGTACAGATACTCCAGTCTCTGCTGTGGAACTCTGCAGCTCCTCCAGGATTACCTTAGGTCCCTGTGCTGCCTCTCTGATTAATGCCCTCCTTGCCCGGTCCGTGAGTTTTGGTGTGTGGCCGACTCTTTGCAGGTTTGCTGTTGTGCCATGTTCTTTCCATTTGGTTATGATAGATTTGATGGTGCTCCTAGAGATCATCAAAGATTTAGATATTTTTTTATAACCTAACCCTGACTTGTACTTCTCAACAACATTGTCCCTTACTTGTTTGGAGAGTTCCTTGGTCTTCATGGCAGTGTTTGGGTAGTGGTGCCTCTTGCTTAGGTGTTGCAGTCTCTGGGGCCTTTCAAAAAGGTGTGTACATGTAATGACAGATCATGTGACACTTATGCTGCGTACTCATGGGCGGACTTTTCGACGGATTAGGTCCGGCGGACTTTTCGACAGACTTTCCAACGGACTTTCGAATGAACGGACTTGCCTACACACGATCAACCAAAGTCCAACGGATTCGTACGTGATGACGTACGACCGGACTAAAATAAGTAAGTTCATTGCCAGTAGCCAATAGCTGCCCTAGCGTCGGTTTTTGTCCGTCGGACTAGCATACAGACGAGCGGAATTTTCGACCGGACTCGAGTCCTTCGGAAAGATTTGAAACATGTTTTATTTCTAGGACTGTCTGCATTTTTGGGAAAAAAGTCCGCTGGAGCCCACCCACGGTCGAATTGTCCAATGGGGTCCGGTCCGCCGGACCTAGTCCGTCGAAAAGTCCGCACGTGTGTACGTGGCATTAGATTGCACACAGGTGGACATCATTTCACTAATTATGTGACTTCTGAAGGTAATTGGTTGCACCAGAGATTTTTATAGGCTTCATAACAAAGGGGGTGAATACATACGCACATGCTAATTATCAGTTTTTTATTTCTGAAAAATATTTTTATGTATATATTTTTCTAATTTTACTTCACCAACTTAGACTATTGTGTTCTGATCCATCACATATAATTCAGATTAAAAAAACATTGAACTAAAGGCTGGAATGTAACAAAATAGGTAAAAAGCCAAGGGGTGAATACATTTGCAAGGCACTGTATATTCATGTAATTATTTTTTTAGCGTGGCTCCTTTTATAATTTCTGTTACTAGGGTGTGTATCTCACTTTGAGCCGCTGCTTTTGTATCACTGTTTTAGTTTTTTCCATTTATTCACCTAGCGTGGTATTTTTTATATATGGTATTTAATAATTTTGAAGTGGAGTCCCTCATAATGCAAGGGTTAATTGCTTGTTAACTTAGTCTACGAAGTACAGGAGTAAGGAGTAATACTTACCTTATTCCTGGTTCCAGCAGGCTTCCAGCAGGGGATGTTTATTTACAGCTTGCGAGCATTGAGGGGTTAAATCGCAAATCCATCCAAAGCTTTCTGTTTTGGATAGAGCCAGGAAACGATTCAGCCTCTGTAAGATTTTTATTACTCTCTATGCCCCTATTGGGGACATTTACCTATACCTCCTGTCAAGACAGGAAGTAATGGGAATACTCTTCCCAAGGGGGGCACAGGCAAAAATGAAACCACATTTGAGGATTATTCACACCAGTGGGCATGCATTAAGGTGCGCATAATGCACTCACTAGTGTGCGCTGCGATGAATTGTTAAAGCACATCCCAGTGCTTGATTTTTCCCCTTTTCCTAACTTTAAAGTAAGGCCCGGAGCATTACCTAAAAGGTAACTCAGTGCAGGGCCGGCATGACAGGGGTTTTAATGGGGCTTGGACATGTTAGAAAGGGGTGGGAACAGTTAGCTGGGGGTTGGCAGTGCAGAGGTGAGGGGGAGGAGCCGGGAAAGCAAGCTAGACGGGAAGGGGAGGCACTTAGTCAGCATGAGGAGAGAGGGTAAGGAACTTCCGACCCGCCCGCCCTACAATTTAGTGGATATGGTGGGGTATGCTGCAACCCTAGTGGTTGGTTGCGGCAATTGGCGGGGCGCAAGGTCCTTTTTGGGTCAGATGGGCACAGCAAAAAGGCATGGTGTAGAGACCCGTATGAGGTACGGCTCCTAGTTGGTATATGGGTACCTGCTAGTTGTCTCCGTGTTGGTTGTTTCCACGACTGGAGGCCAAAAAAGTGACTAGCAGGTGCAGTTATGGGTTATGCCTATAGGGACCTTGTGCTCCATTGTTGTGAAAAAACTGTATATATATATTAAAAAGGTTTATTATGTTATTATGTTAATTATTTTATATTTGGTTAATAAAACGGCTGCTATGGCCAATTTACCCCATTTCAGTGTTGTGTGGTCATTAGTGAGGAGTGGGGTTAATGGGATAGCTGGGCCACAAGCCATAGTTAATGCCATAGTCAAGTTTACTTGACTTTACACGAGATGCATTGGAACACGTTACACTGCACAAAAACAGAACTTTTCTTTTTTTCAGCGCATATTGCCTTGTTTATGCATTGTGCAAGCCCCTATAGTAGCATAGGCAATGGTTAGAACAGTCCCATTAGACTGATGTGGGATTCATGAGGCCCTCTTTCTTCTTTCTGCAGTCCTTGATGATTTAGGGATCAGGGGAGAAAAATTAGCCCCAGGTGTTCTCCAGTTGATAAGTTATACTTTTAATAATCATTTTATAATTAAATGGTTTATGGCCAGTTTAATTGGGATTAAATATGGTAAATGGCAATTGTTACTTTATTGTTAAGCCCTCAATAGAAATATCTTACCTCCTAAAATATTTAGTCCCCTCAATTTCGGCCCACTGTTTTTTTTTTCTGAGTTTGACATGATAGAATTTCTGAATTTCTGATACCTGCCATGCTGACAACCCTACATCCCATTTCTTATACAGGTGTGAAAGGGTCAAAAAGTAAGAGAAAATCTCACCAATCCTGAAGGAAAATCACAAATGTCCCTACTCTTTTTAAAACGAATAAAAAAATTGGCTTGAGTTAGTCTTCTTAAAATTAAAGCTAAACTCTGTCCATTATCAGCACAGTCCTGTAGGCGCCGCCTGTGACATCGCTGCGTATTCAGCAGTCTGAAAAAAAAAAAAAAAAAAAAAAAACAGAGAAAGGTTAATTACATAGCAGAAGATTTCATAAGCAATGTGTACACTGCAGGGATGGGGGAGTCTGCCTTTTGTTCATGTCCCTGAAGATTAAATTATGGCCCTGCCACTCAATAAACAATTTATTAATTTACCTAACACGTGATTACTCTTGGAAGCATTTACTTATGTCGTTTATTGGGTTCTGCCTCGCCTCTGTCATCGCCTTCTTAATCCTCATCTTTTCCTCTGGCTCGCAGGACAAATTTATTCCGAAGCTGAAGACAGACTCAATAATTGCTGCATGCTGCTCACTGGAAGATCTCATTTCCAGGCACAGCTGTAACATTTTGGAGAGTCATCCCTGACAATGGCGCTTTCAGGCGAAGACGATATTGCATTTTCATGGAGTGCTCATTAGAAGTTACTATTTAAAATTTTTGCTGTAATATTTTAAATGAATACATGCCAAGCCTATAAAGAAAAGCACGAATACATGTCCTGCACTACTGCTTCACATTATTTTTCTGTAAAAGCATCCCTTGTGGCCCCAAGACTTCCTGTGGTTCCTGCCATATTGAATGTGATGTCAACAGTCACAGTGGACTCAGTGCAGTCCCTTAATTTACACTCTATAGTATCCAGCTTCACCCCTTCCGCAGCAGTAAAAGGCTATGTAGGGTGGTGAAGGAAGGGGCAAAGAAGCTGTGCCAGCACAAAGAGTAGGTGGGCACTTCCAGATTTGGAGAGTGCTATGACATGCAAAGAGAGGGTCTGTGCTAGAGAATCAACTTTCCTGAAGTCTAAAACACTGCAAATAAGCATGTCAAACTGTTGATTTTTGTGTGCATTTAGCAGCAATTTTTTTTTTTAAATTGGTGACAGGGCCTCTTAAAAATCTTGCTGGAAAACCTATTTCATCTGACGTATCAAGGAGTGTCTGCTTGCGCCCCCGCGCTGAGCTTAGTGGCGGTCTCCACTGGCTATTATGTCACTACAAGACACAGGCAGGCAGGAAGAACCACAAAGTGCAGCTGGAGACTAGGAATCCCACAAAAAAGCAAGATGGAATCCGATGGCATAGGCAGCAGGACAGGTAAGTATTCATACTTTTGCATGTTGTTATAAAAGTTAACCTCTATAGTTTTCTAAAATAATTAGAGTTGTTGTTGTAAATTCAATATATTTTATTAATTTTATTAACCCCTTTCTGTTGGAAGGAGAAAGCCCTTTAAGGGGATCTCCAGAGGTGTTTCCTGGGCTTCCCAATAATGTGATCATAGAGATTGGCTGTCTCAGTGGTTATGTGGTTGGAAGCCCTACCGACTTCTGATGAAAAACAGTGACAGGGAGTTAGTTGTCTGTGACATCATGGTCACAGTGTTGGGGGGGGGGGGGTGCGAGTGAACAGAACAGTGGCACTGGCTGTATGCACATACATGGAGGCATGGCATTAAAGTGGAACTAAGTTTTAAGTGCAACTTCACTCTCTCAATCAACTCAATCAACTCAATTCAGTGAAGCTGCTATTTTGTTGTTAGGCAAATTTAGTATTGCTCATTGTAATCAGTGTAGCTGTGTTGATTATTCTAGTCTGTTCGTTATTTCACCTGCTGCAGGTTTGATTGCTCTCTCTGTTTTATAGAGTACTATGGATCTCTCTGGAACATAGGTGTGAAGCAATGCAAATGAGCAGCATGAAAATTGAAAGTTTATACAGCTCTGGCAAATCCCTGGGAGGGTAGCCAAGATGGCTGCTGGAAGCCTGTATAAATAGTCTGCGATACAGAGCTTCCATGTCTTTTCCTGTAGGAGAGGAACACAGTCTAAAGGGGGCTGCTTGGCTCCTTAGGCTAAACCTGCCATGTGCTTGCAAGGGGCTGAGGCCTTAGGTGGGCGACCTGAGGACCTGCTTTGCTGTATTTGTGGCGAGCTGATCATCTGAAGATCTAGTCTGGTCACAGGAAAAAAAAAGGTGTTGCATGGATGTTGAAAGGAGACAACCAACTTCCCAAGGACATTTTGTGAATACAGACTGCTGTGAGGGATCTTAGAGACTGTGTGGACTGCTGCCACCCCTCTGGTGCTAGAGAGTCATCTGTGTGTGTTTGAAGGGGATATCAGCTGTCCTGAGGAGCTCAGTCTATCTAATTCTTTGCGAAGGGACTCTGCTCTAATTGCTCAAATGAGGAAGCTTTTGTGCCTTTAGTTACTACTACTAGCCAAGTCTACAGTCTGCTTTTAGAAGGGTTTTGCTTACAGTTCTACAGAAGGACTTTTACTGTCCTCACTTTGTACATAGTTCTTTTTGGAGTATCCCACTCAATTCCTAAACCCTATCCAAGTTACCCCAAAAATAAAAACACAAAAAAGTACACCCTTGGACTACATATTGAGCAGAAGAGTGACTATGATCACATGCCTGGCTGCAGGGCACTTACTGGGAAAAAGAACCTGGGAAAATTGCAGTGTAGTTTCTCAGATGCAGTGTAGTTCTGCTCTAAGTATTAAAAGGCTGCAAGCAGGCAGCTCTTTATTGAAAAAAAAAATACATGCTGTCTCTTCTGCAATAACAAGCACTTGCCTATCTGCTTACAGTCTGCTCTTGAATGTACATTCAATTGCATGTATTCCCAGCATATTCTGGCAGTGCAGGAATGGCTGACTCCCATGCACATGCGCAGGAGACCTCATTCCCCCCGTCAGCCATTCAAAAGCCTCTGTTCCGGAAATAGCCAGAGAGAGGATGACTGTGACCAGCAAGGGATTTAACATTGCTGCAAGGTGGAGGTGAGTATTTTTGAAGGTTTTGTTACGCTTTAAAGTGTTACTAAACCCAGGACCCTGCATTCACAATATCTGGTCTCCCACAGTACACAGAACATGGAAATGCAATTGTTTTAGTAAATACAAACTGCCAAATACCTTTTCTCATCAGCAGTTAGAGTAGTCTTGTGATTTCTATCATTGTCCAGTCAAGCACTGGTTAAAGCTTGTAGGACGAGTTTTTTGACTGACCTATGAGACTGCAAGACCCCTGACCCTCTTTCTGCACAGTGCTGATTGACCCGGTGCTGATCACATGCACCCTCTCAAGGAACAAAAAAAACTCTCTAGCAATACACACCAAACTGAGCATGTGCAGCCTGACTCCATAGACTCTGTTCTATAAAGAAATTGTTAGGAGTCCGTGGAAGGAGGGGGGGATCAGAGAGGACAGGATCAAACAGCCTTTTTACACAATGTGCAGGAATAACCCCTTAGGTTCCACAGTGAGTATAACAAGCATGCTTTGCTGCATATACACACTGATTTTACTGTTGTGGGTTTAGTAACCCTTTAAGGCCCACTTCTGACATGTGCAGTGGGCTATTAGTGGACACTGGAATCTCTGGACTGGTGGCTACTATTGGGGTTCCAACATTACTAGGCTGAACTGTCACTTGATTCTGTACCTCTCTCACATCCTTCAGCATGTATACACGAGGCTGCAGTGGACTCAGAGAGAGGGTGGAGCCTGAATCAGTGAACACATGCCTGCTTTTTACCCCCTGGCCTTGATTCAAGGCTGCACAGAAGATAAGAATGCAGGCTACTACAGCAAAGAAGCCAGGAACACAGCATGAGTACCATAACACAAAGCAATTGTGCAGGTAGGCTATGTCCCCTGGGTCAGGTCAAATTAATTTATTTTAACACACTGTGTATTTTAATGTTCAACCATTCACCTCTATCCTTTGCTAAACAGAACTTACAAGCTAATGCTTCAGCCATAATAACACAATCAGAAGCCAGTGAGCCAAACAATAAGCATAGAGGGGGGTAAGCCAGAGCAAACATGGAAGAACATGCAGATAGTGTTCTTGTTGGGTTTTAAACCCAGCACCCCAGTACTGCAAAGCAGAATTGCTAACTACTCAGCTATTGCGCAGCCCCACAGTACAGAATGTTCCTATAGGAGTGGACTGTACCTTGTAGATGCATGTTTATTGCTGTATTTGCTACCACAAATAAATATTTCCCATTACATAAAGATTGGTCCCTGTAGGGGTTAAAAGCTGTCCTTTCTTTCCCCTTCGTTGTGTATGTAATGGTCTGTAATCGCCCCCTGGCAGAGTTGGAGCTGAGCAGAATTGCATACATTAGCCCCTCTCTGTGAGATCCCCTCGCACTTGGTCAAATTCTCCACCACATGCTGTCAGTCAGCAAAAAATGGCCGAGTGATGGCGCTGCCGCAGGCGCTTTAGGGACTGTCACAATCACAGCATCACTTTCATCTCCAGATGCTCATCTGACTGAAGTGAAACATCAGCTACTGCCGGCCGGCAATCTGCGTCCTGCTCCCATGAGTCATCCCAGATCAGGGAGCATCACCTCCGTGCCAGTGACAGCCGGGCCTAGGCTCGGGCCCTGTTCACCATACGCCGCTGTCTCTCTAATAAGTATCTGCGAAGGGCTGTTCTCTAATGCCTGATCTGCAGAAGGAAAGTCACTATGGTTTTTCTTTATTGGTTTTATTAATAAAAGCAAAACTCTAGCTTTTCTTAAAATTAAAGCTAAACCCCAGATAGGTCAAATGAATGCAGTTCTGTAATCCGTAATAAGTCATTAAATGTATTTTTAAATGTATTTTTAAATGCAAGCTGAGTAAGTACCCAAATCTCAACTGGTAACAGCTTTTTGAAGTCCCTGTACAGTAGAGCTGGAGTGTTAGAGTGGGAAGCAGCAAAAGGTGCCAATTATTTAATGTTCTGACAAGAAGCTTGCTGAGCTAAGGAGAGAGCAGAGTGACAGAGAGATGAGCTCTTCATCGTGCTGCTGCTCCTGGGCTGAGGGCTGCAGGGGAAATCTCTGGTTTGAAGGGGAATTTAGCACTGCTGGTTTTGTTTTTTTAACCTTTTATTGAGATATTTAATTTTGTGTTCTAGCAAACCAAAATGCCACCCCCTCTGCTATTAAAGGATCTATTGTTATTTCTTTCCAGTGCATGGGATATCACTCATAAATACTCTCCTTACTCCGCAGTCCATCGACAGCCAGCAGTTTAGTACTCTGCCCTTTAATGCTTGAATGCGGGCACTCCAGCTAGTGACCATCTATCATCCTGATGACTTAAGCAGGCCATGCGTGGTCGAATTTCGAACAAGTTTTCTTTTCAAAATCAGAAAGTTCGTTTTTTTTGTGATCCGATGGTTTTACCATTGATTTTCGAAATTCGGCCAACCAAGCCTTCAATTTCACCTCATTTTGCTACAGAAAAGAATTTTCGTGGCCGGGAATCTTCTTTTCTCTCCGTAAATTTTCTTTTCTTATTACATTTCTCGCACGATTCTCCCATCATTGATTAGAAAATCGTTCGTTTTTCTAAAAATTTCGAACATGTCCCATTCCTGATATTTGGTTGCCGCATGAAAATCGGCTGTTGCTGCAGGAAACTAATGGTGCGAAATTCGTACGAAAATTCTTAAATACGATTTTCTAAAGAAAATTCTTTCGAAATTCGAACCGTGTATGGTCGGCATTAGCCATGAGTACTGAACTAATTATAGTGCAGGTGTGATTTCATCAGGGAGAGTGGTATTGACAAGATCAGTTGGCGAGTGGCTAAAGCAGACTGTTTGTTACAACTGAAACCAGTGGAGAGGAAGACTGCAGGACTGTGGATGAAGGTAAATATATTGGTGTGCTAGTCCATTCCCTGGAAAAATCAAATATTAGATCCTTTATCGTCAGGGGGTTATACAATTGTAATTTCAGTACCTGGAGTTCCGCTTTAATGGTCAGTCTTGGCTGGTGAAGAAGGGGAGAAAGAGGAAGGTCCCATTGAGGATGCCCAGTGATAGGCCCATAATTGACACTTAATGGGCTGTCATAGTCCAGGCCAGACTTTACCTGTAATGTACTACATGTACAAAGCTTCTCAATAAATCTTCCTTCCAGTTAGATATTGTGAATTGCTCCAATTCTTCAGTATCAGTTGGCTCCAACCAGGGAATGAGGTCCGTGAGGTAATCAAAATACCGTACCACCCCTAGATGTCTAATTCCTCATCCATTGCCAGCCTGTTAAGTATCAAGTATGGGCCCATCCCTGTAAGGATGTCCTCTGTGTTAACTGGGGTGCTAAAAAATAGAAGCAGGTGCTCTGGACTGATGAGTCAAAATTTGAAATATTTGGCTGTAGCAGGAGGCAGTTTGTTCAAAGGCTGGAGAGCGGTACAATAATAAGTGTCTGCCGGCAACAGTGAAGCATGGTGGAGGTTTCTGGCAAGTTTGGGTCTGCATTTCTGCAAATAGAGTTGGAGATTTGGTCAGGAACAATGGTGTCCTCAATGCTGAGAAATACATGCAGATACTTATCCATCATGCCATACCATCAGGGAGGTGTGCGATTGGCCCCAAATTTGGACAACAACCCCAAACATGCAGCCGATGTCATTAAGAACGATCTTCAGTGTAAAGAAGAACATGGAGTCCTGAAAGTGATAGTTTGGCCTCAACAGAGCCCTGATCTCAATATCATCAAGTTTGTCTCGGATTACATGAAGAGACAGAAGTAATTGAAGCAGCCTACATCCACAGAAGATATGTGGTTAGTTCTCCAAAATGTTTGGAACAACCTACCTGCTGAGTTCCTTCAAAAACTGTGTGCAAGTGTACCTAGAAGAATTGAAGAAATGCAAAGGTCTATAAAGACATGGATGAGCGAGTTTGGGGTGGAGGAACTTGACTGGCCTGCACAGAGTCCTGACCTTAACCCGATACAACACCTTTGGGATGAATTAGAGCGGAGACTGCGAGCCAGGTTTTCTCATCCAACATTATCCAACATCAGTACCTGACCTCACAAATGCTCTTCTCGAAGAATGGTCAAACATTCCCATAGACACACTCCTAAATCTTGTGGACAGCCTTCCCAGAAGAGTTAAAGCTGTTATAGCTGCAAAAGGGTGGACCAACGCAATATTAAACCCTACGGACTAATGCCCCATACACACGGTCGGATTTTCCGACGGAAAATGTGTGATAGGACCTTGTTGTCGGAAATTCCGACTGTGTGTGGGCTCCATCACACATTTTCCATTGGATTTTCCGACACACAAAGTTTGAGAGCAGGATATAAAATTTTCCGGCAACAAAATCCGTTGTCGGAAATTCCAATCGTGTGTACACAAATCCGACGCACAAAGTGCCACGCATGCTCAGAATAAATAAAGAGATAAAAGTTATTGGCCACTGCACCGTTTATAGTCCCGAGGTACGTGTTTTACGTCACCGCGTTTAGAACGATCGGATTTTCCGACAACTTTGTGTGACCGTGTGTATGCAAGACAAGTTTGAGCCAACATCCGTAGGAAAAAATCCATGGATTTTGTTGTTGGAATGTCCGAACAAAGTCCGACCGTGTGTACAGGGAATAAGACTGGGATGCCATTAAAGTTCATGTAAAGGCAGGCATCCCAATACTTTTGACAATATAGTGTGTGTATATATACAGTGGGGACAGAAAGTATTCAGACCCCTTGCATTTTTCACTCTTTGTTATTGTAACAAGCCCCTTGCTCGCTCGGTTCCACTCTCCCGACACTCCTCTGCAGCTATTGAATCAGATTGCAACATCTGATGGTTCGGTCATCCAATGCTCCGGGATTAGAACTTCAGCTATGTGCCGTTCTAACCCAGTTGTGTAGCTCAGAACAAACACCAGGCATGCTGTATGTAAGTTCAACCAGGAATCTATCTTTATTGACAAAATACAGGCTTTTATACACTCAAAGTGGAGGTGCAGACCTCCTGCTCATATTACTCTAACAATACAGCTGTAACCTAATTAACCTAATTAACATGAGCTAATTAACTAATCCCTTTAGACAGCCTAGATGACTCAGACATGACCGTTAGGCCAGACTGGCCGTCTTGTAGTTCAGAAAATGCAATCAACATTATCACAATCAACATAGACTCTTCTTCACACAATAGCAGAGTTAATTAACACAACTAACAATGGGGATCTAATGACTCTTAGATCCCATAGTAGACTTATTTACAATACACATTTTAGCAGACAATAGACAGACAGGTGTTGGCATTTACATCAGCATCTCCTAACAGTATCTGTCCCAGCATTATGAATCAGCCACTATTCCAATATGGCAAATCCAGGGTCCCCAGAGTCTGTGTGTCCTGGGGGACCAGGACCCGAATCCACAGTAATATCACCTCAAGAGTCCCCAGGCATACAGCTCACAAAGAGCACCGTTCCCCCAAATGCAAGGGCCCCCGATCGATCGGCAAGAGGCTAGCATACAGTCCCCTCCAAAAGACTCTCTCCCGGCTAGGTCTGTCACATTTCTCCCCTTTTGGCAGGAGACTAACACAGGAGGAGACCCCAGACGGGTTGACTCCGAAGTTAGTCAGTAGTTCCAGTTCTTTAATGCCTGTACCCACACAGTACCCCAAACAAATTGTTCCAAACAAAGCATTACTCACCCAGCCAACCTCTGCCTCTCTCAGAGAACATATCTGCCGCTGGGGAGAGGCCTGGACTGGCCCTTCTCCCTGGAGTCCTTTCTGCCGCTGGAGAGAAGACAGGGTGTCTGGGCTCACTCCGTCATGCTGTTGGGGATCTGGGCCGACTGCCCAGCATCCCTGGGGTATACAGGTGGAGACTGAAGTCCCATCCACCTTCACAGGACATCCATGCTCTGTTAGCTGAGGGCAAAGTCCAGCAGTACTCGGCCCTGTTGCCAGCCCTTCTGCTGGAAACCCCACACCATCTGCTCCGGCTAACTGTTGGGGAGGGACAACGAACACCTCCTCTCCCTTCTCCCCCTTTATCCTGATCTGCTGCTGGGAAGTGACCACCTCCTTCTCACCCTGAGCCTCCGGAACCGACAAAGGTGTAGGGCAGAGATCTTGGACCCTCTGTCCGGTTGCCAGCGCTTCAGCTGGGGAAGTTCCTTGTAACTTCACAGATACTTCTGTTGGTGCTGGGCAGAGCATAGTGAAGTTTGGCCCTAATAACAGCTCTTCTTCTGCTGGAGGCTCACCAGGTTGTTCTTCCTCAGCAGAAAAGTCTATCAAATCCCCTGTCTCTGCAACTGGTGTCTGGGGATAAAGGTTCACCATCTCCTCTCCGTGGAACCCAGAAGATGCTATCAGTGCTGGGCAGAGGTTAGCAGAGCTCTGCCCTGTTGTCAGCACTTCAGTTTTGGGGACGGAAATCTTCAGATTTTCCACTGCCGATTCTCTGGCATTCTGCTGGACAGGCACATTCCTCCATCCAAGATCATCCAATGCAGAAACAGGTTCATCAAGGTCAGTCAGCACTTGCTGCATCCGCCATAAGACCTCGGCCTCCATAGCTGCAGGTGCAGGTTGGCAAAGCACACTGTTACTCTGCCACATTGTCAACTCTTCAGCCAGGATTTCAGAGTTGTCAACTGGTATTTCATGATAGTCCCAGGCAAAGGGAGCACCACCCTGCTGCTGAGCAGAGTCTAACAGCTGTTTGTAGGCGATCTCCAACTCCCATTCCTGAACGGCCTGAAACTCCAAATCTTCCAGTGCCCAGTGCACTTCTGAGACATTCAGTCTCCGCTCTCTGTGCTCCATTATTTCCTCCAAACGCCACTCCTGATCACTTCCAAAGTCAGGGTCCCTGGACAGCTTCCAGTATAACAATCCCAGGCCATCGTAGTCAAAGCCTTCCGTGGGGCTGTCATCCGCTGTCCATGGGCACACTTGGGCTACATACCACTGGAGGGCTCTGTAGCTCTCGTCCAACCGCATTTCTGCCTGGATCAGCCTGCTTAACTCGGCTGTCCACTCCTGGTTCAGCTGTTCCCCCAAAAACAGCATTCGCACTTCATACTGCGACCAGTACCTCACTCGGATGGAGGGGAGAACTTTTCCCTGGTGTCGCTGCTCACGGGTTAGCGCTTCCTTCCAGAGTTCACAGCGGATAGAATCAATCCATCCTAGCAGGACCTGCTCTGATACTGGTCCTCTGTGCTGTATCTCCTCTCGCAACCTCCTTCTGAATTCCTCATCCATGGTGGCTGGTATTTCTCCTCTCCTGCTATCCTGCTACCTTGGATCCAGGTGATGGTTTAGATGTGTTCACGGCAAGGAAGCACGATCCCACCATTCCCTCCACGGCTCTCAAGTAAGTCTTTCAGCGTGGCTCTCCTGCAGGCTGGTTTGGAGTGTCCCAGTAACTGGAGAGCAAATCCCACTGCTGCCACCAATGTAACAAGCCCCTTGCTTGCTCGGTTCCACTCTCCTGACACTCCTCTGCAGCTATTGAATCAGATTGCAATGTCTGATGGTTCGGTCATCCAATGCTCCGGGATTAGAACTTCAGCTATGTGCCGTTCTAACCCAGTTGTGTAGCTCAGAACAAACACCAGGCAGGCTGTATGTAAGTTCAACCAGGAATCTATCTTTATTGACAAAATACAGGCTTTTATACACTCAAAGTGGAGGTGCAGACCTCCTGCTCATATTACTCTAACAATACAGCTGTAACCTAATTAACCTAATTAACATGAGCTAATTAACTAATCCCTTTAGACAGCCTAGATGACTCAGACATGACCGTTAGGCCAGACTGGCCGTCTTGTAATTCAGAAAATCCAATCAACATTATCACAATCAACATAGACTCTTCGTCACACAATAGCAGAGTTAATTAACACAACTAACAATGGGGATCTAATGACTCTTAGATCCCATAGTAGACTTATTTACAATACACATTTTAGCAGACAATAGACAGACAGGTGTTGGCATTTACATCAGCATCTCCTAACAGTATCTGTCCCAGCATTATGAATCAGCCACTATTCCAATATGGCAAATCCAGGGTCCCCAGAGTCTGTGTGTCCTGGGGGACCAGGACCCGAATCCACAGTAATACCACCTCAAGAGTCCCCAGGCATACAGCTCACAAAGAGCACCGTTCCCCCAAATGCAAGGGCCCCCGATCGATCGGCAAGAGGCTAGCATACAGTCCCCTCCAAAAGCCTCTCTCCCGGCTAGGTCTGTCACAGTTATATTGCAGCAATTTGCTAAAATCAGTTAAGTTCATTTTTTCCCTCATTAATGTACACACAGCACCCCATATTGACAGAAAAACACAGAATTGTTGACATTTTTGCAGATTTATTAAAAAAGAAAAACTGAAATATCACATGGTCCTAAGTATTCAGACCCTTTGCTGCGACACTCATATATTTAACTCAGGTGATGTCCATTTCTTCTGATCCTCCTTGAGATGGTTCTACACCTTCATTAGAGTCCAGCTGTGTTTGATTATACTGATTGGACTTGATTAGGAAAGCCACACACCTGTCTATATAGGACCTTACAGCTCACAGTACATGTCAGAACAAATGAGAATCATGAGGTCAAAGGAACTGCCTGAAGAGCTCAGAGACAGAATTGTGGTAAGGTACAGATCTGGCCAAGGCTACAAAATAATTTCTGCTGCACTTAAGGTTCCTAAGAGCACAGTGGCCTCCATAATCCTTAAATGGAAGACATTTGGGACGACCAGAACCCTTCCTAGAGCTGTCTGTCCGGCCAAACTGAGCTATCGGGGGAGAAGAGCCCTGGTGAGAGAGGTAAAGAAGAACCCAAAGATCACTGTGGCTGAGCTCCAGAGATGCAGTCGGGAGATGGGAAAAAGTTGTAGAAAGTCAACCATCACTGCAGCCCTCCACCAGTCGGGGCTTTATGGCAGAGTGGCCCGACGGAAGCCTCTCCTCAGTGCAAGACACATGAAAGCCTGCATGGAGTTTGCTAAAAAAACACCTGAAGGACTCCAAGATGGTGAGAAATAAGATTCTCTGGTCTGATGAGACCAAGATAGAACTTTTTGGCCTTAATTCTATGCGGTATGTGTGGAGAAAACCAGGCACTGCTCATCACCTGTCCAATACAGTCCCAACAGTGAAGCATGGTGGTGGCAGCATCATGCTGTGGGGGTGTTTTTCAGCTGCAGAGACAGGACGACTGGTTGCAATCGAGGGAAAGATGAATGCGGCCAAGTACAGGGATATCCTGGATGAAAACCTTCTCCAGAGTGCTCAGGACCTCAGACTGGGCCGAAGGTTTACCTTCCAACAAGACAATGACCCTAAGCACACAGCTAAAATAACGAAGGAGTGGCTTCACAACAACTTTGTCACTGTTCTTGAATGGCCCAGCCAGAGCCCTGACTTAAACCCAATTGAGCATCTCTGGAGAGACCTAAAAATGGCTGTCCACCAACGTTTACCATCCAACCTGACAGAACTGGAGAGGATCTGCAAGGAGGAATGGCAGAGGATCCCCAAATCCAGGTGTGAAAAACTTGTTACATCTTTCCCAAAAAAGACTCATGGCTGTATTAGATCAAAAGGGTGCTTCTACTAAATACTGAGCAAAGGGTCTGAATAATTAGGACCATGTGATATTTCAGTTTTTCTTTTTTAATAAATCTGCAAAAATGTCAACAATTCTGTGTTTTTCTGTCAATATGGGGTGCTGCGTGTACATTAATGAGGAAAAAAAATTAACTTAAATTATTTTAGCAAATGGCTGCAATAAAACAAAGAGTGAAACATTTAAGGGGGTCTGAATACTCTCCATCGCCATCCCCACTGTATATATATAGTTAGCCCACTTTTATTAAAAGGAAAAACAAAAGTCCATCCAGGATTCCCACACAGGGGTTTCAACTTCATTTAGCACACATAAATGAAAAACATACCGAGCCACCTGGCTCTCTTGTCAGCAGTACCTCTGCTTGCTCCCAACAGACTTCTAAATTCCTCTGACTCTAATAGCTGGCTAGCCTTTACCAGTCCCTGGGCATAGAATCCCCCTTCCACGGGCTACAGTCCCCAATAGGGCGGACAGTTTTCCTGAAAGGGGTATATCTTCAAAGAGCAGCAACTGCTTCCACTCCATCTTCCACCCCCTACTGCTCTCACCAACCCATCGTTATATGGGCTGTGTGCACCTGGCCACACACCCTGCTGGCTGTCCATAACACATAGACACAGGGTTGGAGATTCCATCCCACCCAAGACTGTTAGGAATCCCCAAACTGCAGAGTCCCATCCAGAAATAGCAAAACCTGGAGAAAGCTGCCGGAGCAGTTTTCTTCTCTCAAAATATATGCTCTGTATCCCTGCCCCTGCAAACTCTGTGACCTTTTTCAACTTATTTCCATAGTGACAGAGCCTCGCCGTGTCACAAAACATATAGTATATGTATATATCAGTGGCGGTGTGTCCATAAGGGCGCACGGGCGCCGCCCCCTCTCTCCTGCCACCCCCTATAGCAAGAATAGATAGATTCATGCATTGCATGAATCTATCTATGGCCGCCGCTGCCACCCCCTATTCAGGCACATGGCCCTTTTTGGGCGCCGGACGCCTGAATTACAGCGGCGGGGGGGGAGTGTTTTTGAAGCACCTGATTCCTGATTAGAGCCACAGGCTCTAATAGGTGTCAAAAAAAGTGACCTGAGAGCGCTATGCTGGGTGCTCATAGGTCAATCAGCTGTGTTAGAAAAGCTAATGAATATTCGCTTTCCTAACACTAAACCGCTTCTCCTCCAATCAGGTGCTCGGATCTGTTACCCGTCACCTGATCATAGCAGAAGATGGGAAGAGAGGATGGGAGAAGATATCGAGAAGCTGTACCACAACAGATTAAGTGCAGACGGCGGGCGGGGGGCACACTGGCAGCATTTGATATGGCACAGTGGCAGCATTTGATGACACAGTGGCAGCATTTGATATGGCACAGTGGCTTTTTTTTCCCGAATTTTGTTTGCCCCCCCCCCCAAAAAAAATTTTGAACACCAGCCACCACTATATATATATATATATATATATATATATATATATAGTATATGAGCTGCCAAGGTATTTGTGGAGCCAGTTTTGTTATCTCAGCAAGGATAACTTGCCACACATGTGTGGCAGTATTGAATTGTAAGTCTTGTTAACTTGCTGCAAATTTTCGCTGGCAAGTTGTAGACTTGCAGAGCACTTGAAGTACAAGTTCTAGTCAATTTGTAGCGAATTTGCGAGGCAAGTCTCTAGCAAGAGCAAAGTTCCAGTGGTGAGCAATACAGCAATAGCCCTGCAAGTCTATAGCAAGAGCCTTGCACATCTATAGCTAGAGCCCCGCAAATATACAGCACGAGCCCCGCAAGTCTACAGCACGAGCCCCGCATGTCTATAGCCAGAGTTATGCAAGTCTCCATTTTTGGCAAGAAAAAAAGAAGCACGCAGCGCAAATCTATAATCCCACAATCTGGTGACAGTGAACCCACTGCTTTTAACCGAATCCCTTACTGTACACATGTGAAATACATTCAATCCAACAATCATAATGATAAACCCTGTGTCATTGCATAAAATTAATCTATCATACAAAAATTATTTGTTTCTATGAAACAAAACAATTAAAGTGCAAATGCTGTTAAAAAAAAGTGCATAATACAAGTGCAAGAAAATATTATTCATTAGTAAAGTGCATGCATAAAAAATTCATATGTGTTCAAAATATTTGCAATCCCAGGAAAAATCCAATATTATTGTCACTTTCTTGGGTTTTTCCTGGGATTGCAAAATGGACTTCAATTATTTGAACACATATGAATTTTTGATGCATGCACTTTACTAATGAATAATTTTTTCTAGCACTAAGCACACAGTTTTTTCTTTTTTTTTTCTTTTTTTTAACAGCATTTGCACTTGCTTTGTTTCATAGAAACAAATTACTTTTGTATGATAGATTAATTATTTTATGCAATTACATTCTTGGATTGAATGTATTTCACATATGTACAGTAAGGGATTAGGTTAATAGCAGTGGGCTCACTATCACCAGATTGTGGGATTATAGATTTGCACTGCTTGCTTCTTTTTTCTTGCCAATTACCGTATATACTCGAGTATAAGCCAAGTTTTTCAGCACATTTTTTTGTGTTGAAAGTGCCCCCCTCAGCTTATACTCGAGTCACTGCCATCTGCCTACTTGATCAGCGTGTCATGCAGTCAGACGGCAGCCATTCCAGTGTACAAAAGCTGCGCCTCCTCCTTGTCCTCCTCTGTGATAGGGGAACACTCAGTTTCCCAGCAGTGAGTCAGTGTTCAGTGTTCCGCCTATCACGGATGTCCTCTCATCCTCATCCCACGGACGAGGATGAGAGGATGTCCATGATGGGCTGAACACTGACTGCTGGGAAACGGAGTGTTCCACCTATCACAGACGAGGACGAGGAGGAGGCGCAGCTTTTGTACACTGGAATGGCCGCCGTGTGACTGCATGACACACTGATCAGGTATGCAGATCGGCAAAGGAAGGCTGCAATTGATGCACACACAGAGGTTGCAGATCGGCATAGGAAGGCTGCAATGGATGGACACAGAGAGGTTGCAGATCGGCATAGGAAGGCTGCAATGGACACAGAAAGGTTGCAGATCGGCACAGGTAGGCTGCAGTGGACACAGAGAGGTTGCAGATCGGTACAGGTAGGCTGCAATGGACACAGAGAGGTTGCAGATCGGTACAGGTAGGCTGCAATGGACACAGAGAGGTTGCAGATAGGCACAGGAAGGCTGCAATGGATGGACACAGAGAGGTTGCAGATCGGTACAGGTAGGCTGCAATGAACACAGAGAGGTTGCAGATTGGCACAAGAAGGCTGCAATGGATGGACACAGAGAGGTTGCAGATCGGTACAGGTAGGCTGCAATGGACACAGAGAGGTTGCAGATCGGCACAAGAAGGCTGCAATGGATGGACACAGAGAGGTTGTAGATCGGCACAGGAAGGCTGCAATGGATGGACACAGAGAGGTTGCAGATCGGCACAGGAAGGCTGCAATGGATGGACACAGAGAGGTTGCAGATTTGCACAGGTAGGCTGCAATGGACATAGAGAGGTTGCAGAACGGCACAGGAAGGCTGCAATGGATGAACACAGAGAGGTTGCAGATCGGCACAGGTAGGCTGCAATGGACACAGAGAGGTTGCAGATCAAGACAGGAAGGCTGCAATGGATGGACACAGAGAGGTTGCAGATCTGCACAGGGAGGCTGCAAAGGACACAGTGAGGTAGGCTGCAATGGACACAGGGAGGCATGCAATGGACACAGTGAGGTAGGCAGATCTGCACAGGGAGGCTGCAATGGACACAGGGAGGCATGCAATGGACACTGGGAGGCATGCAATGGACACAGGGAGGCATGCAATGGACACAGGGAGTCATGCAATGGACACAGGGAGGCATGCAATGGACACAGGGAGGCATGCAATGGACACAGGGAGGCATGCAATGGACACAGGGAGGCATGCAGCTGGGCATTGTTGACAATCTTTTCCACTTACAGTAGCTGCTGCATTTCTCACCCTCGGCTTATACTCGAGTCAATAAGTTTTTCCAGTTTTTTTGTGGTAATTTAGGTGCCTCGGCTTATACTCGGGACGGCTTATACTCGAGTATATACGGTAACTGGTGATCATCGGCATGCACAGGGAGTGTGCAAGGTGTGCCTGGGCACACCCTAATTACCCCAAGCCCATTAGCATTATAGCTCTGTGTGCAGGCAGGGAGATGGGAAATATCTCCCTCTGACCAGTTCTGCCATTCATGAAGTGCTACCGTATTTCTCTTTCACTGTACCAGCTCTACCATAAGAGTGTGTGTGTGTGTCTGTATATATATCACACACACATATGCATGTGTGTTTGATCTTTGGGGTGCACACCCTAATGCAATAGGCTACACACTCCTAGGCTGGTGATTCACCGGTACCAGTGACAGCAATCTTATTTAATCCCTCAATCTTCCATTAATATCTTTAGCACTAGTTTTTCTTGTTGTTTGTCCAAGTGTCTGTTTTTATTGGGTCTATTCACTAATAAGTGATTAGTTCAGCTTTTTTGGCCTATATTTTACCATTTATTATATTACCATTTACCATTTCCCTAAAAAATGTACCTCAGTTCACTGAATAGTGCAGTAAGACAAAACTGATCTTTATAAAAAAACATTTATTAAAATATTTGACTAAAATCAATACATAACACTGGATTACATCATTACATTTTATATTTTTTTAATTAGGGTGAACATTTAACAAAACAAAAAAAAGAACATTTATATTAATATGAAAAAAAAACATCCTCAAAAACAATACAAATGATACAAAAAAACAAAAAACAAAAAAAAACAAAAAAAAAAAACAAAAACACAAAAAATTGCAGTAGTATGCTATAATATGTGAATCAGGGATACACTTTTTATTAGGGTGAACATGTAACAAAACATAAAAAAGAACATTTATAATAATATGAAAAAGAACATTCTCAAAAACAATCAAAATGATACAAAAAAAAAAAACCCACAAAAAAGTTGCAGTAGTATGCTATAATATGTGAAACAGGGATAAAGTGCACTAACTCAAGAAGCTAAACAGCAAAACAAATATGCATAAATGACTATCCCTAATTTAAAAAAAAAACAAAGAAATACAACATGCAATAATGTGAAACAGTGATAAAAGTGATTGATTCAAAAGCAGGTATTCATCTGATTTTACATAAAAAATAATAAAATAAGTCCCAAATAATAAAGTGCATGTGCATCAAAAAGTAATGAGATGTGAAGATCACGTGCTCTAAAACCAGTTCCCACCATCCAGGCATCCACCAGGAGTGTGCCCTAGCAGCTCACCTTAAACAAAGTCCACAACAGGTCTAGTGGAGCTTTGGTATACAAATCCTTAATGGCAGTTCACGTTCCACTCTCCTCTCTTCGCCTGCATTGAAATCCACAGCTGGTCTGACACGGCTTTAATATATGGATCCTTTATGGAAAATTCCACTCCACTCCACTCCACTCTCCTCTCCTAAAAGCGCCACTAGACTTGTTGTGGTCTTTGTTTAAGGTGAGCTGCTAGTATATAAACAAGGAAAAATAAAACATTCCAAATTGTGGTCCACTAATGGGATATTAAGGTTGATCACGCCTTGATTTCTACCTCTCCGAACTCCATATCAGATCTCATGGTTACCACTCACCTCTCTGCACACCACGCCCCAGCACCAATTAAAGAAAAACCTTACACAGAGCAGGGAGCAATGATGAAAATTCAGCCACAGTGACCCCTGTGGTGGGATGACTATTACACAACATAACTGAACCAGAACTTGCACCAGACTTGCAGAATGTTTGCAAAGAAAGTTGATCTGGAGTCATGCAATGCAGACTTGCTGCAATTGTGCAACAAATTTGTGAAGTCTGTCAAGTCTAGCAGGAGCTTAGCAAGTCATTTTCAAACTTGCAGCACAATTACTTGCTATCTGGGATCTAGACATCCCTGCCAGGCTCTTGACCTCCAGTAGTCATGGGCTTAGTCAAGAACAATATCCCAGCCTGCTGACTTTGATAATGAATTGAGAGCAACACCCTCATGAGTCATCACTCTGCTCCTCTAGATAGCGCATTAGCACTACAGAAAAGCCTGATTGGCCGAGTACTAATCCTTCTTCTTCCAGATTGAGTGTTGCTGTACAGGGCATTTCAGGAAACTGATAAAAGGACAAATTCAGGTATATATTAGGTGCATGATTTTTTAATGAACAACTAACTGAATTAATTGGTGTTTTTGTATCTGCCTGGAGTGCAGCTGTAGTGAATACAGGATGCAAGCTGAGACCGCAGCATGCCTGAGTTTTGGAAGCGACTGCGCACGTCACAACACTGCCCCACAGTGCCTACCTTCTCTCTCCGGTAATAAACATCTGTCGTTCCGTATACACCCCCTGGCAGTACTGGGTTTATGGGCATCAACAGCCTGCGCGAGACCGTAAATGTCAGGTTGGCTTCTGTACAGACTTGGGAATGCCTCCGCTCAGGTTTTAGTCACCTAGTAAAAGAGATTTACAGAGGGAGACATTTACTTCAAACCCGAGACGATAACAACGTTAAAGGATGGACTAAATGGCACTTCTAAAGTTTATGGTATCTGAAAGCTTCTTTTTTTTCTCCTGGTTAGAATGGAATTACTTTCTTTAAAAAGCCTTAGTGCAGGTTTTATCACAGAGAAAATATTTTTCCTTTCATTTACATTTAAAGGGACAAAACTCAACAAACATTTCATTGGGGCTGGCAGATATCTCCCTGAGAATGGAAGAAGGCTGTCCAGATTTAAAAACCAAAAATAAATAATTTAATACCTTGCCATTTAGCAGTCCTTAGATGTGCTGGCTGCACTGGTTTTCTTTTTGAAGGCTTTATTCCATTACTTTTTACCTGGTAATCCTGTGCATGTCACACTTCCTGTCTGTGGATGGCTACACTCAAGCCTCGTACACACAATTGAATCGGTTTCCCTGCTGTCAAAATACAATGATCACTACTGGTAACTATACCCTTAGGTCTATCGACTGACTTCAGTACAATCAGCCTTTCCATAGATGAATCGAAATTTGGACAGCTAAATTCTTCTAATTTTGTTTCGTCTTTGGGCGGCTCATGTGTTCCTGGAAACACTTGCTTATACCCCACCATAAGTGCAGACCAGCGGGGGGGGGGGTGTACAATAAAACTTGGGCAAGATTTAGTTGAACTTTGCCCAGTTTGAGTACACCCTACTTGGACTATATGGGGAGGAGGGATTTTTTTTTAGTTTACTGATGACCAACTTTAGACTGTACCTCCAGCCAGAACTCTTATTTTTGTTGTTTTGGGCAAAGTGGCAAGGTATTGGTCTTCTTTCAGGTTTTTCTTGCTTCATGCATCCCAACAGGGAGATTGATCTGCACTTCCTGTCCCCAGAGACACAAAAGGGAGTAAGTGTATAGGCAGGTATTTCCCCTCTAAAATGTGGACCATTCTGTGCTATGCATTGCTATTCCAATGTTTGGAGACTGTCTTTGCCATATATAATGGAATGCAACTTCACTGAATGGACCAGTTTGTAATTGTTATACAATTTAAGTAAAGTTCAAAGAAAAGCCTCCTAATGCCTCTACTGTGTCTAAGTCTGGGAGAGTAATAAATGTCATACTGTAGGTTCAGCCTTATTTGGGAAGAAGAGTAAATGTGATTACTTGAGCAAACCAAACTGGCTCAGGAGCAGGTGGTGATTGAGGAAAGGAGATTCCCTCCTGGCCTCCTGGTGGTGAGAGTGACCACCAGTGGCGGCTGGTGCTTAAATTCTTTTTTTGGGGGGGGGGCACAAACAAACTGAAAATTTCTGAAAAAAACACCATCAATTGCAGCCTCACTGTGCCCATCAAACGCAGCCACTGTGCCCATCAAACGCAGCCACTGTGCCCATCAAACGCAGCCACTGTGCCCATCAAATGCAGCCACTGTGCCCATCAAACGCAGCCACTGTGCCCATCAAACGCAGCCACTGTGCCCATCAAACGCAGCCACTGTGCCCATCAATTGCCGCCACTGTGCCCATCAAACACAGCCACTGTGCCATTAAATGCTGCCACTGTGCCCATTGAATGCTGCCACTGTGCCATCAAATGCTTCCACTGTGACCCCCCTGCCTGCTCGCCAGCCGTCTGCCTGGCACTTACCCTGTCTCGGTGGGGCAGCGGGTGATGGCGGTGAGCGGTGTCCTCCATGCGTCTCTTCCCGTCCTCTCCTCCCGATAGTCATCCAATCACAGCGCCTGTCGTTTCAGCCAAGCAGGTGATGGGTAACAGACCAGAGCACCTAATCTGGACCAAAGTAAATGGCAGGGCCCTGCATAAGAAGTATTCTGTGCATTTGGGGTAACATGGACTTTAATCAGGGGGATGCGGTAAGATGGTCTCAGATCAGCATCCATGCATGTGGTACATAAAAGTAAGTCTGCGTGGGCTTGGGCAGTGTACACTATTGAAGTAGCCCTGGATGCCCTGTTTGTAAGTGGAACCCCAACTGCATGCATTAGCCACAGTCGTCAAAGCTGGGCAGTCTGCTAACAAGTGGGTATCCCCCTAAAATAAGGGGCAATCCCATCTCGGATAGTTATCACTAGAAAATGTATTCCCATTAGAAGCTGGTCCCCTCTACTCCTTTTCAGGTAAAAAAGGGTAGAATTATGGATTTCTTCTCACTTCACTTCAGGCAAGTCAGTCAGTGAATGTCTAATGCTATACTGGAAACTCTGCAGTTGTGGTTAGGTAAAAAACTATTTACATTCATAGTGCTGGGTGGAAATGTAGCCTCAAGTGATTCTGCACTGTGCCTTCCCCCGCTCTGACATTTGTGGGCTCACAGAGAGGACAGCCTTGAAACCAAGAAACATTTATAACTGGCAATACGTTTTATGCTGTCCCTAATGCTCTGTATACATGACTGGTTTTCCCGTCGGAATAAACTCTGAAGGTTTTTCCGACGGAGTTCCGACGGAATTCCGCTCAAGCTGTCTTGCATACACACGGTCACACCAAATTCCGACCGTCCAGAACGCGGTGACGTACAACACGTACGATGGGACAAGAAAACGGAAGTTCAATAGCCAGTAGCCAATAGCTTCCGTCTCGTACTTGCTTCAGAGCATGCATCGTTTGTTGGTACGTCGGAACAGCATACAGACGATCGGTTTTCCCGATAGGAATTTAGAACATGTTCTCTTTCTAGGTTCATCAAAATTTTCTACGTAAAAAGTCCGATGGGGCATACACACAATCGGAATAGACGATGAAAAGCTCCCGTCAGACGTTTTCTGTCTGACATTCCGCTTGTGTGTACACGGCATTATGGTTTAAAATGCCCAGAGTGCTTCAAGCCTGAGGACATGTGATCTAGCTTGCCTAGGCTTTTGCTCACACAAGAGGACTCAAAGACGGCTGTTTTCTTATTGGCCTGCAAGAAGTTCTTTTCTTTTCTCCAAAAAAAGATGTGATTTGTTAACACTAAGATGTAAAAAAGTGGAAGAACCTCACGCTTTGGAGTAGCTAGATGAGCTAGTTATAAAAAAGTGTATATAAAAAGCTGCTCCCCTCAAAGTTCAATAGTGCTAACTTTGTTTGATTTGGGGTGTGTAATGATAGGGGGCGCTGTGAATAGTGTAACTTAATAAATTATACTAAATATTGTGCATATACAAATTAAGTGCATAGTGCTTAACTAAATACTATAGCAGTTGATGATTAATAGCTAATCCAGTGCTGGAATCACAGTGATTCAGATATTTCATCAAAAACAAAAGATTTCACCAAAAACAAAGTCCATAAATCTTTTGTGATGCAACTTAAATCTTTACACCATCACCAATGGCAGACTTCATGAAAAACACCCGTTGGATGTGAGTGAAATTCCTACTCACCAGACCACCATGACCTCTTTAACTAAAAAGAAGGTCAGATGGGGCTTTTTAATGCGGCTCTGTGGTCTTGCTGGTATATCAGAGGAGATTTAGCTGGAATCTTGCTAATAATTAGTAGGTGCCTTTCCTCAGCACTGGAGGTTTAAAGCATGTATCACCAGGCAAATGGAAGGTATGGCCGTCCCGCTCGCGCTGTGTTGAACCTCCAGTGTTGAGGAAAGGCACCTACTAATTATTAGCAAGATTCCAGCTAAATCTCCTCTGATATACCAGCAAGACCACAGAGCCGCATTAAAAAGCCCCATCTGACCTTCTTTTTAGTTAAAGAGGTCATGGTGGTCTGGTGAGTAGGAAATTCACTCACATCCACCGGGTGTTTTTCATGAAGTCTGCCATTGGTGATGGTGTAAAGATTTAAGTTGCATCACAAAAGATTTATGGACTTTGTTTTTGATGAAATCTTTTGTTTTTGATGAAATATCTGAATCACTGTGATTCCAGCACTGGATTATCTATTAATCATCAATTGCTATAGTATTTAGTTAGCACTATGCACTTTATTCGTATATGCACAATATTTAGTATAATTTATTAAGTTACACTGTTCACAGTGCCCCCTATCATTACACACCCCAAAACACTAGATGTGCCCTGCTGATTCATGTAAGGGGTGACCTTTAATAGTGAGCCCCCTTTAAATGGGATTATTACACAGGAAATGAGCCATGTAGCCGTAAATGATTGCAATCAGCCTTGTGTTATGATACCTGCTATATATTATTCTGGTGGTTAAAACTGGAACCAAGATTCAAGTGTCATTCATCCATTGACCATGTGGAAACTTTGTCATTCGGGAATAAAATAATTTGTAAAGTGACCATCATAGACATTATCCTCTTCATGTGAAGTAATTTGATAGTTTCAAAAAGCAGTTTAGATCAAAATGTAACCACCCAGAAAATCACATGAAGGAACATAGTGTAAGACTTCAGGAGCCTGCTAGATTATTGTTGTTTGAAGAGTGGTCTGGAGAACAGGAAAAGGCTGACAGGTTATGCTAGGCCTTGTAGTTCATCAGCAAATATAAATCTGCAGGTTGACTGTGCATGTCTGCATTCAGTAGACTGCAGAGCTCCTGCATGCAATGCACTATTGATACATCAATAAGAATTGAATACGTTCAGTTTATTTAGGACTTAGTGATATAAAAGATCCCCCCCCCTCCCCCCCTGCTTGTGATTGCTTATTTCTGCAAGCAGCTTATTTAGAATTTGTCAGATTGCAGTCTAGTACTCCGCAGTGCTTTAAATCCCCAACACGGTCCATGCAGCAAGACTGACACAATCTGCACAGCCGATCTTCCCCTCCTCTTCTCTCTCTCTCTTTCCATTTCTCTCCTCTCCCTCCTCTCTCCCTCCTCTCTCCTTTCATTCCTTCAACCCCCCCCCCCTTGTCCTCCCTTTATTCCTGTGACTATACCTTTTCCTCTCCTCCTCTGTATACCCCCTCTATTTTCTTTTATATTTTCTTTCTCTCTCTCTTTTCTTTCTGTCTGTCCATTTGCTTTCCCAATTTTATCTTCTTCTCCATCTTACATCCTCATCTTGTTTTATTTTGCTTTGTATCCCCACTTTCTCCTAGTCTTTCCCTTTCTGTATCCTTCTCACATCCCTGTCTCACCCTTTTCTCTCTCCCTCTTTTTACTATTTTATTATTTTCTCTTTCTTCCTTCCTTTCTTCCTTCCTTCCTTCCCCTCTTCTTTTTTCCTTTTCTTTTTTTTTTTTTTTCTTTCCTTTTTCTCTTCATTCCTTTCCTCCATCCTTCCTTCCTTCTTACCTTTCTCTCTTTATTAATTTCCTCCTTCATTCTCTCCTTTCTCTCTTCATTCCTTAACTCCTTCCTTCTTCCTTTCTCTCTTTATTAATTTCCTTTCCTCCTTCCTTCTTTCTTTTCTCTCTTCATTCTTTCCCTGTCCTTCGTTACTCTCTTCATTCCTTTCCTCCTTCCTTCCTTACTTCCTTTCTCTCTTCATTCCTTTCCTTCCTTCTTTCCTTTCTCTCTTCATTCCTTTCCTCCTTTCTCTCTTCATTCCTTTCCTCCTTCCTTCTTTCCTTTCTCTCTTACCTCATTTCCTTCCTATTTCTTTTTTTCTCTTTTTTTCTTTCTGTTCCTTCCTTCCTTTTTTCTTTCCTCTTCCCTACCTCAGTCCCTCCTTTCCTTCCTTTTTACCTTCATTCCTTCCTCCCTCCTCTTCCCTTTTATCTTCTTCCTCCCTTTTATCTTTCTTTCTTTCTTTCTTTCTTTCTTTCTTTCTTTCTTTCTTTCTTTCTTTCTTTCTTTCTTTCTTTCTTTCTTTCTTTCTTTCTTTCTTTCTTTCTTTCTTTCTTTCTTTCCTTCCTCCCCCAACCCTCCCTTCATGCTTTCATTTCTTTTCTCTCTCCATTTTTCCTTTCAATCCCTTTTTCTTTCTCCCTCATGTACACAATGTATTATATTATGCAGCCTTTCTTATCCATTCAGTAGTAGTCAGGAAGAACGATGGTCACACATTTTGATACCTACCCAAGTAGATCATTAAGCAGCTGGCCAAGGTGATCTTTTCTCAATGACAGCCTGATATACCAGTGAAGGGAACCTTCAGCTTACATTTATTCCTGGGCCTTTTGCAAGAAATTATGTCTCCGACTCGCTTGGAAGATGTTGTGAACTGGACATTCCTGATACACAATTTCTGCCCATTTGAAAGTCATAAAGAGAAGAGAAGCACCTAATAACTCTGCAGTAGGGAGAGGAGACCGCAAATAGCCTGACCATTTAGTGTGATTCCGGGAAGCAGCTCCCAAATCATTTCTCATGATAGCTGCACTCTGCTTTCTGAAGAGTGAGCATGGAGATTTCCACAGTCTGAAAGGCAGTCTGAGATTTTTCCTTTTAGAGTGCAGATGGAATTGTAGTGGATCTATAATGTCTCCTTTACAATGTTGCTTTAGATCTAAAGGGCAATATGTTCTATAACAAGACTAGTATAAAATGAGTTTGTGCCTTATCCTACAAGACAGTGTAACAATGTATGGTGAGAAAGGATTAAAGCAATTAAAGGGTGCTCACTCTATTGGGTGAGTAACTTATCCATAGAAGGCATGGTTTCCGTACATTGCACTGATGATGGGCAAATTGTCTGAAACAGCTATATGTAGCTTGGAATACGAAATGGCTCTATATTATTAAGATATATTTGCAGCTCACCAATGGTGTGAAAAGCAATGATTTGCATGGCCCCCACCCACTGTCCTGAAATGAGGAATGACCCTCTTGCTATTTTTGGGATATGTGATGAACATGTGAACATCTCTTATTGTAAAAAGACCTTATCCAATAAGGAGTTGAAAATCCTTACTCTGCTAATGTCACAGCAGGACAAGATATATCTGTCCTGTATCTGTTCATGTGACAACACTGAAGAAATTACACTTTGCGACAATGTAAAGTAGTGAGTGTACAGCTTGTATAACAGTGTAAATTTGCTGTCCCCTCAAAATAACTCAACACACAGCCATTAATGTCTAAACCACTGGCAACAAAAGTGAGTACACCCCTAAGTGAAAATGTCCAAATTGGGCCCACTTAGCCATTTTCCCACCCCAGTGTCATGTGACTCGTTAATATTACAAGGTCTTTGGTGTGAATGGGGAGCAGGTGTGTTAAATTTGGTGTTACCACTCTCACTCTCTCATACTGGTCACTGGAAGTTCAACATGGCACCTCATGGCAAAGAACTCTCTGAGGATCTGAAAAAAAGAATTGTTGCTCTACATAAAGATGGCCTAGGCTATAAGAAGATTGCCAAGACCCTAAAACTGAGCTGCAACACAGTGGCCAAGACCATACAGTGGTTTAATAGGACAGGTTCCACTCAGAACAGGCCTCGCCATGGTCGACCAAAGAAGTTGAATGCACGTGCTTAGCGTCATATCCAGAGGTTGTCTTTGGGAAATAGACATATGAGTGCTGCCAGCATTGCTGCAGAGGTTGAAAGGTAGGGGGCCAGCCTGTCAGTGCTCAGACCATACGCTGCACACTGCATCAAATTGGTCTGCATGGCTGTCGTCCCAGAAGGAAGCCTCTTCTAAAGATGATGCACAAGAAAGCCCACAAACAGTTTGCTGAAGACAAGCAGACTAAGGACATGGATTACTGGAACCATGTCCTGTAGTCTGATGAGACCAAGATAAATTTATTTGGTTCAGATGGTGTCAAGCGTATGTGGTGGCAACCAGATGAGGAGTACAACGGCAAGTGTGTCTTGCCTACAGTCAAGCATGGTGGTGGGAGTGTTATGGTCTGGGGCTGCATGAGTGCTGCCGGCATTGAGGAGCTACAGTTCTCCGAGGGTGGTTTAGACATTAATGTCTGTGTGTTGAGTTATTTTGAGGGGACAGCAAATTTACACTGTTATACAAGCTGTACACTCACTACTATACATTGTAGCAAAGTGTAATTTCTTTAGTGTTGTCACTTGAAAAGGTTTAATAAAATATTTACAAAAATGTGAGGGGTGTACTCACTTTTGTGAGATACTGTGTATATATAGTATATTCGTATTGTTCTTGCTCTACTTACTCTTTTATCTATATTCTTTGTCTTGTTAGCTTTATTTTAAAATATATATACATCATTATTGTTTATACTTATATAGCACCATCAATATATGCAGCACTTTATACATAGTGTACATTCATATCAGTCCCTGCTCTCAAGGAGCTTACAATCTAAGCTCCCCAACTAACATTCATACATCCGGGACACATACTTGGGCCAATTCAGACAGGATCCAATTAACCTATCATCATGTCTTTTGTAGTGTGAGAGGAAACTGGAGTACCCAGAGGAAACCCACACAAGCACAGGGAGAACTTGCAGACTTCAGGCGGGTAGTGTCATGGCTGGGATTTGAACTGACAACCCTAGTGCTGCCAGGCAGAAGTACTAACCACTGTGCTACCCACATTTAGTTATTTTTCTTTCTGAATAGGGAATAGTTAGGACCCCTGTCATTATTTTTTCTCTCCAAATAGGCATGAGAAAAGTATAGTAAGGGATGAGAAAAGTATACTCAAATAAAACAGGGCTCTCTCCAGTAGCAAGATCTAATATGGATCTATTCTGCAAATTGCTAGATCTAATATGGATCTGTTCTGCAATTTTTCCCTATTGGGTTTATTTAATTTCTGTTGAAGCCTGATGGTGGGGGGGGGGGGAGAATGGTTTAGTCACTGAAACGCATTGGCTGTTTTATATGATACCGTTATTCCATTTAAAACCATTAAAGCTATTTGGACAGATTCATCAATTGCTTTGGCAGTTCTGTTTTTCTCTTTTTTGCTTTTGAGTTTTTCTTCTTTAATTTCTGTATTTCTGTATCCCATTGAGGTGATTTTACCTTCACTTTTTGTCTCAGACACACAATAGGAAGTAAGAGAGAAAAAAACACCTTTAGATAGTTGTCACCAGAACAGGTGTCACTGTTAAAAGATTTCCTCTCGCCTCTGGTCTCTTTTACTTTATTTGCTGCTGGGCAATTTATATTCTATTTAAGAAGAAAAAGTAGAAGTGGGCTGTAAACTGACAAAATATTTGCAATCATGTTCAAACAGTCCTAAAATTCTTATACCCCTGCCAAACAGCATTGCAATGCAGGAGATATAGGTGAAAAATAAAAAAGACTGCGCTGTCTCTTCAGTGAAGAAAAACTCTGATCCAACAATTAATGTGACTTAACACACAGTGTATCAAAATGTGACTCTTGCCTAACCAAATTAAAAAATGGAATGAAACAGTTAAAAAAAAGTGTGTTCCACCAACTGAATAGGATGTGCACTATGCCCGATGTGTCATCCTGTGGATGTCTCCCGACTAGGGTTGCCACCTCATCCCTTTAATCCCGAACATATATTAATTACACAGGTTCTGTAGCTGATTAAGGTGGTAATTAAACTCACTTGGTGCCTTATCTGCATTAAATTAGCCTCAGAACCAAAGGTGTTCGGGTTTAAAGGGATGAAGTGGCAACTCTACTCCCGACTCCCTTGATGGATGGATCAGACACCCTGCAGTCCAGCGTCCCCACACAGCAAACTCCAGACTCGACCTCCACCCTCAGTGGATCATACAGCTTGTTGTTCAGCATACCTCATACAGGATTAGCTCTCCACTTCCATCAAGTGTATAATTGGGATTAGGAACACAGAAAATAGGCTCACTGCATAGTATGTAAAAACAGGGGGATTTATTAGGCTAAAATATGCACTTAGAGCAAAGATAAAATATCAAGCAGTAGAGAGAGGATGATCCAGCTTGGGATTCACCAACAGATCTGGACCACAACCACATCACAGCTCTCATCTCCTCCAACGCGTTTCCCCCTTAACAGGCTACGTAGCCTCCATTCCCAGACGTAGCCTGTTAAGGAGAAATGCGTTAGAGGGAGTTGAGAGCTGTGATGTGATTGCGATCCAGATCTGTTGGTGAATCCCAAGCTGAATCATCCTCTACTGCTTGATATATATATATATTTTTTAGATCTTTTTATTGTATTTTAAAACAGACAAACAAACAAAAAACACATGAACAGTTCAGTGCATAGCAGTACATTTGTGGACCACCATGTGGTCTTACATAACATTATTACAGATTTATGTTGAGTGAGATATCAGAGGAGATCTGGAATATTGGTTCGTCCTTCAGCTATCTGGAATTACTATTTGCAGTCTGTCGCAGTGTCCGCCCCATCATTCAAAAAAGGCTATACATGTATTTGCAATATAAAGATACATTATAACTCTTGCTCCCTCTGATCTGTTAGGCTGTCGTTGGCTCAGCTAGCTATTTACGCCATATTTTGTCATACTTCATGGGGCACCCTCTATTACTATAGGTATCTTTGTATAATGGAAGGCTTTCATTAACCAGGCGTTTCCATTGACTCAAGGATGGCGCAGAAGGTTTTTTCCAATGCATAGCAATGTTTTTCCGGGCATAGAAAAGCAACAGCCCAATCAGAGTCCTTTTGGCAACAGTCAGTATAATTGTTTCTATGAGCCCAAGCAAGCATATATCCATTCTTATCGGCAGTGTGACCGAGGCGACCAGATTAATCAAATCTAGTACCTCTGTCCAGTATTGCTGAATCTTGGGGCAGTGCCAAAAGATATGTGAGAAGTCACCTGGTGAGGTGTTGCATCTCCAGCATTCTGTGGAATGCTCTAGTTTCATCTTGTGGAGTCTATGTGGCGTGTAGTATGCTCTGTATACTATTTTAAACTGCACAAGCCTGTTTCGTAAGGGAGGGCTTACCAGGGAGCTAAATGGAAAGTCTCAGATATCATCCCAATCAACGTTGTCCAGTGTAGGAATGTGTCGTAGCCAGCAGGACCAGAGCTTTTCCAAGGGTGGGATAGACACATATAGTAGGTGTTCATATAAGCGTGAGGTAGATCTGAGTGTCTTCTCCAACCCTGACTGGACCACGGTGCAGGAGGAAAGCGGGAATTTCGCTGCAAAGGCATGAGATAGTTGTAGATAGAGAAATATGTAATGTTGTGGAATTTTGAGAGGAGATGTTTACAACCAGATATTTGAAAGTATCTACCCATTGGAGGGGGGTGACTGGGGGGGGGCGTTGTCCTAGCTGCCTGGTCAATTGGGAACAGTAGGGATTTAGTCCAGTTGACTCGTAACCCAGTGACAGTCGCGAAGGTGCTTAGAACAGATAGAGTTCCCTGCAGTGAAGGGCCTGCATCATCAAGGAAGAGAAGCGTGTCATCAGCATGCAGGGAGGGCTACGCTCTCCTCCAGCAAACCAATGCGTAGACCCTTAATGTGGGGGGAGGTGCGTAGCGCCTCAGCAACCGGTTCAATGGCTATTGCGAATAATGCTGGTGAGAGATGGCAGCCCTGCCTAGTTCCCCTGAAGAGCCTGAAGGGATCGGACAGTCGACCCCCCAGACTCACCGAGGAAGTGGGGCACTTGTAAATCACCCAGAGCCACTCAATAAAAATCAAAGGGAACCCCATTTTGCGCAATGTTTCCACAGGAAGGGCCACTCAACTGTGTCGAAAGCTTTTTCTATGTCTAAAGAGGCCACCGTAAGTGTTCCTTCATTAATGTGATGGGTATGTATATTAGTGAATAATCTGAGGAGGTTAACATCAGTGGCTCTGCGAAGCATGAAACCGGTTTGGTCGGAGTCTATCACTGATGGTAACATGGGATACAGTCTAATGGCAAGAAGTTTTGTTAATATTTTAAAGTCGTTATTCAGCAACGCTATTGGTCTGTAAGAAGAACAGGAGGTAGGGTCTTTCGGAGATTTATATATCAAGGTTAGGTAAGCGTGATACATGGAACTCGGTAACCTCCCTTCTGATAGGCTAGTCCTGTATAGCGAGGCCAGCCGGGGTGCCAACAGTTCCCCATGTGTCTTATAAAAGTCTATGGGCAGCCCATCAGGACCCGGAGCCTTCCCCGAGGGGAAGGATTGAATTGCATTTAGTACTTCCAAGGTCGTGAAGGGCTGAGCCAAAGTCTCTCGTTCAGTGTCCGAAAGCCAGCCAAGCGCCAAGGGGTCCAGAAGGTCCCGTAGCTCCTCAGGCTGGAAATCGGAGGGCAGAGCATAGGTATATAGCGTTTCATAGCCTTTGTTGAATGTATTTAGTATATCAGGTGGGGAAGACACCTTCTCACCTGTAGGAGTAGTTAATGTAGATATGAGTGTGAGTGGCTGGTCACGTTGAGCTATCATGGCTAAAAAACAGCCGTTTTTGTCACCCTGTTCAAAGTGTCTCTGCCTGTTCCCATAGGACTCTAGTTTAGTGATCTCTGTCATGTGAAAGTGTAAGTCTCTTTGAATCGCCATCAAGAGATCAAAATGTTCAGAGGTGGGATCTGAATTATATGTAGTCGTATGATCTGATACCGACTGTTGCAAGGAGATGGTCGCGAGCGACTGCTGCTTTTTTATAACAGCAATGGAGGAAATGTATTGCGACCTGGTATATGCTTTAAAAGCTTCCCATGTAATTTCTGGAGAGGAGGACCCCACCTTCCAGTCCCAGAATTCTATCAGTAAAGTTGGTAATTTATCTGCAAGGTCTGGACAGGAAACCCAGTGGGGACCCAGACACCACAATGCCACGCTACGAGAGGCAGGAGAGCGGAACACCACCGCCAGGGGGCTATGATCCGACAAACCACTAGTTAGGTAAGATGCCTCCAACACATCTGCCATAAGCGATGGGTTGGAGAAAGCCAGGTCAATGCGCGAGGCTGTTTTATGAGAGGCTGAGAAGCAAGAGTAGGACCTAGTGGTGGGGTGCTTCCATCTCCAAATTTATGCCAGGCCCATTGCCTGAGCCCAGATGGACATTTCCATGGAGTGGTTTTTAGGGGGGGGGGGGTCTGTCTAAGTCAGGTGACATGGTGGCGTTGAAATCTCCCATAATCAGTATCTTCCCAGGACAAAAGGGGGTGATCCTCTCAACAATAGCATATAATACTGCAAGTGAAAATGATGGGGGTATATAAGTATTCACAACAATATATCTTTGAGCACAGAGAGTAAAGACCACCAGAGCAAATTTTCCCTGGGGGGTCTGTACAGATCTCTTCTATTACACATGGAAAGTTTTTGTGTATGAGAATTGTATCACCTCTTGCATATGTGGAGTAGGTGGCATGGATAGCTGTTGTACCCATGTTTTTTTTAGCGTTAGGATTTTGCTGCCCATAAGATGGGTCTCTTGTAAAAGGATGAGTTGGAGAGAGCTAGATTTGAGATATTGGAATAAGAGGGCTCTTTTGAATTTGTAGTTCAGGCCTCTAACGTTCCATGAGAGAACGGTAAAGGAGTCAGCTATCTGTTTAGCCATGAGGCAGAAACTGCAGCGTTAGAGCAGGATATTGGGGAGGGCGTATCCGAGTGTAGAGGCAGCAAAATCTCAGTTATAACGCATCTGCACATCCTAGCACTTGAAAATAATAAAACTAATACATATAGCAAATATGGACAACCCAAGCACCAGGTGCTTATCCTACTATTTCCCATCACCTTCACAACACAGGGGAAGGTAATGGGAATAGTTTATACCCAAAAACAAAAACTTTGGTATTTATAAGTAGGCCCGAACTGGGGTCTCCACAGGGCAAACCAGTCTAGGCACTGTGTGGCATAACGTCCATCACACCCCAACACAACTCGCGAATTGGGCTAGCAAGGGGTGTAGAGCAGAAGTTCAGAGGTGGATGTAGTGCTCAATGTTCCGGAGGTTCAAAGTTCCACTATCCACTATGCTGTGTGATGGGAAGGTTTAGTAGGGGGGGCAGTCTTGGGAATAGGGGGGTCAGGTAAGTTCCAAAACCCAGGGCCTGTGACTCAGGCTTGGTGTTTAAACAGTCATTGCAGGAAAGGGATAAACATATGGCATCTGCGGATCTCTGATCCGGCCCAAAAGGGGGGGGGTAAAAGTTCCGGGGTCAATAGGATGAAACAACGTAAATGAACCAGAATCATGCTGAAATCATGGGGATTGGGGGTACAACCGAAACATGGGGGAACTCGTGGGTCTCATACTCGCCATACTAGGAGGATCATCAGTGGGCATCCAGTCAGGTTAATGCGGCTTCCGGTTCTTCAAAGAAATGTGTGCGTTCCCCGTCTATCACACAGAGTTTGCTAGGGTAGAGCAAGCTGAATTTGATATTTTTATCTCTCATGCGTGGTCTCACTACTGTGAAGGAGCGGTGTCTCTGTTGTACCTCTGGAGAATAATCGGGGAAGAGAAGGATCTTTGCATTATTGAAGCGGAGGTCTTGCTTGCTTCTAGAGGCCACTAGAACTTGATCCCTGTCCCTGTAGTTCAGCAGCTTTAGAAGTAAAGGTTGCAGTGGATTTCCAGGGATTGGAGGGGTGGGGGGAACTCTGTTTACCCTTTCCATGACGAAGGTGGGTGGCATGTCCGGCAAATCTAGTAGCATGGTAAGGAAGGACTCTGTGAATTCCCCAGGCCTGGAACCCTCCATTCGTTCAGGGAGGCAAAGGATACGAACGTTATTCCTCCTGAGCCGGTTCTCAGTGTCTATGGCTTTTTCTTGCAGGGCCTTGACTTGAATCTGTAGTGCTCGGATGTCTCGTGAGTCAGACTGAGTATTGTCTTCTAGTTGGGAGATGCGGCCCTCTGTCTCAGCAAAGCGGGACCTAAATTTGTCCATGTCATGGCGGATTAGGCTGACACCCCTCACCAGATGGTCAATTTTCACCATGACAGAGTCATTGCCTGCTTTTATGGCAGCCAGGATGTCAGCATGAGAGGATGACTCTGATGCCTGGGTAGTTTGAGTGCTGACTGACATTGTGGAAATGGGCAGCCTCGTGGGCAAGATGGCCGCTGTGGAGCGGGCGGTATTCGTGGCGGAGTATCGGAGCTTACCCGGAGACAGTGGAGGAGCCCACGGAGTGCCGCGTGTCCTTCTAGACCCCAGGGTGACAGCGAGAAGGTAAGTATATGGGATTTTTAGCCCGGTAATAACCGACAGGATGATTGCAGGAGTGGAGCTCAGTCTCTGCAGGTCCTTCCTCTTCTACATCCGGCCATGCCCCGTACTGCTTGATATTTTGTAAGTGCATATTTTAGCCTAATAAATCCACCTGTTTTTACATACTATGCAATGAACCTATTTTCTGTGTTCCTAATCCAAATTATACACTTGATGGAAGTGGAGAGCTAATCCTGTATGAGATATGCTGAACAGCAAGCTGTCTGATCCATTGAGGGTGGAGATCGAGTCTGGAGTTTGCTGTGTGGGAACGCTGAACTGCAGGATGTCTGATCCATCCATCAAGGGAGTCGGGAGACATCCACAGGTCGAGACATCAGGCATCTACTTACCTTGTGCGAGTGATGATCTCCTATATATTAGAGATCCTCGTGATTTGGTAAGAGGCTAATTTTATCTTCATTTGGATTGATATGTTGTGGTTTTACTGGGAACAGTGCACAGCCTTTTCAGTTGGTGGAACACACTTGGAATGTGTTTGGATACAAATGAACACTTTTTTTTGTATATTTCAATATTTTTATTGAAAAAGAAACAGAGTTTGGCATGAACAGACACAGTAGTGCAGCACAAACGACTCTCAGGTCATCAACATAATAGCATAAAAAACATTGAAAATACGGCCATAACATATATTCAACTTTTTTCCTTACATCCAAAACAAAAGGCCGAACAACAACTAAGTGCTAGTGGGGCCGAACAGGTACTTCCCATCAACAATCAACAATGCCATCACGTATAGTGAGTGATGGAGAACCCGAATATTGGTTTAAAAAAATAGGCTATCAAAAGTATTGTACCTGTAAATACCAAGAACAGAAAGGAATCAGAACGAATAAAAGAAAGAAGAGAGAGGAAGAGAGGGTCATCCTGGAGTTCCTTATGGAGTTCCTTATGGAGTTGAGTTATAGCTGATCCATGGGTCCCATGTCTTATTACATTTTTTGGAGGTATTACAGAGTATATGGGTGAGCTTGTCATTAATCATAATCCAATTAAGTTTACTTTTAACGTGATCTAGGAGAATGATCGAATGTCTCCAATGCCTAGTAATTGTGATTATCGCCGCCAGCAGTATATATGTGATCAATTTTATTGATTTTTTGGGTACCTCATATGGTAGTTTGTGAAAAAGAACGGCTTCTGGAGATCTACGGATATTTATCCCCGTTATTGAGTTTATGAAGTTGAATATCCTTATCCAGAATCTAGTAACAAGGGGGCATTTCCACCAAATATGATATATCCTCCCCAACTGGCCGCATCGCTGAAAACAATTCGGCGAGGTGGAGGGATTCATTTTAACTACCCTGGTCGGGACCAAGTACCATCGTAGGAGTGTTTTGTAGTTAGCCTCTATAAGAGTGGCATTGATGGATATTTTGGATAGGTTAAAGGCGATATCTTGCCATTCAATCATATAAAAGGTAAGATTCAGGTTCCTTTCCCACTGAACCATATAGGCAAGCTTGGAGTCAACGAGAGAGGCGTATACCACAGATACACGCCCTCTTTGAAAGCTCCTGTTTTGGCATGATAGTTCAAATGTTGTGAGCGTAATCGGTCCCACCCGTAAGTTGAGTTTAGATCTGATGAATGATGCGATTTGGTCGTACTGGAAAATTTTACTAGGAGGCTGAACACTTTTTTTGAACAGTTTCATTGAATTTTTAATTTTGGTTTAAGAAAGAATCACATTTTCATACACTGTGGGGGAGATTTATGCTGGCCATACACTATACGAAAAATCGGCCGAACACATTTTCGAAAAACGAACGTTCGACCGTGACCGCAAACGATCGTGCCATCATGTAATGACCGATAAATTGTTCAGTGGACATGAATAAATAATTTTTTGTTCGTTTTTTTACATATACCTAGTGCAGACAGTTCGGACGGGAAACACATTAACCTTGCAATTTATCGTACGTTCGGCAGAAATTTTCCAAACTTCCCGTTCGTTTTTTCTCCACAAAAACGTCACAAACGATTATCGATTTGTGCCCATTAACTTGCCGAAAAACGAACAAAGTGTCTATACGAACGATTTTTCGGCCGATTTTTTGTATAGTGTATGGCCAGCATTACTAAAACTGGTGCAGACAGAATCTGGTGCAGCTGTGCATGGTAATCAATCAGCTTCTAACTTCAGCTTGTTCGATTAAGCTTTTATAATAAAACATAGAAGCTGATTGGTTACTATGCACAGCTGTACCAGATTCTGTGTTCACCGGTTTTAGTAAATCTTCCCCTGTGTGTTAAGTCACATTAATTGTTGGATCAGAGTTTTTCTTCACTGAAGAGACAGCGCAGTCTTTTTGATTTTTCACCTGTTTGTCATTATCTCCTTGTATCCTTGGAGTAGTAAAAGTGCAGCAGTCTTCACTAGTTTAAAGCGCAAGATTTTTCATATATATTTTTAGTGCAGGAGGTATGTCCAAATACTGTTGCAGTTTTGAGTTTCTTGTATTACCTCCTGACTCATTGTCTTATGAAACAGCTTCTTATACAGTTGATCTCAGCTGTGTGTGCTGCTTCTCCTACCTGCCTAAACCGCTTCAGCTCCCTGTGCCTGAAAACTTTAAAAAAAGCCTGGCAGTATTTTACAGAGCATTAGACCCCCATTGGCTCACAGTACATCACCTCCCACTTTCAGCCCGATTTCTGCTATGCAGGGCATTGTGGGAAAACAAAATATTCAATAAACTCTGCTTTATTAGCAGCATTTTATATTTTTATTTTATTATATTTATTTTTAATAATTTATTCTTCTTAAATAAGTAATTGAACATAAGGGCGTTTTCTTGCCTGGAGTTTTGCTTTAATAAAAAAGAATGCACAAAAATATTATTGGCCTTTGGAGTTATATAACAAAATGTGCAAATGTTATTTTCATATGAAATTAATTATATCCTCACAATGTTTGTTGATATTAAAGCTTGCTGCAAAACAACAAGCAATAAAGATAATCATGAACTAAAGGCATATTTCAAAATATGAATGATGATCGATACGTAAGATAATTTATTCCTCCAGAAAATCAATATCAACACATAAAACCAAATGAAGTCCACGTCGCATGGTTTACCCTTTTCTCAATATTTTGATTAATTTTTTTGCATATTTTTTAAAAGTGTTAACTTATCGCCATAATAAGCGATTTAAATGCATGCACGGTTTAATCTCTTCCTGTAATTTGCAGAGCCTCAGTATGCTCTGCACATTCTCTGTTTTCTCATTTCAAGCTGGTGAAATTAATGATGTCTTCATTGCAATTAGCAATAATTTATCATCAGGTCCTTCAAACAATGCAAAGGGTTTACACTGTCTCATACTGACAAGGAGGAGCAGATAGACTCACACATAAGAGAAACTTGATTTATATGCTGCATTTGTATTTTTTTCTTTTTTTTGTCCAGCAAGCTTGACTGTTGTAACCTAGCCGTCCAAATAAAATCTTTTTCTTTTTTTACAGTAGTGGTATGGCAGCTATTTTCTCCTACTGCCCATATGATTGGCAAAATACTTTTGGAAGACCCTCAGATACCATCCCCTGAATTATCCCTGGATTATGGAGGGTCTTTTAAAGGGTTGCAAGTAGGGGGACAAGGACAATGTCAACAATTTATAAAAAAAACCTGGATAAAGTGAACACTGTTATTGAAACGTGTTGCTAGAACTCGGTAACTTTCCAGAGTTTTAAATTGGTAGGAATTGAGAGACGTCTGCATGTTCCCATATAAAATTGTTTGAGTAGCTTTTATTGTAATATATGAGAAAATGTACCCATTAATAACAATTACAGCTTTAAAAAAGTATTTAGTTGTATTGCATGTTAAATCCATAGTAGTGCAAAAAAACCCCCCAAAAAACTGTTACTCTAGACTCTGGAGTGTGAATTACTGTTCTACCACAGCTGGCCAATTATAACTTTTTATAGCATGGATACCACAGCCATTTTGTATCCCAGAGTCCATTCTTTTGTTACTGATGTCATTGGTTTATAAAAAAATTCATTTTCACCACCTGTAAAAATGGTAATGGTAATGTAAAAAATGGTTGTTTGTTTGGCTTTAATGGGACATGTGTCCAACCCATGGGAGATTCCGAAGCTTTAGGAATGATTCCATAATAGAGAACATTTGTCTGGTCAGTTGTGAGGGTTGAAAAGATGCTGAAAACTTTCTTAGGGCTCATTATTAATTTTTTTCCAAAAAATGTTGGACTACATTCCCCCCAAAACACAGGGAGACCCTCTTTAGTGTCTGGCCTATGGTGGAATGTCTACATTGGTTACCAGGGCTGAATTTATGATGATAATGTCCTTTTGTACAAGCTCGCCTCTTTTATTACGTGATTAGTTTAATATGAACTATCGCATTTTAACAGTCCTTAGAAATGGTGGTTGCATTTGTTTTACTGTTTTGTAGTTTTTTTTTACATTTTTTTGTTAATTGGACACTGGAAAAAACAAAGCTCAAAATCCATCCCTCAACTCCTCCTACTCACATCAACAGCTGCATGCAATCCCAATTGCCCTCTCTGTCAGGTTTTTCCTGTGCGTTTCTTCTATCTGCCTCGCAGGCCTCAAAAGGAATGGGGGAGGTGGCTTTGTCCTCTTCGGATGAATCCTCACAAGAGGATGCGCAATCTTCTACCTTGCCTTTAGCCCTCAAGTCTATGTTGAGGCACTCATTGACAAAAAATGATAAAAAAAAAAAAGAAAAGATGCAGTAACCTGAGTCAACATTGCCTGAGGTCTCTGGTTTTGGATTTTGGAAAGATCTCAAACCTCCTAAGCTGTTTTTGCCTCATTCTCTTATGCAGGATGTTCTTTACAAAGGCTGGATACATCCAGAGAAGGTTTTTTGTTCCTCTGAAGCAGTTTGTGCAACAGTATCCCATGGAGAAGTGCTTTTGCAAGAAATGGGTGTTTACAGCTGTAGATAAACTGTTTTGTATTAGAATAAGACCCTGGCGGTTCCCATTGATGAGGTTGCAGTGTTTAAAGACCCCAGACCCCCCATACAAGAGTTTAAAGTTATTTTTAGGGCACCTTTTTGTTTGAGGGGTGCAGCCATGTAGCCTTTTTTTTCCTGTGGTGGGCTTTTGCAAGCCCTGGTGGTCTGGGCCAAGCGCATGACTAACGAGTCTATGGTCCTTAGGACTGGTTCCTCCCCTCTTCAGCACCTGAAGATCTTTCCAAAGTCTCTTCATTTTTCCAGGACGGACTGAGAGAATCCCTCAGGTGGCTTTTCTAGCTGGACCTCATGTCAGTGCATATAAGACGTGTTCTAGAGTGTAAGTGTTGGTATGTGGTTTTCCCCTGCAAGAAACAGACAGTTGCCCTTTGAGGTTGAAAGTCTTTTCAGTAAGGCTTTGGATACTTTTATCCACAAAATGACTAGGGGCAAGAGTACACTATTGTCTCTAAAAAAAACAAAAACAAATATGGCAGATCAAAATATTTTTCAGTACGAACTAAAAAAAGTTCCTTTTGTCCCTCACAGACCTTGGGCTCCTAGCCAAAGCAGGCCACCCAGTTACAAAAGAAGAACTAGACTCACAAGAGCAGGATACAAGATGCAGGATACAATACTTCAAGAGCAGGATACAAGAATTCCTCTCAGAAAAGGGGCGCCCTTACTTCTTCATGTAGGGGGATGTTTTTCAGCCCTAGGGCCATCTAGAACCGGGACATTTCAGATCAATTGATTTAGAACATCATCACTTGGGTCTACATAAGCTGGGGTTTCACGCCGTGCCTCATACTCACTTCATACCCTCCAATGTGCTTTTTGCACCCGGTAGGAAAGCAGATCCTCAGGCTGGCCTGAAACAGCTTTTCTGTCAGGGGGTCATTTACTCCAACCTGTTCACCCTGCCCATTTTGAACCTAAAAGTTCTCAACAAGTTCCTTCCAGTGCAGTTCCATATGATGTCTTGTAGGTCAGAGAATGCCTGTCTTCATTCAGGAGATTTCCTGGCCTTGGTGGACATCATGGACAACTATCTGCACATTCCTATACTTCAATCTCACCAGTACTATCTGTGGTTGGCAAGTGCCATTTTCAGTTTGTAGCCCCACTCTTTGGCCTGTACAAGGCATTCCAGGTTTTCATCAAAGTGCTGTCCCTGGTTCTTGCCCTGCTTTGTGCACAGACGACTCCTTTTGTCAGCCAATGTCGGACTATGCAGAATCTGCAAAGCATCAACTAGATCCTGAACCTCCAGAAGTCAGCTATGGATCTCTCTCACTGCTTGGAGTACCTTTAAGGGTTTTCTGCCTCACTAGGGTCTGATCATTACAATAAGAGTCAGCATTAAGCTGAATCTTTTGGTATTTTTTATATACCTCATTCGCTGTTACGGGGCTAGGTTGAAATTACCTGGAAAATTCCATACTGACTAAAGGTCCCCATTAACAAATTTTTCTTCATAAAAATACTTATAATAAGTATTCATTATATTATTGACATTTAATTACCCTTTAGTTTCCAGGCTATCAATCACTGTGCATTATTTTCAATGTGAATTGACATTGGTGTTACTTGATCAATAGCAAATGATGTTGTACATAATTGCAGTGTCACCCCTTCAGTTCGGCAGAACAGATCAATGAGGGACCCAACTAAAGTAGGACTTTTTCCTTTTATTGGCAAAGTCTTTAAATCACTTGCAAGTAGTTTGATAAGATGAAGGATGAGGAATGTGGACAAGATCTATTTTTGGACATGTTTCATTGAATGGAACATGAGTTATAGCTGATAAAATGCAACCCTCTGATGGCTGAAAATCTCCCCAGCAACTTCTGAAAGCAGCTGGAGAAGACAAAGTCCTAAGTAGATTTCAGGATAATTGAATATGACATGGTAAAGACATGGTAAAGAATGTGACTTTGGGGATTACTAGAGCAAGGCAAAAAAGTCTGAAATCTGGACTGGGCAAAAATAGAAGAGCAGAGCATTAGATGCTGTTAATGTTGCTGTCTGAAACATGTCTAATTTCAGTTTGGCTTTCCATGGCAATCTTAATCCCTAATGCCAAGGTAATACATATATGCGATTTTACAGAAGTGGTCTTTCTTCTGTGGTGCCACGTATATGTTTCACATTTTTTGGTGGGATCGTACTTGATCATAACCCCCCAAGCAGCCTAGCAGCCACTGACAGCTCCTGGTCTGATGACATAATCACTGTGATGGCCATTCTCAGTGATCACTAGTTTTAGAACTCTATGAATAAATAAAATAAAGATTAGTGTTACTGTAAATGCTAGCGTTAGGGTCAGTGTCAGTGTTTAGTGTCAGTGCCATTGGTATCCACATGCTCGTCAGGAGTAGAGAATTTTCTGGGTTGCTCTTTGGTGGTGAATCAATATAATGGCAAGAAAAATACAGCTACATTTAATAAACTTTTTTTTAAACTAATTTGGGCCAGTTTCCCTTTGGTAAGAAAAAAAAAAAAATCACCACCAAATGAAAGCCCAATTTGTCTTTAACAAAACAAGGTATAATTCCCCAAATACACTAAGGATATGTACAGTTTTAGTTACAAACATGCCAGAGTTGCAAAACTTGATTTAGCCATTAGAATTTGTCTTACCTTTGTGGTGAAGGGGTTAAATATATACTATTCTACTACAACAGAATATTTCTTATCCTATATGTAGTTTTTCCTAAGACCTACTACAGAAGTTCAGGGACAAATAGAACTGCCAGTTGATGCCAATATACTTTTTAATACATATTTAGAGGATTTTACTAAACCTGTGGCAGCTAGCATCGGGAGAAGCTGTGCTTGGCAACCAATAAGCTGATATCCTTCATTTTCAAAGCTTAGGTGAACAAGCTCAAAATAGAAGCTGATTGGTTGCCATGCATGTCTGCTCCTGGTGTAGTAATTTCCCCCCATTGAGTAATCTATTGTTACTCTATTACCTGAAGAACTATTGAGCTTTTCATTGCTGTCTGTGTCCTTATTGGGGCATTCACTGTCTCTGAAACCAAGGAGAAGATGCAGCACCAGTAAAGGAGCTTGCAGACATTAGAGCGGAGGTACGCCTTTGACATCAGACCGGAAGTGTTTGCAGACTTTACTTCAGCTCTAAATCTTACCGCTTTGGTGTTGTGCTCAGTGTACAACTCTAACTTTATATTGGTGTGCAGTGCATAACCCACTCTGCATTGGCATACCTACCAACATCTGGACTACTTCCCACCCAGGGCCCACACTTTATACACTCACTTTCTAGATGGTTCTGTCCAGGACACACACTTTATCTAGGTAGTCCTGACCCTAATTATGTTCCCCCTCCCACCCAAAACCTTTTGTTGAGCTTCTGGTCATGGCCGGTAACTCAAGACTTCAGTGCAGCATCATCAAGACAGAGATGCGGGACCATCCCAATAAATCTCGGACAGTTAGAACGTATGCATTGGTGTTCAGTGCAAAATCCACCCTGCACTGGTGTTTAGTACAAACCTCTTTCTGCACTGGTGCTCAGTGCATGTACATGTTATTTTTCCTTTTTTAAGACATTTTGCATGTGTAGAATTATCAAAAGCAATCATCAAGCTAGCAATTACCAAAATCCGCTAATAAGATAAGTTAAGTTAAGTTAAGCATAAAGTCCAATAAAAGACACTTTTCATATTGCCTTGCATTGTTTTTGCTTGTTTTAGCATGTACCTGATGTAGTAGACATAGATGTTGTAGAGGCAGTAGATGTAGTATAATCATAAACAAGAAAAAAGGCCACCTAGGCTCAAACCATAGCAACACTCAGTCCCCACTATAGAGGAAAAACCAAAAAGAAATGAGTGGTGCATAATATGGGTCCAAACGCAGTATTAAAAGTGTACAAAATGTATTACAACATATTAAAAAACAGTAGTGTAATTCAATTAGATAATAGCATCAATGTCCCCACAACAGACATGTATATACAACATATCATCCATAATTGCTGAAACATGTGATTTTCAATTCATGAAGGCTTAAACGCTCTCTACGCGTTATATGGGGCAGCGCCCACTTCTTCAGGAGTCGGCCCAGATTGAATTTTTTGGGTGTATATCTGTGGAAAAACCATGTCATGAGAAACAACGGATTGAATAAGTTCCAAAATATATATATGAGGAATACACTCACGCCCATGTAAAAAAAATTGAGGGTAAGCAAAACAATGAGCCAAAAGGCACATAAAAATTGACTTGAGGATCTCAATACTATGGAAAGAAATCCAAGGAGATGGTTCCAACCGGGAGCTGATGGTAAAGGATGGACTCGAGGGCAGGCACAGAAGGAGGGCCAAGACTGCAAGACCCCTGGAATGGGGAAAAGTGTGAAACTAAAAAACAGTGATGGGTATCAGAAGATATCACAGAGAGTGCACTGTGAGGAGAGTGAATAGTGGGTATGCTTGGGTAAGCTTGCAAGACATGCTGTGCCGCTAAAGCTATACTGAGGTGCTTAAGGATGCATTGAGTGAGTTGAGAACATAGAAAGGGGGTATACTAGTACCCAGATTTATAACCGATGAGCCAGGAAGGGAATTCTCCCATGCCAACAAGGGAGGACAAATAAGTGGAAAAGTGTGGTGAACAAAGTGAACAAGTAAACACAGAGACTGTACCTGAGTGAAAATGCTCCCTCTCCATTATTGTCTGGCCATTTTCACTCAGGTACAGTCTCTGTGTTTACTGTTCACTCCTTTGTTCACCACACTTTTCCACTTATTTGTCCTCCTTTGTTGGCATGGGAGAACTCTCTTTCTTTTTAATCAGTTATAAATCTGGGTAATAGTATATACCCCCTTTCTATGTTCTCAACTCTGATACTCATAACTATTATTTAGTTTGACTCTTTTTTCCCATTCCAGGGGTCTTGCAGTCTTGGCCTTCCTTCTGTGCCTGCCCTCGAGTCCATCCATCACCATCAGCTCCTGGTTGGAACCATCTCTGTGGATTTCTTTCCATAGTATTGAGATCCTGGTGTCACTTTTTATGTGCCTTTTGGCCCACATTGTTTTGCTTACCCTCCATTTTTTCATTGTTGGCGTGAGTATATTTCTCATATATATATTTTGGAACTTCCTTTTTTTTTTTTTTTTTTGCAATAGCATGTATTTTTTCAATGCACCAATTTAAATTATTCAATTCGTTGTTTTTCATGATACTGTTTTTCCACAGATATATACACAAAAATTAAATCTTGGCTGACACCTGTAGAAGTGGGCCCTGCCCCATGAAACGTGTAAAGAGCTTTTAACCCTTCATGAATTGAAAATCACATGTTTCAGCAATTATGGGTGATATGTTGTATAGACATTTCTGACGTGTGGCTATTGATACTATTATCTAATTAAATTACACTACTGTTTTTTAATATGTTGTAATACATTTTGTACGCTTTTAATACTGTGTTTGTATCCTTCTTAAGCACCACTCACAAAAGTCCCATAGGCACATTTGTTTTTGGTCTTTCCTCCTATACTGCTAGCTCTATGAAGACTACTTCTCTCATCCTTCGCTGCTCTCTTTGGTGACATTAGAAGCTGGAACAATAAGAGTACCGGCAGACAGATATGATAGTCCCCACCATCTTGTGGCCATTCCTGAAATGCTGCAGTCAGGAAAATCTGCATTATGGCCATTAGATCATAGGAAATAAAGATATTAGACAAATACCAGTTTATTTATGATAACTGTGCCAATGCTAGAGACATCCGCACAGCAATCATAAGTAACCCCTTTTGTGTCAGGACTTTCACTGTTTGAACCTTGCATACAGGGGCAGTTGTCTGAGCATTTGTGTATCTTGTTGATCTGTATTGAAGACTAAGTGGAGCGCAGTATATCATTTTTACCGGTAGGATAATGGGTGTGTCTATGCCCTGACTTTTTTAGGGATACAGTGATGGAATAAAGATTTAGGGGGTAAGCTGTGTTTGCTGTGTTTTAGATTGCTTTAGACAAAACTTTTTTGGAGGTTTTGAAACTTGAGAACCTTTTTGCTGTGTAGGTTGCAGAAAGTGCTTGTCTGAATCAAACGGCTACAGACACCCACACTAACACTGTTCGGGATATTTTGCCATAGTTTTAATGGGAACCCAGAGACCCATTTCTGGAATCATTAAACATGATTTTAATATGCACATTTTATGAGAGACGTGTAGGCAAATAGGCAATTATAATCTGCAGCAACAAAGTGTTTTAAACAGTGTACAAATTGTCTAAGCAGAAAATAGACAGGGAAAAATAACTATATGTCACTTATGTGAAGCCTACCAGAAGGCAAAAACGGGCGTACATTTCACATTTATCCAATGCCGTAGTGGCCTGGTTCCCAACCTGTGGCCCAGGGGCTACATGTGGATCTATGGCACTTTTTGTGCTGCCTACAGTTTTCTGTGTTTTCCTATTGCCCTGTAATAGTAGTAGTAATCTCTAGCAATCTCATGTAATGTGTCTCCAGCAATCTCATATAATGTGTCCCCTAAAGCATGTCCCCAGTCTACAGCATGTCTTGTAGCATGTTTGTAGTCTTTGACCATCTCCTGTTCCAAATTTGCCATCTTTTTTAACAGCTTTCTGTAGCATTACTTTCATTGAATATTACCTGCCCCTTTAGGGTTGTCAGGGGTCACTATATCAAGGTGAGCTCAGCATGACTGCGATAGAGGGGTAAGATTTGACTTTTGAAAGAGGTAGTGTGTCCTCGGTCCTATGCAAAGCTTGGACACAAATGTGTCTCCCTTTGCTCTTTTAGCGACTACCTCTCGCCTCCTGGACCGGGACCATATTAATTGGGGTTTTACCGCCCCTTGTGGGGGAATCTCCCCGTGGGTTTCCGCTGGTCATCCCCTGTCCGGACATCTCAGAGCTGGCATCGCGCAGGACAATAGCACATTATTTCCCCCCCTTTCTTGCTTTTTAAGTGGATGCAGAAATTTCTTAAGCAATACTTTTTGGTCAGTGTAAATACAACTTTTTATAACATAAATATGCATGATGTTTTTATCCTGCCAGTATATTTTATGTTTACAATTGTCTTTTTAATTTATAGACGTGCCTTCCATCATGGTCACAATCTTACATACCCTGAAGAAGAGTATTATCTATTCTAAAACTCGAAACGTTGGGTCTTTTTTGTTTGTATAACCACATACAACGGAATCATGATTGTACCCTATGTATTGCATGTTTATTTTTGACTAGATTTTGTGCATCCTGTATACCCACTTGTTGTTTGCCTTTGTATTCTCACCTGGCTATATGGTAGAATGTGTTCGTCTACTATCACCTTTAAATAAATATCTTATACTCATACCTTATGACTTACTTTATAGAGTAGTTTACCTTTTAAAGTCCCACCAGAGAAATAACCCTTCCAGTATTCACTGGAACTAAGGGGCCAAGCCTAACCCCTGAAAAACAACCCCACACCATAATCCCCCCTCCACCAAATGATTTGGACCAGTGCACAAAGCAAGGGCCATAAAGACATGGATGAACGATTTTGGGGTGGAGGAACTTGTCTGGCCTGAACAGAGTCCTGACCTCAACCCAAAAGATATGATGAATTAGAGTGGAGACTACAAGCCAGGCCTTCTCGTCCACATCAGTGCCTGACCTCACAAATGCGCTTCTGGAAGAATGGTCAAACATTCCCATAGACACACTCCTAAACCTTGTGGACAGCCTTCTCAGAAGAGTTGAAGCTGTAAAGGGTGGGCCAACTCAACATTAAACCCTACGGGCTAAGACTGGGATGCCATTAAAGTCCATGTAAAGGCAGGTATCGCAAAACTTTTGGTAATATAGTGTATTATTTTTTTTTTTACCTGTAGGGGCACCATATTTAAATTTAGGGAAAAAGTGATCTGTAACAGTAAGAGGTATCTGAGAAGACATCGGGCAGATGGCAAAGTCCAACCTGAGCCATACTGTGTGACAATTATCTAACCACTATAAATACAGATCCTTAACAATGTTAAAAGCTGAAGAGGTGTCTAACAGAAGTCACAACTGCAGAACAAATTCTCTATGTATTTATGTTTCTATGCATTCTGTAATGCCTTAAGACATTATTAAACTTATTCAGCTCTTCATGACACCCTGCAGCCTCTCTAGACACAGGTGATCAATGGTAATATACTAAAACTGCTTGGTATCAGGAAAAAAAATAACCAGCAAAATATAGATAATCCATAACTTGTGTGTTTTCATGATGTATCAAAGTCAATAGCATATGTCACCAGACTGACTTGTAAATAATAAATGTTTATAGAGATTGCAGTAGTTGCTTACTCTGTGAATTGGATTCTCCATGGATTGCTGTCTTATATTTCATTGTTGTAAAATGTCCCATAATTCCCTGGATTGGTCAGATGGCAGTCATTTTGTATATTTTGGCTGTGGAATCGTTCCTTAAAGGACAAGCTTGTTTACGTTGCTTAGTTGATATAGGGATATGTCTGAAAAATAGAACAGTCTTTTTCTTTTGATAACCAATTTCTTCTTCCATTCATACTGTAAGTGCAGATTAGATAAACAGAATGCTTTATGTTAGATTCCCTACAATATTTCAGATATACATATCGAATCGATCAGATTACTTATGAGGCATATATTTTGTCTGTCTATATTTTTTTCACTTTTGTATGTTCAGGAAGAAAAAATTAATTATTTTATTAATTTATAGTTCAGGTAAATATAAAATATTCACTATAATTATTTTTTATTCACCATTTTCTGCCAGTAGGTGGCAGGTATAAGTCAAGATCTTAAAGGAAGGGACATCTCCTCCCCTCTCCTAACACAGGCCCTGATAAAGAAAGTGCCATCCAGATCTTACATGTGCAGTTGGCATTAGAGAAAGAGTTTTCGTTTCCCCTAAATTTTATTGAAAATCTGAGGATTTCAGAAAAATTTTGGCTGAATAAATTAGTGTCAATGAGGAAATGAAGGTGTTTTTGTTGCCTTTATGGGTGTAATTGGGTTAAAATGGTTCTTGAAGGTTGTAATGGTTCCTTTCAATTATCTTAGACATGTTCCTTTGCCCAAAACCAGCCTCACTAGCTTCCAATTTATTTTACAATAAAAAAAAACCCAAAAAATACACATAACAATGCACAAAAAAGGAAGTACAGAAATAACAATCAAATACACAAAAAAGGAAAAGAAAATATTAAACCAACGGACACTCAAAAAAAGACTAGGTAGTTTTTTAGATTTTTTTTTTTTTTTAAAGCAAATTTCAGCTTATGAGTAAAAATCAAAGTCTTTTTCAGAAAACATTTGTAGGCAGCAAAATCCATAACTTTTTGCTGAAATCAATTAGGGCAACAAATGCAAAATTGGTACAGGGCTTTCTCGTGAGTCAGCCCACCATGCTCTACAAATGCTCTGGTATGGAAGCACAATATATTAAATAGCAGGGTTCCATTAGAGAGACTTCCCCTCACTTCCTGTCCTGCTGACAACATTTTACCAGGCAGGAAGTAACAGAATCACCAACACAGACAGAAATAAAAATACATTTTTTTAATAGAGTTTTGGAGGGCTAGAACCACCATAAAATTTATCTGTGTCCCTGTTGTAGACTTTCTCTTAATTGCTGTCTCATAAAACTCTTGTCAGCAGGACAGGAAGTGAGGGTAAATCTCTCGAATGGAGCCCCAGATAGCAATTAAAACTAGACAGGGGGTTTACTCATTCTCTACTCTATCCATAATAAAAAAATATTTATTTGATTTTAAGTGATTTTAAGTGGTTGTACACCCTTACAGATCACTTTTCCCCACAGGTAAGCCTATAATGAAGTTTACCTGTAGGTACTGGAAATATCTACCATATATTATTTACCATATATGCTACCATAGATATTTACCATATACGCTTGCGCCGTTGTCATCGGCGCATGCGCACTTTAGAAAGGGCACGATCGTGCCATCTCTATAGGGCCCGTGCCGTGACCGTCGTCACACGACTCCGGCCAGTCCCTGAGCCAGAGTCCACGGCCCCAGAAGGAATAGGAGTGAAGATGGATGCTTACACCAGCAGGGACATTGCGGGCTTTGTTTGCAGGTAAGTGGCACATAATGGGCTAGTATGCAATACATACTAGCCCATTATGCTTTTACTTTGCAGGGGAATAAAGAGGAAGTAAAACCCATCAGGGTTTACTTCCTCTTTAACACAAGCAGTCTTCCTTTTCGTGCCTTCGCTGATTTTCCTGTTTTCCTATTTTTTTTTTATTTAGTGAATCAACCTTAGGCCTTTTGCACATGATACTCCTGTTTGAGCAACTACTTTTTTTTGTATGCATTTTCGCATATATGTGTTCATGCATTTTCGCGCGCACTTGTGCATTTTTGCGTAAATGCGCAAAAACTTATTCTCGTGTTCTTATTCTGCACAATGTGAAAATGGGCATTTGCGTGCATGAGGTGTAAATTACTGACCAAAAAAGCTGATTTTTCGATTTTTTTTTTTTTACTGAAGAATGCGGCACTAGTTTATGCACCTGTATGCATAGGCACATTACAATTAATGGACTGTATTTTAGCTCAGTAAAAAAAAAAAAGCTGTACCGAGATTTTTCAAGCTGCAGTGTGCAAGAGGACTTTATTTTTATTGCTGATGTTTAGGACGATGATCACGATTTCACAGCTATCACTCTAGGTAATAAATGAATCATTGGCAGTTGAATTATTCACACCTGTGAGTTTTGTGTGTTTATTGATTATAGTGTGGGGTTATGAGTTCACAATTATCTATTATTGAATGCATTTTATATTTATTTAAAAGATAGATTAATAATTTGTTGTGTTATACTCATGAGAGATGGTTTGTACTGATTGATAAACTTCTAGGGTTCTGTATTTTTGGTCACACACTGGGAAGGATTTACTAAAACTGAGGTGCTCAGAATCTGGTGCAGCTATGCAAGGTAGCCAATCAGCTTCTAACTTCAGCTTGTGTTTTGAATTAAAAAAAAAAAAAAAAAACTGGAAACGGATTGGTTTCTATGCAGAGCTGCACCAGATTTTGGCACCCTCCAATTTTAGTAAATCTCCCCCGCTGCGTCTAGTTTGGCAGATAAGACCACCTAATAATAAATCCCATTAAAGCAGATGTGATTTTTAGTTGTAGCTCCTTGAATTAATGTTAAAGTGATTGTAAAACTTTTTTTTTGGCTTTTTTTTAAATAACAAACATGTCATAATTACCTCCACTACGCAGCTTGCTTTGCACAGAGTGGCCCCGATCCTCGATTTCTGTTGTCCCCAGGCGGCTCTCGCGGCTCCTCCCCACATCAGGTAACCCCCTGGGGGGTTACCGGGGGGTAACCTTGTGGCCGTGCTCCCGAGTCCAGCATTTATGTCCATAGACCTCCCCCCGGCACCCGCCTCATTGGATTTGATTGACAGCAGGAGCCAATGGCTGTGCTGCTATCAATCTATCCAAACAAGAGCCGGGACCCCGTGGAGAGAGGGAGAGCGCGTCTCCGCGGAAGAGATGAAGGGGCTCAGGTAAGTAAAATGGGGGGGGGGGGGCTGGGGGGGGCGGTGACTGCCAGAAGTTCTTTCACCTTAATGCATAGGATGCATTAAGGTGAAAAAACACAAGGGTTTACAACCCCTTTATTAATGTAGACTAGACACCTCCATGTTGCAGTGCATTTCAAATCCCTTTCTGTGGGGTTCCTTATAATGGCATAAAAATCTGGAGCACCTGCGCAAAGGAAACTTCCTGGTTTCATCAACACTGTCATTAAGGCTGGGTTCACATTGGTGCGATGTCAGACATCGCATTTGATTCGCACCGCACTGCTGTGCAAATCACATGCGATGTCTGTGCAATGTGAATTCAGCCATACGGATTGTATGGCTGAATTTGCATCGCATTTGGACCAAAGTCGTGCAGGACCCTTTTTTTGGTACGCACCAGAATCGGATTGCATGGGTGTTCACACCCATGCAATCCGATTCCTGTCCGAATTGACAGTTCACACTGCGATATGCGAACCGATCTGGGGGTTGTCATTAACTTTGTATTGGCACTCCCAGCAGTTCGCATATGGCAGTGTGAACTGCGTGCTAGTTCGGTGTGATGCGGGAACCCACAGTAGATTCACAGGGTTTCCCGTAACTCACCAATGTGAACCGAGCCTTAAGCTTCGTACACACGATCAGATTTTCCGACGGGAATTGTGTGATGACAGGCTGTTGGTGGAAAATCCGACCGTTTGTATGCTCCATCGGAGAGTTGTTGGATTTTCCACGGACAAATGTTGGATAGCATGTTTTAAAATTTTCCGCGGACAAATGTCTGTTGTAGGATTTTCCAAGCGTGTGTACACAAGTCCGTTGGACAAAATTCCAAAGTACAAACACGCATGCTGGGAAGCAAGGACGAGCCAGAAGTGGTCGGTCTTGTAAATTAGCATTCGTAATGGAGAATTAACATTTGTGACGCGGCAAACTATGAAATCGCGAAATGCAGCGCACATTTTCTTCTTTAATGGGATAATAATGAAGCTGCTTTGCTGGTGATACTGATGGAGTTATTGCAAACAAATTTTCAAAGGCTTTTTTTTTTTCTAGTGATATCAAGAATAATATTATTATGTTTTTTTTTTTTTTTTATTTTATTTGGGCAAGTTACCACAACACCATTATCACATTGTTTTTAAGATAAAGATACAACTATGTTGGTGTCCCTTGTCAATTTTACATTGTATTTTTTTTAAATGTAACTGCCTACTCCCAAACTGTCATTTGAAGTAAAACACATAGCCAAGTATTATTCTACACAATTTTTTTTATTGTGCATTAAAAAAAGAAAACAAATACAATTAGACATGCTATCTGCCAATAGAACTTAGTGCATTCTATGCATCCAAAAATATAGAAAATATACCAAATCAAATCATTATTCAACCAAAAAATAAAATAAAAGCCTCATGCATGTGTCCTGCTTCTTAATATAGGGGGTCAGCAATGCCAAGAGTTGGTGAAAGCAGGGGTCCGTTATCCGGAGATAATTCCGAAAATCATCTGGATTATTCTCCTGGAGCTCCCGCCGCAAAGGCATATGACATAATTGGTCACGATTAATAAAGCAACCAATTTTTGGTCCAAGAAATCCTCCTCCTCCTGTTCCTGGACGGGACTTGGGTCAAAGCAATAACTCCAAGGCCAATAATAAATAACATGTTGTCTGGTTGACGAACGGCCATTCAGAAACGAACTGAAAAGCACAAAATGAAAAGCGTGAAATGAAAAGCCGCAAATTAAAACACTCACCAAACTTCTACTAACACGAAATTAGCAGAAGGAGCCCAAACGGTGGCGCTAAAGAGCTGAAAAAACACACAGTACGTCACTACATTCGTGTTTGTTGGCCGACAATTCCTTGCCGTTTGTGTGCAAGACAAAATCCAGGCACATGCCTTCGGACACAAGTCTGAGGTTTTGTCTGCGGAAAATCCGATCGTGTGTATGAGGCTTTAGGCACTGCTTTGACACTATCAGAATACACTAATCAGTGGCTTTAGTTGATTGGAAGTTTTCCAACATTTCAGTTCGACAAAAGTCAATCTAGGGATCAACTTCTGTCGCGCAGGGATGACTACACATCACACATCTAAATGATCCCTGCTGAACCGGGCAAATTTCGATTCATCTATGGCAAGCTTTACTGCTACCGGTATCATTCCACACCTGGAGATTTAAAGCAACTCTGTTGCTTCCCCCCAAAAAATTTAAAATGATTGCACCCTACAATAGAAGATACTGGGGTTAATTTACTAAAGGTAAATAGACTGTGCACTTTGCAAAGTACAGTTGCACTCTGCAAGAGCAGTTGCTCCAGAGCTTAGTAAATGAGCAAAAAAATAAAAATGCTGACTTCCATCATCCAATCATGTGCAAGCAAACATGCAGTTTTTTTTATTTTCCTTGCACATGATTGGGTACTTTTTGCAACGTAAAGCTTTACCTCATTTGCTAAGCTCAGGAGCAACTGTACTTGCAGAGTGCAACTGCACTTTGTAAAGTGCACAGTCTATTTGCCTTTAGTAAATCAACCCCATTGAATACTTTTCTCCGCTGTGAGCAACAAGTCTGTAATTTGCTCTCTTAAAGTACTAAATGCTCTGGGTAAGTATTCAGCATTTTTGGGAATGCCTGCTACTCTTGCTGTGCTCAATGGTTTCTTCCATCAACCTCTACATGTAGAGGCTGGTGGGAGGAAACAAACTGCATGCCAGGGGACGCAAACATTCAACACTTCCAGAAGGGTCAAATGCTAAGGACTTTACCGGATGCTTTAGCGCTTAAAGACAGCTAATTTAGCTTTTATCGCCTGATGGCAAGGTAGGTGTTCAGTGCCATCTTTTGCAGGGAATACTTCATTAGATGTTTTTGGAGAAGCAAAAAAATATGTTTTAATAGTACATCTCTATCCGAAACTTGTTTGTCCCAGAGACACAAGGACGTAAGTGGAAAGCTCTCCAAACTGAAAAGAAATCCCTATTCAGACTGTTGTCACAGGAATATGTGGCTCCATTTGAAGATTTCCTGTGACACCTGTAACATTTTGGATTTGCTATTGATTGTAGTCACAATGTCAACAGTTGCCAGGACAAACTCAGAGGGTGAATTCCCCAAAATGTCAAAAATTTAAGTTTTGGCTAAAGATGCTAGTTAAGGAGTTTACTGCCATTGACAGTTTTATTTTCTACCTCAATAGGAATCCATAAAAGAAACAGTTGGGTTAATTTAATAAAGGCGTGCGCCTAGTACTAGTAAAATATGATTGCATGTGCAGTTGCATGAACATAAGATTAATTACAGTACATACTGTAGTAAAATGATAATCAAACAAAGTTTCAATAAACATTTGAGATGTTGAGGTTAGTGCGTCCGCTTATGCTTGGGATTTCGGAAAATTTAGCACATCTGTTGACAACAATTTTATTTTATTTTTTGCTTACCCAGATCTATATTTCAAATCAGAGATAGCCATGTTCCCACTGTAGAATTATTACATTATATGTCCAAAAGGTTCTGGACACCCCTCCAAATAAGTTCAGGTTTTTCTAGCAAAGGGTACTGTTAATGCCACAGCATACAAATACATTTTAGACTATTGTGCGCTTCAAACCTTATGGTAACCCTTTGGGGTAGACTATTTTCTGTTCTAGCATGATTGTGTCCCTTTGCAGCCAGCTCCATAAACACATGGTTTGATGAGTTTGTTTTGGAGGAACTCAAGTAGCCTGCACAGAGCTCTGAACTCAACCCTACTGAACATCTTTAGTATGAATTGGAATGCTGATTGTGAGCCAGGTCTTCTCATCCAGCATCAGTACCTCACACCTGACCTCACAAATGCTCTTTTGGTTAAATATTCATAAATTCACACAGACACAATCCAAAATCTTTTGGGAAGCCTTCTCAGAGGAGTGGAGGTTTGTAAAGCAACAGGTTCCCTTTAAAACCCTGACATCTGCTAGGTCAGGTGTCCACAAACGTTTGGCCAAAAAGCATCTCTTACTGTGAGAGATATATACATTTTTTTAATTTTCATTTTTAGGTTGTGCAGAATGTGTGGGATCGTTGGTCATGTATTTTAGATTTATTGAAATAAAATTGTGATCACTGTATGAGGCCATGGGCGTCTCTATTTTAGCACATTTGCTTTTGGGGCTTTATTAATTAATGTCTTAGAAATTATTTGAGAAAATAATATATATTTTGTTTTGCACCTCCAGGGGAGATTGAGCGATGCTCGTTTATCAAGTATCACTATTCCTCGGCCACTATACCCAAGAACCTCACATATAACATCACTAAGACCATCCGGCAAGATGAATGGCATGCCCTCCGTAAGTACCTGGGACTTTACCCTGAAACTTTATACTTACACCACATGATGAATTACCCAATCAGATTTCAGTTTGGAGAACTTTTTTTCAGGGAAAGAAGAAATGTGATTGGTTGCTTTGGTTTGCTATACTTTCTATTGTTGAATAATGCTTTCTGAGTTGGAATCCATTAAAGGTCCTCTGGATTCTGTGCAATTACCGGTATTTTTTGGAGGCAGGGGGAAAAGTGATACACCTCTGCCTCTCCTGGCATGAGGATGGCACAGATGAAAGGATAACCTTTATACTATAATTTGCCTGTGTACTACCCCACTCTCTTGATTACTCTGGGTCTATATTACACAAACTTCACACATAGAAAACCTACTGCTGTACTTATTCTTTAGGCGATGCAAGGCACGTGTGTATACTTTCAATAGGCAGGAGAGGACAGCTGGGATCAGAACTACTGCAAGGATAGACAGTTGCACTATACTTTATATATTTGAACTCTGAATAAGTACCATAGTTCCCATGATAATTAGGAGTGTGGCGTATCCTACAGTGTACAGTTTAAAAGCACAGGTAGGGGCAGGCTTGCTTTAACATCCTTTCCCTGCTGATGCAGGAGCCTTGCTGCCAATCAGTTGGACCAGCCCTGTCATATGCTCAGTTTTTTTTATATTTTATACTGACTTGCTAAGGAGACCTTGGGCTGGATGATCACCAACATCTTGTATGTCTCAGGCAATAAAGCAAGACTCATCTCCTGAGTTACTGGCACTGTCTCTCCTCCACATAAAAAATCCTTGTACCTCCTGTTTTATAGTACTGAAAAGTGCGTGTACAATCCTAACAGAGGAGTGAAGGAACCTTACAGCGGAACTTCACTCTCTCAGTCAACATTGACCATTTTTAATTATTATGCTGCTAGCATTAGTCAATAGAAAATAGTAAGACAAACGGGTAAGGAAGAACTCCGCCTAAAGTAATTAACATGGACTAAGCTCCTATGCGATAGTGAGATATTGGCAATCAAATTTATGTTTGTTCTAATAGAAAATAGTAAATAGGAAAGTATATCATTTTTACATGTTTTAAACTTTTTAAAAATTTCTTCAGTTACTTTTTGGTTTCCAGGCCTAGGCAAATGATATCATACATCCCATGTGGCCTTAAAAAGGGTAGGAGGGGTTTTCTCAGTTAAGCACACCTTCTTGTCTGCATGCCTGTGCTGAGGGCAGATGGATTCCAGGAAGTAAATGTTACATGAATCATCTGCCCTTGCTCAAGATGGCCACTGCCAGAAATGCTAGGGGGTGTTTTTCAATCTGATTTCTCTGCAAAAAAAAAGCATGGAGATATGGATGAATGGGTGAGTTTGCGTTGAATATTATCCACTTGTGGACTGCCCGCCCACAATGTACTGTGAACAGGTTGCCCGTGCAGGCAAAGTGACATATCTGTTGCTTGCTTCCAGGTTTAGGACGCGTGTACACTGTAAAAAGAGGGAGTCTTTCACCAAGTCCCGGACAATAATTCATGGCCTGAGCCTGCTGATCAGCTGTGTCCAATCACAGCCCAGAGCCCTGTGTTGGCAATCAACACAGGGCTTTGTACAGAGGGAACAATCTCTCTGAGAGATGTTAGTAAAAGCAGCACACATTACACATTGTTAGGCACACATTTAACCCCTTGATCACCCTAGATGTTAACCACTTCCCAGACAGTTTCATTAGTACAGTAACAGTGTCTAGTATTAGCACTGGTCACTGTATTAGTGTCTCTGGTGATGTCAGTGGCAGTTAGTCAAGTCCCCCAAGGGGGATAAAACGTTCTGCAGCTTAAGTGGTTAAAAATGAATGTAATCGTTTTTGGTTTGTGGTGCTCAGATGCAGTGTAGTTCCGCTTTAAAGTATATGTGTTAGGAATGGAACATGGAGGCTGCCATTACCGATTTTGCATTCTGCAAATGATAGTTACTTGGGGGGTCAGCAACGACAGACCCATTTTACCTCTTTACTGGGTTTCCTTTAAGTGGTTGACAGAGCTGGGAATTCAGGTGTGGATGATATTGCCATTCAAGTTTTAATTTTCCTGAAATGTAAATGAAAATTGGAGATTTTTGCAACATTTTGTTAAAAAAAAGAACGTGGCTTTGATGGTTTGTGTGAACCTCTTCTTTTGCTCAAAAATAGCCCCTCGTTCACTTTATTATTTAGTTTTTTTATTCACACACAAAAAAATATCAGTGAAAAAACAAGTAAAATAAAAAATTGAAAGTGACAATAGTACACAGAAACATGTAAAAAATTAAAATTGTTTTCTTTGGGAGCTTTTTGGCTTAGCAGATGAATGAGCAACGTTAAAACGTTCTAAATCAGCTAGATTTCGCCAAAGGCTAAATCATTCATTTTGCAGCAAAATCATTTTCTCCGAAGTCATCATTCATCTCTACTGGCGGGTAACTAAACCAGCGTAAAAAACAACAATAATATGCTGTGTTTATGAAAGCATACTGTTAAAAACTCTAGAAAAGTGTAAACAGCTGTGTCTATAGTTTGCCCTTGGCATCGAACACATTGGAGCATCTAGGCATAAAAGGATACATCAATCATCTTTAAAGTCATAAATTAACAAGTTAACTTGTAAATATAATTTACAGGTTTCTAATTTCCATGGTCACACTGTGTTTGCCAAGTCTAAATATGTATCATTGTAACAACGTCACCCTATTTAAAGATGTGTTTGATTTCCTTTCTGAGATAACTGTCAGTAAATTGTGATCCTGGTTCTTAGACATGAGAGGTACATACAGAAAGTCTATTGACTGCACAGTGTGATTTCTAACCTTTATAATACTATTAAAATATTGCAGGCTTGTAAAGGTTCTTCCTTGCCTTCTGTAGCCTAAAGGAATCTGTGCAACAGGAAGAGCCTGAAGTCGTTTTGATAAAAGCTTGCTCAAGCAGTTTGGCTATCAACCAGTATACTTACAATGATATGATGATATTAATTTGTTGTATATCCAGCATCCTGCACAGAGTTCTTCGTTGGATATCTACTTAAAGTGTTACTAAACCCACAACAGTAAAATCTGTCTGTATATGCAGAATAGCATGCTTGCTATACTGCACTGTGTAACTTAAGGGTTAATCCTCTGTATTGTGTAAAAAGGCTCTTTGATCCTGTATGCACAGATCCTCCCACTCCTGCACAGTCTCTCTTGGCAAGGCCAAATAACACAGTCAGAGTAGTAAGGTTATAACACAGTCAGAGTAGTAAGGCTACACATTCTCAGTTTGCTCTCTATTGGTGGAGAGAACATTTCCTGGTTGATCAGAGCTATTCAGGTCACATGATATTGACATCACACATTTAGGCATGTATACAGGTCCTAAATGACAGCCCAGTCCCTCTCTCCCCCTTCATGCCCAGTAACTAAAAAAGAACACAGTGGGTGGGATGTCACATCTCGATTCATGGATGATCCGCCTCCAATAACAGCCTGCGGACACAGGCTATAGTGGAAATCTCCTCCTACCTGAACACTCTGCACTCGGGCGGACCCTGCAGTTTATCACGTGACCATGGTATACAGATCAGCCAAAAGGGTGGCAGTATTTTAATGTAAAAAGAAGATTTATAAGCTGTGGGCACTGCGGGAGGGCGAATGAACTATTTTCATATTACTGGGTTTAGTAACACTTTAATCTGGATCTCGTTTTTTTGCCCCACTTATGCCCTGTACACATGGTCGGACATTGATAGGACATTCCGACAACAAAATCCATGGATTTTTTCCGACGGATGTTTGCTCAAACTTGTCTTGCATACACACGGTCACACAAAGTTGTTGGAAAATCCGATCGTTCTAAACGCGGTGACGTAAAACACGTACGTCGGGACTATAAACGGGGCAGTAGCCAATAGCTTTCGTCTCTTAATTTATTCTGAGCATGTGTGGCACTTTGTGTGTCGGATTTGTGTACACACGATCGGAATTTCCGACAACGGATTTTGTTGTCAGAAAATTTTATAGCAAGTTCTCAAACTTTGTGTGTCGGAAATTCCAATGGAAAATGTGTGATGGAGCCTACACACGGTCGGAATTTCCGACAACAAGGTCCTATCACACATTTTCCGTCGGAAAATCCGACCATGTGTACAGGGCATTATACTGTATATCCTCCCTGTTCACAGATCAACATGCATGGGTTAGCCACAAACAGCTTGAATAATGGTGCATTTAAGAAGTTGGGAGTTTTTGCTTGGCCAATATTTTGTTGAAAAATGGGACATTTCGATGAAGTTTTATCATCTTTGTACAAAATAAATACAATGAAAAGTATAAACACCATGCATTTGAAAAAGTCAGTTATAAAATTATATATAGATATAGAGATCGATCGATCGATCTATATATATATATATATATATATATATATATATATATATATATATATATGCATGGGTGTGTGTGTGTGTGTTTGTGTATACTGTATATACACTGCTCAAAAAAATAAAAGGAACACTTTTTAATCAGAGTATAGCATCAAGTCAATCAAACTCTTGGGATATTGATCTGGTCAGTTAAGTAGCAGAGGGGGTTGTTAATGAGTTTCAGCTGCTTTGGTGTTAATGAAATTAACAACAGGTGCACTAGATGGGCAACAATGAGACGACCTCCAAAACAGGAATGGCTTTACAGGCGGAGTCCACTGACATTTTTTTTTCGCTACTCATCTTTTCTGACTGTTTTTCACTAGTTTTGCATTTGCCTAGGGTCAGTGTCACTACTGGTAGCATGAGGCGATACCTGGACCCTATAGAGGTTGCACAGGCAGTCCAACTCCTCCAGGATGGCACATAAATACGTGCCATTGCCAGAAGGTTTGCTGTGTCTCCCAGTACAGTCACAAGAGCATAGAGGAGATTTCAGGAGACAGGCAGTTACTCTAGGAGAGCTGGACAGGGCCGTAGAAGGTCCTTAACCCATCAGCTGGACCGGTATCTGCTCCTTTGTGCAAGGAGGAACAGGATGACCACTGCCAGAGCCAGGGGTGTTGCTAGGGGGGAGAAATACCAGGGGCTTCAGCCCGAAGGTAAACGGGGGGGTGAGGTGTGGTGGTCAGGGGCGGGCTCGGGGAGGGCGATATTCTCTCACTTGCTTAACACTGACCTATCTGACACATACACTGACCTATCTGACATACACTAACCTACCTGACATATACACTGACCTACCTGACATACATGATTGACCTGACTGACTTACCTGACATATACACTGACCTACCTGACATATACATTGACCTACCTGACATACTTGACTGACCTACCTGACATACACGGCTGACCTGACTGACATATATGACTGACATGACTGACCTACCTGACATACATGACTGACATACATGGTTGACATGACTGACCTACTGGACATACATGACTGACATGACTGACATACATGACTGACCTACCTGACATACATGACTGACATGACTGACCTACCTGACATACATGACTGACATACATGACCTACCTGACATACATGACTGACCTACCTGACATACATGACTGTCCTGACTGACATACATGACTGACATGACATACATGACTGTCCTATCTGACATACACAGATTGTTGCTGCTCAGCCTTACCTGTGTCGGAGTACACTTATCCCGGGCCCCGGCATTCACCAGACAGCCCTGCAGGCACCAGGCAGCCAGAGCCAGGAATCAGGATAGAAGAGCCGCCCGCCCCATTTACACAGAGCGAGCGGCTCAGTGGGGATCTCCCAGTGCCCAGCGCGGCCATAGTGTCATTCCCGCCTCCTCCTGGACCCAGCAGCGCCTATGATGGACGTCGCACGTCCCGCGGCCTCGGCATTGGATGAGTGTGGCGTCCGTCATAGGAGCCGGGTCCGGAGGCAGGACTTTTTGTACATCACTCGGCCGCAATGGTGGGAGATTGTTCCCTGTTGCTAATAATGTATTTATGGATTTTGAGACCCGGGGCTTTTTGGGGGCACACTCGGGGCTCCAGCCCCTGTCAGCACCCCCCTCCCGACATCACTGGCCAGAGCCCTACAAAATGACTTCCAGCAGGCCACTGGTGTGAATGTCTCTAACCAAACTATCAGAAACAGACTTCATGAGAGTGAACTGAGGGCCCGACGTCCTTTAGTGAGCTCTGTGCTCACTGGCGTGGAGCTCGATTGGCATTTGCCATTGAACACTAGAATTGGCAGGTCCACCACTGGCGCTCTGTGCTTTTCACAGATGAGAGCAGGTTCACCCTGAGTACATGTGACAGACATGAAAGGGTCTGGTAAAGCCGTGGAGAACGTTACGCTGCCTGTAACCTCGTTCAGCGTGACCAGTTTGGTGGTGGGTCAGTGATGGTCTAGGGAGGCATATCCATGAAGGGACCCACAGAACTCTACAGGCTAGACATAGGCACCCTGACTGCCATTAGGTATCAGGATGAAATCCTTGGACCCATTGTCAGACCCTACGCTGGTACAGTGGGTCCTAGGTTCCTCCTGGTGCACAACAATGCCCGGCCTCATGTGGCGAGAGTATGCAGCCAGTTCCTGGAGGATGAAGAAATTGATACCATTGAATGGCCCCCCATGCTCGCCTGACCTAAATCCAATAGAACGCCTCTGGGACATTAGATTTTGGTCCATCCAACGCCGCCAGGTTGCACCTCAGTCTGTTCAGGAGCTTAGTAATGCCCTGGTCCAGATCTGGGAGGAAATACTCCAGGACACCATCTGTCGTCTCATTAGGAGCATGCCCCAACGTTGTCAGGCATACATACAAGCACATAGGGGCCATTTTGGGTTGCTGCAATGAAATTTCAGAAAAATGGACTAGCCTGCTGCATCATTTTTTCACTTTGTTTTCTCGGGGTGTCTTTGAATTCAGCCCTCTGTGGGTTGATAATATTCATTTCCATGAAACAACGTGGCTTCCTTTCATTCCTAACTCATTACCCAGTCCATATCAGTATAGCTATCCAGTATATTTTCTCCCATTTCTCCCATATTTTCTCCCATTTTCCCCATTGAGATCTGATGTGTCTTCAATGTGTCCCTTAAATTTTTTTTTTGAGCAGTGTATGTGTGTGTGTGTGTATATATATATATATATATATATATATATATATATATATATATATATATATATATTCTCCTACTTCTGACTATCACAGCGATACCACATACTGTATGTGTATATTATTTGTTGTTTGTACCTGTAGTAGGGTCCAGAAACAATACTATACATTTTGCTTTTTTATCTTACCAAAAATACACTGACCCTGACTGTGACTCTGAGTATGACCTTTGACCCTAACCTTGAACTCAACCCTAAAGCCGCGTACACACGGTCGGACTTTTCCACCGGACTGGTCTGACGGACGCTGACGGACCAAATCCGGCGGACAATCCGATCGTGTGTGGGCTTCACCGGACCTTCAGCGGACTGTTCCAGTCGCAAATCTGATGGACTTTAGATTTGGAACTTGCTTCAAATCTTTACGTCGTAACTCAGACGGACCCAGAAATCCGCTCGTCTGTATGCTAGTCTGACGGACAAAAACCAACGCTAGGGCAGCTATTGGCTACTGGCTATCAACTTCCTTATTTTAGTCCGGTGTACGTCATCACGTACGAATATGTCGGACTTTGGTGTGATCGTGTGAAGGCAAGTCCGTTAAAAAGTCCGTCGGAAGTCCGTCAAAAGTAAAGGTCTGTCGGACCCGTCCGGTCGAAAAGTCCGACCGTGTGTACGTGGCATAACACTGGCCTGGATGAAACCCTGATCTAGCTATTTTATCTTTTTTTTTTTTTGTACACCCCTAAGTGAAAATGTCCAAACTGGGCCCAATTAGCCATTTTACCTCCCCGGTGTCATGTGACTTGTTAGTATTACAAGGTCTCAGGTGTAAATGGGGAACAGGTGTGGTAAATTTGGTGTTATCGCTCTCACTCTCTCATACTGGTCACTGGAAGTTCAACATGGTACCTCATGGCAAAGAACTCTCGAAGGATCTGAAAAAATGAATTGATGCGCTACATAAAGATGGCCTAGGCTATAAGAAGATTGCCAAGATCCTAAAACCGAGCTTCAGCATGGTGGCCAAGAGCATACAGTGGTTTAACTGGATAGGTTCCACTCAGAACAGGCCTCGCCATGGTAGATCAAAGAAGTTGAGTGCACGTACTCAGCGTCATATCCAGAGGTTGTCTTTGGGAAATAGACGTATAAGTGCTGCCAGCATTGCTGCAGAGTTTGAAGGGGTGGGGGGTCAGCCTGTGAGTGCTTGGACCATACACTGCACACTGTATAAAAATTGGACTGCATAGCTGTCGTCCCAGAAGGAAGCCTCTTCTAAAGAGGATGCACAAGAAAGCCCGCAAACAGTCTGCTGAAGACAAGCAGACTAAGGACATAGATTACTGGACCCATGTCTCGTGGTCTGATGAGACCAAGATAAACGTATTTTGTTCAGATGGTGTCAAGCGTGTGTGGTGGCAACCAGGTGAGGAGCACAAAGACAAGTGTGTCTTGCCTACAGTCAAGCATGGTGGTGGGAGTGTCATGGTCTGGGGCTGCATGAGTGCTGCCGGAACTGGAGAGCTATAGTTCATTGAGGGAACCATGAATGCCAACATGTACTTTGACATACTGAAGCCGAGCATGATCCCCTCCCTTCGGAGACTGGGCCGCAGGGCAGTATTCCAACATATTAATTATTATTATTATTATTATTATACAGGATTTATATAGCGCTGACAGTTTACGCAGTGCTTTATATTAATGACCCCAAACACTCCTCCAAGATGACTACTGCCTTGCTAAAGAAGCTATGGGTAAAGGTGATGAACTGGCCAAGCATGTCTTCAGACCTAAACCCTATTGAGCATCTGTGGGGCATGCTCAAATGGAAGGTGGAGGAGCGTAAGGTCTCTAACATCCACCGGCTCTGTGATGTCGTCATGGAAGAGGACTCCAATGGCAACCTGTGAAGCTCTGGTGAACTCCATGCCGAAGAGGGTTAAGGCAGTGCTGGAAAATAATGGTGGCCACACAAAATATTGACCCTGGACATTTTCACTTAGGGGTGTGCTCACTTTTGTTGCCAGCGGTTTAGACATTAATGGCTGTGCGTTGAGTTATTTTGAGGGAACAGCAAATTTACACTGTTATACAAGCTGTACACTCACTACTTTACATTGTAGCAAAGTGTCATTTCTTCAGTGTTTCAGAGTTACATACGGTAGTTACATATTAGGTGAGGTTGAAAAAAGTCCATCAAGTCCAACCTATGTGTGTGATTATATGTCAGTATTACATTGTATATCCCTGTATGTTGTGGTCATTCAGGTGCTTATCTAATAGTTTTTTAAACTATCGATGCTCCCCGCTGATACCACCGCCAGTGGAAGGGAATTCCACATCCTTGCCGCTCTTACAGTAAAGAACCCTCTACGTAGTTTAAGGTTAAACCTCTTCTCTTATAATTTTAATGAGTGGCCACGTGTCTTGTTAAACTCCCTTCTGCAAAAAAGTTTTATCTCTGATGTAGGGTCACCAGTATGGTATTTGTAAATTGAAATCAGTGCTCACAACCTTTCCTCATAACTAATATCCTCCAGACCCGTTATTAGCTTTGTTACCCTTCTTTGTACTTCATTTCCAGTACAACCTTCCTGAGTACTGGTGCCCAGAACTGGACATCATACTCTAGGTGCAGCTGGACCAGAGTCTTGTAGAGCGGGAGAATTATCATTTTCTCTCTGGAGTTGATCCCCTTTTTAATGTATGCCAATATTCTGTTTGCTTTGTTAGCAACAGCTTGCTGCCATTGCTGAGCCTATCATTTACTAGGACCCCCAGGTCCTTTTCCATCCTAGATTCCCCCAGAGGTTCTTCCCCCCAGTGTATAGATTGCATTCATATTTTTGCCACCCAAATGCATTATTTTACATTTTTGTACATTAAACCTCATTTGCCATGTAGTTGCCCACCCCATTAATTTGTTCAGCTCTTTTTGCAAGGTTTCCACATCCTGCGGAGAAGTTATTGCCCTGCTTAGATCAGTATTGTCCGCAAATATTAGAGATTGAACTGTTTACCCATCCTCCAGGTCATTTATGAACAAATTAAATAGGATTGGTCCCAGCACAGAACTCTACCCACCCCTGACTATTCCGAGTACTTCCCATTTATCACCACCCTCTGAACTTGCCCTTGTAGCCAGTTTTCAATCCATGTACTCACACTATGGTCCATGCAAACGGACCCTATTTTGTACAGTAAATGTTTATGGGGAACTGTGCCAAATGCTTTTGCAAAATCCAGATATACCACGTCTACGGGCCTTCCTTTATCTAGATGGCAACTCACCTCTTTATAGAAGGTTAATAGATTGGTTTGGCAAGAACGATTCTTCATGAATCCATGCTGATTACTGCTAATGATACCGTTCTCATTACTAAAATCTTGTATATAGTCCCTTATCATCCCCTCCAAGAGCTTGCATACTATTGATGTTAGGCTAACTGGTCTGTAATTCCCAGAGATGTATTTTGGGCCCTTTTTAAATTCTGGTGTTACATTGGTTTTTCTCCAATCAGCTGGTATCATTCCAGTCAGTAAACTGTCAGTAAAAATTAGGAAGAATGGTCTGGCAATTACTTGACTGAGGTCACTATGTACCCTCGGGTGTGTCAGTGTTGTCACATGAAAAGAGATAATAAAATATTTACAAAAATTTGAGGGGTGTACTCACTTTTGTGAGATACTGTATATGCAGGCCCACAGATAAAGACCCCCTTACGTGAGGGTGCATATGTACGTATGCTCGGTGGGAAGGGGTTAATGGATTTTTGGATTTAAGGGATGTGTGGTGTTTATTTACTTTTTATTTTTTATATCTGAATGAGTAACAAGGGGCACTATAGACCTCTTACTCAATCACATAAGGGTTTTAATGTTTTAAAGTGGATGTAAAACCTCACATATATCCAGTGAAGTGAACAGCCTCAGATGATACACAGGGATGAAACAAATCCTCCTACATAAGTTTTACATGTATATCTGCTGTCTTCAGTTTTATATACTGTTTAGAAAGTGTACGTCCTGTTAGAATTTTCTCGCCCCTGATTCACTTGTGGGTGTGGATTCTTGCCATATACTGTGAGCCAGCTGATTGGAGGAAAGGCACACCCCCCCACTCCTCATAGGCAGAGACTTGCAGAGCTGTGCTGTGAATAGACCAGTTCTCTGCTAATCTATTTAGAGCACCCACCCTGACACAAAATTAAGCCTGGTTTTATTACAGTTGACAGTGAACAGTCAGAAGTTTAATGCTGATAACCGAAGAACGGAGCAGGAGAAAGCCACAGCACTTAGGGCTTTGAAGAGAGATAAGAAAACACTGCAGATATATGTGCCCAGCTCAAATTTCATGGATCGGGTTTACATCTACTTGTTTTTTTCGTCTTTTTTTTTTTTTTTTTAGGTCCGTCTTAAAATCTATACCATACCCTTATGTACATGGATGGATTTTGGTATGGTATGGATATGGATGGTATGGATTTTGTTGGGATACCCATGTTAATTATTTTTTTTCTCTATAACAACCAGTGGTGCACCATAACAATCATTGCCTGACCATGCATCCTAGCAACCAATGACATTTATTGTTTACTAGGACACAGGCAGCTTGCCCACACAGCATTCTTGGTTGACAGGCAGCCATTTTTTTCTTACGGTCTCACTTAAAACCTATACCAGGCCTTCACCTAGGATAAGAGTCTGGTATAGATGAAGGGAATTCTCAGGTCGCTTTGTTTATGAACAGAATGAAGCAGCTGGGAAATGTAATTTAGCTGCAATAAAAATGTTATTTTTTTTTTCTAAAATGTCACATTTGCTTTAGTACATCAATGTTTTACTTCCAGCTTTATTTAACCACTTCCTGCCCAGCCTATAGCAGAATGACGACCGGGAGGTGGTTCTGTTATCCTGTCTGGGTGTCATATGATGTCCAGCAGGATAAAATACCGGCGCGCGCCCGCGGGGGCATGCAGCGTGGGTATTGGAGGTGCTGTGTGTCAGTCTGACACACTGCATCTCCGATCATGGTATGGAGCCTCTGACGGAGGCTCCTTACCATGTGATCAGCTGTGACCAATCACTGCTGATTATCGCGTGAACCATGAAGTGCCGGTAAACAGCATTTCTCAGTTTGTGCCATCAGGGAGAGCCAATCGGCGGTTCTCCTTGTCAGAAGGGGGGTCTGTGCTGATAATCAGCACATTGATTATCAGCACAGCTCCATCAGATGTGCCACCACAGCTGCCAATAAGTGCCCATCAGCTGCCAGTCAGTGCCCCATTAGAAAAGGATGTCAGTGCCCACCACAGTGCCAATCAGTGCCCATCACAGTGCCAATCAGTGCCTAGCAGTAACACCTGTCAGTACCTCATCAGTACTTCATCATCAGTGCTGCCCATCAGTGCCACCTATCAGTGGCACTTGTCAGTGCCACCTATCAGTGGCACTTGTCAGTGCCACCTATCAGTGGCACTTGTCAGTGCCACCTATCAGTGGCCCTTGTCAGTGCCCATAACAACCATCTGTCAGTGCCCATCACAGCCGCCTTTCAGTGCCCATCAGTGCCACCTATCAGTGCCCATCAGTGCCACCTATCAGTGCCACCTATCAGTGCCCATCAGTGCTGCATATCAGTGTCGTCTATCAGTGCTCATCAATTCTACATATCAGTGCCTCCTCATCAATGCCACCTTATCAGTGCCAACTCATCAGTGTCCATTAGTTCCGCCTCATCAGTGCCCATCAGTGTCGCCTCATCAGTGCCTGTCAGTGAAGGACAAAAAACAGAATTTTATAACCGAAACAAAGAGAACCTTTTTTTTCAAACATTTCAGTATTTTTTAGTTTGTTTAGCAAAAAATAAAACCCCCCGTGGTGATCAAATACCACCAAAAGAAAGCTCTATTTGTTAGAAGAAAATTATAAAAATTTAGTTTGGGTGCAGTGTTGCATGACCGCGCAATTGTCATTCAAAGTGTGACAGCACTGAAAGCTGTAAATTGTCCTGGGCAGAAAGGGGGCGAAAGTGCCCTATATTGAAGTGGTTAAATAGCTGTTCACCATAGAATGGTATTTTTCGTGATTTTTTTTTTGCATTTTTACATGCCCCCCCATGGCAATGCTCAGCTCCCCATGCCCTTTGTTTGACAATTTCTTTCCTATTAGCCTTGAAAGTGAAGAGATTTGATTTTCAAGATTCTCCTCCTACTGACTACTAATGGAGTCACATAAAAGTTTGAAATTTGCAGATTTTTAGACGTGTTTGCAGAACCTGCCTCTTATTGAACCCAGGTAGATTCACATATCACTACCACAGAAGCTAATTTCAGCAATCCTGGGCCAGTTCTTTTGCCAAATATGGCCCCTCATTTGCTGCAAGCTGAAGTTAGATATTAAGGATATTAAGGAAAGAGATACTCCGAAACTAACTGTAATCTTTTACTTTTAAACAAATAGTTAAAATTAAGGATGACATCAGTTTTGGCCTTAAAGTTAGTATTACGGTTGGCTTTGTTTATAAGAAAAACTATTTATCACCGTCTTAGTGCTAACATGGTAAATAAGCCATGTTCATTTTTTTATGCAAATTTCACATAATCAGCCCGCATGGAAAAAATTTAGACTGAACTAGACAATATTTAGAAAAAGGCAAAAATGGTAGTTCTCTTCAAAATCAATTTTGACAAAAGTGCACATCCTTAGTGTCAATAGATATCACCTATCTGATGGTCAGCTGAACGTTCTGATATTCTGCTTCCTTTATCATCTCACACCCCTGACCTAATAAGGCTGGCACCCTCTTTACTTGAATTTAAGCTTCAATATGGAGGCGTTATTGGGAGAGAAAAGCCAGGTTACAATTGATATGTTGGTGCCAATAAAGAGTTCCTGGTCGAGTTAAAGCCTAGTTTCACCTTTCAACCCCCCCCCCACTCCTCTGCCTCCAGCAATCAACCCCTAATTTTCTTTACACATACCTTTATCTAGGTGTCTTCTCTCTGGTCATGTAATGTCATAGGTCATCTTTCTCTTTTATTTCTTCTGGTAGTAGCATGTTCCAAATGCTACAGAGAATAGCTCTCACATACCAATGTGAGCGCCATTCTTTGCAGCATTTTTCGGTGAGACCAAGGTGGCTTGATGAAAAACCTTCAAGGGGTGACATACAACACAGAGCAGCTCATCTCAGAGTGAGTCTGCAGGCAGGGGCGGACTGTCCATTGAGCCACTCGGGCACTGCCCGAGGGCCCTGGGCCACTAGGGGGCCCCATCAGGGTTGCCAGCCTCAGTAAAACCAGGGACAGTATGTATAAATCTGTGTTTTTTTTTACATCTGTCTGTGTATACTGTGTGTACATGTATGTGTATACTGTGTGATTGTGTACTGTGTGTGTATATACTGTGTGGCCCCATAATCTCTGAATGCCTGGGGGCCCCATAATCTCCTATTGCACGGGGGCCTCATGAGTTATCAGTCCGCCCCTGTCTGCAGGTGAGTATTACAGTGAAAGCATGTTTTTTTAATTGAAACTACTGCTGGACTTCCTCATGAGGTCCCTAAAAATCGATGAAGCTAATTATATACATATTTTTAACAGCCATAATAACTATTGCTAAATATTGGAAGCAGTCGATGATTCCACTTGACTATGTGACGAATAAACTTAGCTGGATAATGGTTAATGATAGACTCACCTTTATCCTTCACAATTTTACTAAAAAATTTGATGTGTCATGGGATCCATGGATACGATATATATCTGCACCTTAATGCACCTTTGGTTGACCCTCTTTTTCTTTTTCTTTCTCCTTTTCTCGCTTCTTTTTTTCTTCTTTTATATTTTTTGTCTGTTTGTTTTTTATTTTTATTAATACAAGATGTCTTGATAGTGCATATAGTTCTATGTTGATGATACTCATAGGAATGGGCACAGAGGTTTCCCCCTTTTTTTACTGCCCTTTTCCCTTTCCCTCCCCTTCCCATACCCCCTTCCCTTGTTCCTTATGCTATATCTTTTCTCTGTGGTATAGCCATTCCCAGTACTATAGGTCAAAGTGGTTTGATGGGACTTTATATAGTTAGTCCCTAGCTATTTGGATGTATATTTCTTGACCTTATTACTAACAATCTGTATCCTTCTATATTGTTTTGTTAATATTACCAATATTTCCACCAAGCACATTTTATGTTGAGATCTTTCGGTTTAACGTTCGGAGGTCTTATACCTATGAACATTTCGATGGAAGGACATTCCTACGCTTATGCTCAGTTTAGCTTCTGTTTGCATTATTGCTTATTGACTTTATATTATATGACACTGTCTTGTTGCTTTAATAATAAAAAATATTGAAAGATAAACTACTGCTGCACAATGGATTAGGAAAATATTAAGATAGAATTGGGTTTTAAAGGTTATGTGAAGTGAATCCACGCTATGGATAAAGGCACTCTCCGGATGAGTTAGGAGCTGCTGCCCATACAGGTATAAATCCACCTGGGTGGAAAAATACTACAATATGAGTAAAAGTAAGGGGGGTGTAGGTGTGGCGCTGCTCTGATGTGATGCGATTTTTTATGGTTGCCTTGTGTCTTGCAAAATTCTAAAGTAACAAACCTCATAAATAAAATAGTGCTTTAAAAAGTGACTTCTTTACGGAGAACATATCATAAACAAAATAACACTTTTGAAAATTAAAATTTAAAGTGGCATGTGATATAGCCTAAAAAAGGCTAATTAGTGCTTATTTTTCAATTGTGTTACACCCTCTGGTGTATGTGTTGTTAGGTTAGAAAATGAGTGTGGATTGCTCCTCTAGATGTTGGTTGTGGGTAAGAATGATTAAATATACAAATAAAAATTACAGATGGATATCACATGAACCAAAACTAAAAGTGAAAAACTATTTAGTGATTACACATATGTGAATACTTATAATTAAAGTGCCTTGTGCTAAATATGGATTTATAAATATCGTAATTCTATGTCATATACCATTTCATTTAAGTGCAAAAAACGTGCTATTTATACTAAAATCATAAAGTGACTGGTGCTTAAACTGTAAACCAAGTGATTTGTGCTTCATAAGCCCAGTACTTGCTGTAAAAAGATATATGCATAATTATGATGAAAAGTCTTTTAAATGGCTCAAAAAGTCTTTGTTTAAGTTATAATTTGGAAAGGGTTAAAATCTCATTGGGAGGTGGTGTTGTAAAAAACCATTCCTTATTCAAGTGCTGGTCTTGTGATGGTGCTCCTTAACCGGGGTCTTATTGTGCTTGCACTCACCGAATAGGGACACCCCTGCGGGGCTATGAGCAGTCACAGTGTTTGCCACTGTGTGGCAGCCCTAGATGTTTCTGGTCCATACTGTGAGTGTTGCTATGCCGGCTTAGGATGTTTTCACCATAGAAAAGAGGGAATGTCCATAGCGTAAACCCATTTAAAAACTTTTATTGTACCATATATCAAGATTGTACTCACATTTTTAAAGATACTGATAAGCATGTAATGAACAGTCCGCGGTGATCGACTTGTACTCGTCTATCTGGAGGTGACGCAAGACGTGGATAAGTCCCTCCCTACGCGTTTCGTCATCGGACATCTGCTGGGGCTTTTAAAGGTGTAGATAATTACTTATTTCATCAGGTCCATGTTGAAATAAACTATAGGATATAATTTCAAACATTTTTATGGCATAGGCATCAAAATTAAAGAACTATAAGCAAAACTTTTTCTTTTCATTTTGAATAGAGTAAGAGAGTGTTATAACCCATTGTAATGTTTATTTTTGCCATCTTTGTCCCATTGGGGAGATTTAACTTCACTTTCTTTCCCAAAACCAAAACAGGAAGTGAGAGGAAATCCCTGCAAATTAAGGGAATCTCTTGTGGACCCCCAGGGGACCAGATCTAGTGTCCCTATTTGAAGATTTCCTCCATATTACTTTTCTAGGGACAACACAAAAATTTGGATTTTCTTTTACTTTCACTTTCAATAATGGTAAACAGGACAAATAGTGAGGGTGAATCCCCCTATTGGGATACAGCAATAAAAACTGACAGGTGTTCTATTCTATCTCCCCTCTATCCAGAACTAAAAAAAAAAAAGTTTTGCCTTTAGTTATACTTTAAGACTTGTTTTACTGCTTGTAGCCAATTTTAGAAAAAAAGAAATAGTTTTGATTAGTGATAAACATATGATATGTAGCTTTTCCACTCCTGGGTAGAGCAGTGAATCCGAAAGTCTGGCGCTCATCCCCCTGAACTGTATGCATATTCAGTCATCTGATAACTGCTGTATTGATGAAATCAGTAATCCTTGTAGTGAATTTGCCAAACTGGTGATACACTGTGCTAATAACTAATTTCTAGCTGGAAGGCATGGTTCACCGAATCATGATGTCATTGAGATTTGATTGTAAAATACCAACACAGAGAAGACAATTTCTGAGAACAATATTTTAATCAGTACATAACATCACATTCATCCCTTTACAAGACACATCCAATTTTCCCCGCCACTTGCTGACTCGCTATTGAGGAAGTTTCAATTAAAATTTGTTCAGAGTAACATGGAAGCTTTACTACACATTTGCTTGATTTGTACAGTACATATTTCATTGATTTGTACACTGCCGATCCCTTTGTATAGAAGCACACATACCATACACTGCCGATCCCTTTGTATAGAAGCACACATACCATACACTGCCGATCCCTTTGTATAGAAGCACACATACCATACACTGCCGATCCCTTTGTATAGAGGCACACATACCATACACTGCCGATCCCTTTGTATAGAAGCACACATACCATACACTGCCGATCCCTTTGTATAGAGGCACACATACCATACACTGCCGATCCCTTTGTATAGAAGCACACATACCATACACTGCTGATCCCTTGTATAGAAGCACACATACCATACACTGCCGATCCCTTTGTAAAGAAACACACATACCATACACTGCCGATCCCTTTGTATAGAAGCACACATACCATACACTGCCGATCCCTTTGTATAGAAGCACACATACCATACACTGCCGATCCCTTTGTATAGAAGCACACATACCATACACTGCCGATCCCTTTGTAAAGAAGCACACATACCATACAGTGCTAATCCCTTTGTATAGAAGCACACATACCATGTTTTGAACAGAATAATCTTTATCACTCACTGTGTAAATTAAATGCAAAAACATTACTCATGTTACATTCTGGAGTGCTCAGCCACACCTATTCCACGCTGCCGAGTGCCGACTGCACTTTGGTAAAGCCCTGTGCCAGAGTGGCCATGTCACAGGATTTGTGGACCACTATGTCACCAAGGTTGACAGCTGACTAATATGCAGGACAGATACTAGAGTGGTGTACGTCCTCAGAAAGATGATCAGAGCAAAAAGCTGACAGTAGCAAATTTAGGAAACCGGCAGTCAATTCTGCATCACACAAACCAATCTTAAACAGAGGTTCCAGACAGATGGATAAAGCAATGACTGACAATAGTGGAGGTGCCAGGCCAATGATCAGGATAGTAACAGACAAAGTGAGTCCAAACATAGTCCAAACAATCATAGGAGTAATACAGGCCATGAACAGAAAGGTTAAACAGACTTGAATTAAGGATGTGAGCAGTCAAGCTAACCTGTAGATCAGGCATAGGCTGAATGTTCAGCAGTCTACTAAAGCACTTTTGAATACAGCAGGTGTGTGCTGCAGAAATCTAAGCTGCAGTGGTGAGTAACAACCAGCAGACAACAAAGGCCCAAGGCTGGTCATTACAGGGTATTTTGAATAGAATATTACATTATAAAGTAATTATACAAAACATTCAAAAAAAATATATACAGTATACATATTTATTGTGGGGTGGGGAGGGTCACTCACTTGTAATGCTTTTTATCTACTTCAGTCCAGTCATTGAAGTACATTTCAGGGCTTTTGCCCACTTTTATCTAAAAGTAAAGTTCCAAGACTCGCACAAGGTTACCCTTGCAAGGGTTTTCAGCATTACAATGACTAAAAAGAAATTTTCCATGCTCCTGGCTATCCTGACTCCATAGCCCCTATGCCTGTCTCTGCTTAGACTCCAGCTTTGTGACAAACAAGCTGCCCAACTTGGGTTGCACAGGCTCCTGCTTATAAACACACAGTCTCTTAGTACATCTTGAGGCGACGGAATGATCAGATTAGATCGCTTCTCCTTGAGTAAAAGCTCTCCCAGGGCCTCTTGCCTCCAGGGGAAGGAGCCCTGAACATCAGACAGCCCCTTGACTAAAAAGACTATGGACACCTGCACACTCAGGATGTGGGTTTCCAGTAAAATGTGGACATAGGATTAGAGGCTTCATCCATTCCAAGTCAAAGCCTCTGGACTCCAGAACCCACTCCAGGAGTTACCAGTCCTGGAAAAAATAGCAAAAAACTGTTTTCTCCACTCAGAACAGACATTCTGGAGCCCCCCAACTTGAATAAATGAGAATCCTGGGTGACATCTATCCCTTCTGATACCATGACATGGCATAGCCCTGTCACAATATATATACAAAAAGAAAAAGAAACTATGCTAACCAAACTATTCACCTTCACCTTGAAAAAGTCTACATACTAGTGGATGAAACATGTTGGTGGTTTAAGACTTTGCCCACTGACCAGCAGATGACTAGCAGTGACTGGGGGTTGATGCCCTGGCAGCCTGATCTCAACACTAGAGTTGGGCGAACAGTTCGAGCCCAGCAAAAGTTCAGCCCGAACATCGGCTGTTTGCCCGTTTGGCAAACACCCAAAATTGTGGGGCGCTTGGTGGGATGTTTAAGCACCGAGCACCCCACAATGCACTTTGCGCTGCACAGTGTATTCTAAGCTCTGATTGGGCAAAGCTTTACCCAGTCAGGGCATAGTGAATAGCTGGTTGTTAAGGAGGAGGCCGGGAAGCCAGTTGCTGCACTCTTAACAGCTGTTGAGTCATCAGCTATCAATGGGCTTCCCCGATGACAGCTAAATGAAAAAAAAACATTGTCGGCAAGAGAAAAAATTTGAAAAAAAAATGGCGTCTGGTATGGATTTTAAGGGGAACTTCACCCCAAAATAAAAAAAAATGGTGTGCCCCCCAACATCCATACCAGACCCTTATCAGAGTATGCAGCCCGACAATTCAGGAAAGGGGGGACCCCATGCTGTATTTTTTTTATTTTGACGTGGGGTTCCCCTTAAAGTCCATACCAAACCCAAAGGGATTGATTGATGTCTGGGCTTCCTCTCATGCATTGAGTCCATCAATCAGACTAATGAACAAATGTTATAGGTGCATTCTAAGCTTCTTTGGAAGGACATCTAGACAATATATATCAAAGAGAGACGGCATATAGAGTATTTCTTTGTATAACCCAGACGCATCCATTACCAGATTCTGTAACGTTAGATATGTTATATACACATGAATAGCGGCAAACATTAATCTGCATACTGAATAACAGTGCTTTTAGCCACTCAGTTTCATTGTGTTACTAGCTCATTCTTCTATTATTGCTTATGGTGTACACCTTCCCTAGATGGACAATGTTAGGTGCTCATACATGGGCTAGAGTATCTATGGTCATGGCCATGTTTTGTGTTTTTTTTTTTACATTGTTGTTAAAGTGGAAATTCGCTCTCCTAATCAACATTGACTCATTTTAATCCTCATGCTGCTAGCATTAGGAAATAGATAGGAAAGCATATCATATATACTTTTTAACTTTTATACTTTTTAAACTTTTTTTTACATTTCTTGAGTTACTTCCAGGTTTCCATGGATAGGCAAATTATGTCATACATCCCATGAGTCTTCAAGATGGGAGGAGGGGCTTTCTCATCTAAGCACACCCTTCTGCCTGCATGCCTGAGCTAAGGGCAGATGAATTCAAGGAAGTAAATGCTACATGAATCATCTGCCCTTACTCAAGATGGCCTTGGCCAGAAATTTTAGGGGGATGTTTTTCAAAGTGATTTCTCAACAAAATAAAGAATGAATTAAACAGCGTTTTTGGTTTGTGGTGCTCATATACAATGTAGTTCTGCTTTAATGTTTAACCTTTGAACAGAGGGAATCTTTTTCTCAAGTTGTATAGGAAGGATTTGCAATTCCAAAATTCTTTTATATGCGCATTTAGTAAATAATCCTAACACAGTTTTATTAGCATAGCTTGTATATATACCTTCTTTCTTTTCCTTCTTTTGATTTTAGTAAATGTGTTGCTTAGTACAGCTAGGTCAAATTTGAGCTGTCTGTTTAGGATTTGGGTGATTACTTTTAATATTTTTCATTTAGTATAGGAGAATTCCTCTAATGAGACACATAGAAATAAAACTCCCCACATGCTATTCAAAATTTAAAAAAATGCTTTGGCTTTAAATTTATTTTTAGGTTACTGATATATGTGTAAAGTAGTGTGCCCAAACTATTATTTGTACCACATGCCTGATAACTTGAATTACATATATACAAACAGAGGTTTATCCTCTTGTAGCTTTAAAGTGCAGAAGTCGTTAAATCAATCGCCGTTGTTAAATCATTTTTCACTTTATTTACTAATATTGATTGAAAGGACAATGCTTAAAACATATATATCCTGGATATGTGATACTCTCAACACCTTCAACACTCACAACCCAATCACTTTGTTTTTTACACATGTGAGTCCAGCTGCAGAGACAGAACTGTATTGAAGTTAAAGTCCAACAAAGCATAACCACCCAGTGGGAAGACAATCCGACCGGGTGCACTCACAGAATATTGCAGCGAAGAGTATAACAGTAGGTATCGCATGCACTGACAGCGCCTGTCTTGAGGGATGGAATGCAGCCTGGTTAGTCCGAGCCCAAACAGAGAGGCTTCCAGGAAGATCCCAGCTCTTTTCCTACTCATCTCGAACCTCTCCCTACTATTAATACTGTCCCTGACAAACGGGTGACCTGTCCCCACACTGCCCCCATGCGCAATGCATGACAAACCTGGGAGCCAGGGTCCTAAATAGACTCTGCCTGACCCAAGAGGGCCACCAGAGTCACATGGGGTGACAGCATCTAGTCCGACAGCTGCCCCAGTGATCCAAGGAACCATGTACCTCTTGACTTCCCTTCCAAATGCAGTGCTGCTGTGCTCGTTCTCTTCGCTGGAAAGATTGGGTTCAGGTAAGTAAAAGGAAGGGGGGGCGATAGGCTAACCTAGGTTATTTTAATAGTGCCGCATCCAATAGACAAGATACATATAAAGAGAGGTTCCCCTAGGCAGACTTTTAAGGCACTTAAAATTGAATGTGATGAAAGAGTATGACAGAGTATATAACAATTAATAATAAACAAATTTTACTTAAAGACAAAATTGTTAAAAAGTGTATATATTAACGAAACATTGACATATCTACATAGTTCGTTGTTATCACCAAAAGGTAAGTATATTAATTTAGCTTTAATTATGACCCCGTGGAGAGAATATTGTTTTGATATCAGATTAATATGGAGATTTTCCTGTTCTTTCTAGCCCTGAAGAAGGGGGCCCCCTAAACGTGTTGGCTACTTTTTGGATTGCACTCCTGACTTTTAATAGAATAATGTTGTATATGGACCTATTAGCAGTGGTGTGGCACTTCAATTTCATTTTTTTACATGGATTGTGCATTGACTTTGGTGACATTAGCAGTCTGCTGCAGGCTGGAGGAAGCATTTCCTTAAAAGGGTTGTAAAGTCTCAGTGTTTTTCACCTTAATGCATTCTATGCATTAAGGTTAAAAACCTTCTGTAGTGCAGCAGCCCTGCAAAGCCCCCCTTTTACTTACCTGATATATATAAAGAGAGGTTCCCCTAGGCGGACTTTTAAGGCACTTAAAATTGAATGTAATGAAAGAGTATGTAACAATTAATAATAAACTAATTTTATTTTAAGACAAAATTGTTAAAAAGTGTATATATTAACGAAACATTGACATATCTACATAGTTCGTTGTTATCACCAAGAGGTAAGTATATGAAGGGACTCTTCTCACACCCAACGCGTTTCGGGATATATAGTGTTTAGTCCTTCTTCAGGGTTGCGAGAGAGAGAGATTCATCTAGGATAATTAGGATATATGATGATAAGTGGGTTACCATGACATGCGAAGACATAGAAATATCCACAAAATATCCGTGACAAAAGAAGAGGAAAAGGAAATGAAACTGGTAGCTGAAAATAGAAAATATACAAAAAATGTATACTCATATACTGTCACAAGTAGTCTGTTTAAAAAAAAAAAAAAAAAAAGGGTTTGAAATGTAATGCTGTAATGCTGGGTGATATGTTCAAAGACTGGGATGCCCGATATAGTATAAATGTAATTGTAAAATAATATCGGTTCAGTTATCCTTTAAGCTTAGGGATACCAATATAAGAATAATATAATAATATTTGGACACTCAGCCAGCCAATATAAGTAAGGTGGTGTGTTGGAGAGTAGTAAATGTTAGAGCCTGTGTATGTATACTGCCTGGTCAGTCTATGTTATAGTGTGGAGATGTCATGTGAAACAAAAATGTTGTTTAAAAGAACTCAATCTAATAGACTTTCTTTTTGAAAAAAGGAGGGAGGAAATTATGGTTTTTAAATATCGGTTTAGATAAGGGGCTGACTAGTAGTTACATAGGTATAACAATGAGATGTAAAATACAGGCTAAAATATGGTGAAGAGTTACCTTGTTAGAGAGGGGTTTAGACCGACCAGCCACACATCCCAGCATCCAGCTATCCAATGCTTGAACTGGGAGTGGGAAGGTCTGGTATTTAAGAGTGAGGAACTCCAGTCAGCGGGCGCGACAAATTGCGCTCAGTTGAGAGTGGAGCTTGTTGCCAGGGAGACCCTAAATGCTGCCCCCTACCGCGCATGCGCAAACGTCAGCACGTTGGAGCGGCGTCCCGCACACCCGGCCCACTGACACGATATGCCTCACCGGAGGACTGCGCATGTCCGCCGGAGTGGCAAGATGGAGGCTGTGGGCGGTGATGGTAAACGTCCATACAGCCTCCAAAGATGCCGCCCAGATTGTGAGTCTGAGCGGCTTTCCGTGCCGGGCAATCATTCCGGTCGGCCGCAGCCCGGGGAAGGCTAAAGGGGAACAAAGGGGGTAATCAAAAATAGTGGGCACAGTTGGAGCAATAGTCCAACCTAATGGACATGAAAGAATAGAAGTAAATTTGCTTACAGATGCCAAAATGGATGTTAACGAAAAAACAGCAAAACCAATTAATAATAGGAAACAAAAAACATAGGATTATACATTGTATGGACATAGGCTTATAGCAAATATAACAAAGTACAACATGGTAGGCATAGGATGTTAACATTAGAACAAAAAAGATTATGTAATTCTCTCTAAATTCAAAACATAACCGTACCCGTATATATCTTTCCATGGTTAAATAAACCTATCACTTATTAACATTTCATAATTAAATAAAGATATGTGTTTTGTGTATTTTTTTACACACCTATTGGCGTATAATAGTTGGATCAACATATGTATCCGCACAAGCAGATGTGCGGTCATGTAGATTTGGATACAGAAGTAACAGTAGGATAAAACAACGGGCAGATGTTAAATGTGTATGGGAAAAACTAGTTCTCGTGTAGAAGGAGAAAGGACAAGAAAGCCAATGGTGAAGATATATAGGTTTTGGATGTCTAACAATATAATAGACAATAGATGCAAGAAAACTGACACTGAATCAAAATATTGCTGTACATGTTTATAGATACAATAAGGGAAAGAGGACAGCCCCAAATGTAGATGGTTGGCGAAAGGTGGAAGAGATGGAAAAAATGGAATGGATGGAAAAAATGGCATAGTTGGTACAACAAAGTTCAACGAATATAGCAAAGGTAGTTAGGCTTATTTTTCCGTTCTTATATTGGTATCCCTAAGCTTAAAGGATAACTGAACCGATATTATTTTACAATTACATTTATACTATATCGGGCATCCCAGTCTTTGAACATATCACCCAGCATTACAGCATTATATTTCAAACCCTTTTTTTTTTTTTTTTAAACAGACTACTCGTGACAGTATATGAGTATACATTTTTTGTATATTTTCTATTTTCAGCTACCAGTTTCATTTCCCTTTCCTCTTCTTTTGTCATACCATCAACACTCACCAATTCACGATTATCAATAGGTATTTATACACTTTTTGATTTATTCAAATACTTTAATCTATATATCCAGTAGACTCACTCTGGATTTATGGTATACCTCTTCTTACTCTCAGGGACTCCATTTGCCTCAGTATATCACTCTGGCCGTCACGCAGCCGCGGAACGCGGGGGGAACCTCCTCTTAGTGAGGACAATACCACTTGGTATACACTTACAGACTTCTCTGATGCCCACAATGTCGAAAAGGACAGCAATCCCACCAGCATTAATATCCAGTGCTATCTTGACTCCAGGTTTTTAATGCAATTTAACGAAACATATTAACAACCATTTCACCATTCAATACTATGTAAGTTATTTGATTATATAAATCTTGAGTGGATATTTCTATGTCTTCGCATGTCATAGTAACCCACTTATCATCATATATCCTAATTATCCTAGATGAATCTCTCTTCTCTCTTTTTTGTGCAACCCTGAAGAAGGACTAAACACTATATATCCCGAAACGCGTTGGGTGTGAGAAGAGTCCCTTCATATACTTACCTTTTGGTGATAACAACGAACTATGTAGATATGTCAATGTTTCGTTAATATATACACTTTTTAACAATTTTGTCTTAAAATAAAATTAGTTTATTATTAATTGTTACATACTCTGTCATACTCTTTCATCACATTCAATCTTAAGTGCCTTAAAAGTCCGCCTAGGGGAACCTCTCTTTATATGTATCAGGTAAGTAAAAGGGGGGCTTTGCAGGGCTGCTGCACTACAGAAGGTTTTTAACCTTAATGCATAGAATGCATTAAGGTGAAAAACACTGAGACTTTACAACCTTTTTAAGGAAATGCTTCCTCCAGCCTGCAGCAGACTGCTAATGTCACCAAAGTCAATGCACAATCCGTGTAAAAAAAAATGAAATTGAAGTGCCACACCACTGCTAAGAGGTCCATATACAACATTATTCCATTAAAAGTCAGAAGTGCAATCCAAAAAGTAGCCAACATGTTTAGGGGGCCCCCTTCTTCAGGGCTAGAAAGAACAGGAAAATCTCCATATTAATCTGATATCAAAACAATATTCTCTCCATGGGGTCATAATTAAAGCTAAATTTTTGAAAGGAATTTTGAGTTTCAAAATTAATATACAAAAATGAGAACATGAGTAAAAATGTACCATCGGCAGTGGGTGGAACAAGTGAACATATCAACATAGAAATGTCCCACGTAAGTTTTATTCTATGTGGCAACCATGGCTAGATGTCCCAGGACTGGCCTCACACCAGTTGGTAAGGGACAGAATCCTTCAGGGATAGGCCTTTACAAGAACCTATGTGGATCTTGTACTTGATTATTCAGGTGAATATGCTCCATTCACAAGTGTTTTCTTTTCCTCTCTGTTGGAGGAGGTTTTGTATGCCCATATTTCCGGGCCTTATCTTTAACCTTATCAGGATATTTCAGACATACAGTATATGGTTCTGTTGCATTCATACTACCTATGTAAATGCATATCATTTTGATGCTAAGTGCCATTTCTTATGCAACTTTTGTTTTTCTGTTTTGTACCGTTATATCATAGCTCAGTTTTTGTAATCTTTGATTTCACGATTTATTCAATAAACATTTTTCCTGATTTAAAAAAAATAAATGCACCATCATTGGAATGGCATTCAAGGATGGCTTAATTTTAAAAGAAAATAGATTCTCTGAAAAATTATAATGTTATTATTTATTATTATATTGTATAGTTACTGAGGGGTCCACTTTGATCTACTGTCTGTTGTGGAACTAGGAGTATGCCGTTGTGCTCTGCCAGGAGTTCTCATCTATGTATGGTATAGTCTATATTTATTCCTACGAAATAGGTATATATATTTTTATTGATATTAGGATCACATTTGGTACTTGTTACATTCAGCACTGCAGAGGTATCTACTAGTTACATACGTTGTCTTATTAAGCCATTTTGGGAACACTGCAACGCATGTTACTTTCAATTTAATATAAGTTACTTATGCTTGTAATATGCCAATGTATATACGATATGAGTGGTTATATATCCTATGGCTTAAACCCCTCTTTTTTGGTTTGTCTCTTCCCCCTTTTCTCTGTCTCAATTTATCTCTGTTTTCCTCTGGCAAACTCCTACCGTTATAATCCACCTGTCTAATGAGCAAAGCTCCTACAAGTAAACACGCTCTCATGTCCCTCCGGGTCTCCGACCTTCTCACAGTTAATACGGATTTTAAATCTGGCATCTGAGACACATGGAACAATGTCCTCCCTACGTTGTATTCCGCCAGGAGTCTGTGGTATTTAATATCATTTAGGCTTTGCAGATTTCTTAGTTCACTGTAAGTTTAATTACTGAATTTAATAATAAGCTATTGAATGGTTCCAACTTAAAATAGATCAAAGGAAACATTCCAAATAACGTACAAAGATGTGTGACGTGGGAGTTGGCGCTTAGGTTTGTTTTTTTTTATTTTTTAAGATGGACTTAAAACACCCCTAGCACACAGAACTAAAAATATTCTTATATTAAAGTGTAACTTCACCCTCAAAGCACATTCGCTTTTAATTAGCGTCCACCATACTCTTTTAGCACTGTGCTCTTTGTACCTAAAAGATACAGAACCTGAAAAAAACAGAAACTGTTTCACATTTACTTCAAGCTGAATTCCAGGCAAAGAGGTAATACACAGATGAAATATAAAGGATTTGTATTTTTATCTATCCAATCCTGTGGTTTACACCGCTCTGCCACACAATACATCCCTGTCTGGCAGGGGGGACCCGATGTTTCTTTGCTGCAGTTCAGTAACACAAACAGGTCTTGTCACTTCCCCATCCTGTGACTGCACAGTGAAAGAAGAAGCAGGAAATTGTTGAGCTTATCACTCTGTTTCTCTCTGCTCTCTCCATCAACAGCGAGGAAAATAATTATTTGATCCCCTGCAAATTTTGCAAGTTTGCCCACTTTCAAAGAAATTAAGCGTTTATCATTTTTATAATATGTGTATTTTAAATGATAAAGACATAATACCAGCCAGAAATCCAGAAAAAAGACATGATACAAATGCTATTAATTAAGTTGTAATTCAGTGAGTTGTCTTCAAGTATTTGATCTCCTACCAACCAACAATAATTCTGGCTCCCACAGAGCATACTGTGGCTACAGTATGTGCTCATGTGGTGCACAGATTAGTCCTGTCAATTTAAGAAGGTGCTCCTAATGACAACTCGTTACGTGTATCAAAGACACCTGTCTACAGAATCTCTTTCTTCCTTTCAAACCTCACCATCATGGGCCAGATCAAAGAGCTGTCAAAAGAAGACATCTGGGACAAGATTGTAGATCTGCACAAGGCTGGAATGGGCTATAAGACCATTAGCAAGAAGCTTGGTGAGAAGAAGACAACTGTTGGAGTGATTATTAGCAAATAGAAGAAATACAAAATAACCAACAATCGCCCTTGGTCTGGAGCTCCATGCAAGATTTCGCCTCATGGAGTAAGGGTGATCATGAGAAAGGTGAGAGATCAGCCCAGAACTACACGATAAGAGTTTGTGAATGATCTCAAGGCAGTTGGGACCAGAGTCACCAAACAAACCATTGGTAATACAATACGCCGCCATGGATTGAAATGCTGTAGTGCTCGCAAGGTCCCCCTCCTCAAGGAAGCACATGTACAGGCCTATCTGAAGTTTGCCAATGAACATCAAAATGATTGAGAGAAGGATTGGGAGAAAGTGCTGTGGTCAGATGAGACCAAAATTGAGCTCTTTGGCATTAGCTTGCCGTGTTTGGAGGAAGAAAAATGCTGACTATGATCCTAAGAACACCATCCCTACAGGTCAAGCACGGAGGTGAAAACATTATGCTTTGGGGCTGTTTCTCTGCTGAAAGTACAGGCTGACTTTGTTGCATTGAGGAGGCAATGGATGGGGCCATTTATTGTAAAATCTTGGATGAGAACCTTCTTCCCTCAGACAGAACACTGAAGATGGGTCGTGGATGGGTCTTCCAGCATGACAATGACCCAAAACTTACCACCAAGGCAACAAAGGAGTGGCTCAAGAAGAAGCACATTAAAGTCATGTAGTGGCCTAGCCAGTCTCCAGACCTTAATCCTATAGAAAATTTATGGAGGGAACTGAAACCTTGAGTTGCCAAGCGACAGCCAAGAAACCTTAAGGATTTAGAGAAAATCTGTAAAGAAGAGCGGACCTATTCCAGACCTTAATCCTATAAAAAATTTATGGAGGGACCTGAAACCTTGAGTTGCCAAGCGACAGCCAAGAAACCTTAAGGATTTAGAGAAAATCAGTAAAGAAGAGTGGACCAAAATCCCTCCTGAGATGTGTACAACCCTGGTAACCAACTAAAAGAAACATCTTACTTCTATGCTTGCCAACAAGGGTTTCTCCACCAACTATTAAGTCATGTTTTCCTTGGGGAACAAATACTTATTTTACTCACTGAACTGCAACTCAATTGATAACATTTGTATCATGCGTCTTTTCTGGATTTTTGGTTGATATTCTGTCTCTATCATTTAAAATACACCTATGATAAAAATTATAGACCCTTCATTTCTTTTTAAAGTGGGAAAACTTACAAAATCTGCAGAGGATCAAATAGTTATTTTTCCCACTGTATCTACATGCTCCTAACACTCCAGCACAGCTGATTGGCTCCTTGTGCAGCTTCTTTCTTTCCTAGTCTGAGCTGCTGTACAGGGACTGCAAGAGGCTGATACCAGGTAAAATTCAGATGTTTGCATTAAAAAATAACTACATTAAAGCGGAGTTCCACACAAAAATGGAACTTCCGCTTTTCAGGAACCCTCCCCCCCTCCGGTGTCACATTTGGCACCTTTCAGGGGGGAGGGGGGTGCAGATACCTGTCTAAGACAGGTATTGGCACCCACTTCTGGCATAGACTCCCATGGGAGTCTACGCTTCTTCCCGTCCCCACCGCACTGTCTCCTGGGAAACACACAGCTCCCAGGAGAGAGCGGGGACCACTTGGGACGTGCAGCGCGACTCGCGCATGCGCAGTAGGGAACCGGGAAGTTAAGCCGCAACGCTTCACTTCCTGATTCCCTCACCTAGGATGGCGGCGGCAGCTGCCGAGAACCGAGCGGGTTCTCGGAGTCGCCTGCCGACATCGCTGGACCCTGGGACAGGTAAGTGGCCATGTATTAAAAGTCAGCAGCTGCAGTATTTGTCGGTGTGGGTGGACCCCCGCTTTAAGGGTCCGTTCTCCATTCAGGAGGTACGACCAACTGTTTTTTGTGGGGCTGCCCTATGTGAGAGAAACATTCAAAAAAGTGCCTGCATCATTCTGAAAATCACGCTCCTACAAACCGCATGGTTCCTGCACAAAGCAGAGAAGAAGGTGCTTCTAAGTGCAGTAATAAAATACTTTAATGACAAGGAAGGGTTAAAACCATTTACAGTATGGAAGTGAAAAACAGGCATATCAATGATTCCATAACATCCAGCGGGATGCTTCCTGGGAGTAAGACAACTGCAGATTGAAGTTTCAGCCGACCAGCGGTGGTAAATACTGTCTCTCTGGTTCAAGATGGAGGGCTGTGCTTTCAGGACCAGCATGGAATCCAGGCAACCGGAAGTGATGTCAGAGTGGGCGGTACATGTGCCGCCCACCCTGACGTTACTTCCGGTTGCCTGTATTTAATGCTGGTCATGACAGCACGGCACCAGGACAATATCAGCACCTGTTGCAGTGCACAGTGCTGTCTTTCTAAAACAACAAGCATACAGACAAGAGTTGAGAGTAGACTAAGCAGCATGAAGGCTCATGTTTCCTCCTTTACTATCAAATCAGTTTGGTTTGGAATGTGTCCTAAATCAAGATTTTTTGCTGTTATGGCGGTAGAGATCCAGAAACTGGCTGAGCTGTCTGAAAGGGGTAATTGGATCAAAAAACTGACTAAACTGAATTACAAACTTTTGAGCAGGTAAGACAGTTCACAAAAAAACACATATTGGCTACATATTCAGCTGCTTGCCTGAAGTTCAGTGTTAATGTGTAGGTAAAATCTAACAATATCTTTTTTTTCCTCCCATTTGGTCAGTTGAATATATAGTACCTGTAGCGCTTACACCCGTAGGAGCCACTGGATTTTCAGGCCTTCCCTTATACACAGCTAGGCAACAGGAATTTTGCAGCTTTCTTACAGACTCAAGAATCAGCCCAGGGGATTTTTGTTTTTTGTTTATTTAGGGGTTAAACGTGGATGGGGAAAAGGGAAGAGAGGTCCAGAATTGTAGAACTTGAATGAAATCTTGAGAACCTGCTAATCTCTCTGGCTGCTAGGTAGTAATGTCAAAAATGCTGTCCTCCCGTAGGATTCATGGCCCAGCCAAACTGACAACAAAAAGTTCCAACTGAAGAATGCAGGTGCTGCTCCTTAGAGAAATACTATCGCACGTGGCTGGTTCTGACCCAAGCTATAGGTGTGGGGTGGCTCCTGATAGCTTTGTACTAGCACTAGGCTGTCCCTTGGTTATAGACAAGCAAAGTATTGCACCTTGCTGTCCCCTCTATCCAGGCTTGGGGTATGAGGAAGGGAAGTTACTCATTCAGTCCCTTTTTGGTGAATCTTGAAGTCAAAGAGGCTGCTACACAGGCTTCCTGCTATACAGGCCCAGATCCTGACTGTCAGGGTAGCTCCACCTAAGCCTAGCTGAGGCTGGAAAGGGAGTGAGACTTCAGCTGCTCCTTCTCTCTTCCACCCACTCTCTCCTTCTCCTGTTCTTTCTTCTGCCAAAAGGGCAGAGCCCCACCGCACAGGAGTCCCCTCCAGGCAAGCGGACCCTGGACTCTCCTCCCTTTACTAACCAGGCTCCTAAACATTTATGGCCTATCTCCCTACCTTCTGGGCCTTGCCTACCCAGGGATTGGTGGAGACTCTATAAATATTCAGGCTTTAGCCTCTGTTTTTCCACCCTCTAAGTTTCAGAACTATCCAGCAAGTTCTAGAAGCCAGGGAGAGGTAACAGAGGCCCAGCCCTTGAAGCTCTGCACAGCTGAACACAAACAAATAACCCCAGCTCCTCTGCCTACAGAGGAGCCAAACGAAATGTACGTACGCCTTACACTAATGCCCCGTACACACGGTCGGATTTTCCGATGGAAAATGTGTGATAGGACCTTGTTGTCGGAAATTCCGACCATGTGTAGGCTCCATCACACATTTTCCATCGGATTTTCCGACACACAAAGTTTGAGAGCAGGATATAAAATTTTCCGACAACAAAATCCGTTGTCGGAAATTCCGATCGTGTGTACACAAATCCGACGCACAAAGTGCCACGCATGCTCAGAATAAATAAAGAGATGAAAGCTATTGGCCACTGCCCCGTTTATAGTCCCGACGTACGTGTTTTACGTCACCGCGTTTAGAACGATCGGATTTTCCGACAACTTTGTGTGACCGTGTGTATGCAAGACAAGTTTGAGCCAACATCCGTCGGAAAAAATCCATGGATTTTGTTGTCGGAATGTCCGAACAAAGTCCGACCGTGTGTACGGGGCATAAGGGTGCTATATATCATTAAAAGTGTTTAATCATATCTGTTCGACAAGTGCAAAAAAAAAAAGAAAGAAAAAAAAAAACCTGTTCATCCAGTAGAAACATTATCAGCCGATAACGTCTTCTATTTTCTGTTTTTGGACTGTTAGCATTGTTCCATGCTATCTTCATAAACTACAATACACCTCCCCTTGTTATGGAGATGAAAGGGAGATGTTATGTAGTCCTAAAACAGTGTTATGTGGGAGCATACAATATCATGGATCGGTTGTGTGATTCATTTAATTTCTTTATAAAAACGAAAAGTCTTGATATAAGCAAAAATCTTACTCATTGAAAGAGAGAAGAGTGGTGACCTCAGGAATGAGCTACTGCTCCTTCACTATCCAATCATAGAACATGACTTTGACCAAGCTATTTTGTTTCTAAGTAGTTGTAAACCTTAGATATGAAATATGAACAAAGCATCCTCTATAGTGTGTACTTGTCCCTATCCAGAGCACTTAATCATTTTTGTCTGCTGTCTCGTTCCTCTGCTGACACCAAGAGAAAAATGGTGACAAGAGAGGGACCTCCAGCTAATTGACAGCCTCAGCTCTGTTCCTGTGAGCTGTGTGGAGGAGGATGTGTCCCTTCCCACCTATCAGCTCTCAGTCTAGGTTTACTTCTACGCAGTTGTGGTTGATGCGTTTTTCAGGCTTTTGCGGTTAGTTTTTTGTGATTTTAAAGCCGCACTTTTTTTGCTAGAGGTGCACCAATTGGAAATTTTGGGGCCTGGTGCCGAAACTGAAAATGCAGGATGCACTTGGCCGGAAACCGAAACCGAATAATACAGTTTTTCAAAAATATTGAATTTTTTATATATAATTGTATTATGTTTGACTTTTTAATTAATATCATGAATTTAAATAAATGTGAATTTATCGGTGGTCATTATTGGCACCTTTAGCGCAAGAAAAGCAAAAAGAAAAATGTATCTCTTTAAATTCTATGTACAGTGCCTTGAAAAAGTATTCACACCCCTTGAAATTTTCCACATTTTGTAATGTTACAATCAAAAACATAAATGTATTTTAATGGGATTTTATGTGATAGACCAAACAAAGTGGCACATAATTGTGAAGTGGAAGGAAAGTGATAATCGGTTTTCACATTTTTTTACAAATAAATACATGAAAAGTGTGGTGTGCATTTGTATTTAGTCCCCCTGAGTCAATACTTTGTGGAACCAACTTTCACTGCAGTTACAGCTGCAAGTCTTTTTTTGTGTATGTCTCTAGCAGCTTTGCACATCTAGAGAGTGACATTTTTGCCCATTCTTTATTGCAAAATAACTCAAGCTCTGTCAGATTGGATGGAGAACATATGTGAACAGCAATTTTCAAGTCTTGCCACAGATTATCAGTTGGATTTAGGTCTGGACTTTGACTGGGCCATTCTAACACATGAATATGCTTTGATCTAAACCATTCCATTGTAGTATGTTTAGGGTTGTTGTCCTACTGGAAGTTGAACCTCCACCCCAGTCTCAAGTCTTTGGCAGACTCTAACATGTTTTTTGTCTAATGCCGCGTACACACAGGCGGACTATTTGATGGACTTAGTCTGGCGGACTTTTCGGCAGACTTTCTGACGGACTTTCCGAATGAACGGACTTGCCTACACACGATCAACCAAAGTCCGACGGATTCGTACGTGATGAAGTACGACCAAACTAAAACAAGGAAGTTCATAGCCAGTAGCCAATAGCTGCCCTAGCGTCGGTTTTTGTCTGTCGGACTAGCATACAGACGAGCTGACTTTTTGACCGGACTCTAGTCCGTCGGAAAGATTTGAAACATGTATTATTTCTAGGTCCGTCATACTTTTGGGGAAAAAAAGTCCGCTGGAGCCCACACACGATCGAATTATCTGATGGACTCTGGTTCGCCGGACCAAGTCTGCCATAAAGTCCGCTCGTGTGTACGCAGCATCAGATTGCCCTGTATTTGGCTCCATCCATCTGCCCATCAACTCTGACCAGCTTCCCTGTCCCCGCAGAAGAAAAGCATCCCCACAACATGATGCTGCCACCACCATGCTTCATGGTGGGGATTGTGTGTTCAGGGTGATGTGCAGTGTTAGTTTTCTGTCACACATAGTGCTTTGCTTTTAGGCCAAAAATGTTGGTCTCATCTGATAAGAGCACCTTCTTCCACATGTTTGCTGTGTCCCCCACATGGCTTCTCGCAAACTGCAAACGGGACTTCTTATGGCTTTCTTTCAACAATGGCTTTCTTCTTGCCACTCCTCCATAAGGGCTAGATTTGAGGTGTGGATCTCTGCAGCTCCTCCAGAGTTACCATGGGCCTCTTGGTTGCTTCTCTGAATAATGCTCTCCTTGCCCGGCCTGTCAGTTTAGGTGGACGGCCATGTCTTGGTAGATTTGCAGTTGTGCCATACTCTTTCCATTTTCGGATGTTGGATTGAACAGTGCTCCGTGAGATGGTCAAAGCTTGGGATATTTTTTTATAACCTAACCCTGCTTTAAACGTCTCCACAACTTTATCCCTGTCCTGTCTATTGTGTTCCTTTGCCTTTATGATGCTGTTTGTTCATTAAGGTTCTCTAACAAACCTCTGAGGGCTTCACAAAACAGCTGTATTTATACTGGGATTAAATTACACACAGGTGGACTCTATTTACTAATTAGGTGACTTCTGAAGGCAATTGGTTCTACTAGATTTTAGTTAGCGGTATCAGAGTAAAGGGAGCTGAATACAAATCCATACCACACTTTTCACATATTTATTTGTAAAAAATTTTGAAAACCATTTATCATTTTCCTACCACTTAACAATTATGTGCCAGTTTGTGTTGGTCTATCACATAAAATCCCCCAAAAAATACATTAATGTTTTTAGGTGTAACATGACAAAATGTGGAAAATTTCAGGGGGTATGAATGCTTTTTCAAGGCACTGTATGTCTTCACATTGGTCCATTGGGCTTCCATTGTGGTGTTAAAAATCCTGCTTGCTGCATTTTTAGTCAGTTAAAAAAAAAACGCACAAAAAACACACCTCCCAGTTCAAATGCATTGAAAATGTAGCAAGAACGCATCATTAACGCACCAGTGTTATGTTTTTGATGCAGTTTTTGACTCACATGACCTATGAAAAACACGCCATAAGCACAGTAGATCATAGTAAAATGGTTGCAAAATCATGGTAAAATCGCGGCAAAATCATGTGTATTTTCGGTGCCATTACCGCACCTTTTTCTCTTATCGGCCGAATGCTGATAACACCATTTTCGTCCGATATAATTCGGTGGCTGAAATTTCGCCACCACGTCCTTAACAACCAATGAGGAAAAAAGCAGCATGGGGTCCCCCCAAATCCATACAGGCCCTTCGGGTCTGGTATGGATTTGAAGAGGAACCCCACACCATTTTTTTTCTTTAAATGGCGTGGGGTCCCCCCAAAATCCATACCAGACCCTTATCTGATCTTGCAGCCCACCAGGTCAGGAAAGGGAGGGGACGAGTGCCCTCCCCTCTCTTGAACCATATCAGGCTGCATGCCCTCAACATGCCCCCCCTACCCCAAAGCACCTTGTCCCCATGTTGATGGGAACAAGGGCCTCTTTACCACAACCCTGGGCTATGGTTGTGGGAGTCTGTGGGCAGGGGGGGCTTATCGGAATCTAGAAGCCCCCTTTCACAAGGGGGCCCCCAGATCCTGCCCCCCCCTTTGTGAATGAGTATGGGGTACATTGTACTCCTACCCATTTACCAAAAAAGTGTGAAAGTGAATAAAGACAGTACAAGAGTTTTCGACAAGGCATTTATTGGAAAAATGATAAATAAAAAAAACAATGTCCCCCATGTAGATCCATCGTCAATCATGATGCCCGCCGCCACTGCCGCACCTGAAAAAAAAGAGCACTTCTCACAACAAATGCTCCTGCGGATTGCCCACTCCGCCATGTGACATTTCTTGAATAGCTAAGTGGCACCGCCCCCCCCATGACGTCATCGACAAGTGCATGCTTTTTTTGGATTTTGGCGTGGGGTTCCCCTCCGTATCCATACCAGATCCAAAGGGCCTGGTATGGATTGGGGGGGGGACCCCATGGCGCTTTTTTTTACAATTTTTTTTGCCAGCAATTCTTCTTTTTTACATTCAGTTGTCAGCGGGGAAGTGGTTGTTAAGGATGTGGCGCCTGGCTTCCCGACCCGCTCCTTAGCAACCAGCTATTTACAGTGTTTTTAAAGGGGAAAAAAATGAAAACACTAAACGCATCACTTGCGTTTTTGGTGCGATTCCATTGAAGTCTATTACACACGAAATGCAATCTGCTGCGGGAAAAAAGTCCCCGACCCTTTTCAAAAAACACAGCACCGCAAAACACACAGATGTGAACTACATCCATGGGAAACCATATTAAATGGACTTTATTGCGTTTCTGCAAAACGCACCAAAAAGTGCATAGGTGTGAACATAGGCTCAGAGCTCTCTTTGATGTAATTTCAGCTCTCCGCCCCCTTCTTTTCAGAGCTGAGAGACCCTGTGTAAATTCTGCACTTTGAATGGATGGAGGTGAAAGAAGATAAACAGGTACAACTCATGTAAGAGGATTTGTTTAATTTCTGTGTATCACCTGGGGCCAGTCCCTTCACTGGGTATATGTAAGGGTTTACAACCACTTTAACTGCAGTGGAGAAAAGTAAAGTCAGGGAATTGTTTTTGCTCAGCAATCTCAAAACTGTCTGAACAAAACCACAAGTCTTTTAGTATTAAAACAGTTCATATTTGTATGTTTCAACTTTAACTTTAACTGTTTTGCAGCTGCTTTGAATACATAATCAGGTACATGGGAAAATTCTGTGCTTTTTATATACGCCAACCCAAGTGTCTGAAGTTAACACAGCCTGGCTGAAAATGACTCATTTTGTAAATCATTGTGCGATTACCGGAGCAAACAGCTGCTCAGAGAGTCAGAAAAAATAAAACGCATTTCCCCTCATGCTGTAACTTACATAAATATTTGCTTGGCTTTACTTCATCTTTCAAGCAGAAAGCCTTCAAAGATAAGTTTGCCAGCGCTAAACTGCAGCTGCCTGCGGAATGTATTAAACGACCTCCCGACCCGCAGACTGCGCCGCTGATCCTGAAAAATCGCAAAACTGTTTTTCCTGAAGGAGCGGAGACTGATTGGCATCTGGGTACCCACGCAGCGCGTGTGCAGATTCATTCAGAATAGCTGTGCTGGTGTACAAGCCTGAATGTTTCTGAGGCTCTTTAAGTCTGCAAAGTGGATTCTCCTGTCTAGACAATTGTTTACCGCTTTGCGTATGTGATTTATTGAGTCTTTTGCTCTGATGTACTTTGCCTGAGGTGATAGTCAAAGATGCCGCACAACTGTTCATGCTGATCCTGTTATACACCTGACACACATAGAAAACAGGTCTTATCTTTGATAAAAGGTTGGTGCCTTTTTCTGAGTATGTTTTCGTAAATAAAATCACACCTAAAAAACTAGATAACTTGTCAGGTTATTTTGTAATTTTGATTTTTTTCTGCAACAAAGTGTTCATCCTTTAGGGCATCATCCTCAAATGACTCAAAATATTTAGCTGCTATCAGTCTACAGTAGGGATGAGCCGAACACCCCCTGGTTCGATTTGCAGCAGAACATGTGAACGGGCAAAAAATTAGTGCAAACACGGTTAAAGTCTATGTGACGTGAAAAGTTCTCATTTTAAAGGCTTGTATGCAAGTTATTGCCATAAAAAGTGTTTGGGGACCCTGGTCCTGCCTCAGGGGACATGTATCAATGCAAAAAAAAGTTTTACAAAGGCTGTTTTTTCGGGAGCAGTGATTTTAATAACGCTTAAAGTAAAACAATAAGAATGAAATATTCCTTTAAATATCGTACCTGGGGGGTGTACTTAGTATACCTATAAAGTAGTGCATCTTTCCCATGTTTATAACAGTGCCACAACAAAATGAAATTTCTAAAGGAAAAATGTTGTTTAAGGCTGCTCGAGGCTGTAATGTATTGTCAATATAGATAAAAATACCAAAGATACCAAAAAAAAAAATGGTGTGGGGGTCCCCCAGGCCACCAGGCATTATATACGCTGAACAGCAGTATATATGCACTATACGACCTGCCATATATACTCTGCAGTAAAGCTGGGCCTTAGGTGTTGGTGGTACCAGAACACTGTAAGCCCTCACAGTTACTTTTGTTGGGGGCAGGAACGGGCCCTGATGTGAAATATTAAATCAAAAATTGTAATTACATGGCCCTGTTAAACAGGGGCAGAAAAATTGGGCCTTGGGTGGTGGTGGTGGTGGTGCCACAGCACTGTAATGTCTCACAGATACTCTTGTTGCATGCAGGAACGGGCCCTGCTGTGAAATATTAGATCAAAAATTGTAATTACATGCCCCTGTTAAACAGGGGCAAAAAAATTGGGCCTTGGGTCGTGGTGGTGGTGCCCTAAACTAAAAGTATTGTTGGAAGCTAGCATCATTAAGATTGAGGAGGAATAGGATAGTCAGCATAGACAGTATTCAAGGTATCCCAGATCCATAGCAAATTCAATCAGTTACATTAGCATCAGGTGCTTGATAGCTGCTGATCCAAGACTGATTAATTTTATGAATGTGAGCCTATCAACAGAGTCTGTGGACAGGTGCACTCTTTGATCCATTACAAACCCTCCAGCAGCACTGAATGTGCGTTCAGAATGCGCGCAGGATGCAGGACAGGCCAGTAGCTCAATTCCATATTGAATCCTGAAGTGTATAAGAAACAGAACACCATGCAATGCACTGTAGATATAGGCTACACTGAATGCAGAGTGTATATGTGTATATATGTATATATAAATTCAAATATAAATATTTATATATATGTATATATATATTTTAATACAGCGCCTGAAGTTTATTAGAAACAGTACACCACAGAATGCACTGTAGATATAGGCTACACAGTATATATATATATATATATATATATATATATATATATATAATATATATTGCACTGCCTGCACCAACTGAATATGGAGTAAACACTGAATATATAGTCTATGCTAAATGCGGGATATATATATGTATATATATATATATATATATATATATATATATATATATATCAAATACACTGCCACTAACTGAATAACCTGCCTGCTTAATCTAACTCAAGCAATCTCTCTGTCCACACCAACAACACTACACACTGCCACTCTGTAAGCAGCCTTATATAGTGTGGGGCGTGGACTTAGTCCCCCTGAGCTGCGATTGGCCAAAGGCAACCTGCCTTTGGTCAGTTATGGCTCTCTCAGCAGAGCGCGCTGTGACTGGCCAAAGCATGCAGGTCAGGTGCATGCTTTGGCCAGTCATCATACAGCAATGCTGTACGTACGCCCCATAATGTTCGCTGTTCGGGTTGAACTTATGTTCAACCCGAATATTGGGCTCATCCCTAGTCTACAGCAGTCTTTCTCAACCTTTTGCCCCAGAGGAACCCATGAAATAACTTTCAGGGCCCAAGAAACTGCTAACAGTGATTATATCTACAGCTCATGATATATAAGCGCAATCGTAAAAGTATAGGAAGTTTTAAATAAAAGAAGAGAATATTTGAAAACTGGATCCACTCTAAAAAAACATTAGAATCAGTAATAATCATGAAATTAAACTAATAATAATATCAGAAAGAAAAGACAATGAATTTTGAAGTGTCTTACAGCATTTGTCAACAAAAAAATTTCTCTTATATTGTTGGACAGTCGAGAAGGACCCCCTTACATTGGAGGTCAGTGAAGAAATTCCCCTATAATGGTGGAAAGTGGAGAAATGTCCCCTTACATTTGTGCTTAGTGGTATAGTGTCCTTTTAAATTGGTGGGTCAGTGTCCCTTTGTATTGGTGGTCTGTGGCAAGGTTCCCCTTACACTGGTGGCCAGTGTAGGATTTCCTCACAATAGTGGTCAGTAGTGAGATGCCCTTTACATTGGTGGTCAGCTTTGAAGTGCACTCTACATTGGTGGTAAGTGGTGAGATTCCTCTTACATTGGTGGTCAATCGTGAAGTTCCACTTACATTGGTAGTCAGTGGTGAATTTCCCCTTGCATTGGTGGTCAGTCGTGAAGTTTCCCTTGCATTGGAGGTCAGTGGGGAAGTTCCCCTTGCACTGGTGGTCAGTCGTGAAGTTCCACTTACATTGGTGAAGTTCCCCTTGCACTGGTGGTCTGTCGTGAAGTTTCACTTATATTGGTGGTCAATCGTAAAGTTCCACTTACATTGGAGGTCAGTGGTGAAGTACCCTTTGCATTGGTGGTCAATCGTGAAGTTCCACTTAAATTGGTGGTCAGTAGTGAAGTTCCTCTTGCATTAGTGGTCAATCTTGAAGTTTCATGTTCATTGGTGGTCAGTGGTGAATTTTCCATTGCATTGGTGGTCAATCGTGAAGCTCCACTTACATTGGTGGTTAGTGGTAAAATTTTCCTTGCATTGGTGGTTAGTGGTGAAGTTTCCCTTGCATTGGTGGTCAGTGGGGAAGTTCCCCTTACACTGGTGGTCAATCGTGAAGTTCCACTTACATTGGTGAAGTTCCCCTTGCACTGGTGGTCAGTCATGAAGTTTCACTTACATTGGTGGTCAATCGTAAAGTTCCATTTACTTTGGAGGCCAGTGGTGAAGTACCCCTTGCATTGGTGGTCAATCGTGAAGTTCCACTTACATTGGTGGTCAGTAGTGAAGTTCCTCTTGCGTTAGTGGTCAATCTTGAAGTTTCACGTTCATTGGTGGTCAGCGGTGAATTTTCCATTGCATTGGTGGTCAATCGCGAAGCTCCACTTACATTGGTGATTAGTGGTAAAATTTTCCTTGCATTGGTGGTCACGTGTGCTTTGACAATGCATTAAATACATAGGAAAACACACCAGAGCTTTATGTTCTATCCTGTGCTTGTGTGGAATAAGGTAAAGTGGTTTTAATGGGCACAGTCTTCTGTCTTCCTTTTTCCCTGATTTGGGAAGACTGTGCTGTGCTGATTTTATAAAAAAAATACTCTTCCCATCCCGCACTGCAAAGGTTAACTGCTTGTTAAGTCTTGGAGTAGAGGATTAAGCTTTACTACTTACCTTATCCATGCCTCCCAACCTTCTGTGGTGGGAGTGAGGGACACCTATTAGCAAAAGTATGTAGGCATAGGACACACCCCCTGCCACGCAGAATTGTACAAAAAACAGGATTGGTTAAACCTACAAGTGCTTTTTTACTACTACTATTCCTTTACATTGGCTCTTGGAATTTACAAATGCAGCAATTTAAAAATTTAATGAAAGGTTTAGCACTGTAAAATAGACATGTGCAATTCGTTTTGTTCCAAATCTACTTTCGGAGGAATTTTTGATTATTCGGAAATTCAATGTATCCGAATCACCAAATGACTAAAGTAACAAATTTCAACAAAATTCGTTAAGTTTCCTTGAGTTTCTTCAGTTGTTAAAGTGACTGTAAGGGTTCTTTTTATTTAAAATAACAAACATGTCATATACACACACAGTGTTATAAAATAATCAACATATGGACTAAGTTATAAAATAATCAACATATGGACTAAGTAATCCCACTAGACAGCGCTAGTGTTGAGCAAAAACTTGTGGCCAACAACACATATATGGACAGTCTTAAATCAGAAAAAAGTCCTCTAAAAGAAAACCCTTATAAAGGGAAGTGATGACAAGTTCAGGGTGCGATTCAGATAATCAACAGGTGATCTTGAATAAACCTCAATCCTCCACCGATCACTGTAAGATCCACCCAGGTGACACACACTCTCCCCCTAGGGGGTTAAACTCACCAGATAAGGGGAGTAATAAAGCCTTCAGAGTCAACGCTCTTTAGAGATAGTGGATTGCCATCATCACTCTAGATAGGGTCACAGGTTTGCAGGGCTCATAATGAATCTGTCCTCTACTGTTGATTATCTGAATCGCACCCTGAACTTGTCATCACTTCCCTTTATAAGGGTTTTCTTTTAGAGGACTTTTTTCTGATTTAAGACTGTCCATATATGTGTTGTTGGCCACAAGTTTTTGCTCAACACTAGCGCTGTCTAGTGGGATAACTTAGTCCATATGTTGATTATTTTATAACTTAGTCCATATGTTGATTATTTTATAACACTGTGTGTGTATATATATATATGTGTTTTCTTTGATTTGAGACAGCTGCTGCCCATTAGATTGTCTCTCTGCCTAGACAGACACAGGGGAGTTCAATCTGCTTTATGTTTAAATGTTATTTGCATATTGGTGTGTATGTATGAATATGCATTTTTGAATATTGATTTATTCCTTTTTTAATATTAATTTATCTATATCTTGGGTCTGTTTGGGAATCTGGCGCTGAGCGGTGTTTGCAGGCCTGGTGAAACACTTTTATAAACAAACATGTCATACTTGCCTTCACTGTGCAGCTCGTTTTCCACAGAGTGGCCCCGAACCTGCTCTTCTGGGGTCCCCCGGCGGCTCTCGCGGCTCCTCCCCGCATCAGATAACCCCCTAGGAGAAGAGCTCTCCCGGGGGATTAGCGTGCAGGTGTGCTCCCGAGTCCAGCATATGCATCCATAGCCGCCGAATGCTGGACTTGGCCCCGGCACCCACGTCATTGGATTTGATTGACAGCAGCAGGAGCCAATGGCTGCGCTGCCATCAATCTATCCAATAAACTGCTGGGACCTCGTGGAGAGAGGGAGGGCGCATCACCGCCAACAGAATTACGGGGCTCAGGTAAGTAAAACGGGGGGGCTGGGGGACCGGTCACTGCCAGGTGTTTTTTCACCTTAATGCATAGGATGCATTAAGGCGAAAAAACACAAAGGTTTACAACCCCTTTAAGGACGCAGCGGTCGGCTTCCTGGCCCACCCCTTAACAACCAGCTATTCTTCAAACAGAATTCGGATCAGTTGATTTCGAATCGTTATGAAAATTTGGAATTCATTACAACATGAATAAACAAAACGGAACTAAACTAAGATAATTCCGAAACTAATCAACAAAACAAAGTCTGTAACATAACAAATCTATCGGAAACAAAACTAAACACATTTTTTTGTTCTGCACATGTCTACGGTACAACATTTTTTGATGGATAAGTAGTGCCAGAAGTGACGTTATGACGTTGCTCCAATCCTCCAAGGCCATAGAGGCGATCAGAGATGATCTGGTCTTTGTCTGCCTCTATAACCAGTCAGTTGAAAGCGATCCGGTGGCTAATGAGCTGCTCGGACTGTTTTCATAAGAAAGCCAAAAAATAAAAAAATACTGGGGTTATATGGCTGATATCTTCAACCATAACCCCAGTAAACCACTTACAAACCGCAGGGTATATATACGTAATCTGCTTTGCCATGTTTGTTTTGTGGTTAAGCGTTAACCTACTTCCCTTTGTATGCAATCTGGAATCTTGTAAAATGATTTTATGGGCAAACTTCCAGGTGTCTGTGTACAGGAATTGTCGGCATTTGTCTCGTTATTATTTTAGAGAAACAGTAGCAGAATGCGGGAGATGCAGAAGTCAGCTATTGCACCGGCTTAATTTATTTGTTCAAAAGTTTTTCTATTTGTGTTTGCAGAAATTGTGCACAGTGTATGACATGTAATGCTTTACAGGGTGCTGCAGTCAAAATAAATGTCCCCAAGAAGTTTAAATTATTTTTATTATACAGGGTTTATTTAGCACCAACAGTTTGTGCAGCATTTTACAATATAATACAATACAGAGTTATAATCCAATGACACTGGGTTATGAACATTTTGTACTTTGTGGCTGCCATCCAGAAGTACCTTATTGAATGTTATATCCTGTCCACCTCAGAAAATAAAAAAACACTGTGGATATTTCTAATGAACTAATATTTAAACTTGACAACATACCTTCTTTTGAAATGGGCCTCTAGATGGAAGATGTCATCACGCTGAAGAAGGTTGCACGTGTTCATGTTCTGGCAATCAGCGGCTCTGCTTAAATATTTTCCTCCCTTTCAGCAGAGACCATCTGAGCAATGTCCTTGTATTGTTCAAGTGTTTTCCTGCCAGCGTGTACCAGAAAAATATATATTTTACAAAAAAAAAAAATTCATTATTAATTATGAATCATGAGACAGGATGCTGTTATCTGAATATAGATCAGTTTTCATTTATAAATATATTTAAATAAAAATATATATAATTAGAGCCCGACTGATCAGTTCACATATATGCGAATTAGATTTTGCATTACATGTAAACCAGACTGGATTACAATGGAGCCGGTTCACATAAATGCAGGCCGGTTGTGATGCAAAATAAAAAGGGTCCTGTGCGTTTTTCAGTCTGGTTCAGGTGCAATTTCAGTGTCAAATTTGCACCTGAATCGCATCTGAACAGCTGAATAGAAACTGCACCGAATCTGGACCCACATATATGTGAACCCAGCCAGAAATATGTTCTAGGTACATCAAAACACTATATCTTCAAATTCCTACAGTTCATTTTCCTTAAAAAGTAACTATCACTTGAGTAGAAAAACCTGTCCCAAGCCTGCAGCTACAGGGTGGGATCCTTATTACTCTCTGTGAGCAGTGGTCACTCTGCAGAGGTCTGACAGCAGAGCATGTGAGTCTTGCTGAATACAGAGCTATTGGTTTGATTCAGCAGCGGTTTGATTCATCCTTAGCGTAACCAGGCAAACAATGGCCCACTATTGGAAATCTCCTATGCTAAATTTCTCAAAAGTTAAAAATAAACATCATCACGATTAACAAAAAATTACCTTTTTTTTTTTTTGTGCAGCACCAACACAAAAAGTTCTAAAATTCTGGTCCCTGTGGATAGATTACTCTAAGCAAACTGAATTACTCCTTAATAATTCTGTTACCTGGCTAGGTTCCCGTACTTTGCCTTTTCTTGTCAGGCTGCTTTGACCCTTGCTTAGATAACAAAAACTTTGTCTTGACCACTGTTTGTTTAGTGTTCTGCCAATCACCAATCACTGTAACAAGCAATCATAGTAAAAAAATGATAACCTTCCCAGAGCAGTACAGTGTGGCTATGGTGACGCTGTACTGCTCTGGTCACAGTATGTAAAGAAAAAAAGAAAGTAAAACAAATGGAAAAAATATTTATTTATTTTTTTTACATACTGTCACCAGCCACTGCCAAACTAGTCATATAATGATGCTGTACTGCTCTGGTGACAGTATGTTAAAAAAAAAAAAAAAAAAGACGATTTATTTAATTTCTTGATTTTCCAAAAAATTGTGCCAAAAAATTACAACTTCAAAAAACTCACCATGCCTCCTACTAAATACCCTGGGTTGTCTAAATTCCAAAAAAGGTTATTTGGGGGTTATATGTACTGTCCTGGCATTTTAGGAAATCAAGAAATGAGATAGGCGGTCAGTACATCATGACTGATCAATTTTATAGTATATAATACCATCGTTTGTAGAATCTATAACTTTCCTTCAGACTAAATAATATACACTGATTATTTTTACCAAAAAAAGTAGCAAAATACATTTTGGCCTGAATGTATGAAAAAAGATTATTTATTGGCAAAATTTTATAACAGAAACTAAGAAAAAGGTGCTGTGTTTTTTTTTTTCCAAAATCACCTGTATTTTTTTTATTTATATAGCAAAAAAGTAAGAACCCAGTAGTGATTAAATACCACCAAAAGAAAGTTCTATCTATCTAAAAAAAAATGGCAAAAAAAACATTTGAGTATAGTGTTGTATAACTAAATAATTGGCATTCAAAGTGTGACAGTGTTGAAATCTGAAAATTGTCCTGGGCAGGAAGGAGGTGAAGGTGTCCGGTATTGAAGTGGTTAAATAAAAAAGAAAGTTTTTATGTTTTGTAGCATACTGTACTGTTTTGTCCACATACTGTAAAATGTCCTGCATAAACAAAACAAAAAAACATAAAAAATGCTATACATTTGCCTTAACTGGTTTGCAGGTCCACTTTAATGGGTCAAGTGAGTTGCCATGTCAGTAATTTGGTCCACTTGACACCAAATAGACAAATAATTCCTGACTTTGGAAGACTAATTTAGCTAGGCATAGATTTACACCACAGGCTACATAGTTATTCAGAAAAAAAAATTGTGAGAAGTGTCTTTACTTGTTCCTAAGCCTTTAATCCATTTACTGGGCCTCCTGTTACCATCTCTTTTATCCAGACAAAAATTATAATTAAAAAGCTTGTGAAGATTTCCCTAAGCTGCTGACTGTAGCCCTTCTTGGTAGTGGCAAACCGGCTGGACAGGGCAAGCTCGGTTATGCTTTTAGTGTTTGTAAGCTGAGCGATAAGGGAAGAGAGTCCAAAGGGAAACGATGAAGAATGCAGAAAGTTTTGTCCTTCTGACTACTCTGAAAAGTTGCCTTTGCCGAATGAATGCACTACAAAGATAGCGGAATTTATCCTATTAGAGCGTGGCTCCTTGTGCACCCAGATAACGCAAAGTGGAATAATTTGTAAAGTTTGTACTCAGCTAATTCCAAAGCCCAGTTTCACCTCTTTCTATTTTTTCCCCCTGTAAGTTGCTTTCTGAGCTTTATTCCTTTATAGCTTTTTTATCTAGTTACATTTTCTTCTCTCTTTTGTGCATTACTAAAGCAAATCTACAACCAAAAAGCCAACTACACATCAGAGATACATACAGCATATGCAAACAGTTTTATGTGCCAGAATAGGCTCAGAAACCTATGCCATACAACATGAAATTGCTAATCATTGTTACAGCTATCTAACCTCCTATACCACCTGCCTGCTGATTGGATAATAAAGGAGCACACTGCTGAGGTCCTCCCTGGTTCCTCCTCTAGGAGCTTGAAATCCCGCGAGAATGCACTCCAGCCCATTACAAGAATGCATTCCCATGGGATTTTGAGCTTTTAGCTCCACTGAGAGATTGAGAGGCTGGGGTGGAAAGGTTTGGCTCTCTGCATATGAGGTTGCCCTGAAGCTGAGACACAGCAAGTACTTGGGCTTTGATGTCTAGGAACCTTTTATGGCTTGCTGTACGCAACTTTGGGCAGTGAAGGCTTTAGCGTGTTTTTTTTGTGATATATATATATATATATATATATATATATATATATATATATATACATATATATATAGTGTACCAATACTTCATCTCTTCCAAAGGAAGTGGACACAAGGTCTATGCAACACATTGAGAGATTGTCCTCCTCCCACCATCAATGTACCAATATAATCTGTTGCTGATATACTGTATCAAAATACCTGTATAGTGCAAATTTAACTATTGTATGGGACACAATTTGTTTTGTCTTCTTTTTGTGAGGTTTGCCAAACAGAAGTTTTAAACAATTGTGTTTCATGGCTTTTAAAGTAACAGGTAAATATAATTTAATTATAAATTATACAGTGTGATTGCTTAAAGTCCGATTAAATGAAGGCGGTCTTAAGTGTACCTACTGTATAGTTTTAAATACACTTTAACCACTTAAGGTCCACCCCATAGCAGTTTTTTTAATGCTACTGGACGGCACCTCTGCCGGGATCATGTTTTATACACGTACAGGCAGTCCCCGAGTTACGAACACAATAGGTACTATAGGTTTGTTCGTAGGTCGAAGTCGTTCGTAAGTCGCAACACTGCACTTGTAAGTATAACTTCCGGTCGGAACACTGCGTTCGTAAGTGTAACTGCCACCTGTGCATGGATGTGGGATGTTCCGGGCGCTTGTTATGTTATCTGGGGCATAGTACGGCAGTGTGGGATGTGTTCAGAAGTGCTCGAAAGTGCTCGAAAGGTATCCAGGACCCGCGTGGAGCACAAGTGGCCGGCATTTGAGGCCGTTCGTAAGTAGGAGTCGTTTGTAACTCGGGTGTTTGCAACTCGGGGACTGCCTGTATATATATCACGTATACACACGAACCGGCTCTTCCGGGTAGGGGACGCGCATGCATGCTGCCAATGGCTCGCTCCCGCTGTGATCATACACAGCGGGAACCCAGCGGCAGGTACCACGGACTTGATGTCTGCCGGCACCCACCGATTATGCAGCACAGAGACAAAACAGCGATCTGCCTATGTAAACAAGGCAGATCGATGTTCTGACATAAGGGAAGGCACAGATCCTGTGTTTCTACACAGCAATGACTAGAATCCATGTCTTCCCCTAGTGAAAGCACCTCCCACTGTTTGGACAAACACTTGCTAGGAACATAGTTAATGCTTTGATCACCCCTGATGTTAACTCCTTCCCAGACAGTGTCATTTGTACAGTGACCGTGCATATTTTTTAGCACTGATAACTGTATTTGTGTCACTGGTCCCTAAAAAGTGTCAGTTAGTGTCAGAATGTCTGTCGCAATATCGCAGTCTCGCTATATGTCGCTGATCACCGCCATTACTAGTAATAAATAAATAAAAGTATCCCATAGCTCGTAGATGCTAACACTTTTGCGCAAACCAATCAGTAAACGCATATTGGGATTTTTTTTTACCAAAAATATGTAGCAGAATACATATTGGCCTAGATTTTTAAGAAATTATAGCATTATAGCAGAAAGTAAAAAATATTGTTTTTTTTTTTTCAAAATTGTCGGTCTTTGTTTATAGTACAAAAAATAAAAAACACAGAGGCGATCAAATACCACAAAAAGAAAGCTATATTTGTGGGAAAAAAAGACATACGTTTTATTTGGGTACAGCTTGTTTTACCTTTAGAATCACTTTAAGGCTCGGTTCACACTTGTGCAGTGCGGGACCCAAGGTGGGTCCAGTGAGGGTTCCCACATCGCATCTTAGTCGCAGGCAGTTCTGTTATGCTCGCGTCTTTCTAGTAAGGTTACTTTGCGGTGTAAGCAAGGAAACTCACAAGTTCGCACTGCAGTCTACGAACAGCTGCGGCTGTCAATGTAAAGTTAATGACACCCCCAGATCGGATCGCAGTGTGAACTGTCAAATGGTACAGGAGTTGGATCGCATGGGTGTGAACACCTATGCGATCTGATTCCAGTGCGGACCAAAAAAAAGATCCTGCACCATTTTGGTGCGAATGCGATGGAATTTCAGCCATACAGTTTGTATGGCTAAATTTTCATCGAACAGACATTGCATGTGATGTGCACAGCAATGCGGTGCGAATCACATGCAATGTCTGTAATCGCACCAGTGTGAATCCAGCCTTAGTAAGAACCAAATTAAAGTCTGGTTCCATAACACTTTTAAGCAGTTCCAGTTACAATACCTGTTGGTTTTCTTTTTTGTTTTGTTTTTTTTGGAAAAAAGGTTCAAACCATATAAATACAGTAGGGGAAAATAATTATTTGATCTGCATTCACTGCAGATTTTGTATGTTTGCTCACTTACAAAGAAATTAAGTGTCTATCAGTGTCTATCATTTTTTTCATAGGTGTATTTTAAATAATAGAGACAGAATATCAACCAAAAATCAAGAAAAAACACATGATACAAATGTTATAAATTGAGTTGCAGTGAAGTGAGTAAAATAAGAATTTGATCCACAAGCAAAACATGACTTAGTACTTGGTGGAGAAACCCTTTTTGGCAAGCACAGAGGCAAGACGTTTCTTATAGTTGGTGACCAGATTTGCACACATCTCAGGAGGGATTTAGGTCTACTCTACTTTACAGATGTTCTCTAATTCCTTAAGGTTTCTTGGCTGTCACTTAGCAACTCCAAAGTTTCAGCTCCCTCCATAGATTTTCTATAGGATTAAGGTCCAGAAACTGGATAGGCCACTCCATGACCTTAATGTGACTTTTCTTGAGTCGCTCCTTTGTTGCCTTGGTGGTATGTTTTAGGTCATTGTCATGCTGGAAGACCCACCCATGACCCATCTTCAGTGTTCTGGCTGAGGGAAGAAGGTTCTCATCCAAGATTTTACAATACATGGCCCCGTCCATTTATGTGGCAAAGTCAGCCTGTACCTTTAGCAGAGAAACAGCCCCAAAGCATAATGTTTCCACCTCCGTGCATGACTGGAGGGATGGTGTTCTTAGGGTCATAGTCAGCATTTTTCTTCCTCCAAACATGGTAAATCAAGTTAATGCCAAAGAGCTCAATTTTGGAAACATCTGACCGCAGCACTTCTTCCAATCCTTCTCTGAATCATTTAGATGTTCATTGGCAAACTTTAGACAGACCTGTACATGTGCCTTCTTGAGGAGGGGGACCTTGCGGGCACTGCAGGATTTCAATATATGGCGGACTATTGTGTTACTAATGGTTTGTTTGTTGACTGTAGTTCCAACTGCCTTGAGATCATTCACAAGCTCCTGCCGTGTAGTTGTGGGCTGATCCCTCACTTTTCTCATGATCGTCCTTACACCATAAGGGAAAATCTTGCATGGAGCTCCAGACCAAGGGTGATTGATGGTTATTTTTGTATTTGTATCATTTGCGAATAATCGCTGCAACAGTTGTCTCCTTCTCACCAAGCTTCTTACTGATGGTCTTGTAGCCCATTCCAGCCTTGTACAGATCTACAATCTTGTCCCCAACATCCTTTGACAGCTCTTTGGTCTTACCCATGATGGTGGATTTGAATGGAAGAAAGATTTTGTGGACAGGTGTCTTTTATACACATAACGAGTTGTAGTTAGGAGCACCTCCTTACATTGACAGGACTAATCTGTGTACCAGATGAGCACATACTGTAGCCAGTCAAACTTACAAAATCTGCAGGGTATCAAATAATTATTTTCCCCACTGAATAAGTTGACTGTGTAACCACGCCAACAGTGTTACATGTCCCAGCACCTGTAACTGCCACTTTGTCTGGACAGATTGATCTGCATGAAAATGTGGAAAAAGCTATCAATAAAGCCTTGTGAAATTGAAAAGGAATGCATATACTGAATACTGTGGGTATTAACTCCATACAGTTTCTAGAATTCGATATTTTTTGCTATAGTGGGCATTTAAGTTTAGCATTATAAATTGCATTGAAGTTAAAGACCTGCTAATTTTTGAAAGTTTTAGACCTCATCAGTCGGTGTAACAACTAAAAGTACTGAATTGTGCCAAATGTAGCACCCAGTCACTTTATAGTGTTGAGTTTCTTCCAAACACATGTACTGTCAGCCAATAAAATGGTGCGGTAAGTAAAGCCCCAAGTGAAAAGCTCAACAGCCAGACAAACCAATTAAAGCCCATATTGTACTGGTCCAGATCAGTAATTTGTGATTGGCTTCTGCACTGTACATTTAGTGCTGTGCTCTGTGTGCTTTTTTTATTACGTTGAAGGGGACCCCATGCAACCTTTCCTTTAAAACAAAACCAATAAGTGAAAGTCAACACCTTTTCATTCTTTATGGTCCTGTATTCCCACATTTTATGATTTGTTACAGTTTGCTTTAAAATTCCCAGAAGCAAAACTCAAGTCGAAAAAGATAAAAAATAAGTAGCTCATTAAAAGGTAATATAACAAAACCAGCTTTTGCTGTAAAATGTAATCTTTGAGAGCCCTTTCACACTGTGCCGCCCCGGGCGTCAGCGGTAAAGCGGCGCTATTTTTAGCACCATTTTAGCAGCACTTTTCGGCCACTAGCGGGCCGGTTTTAGCCCACGCTAGTGGCCGAAAAGGGGTTAAATCAGCCCACAAAACGCCGATGCAGTGGCGTTTTGCCGGCGGTATAGCAGCGCTGGCCCTTTGTTTTCAATGGGCAGGGGTGCTTTAGGAGTGGTGAGTTCACCGCTCCCAATGCGCTGCAAAGAAGCTGCTTGCAGGACTTTTTCTGATGCCCTGCCAGCGCCCCAGTGGGAAAGCACTCAGGCTTTCATACTGGGTTTGCAGCTGAGGCTTCTTTCAGGCGCTTTACAGGCGCTATTTTTAGCGCTAAAGCGTCTGAAAAACGCCTCAGTGTGAAAGGGGTCTTATACCGCGTACACACGAGCGGACTTTTTGTCGGACTGAACTCCGAAGGACTTTTCAACGGAGTTCTGACGAAACGGACTTACCTACACACAATCCTACCAAAGTCCGATCGTTTCGAACATGATGACGTACGACTGGACTAGAAAAGGAAGTTCAATAACTAGTAGCCAATACCTTGCATCGTTTTCAGTCCGTCGGACTAGCATACAGACGAACGTTTTTTTTCGATAGGAATCAAGTCCGTCAGATTTTTTGACAGAAAAGGTCCGATGAAGCCCACACATGATCGGAATGTCCGACGGACTTGTTCCGTCTGACCTTTTCTGCCGGAAAGTCCGCTCGTGTGCACGCGGCATAAATCAGAGATTTCCTCCACAGTATTTTTTCTGCCTCTAGATGCCCTTCTTTTAATAGTATCATTCAACCCACTTCCTCTGAGCCCAGATCATCCTGGACCAGCCCCAGCTTGTGACTGGACTGTGAAATGAGAAGCAATGCAGCGATTGGCTCATCTCTGTGTCACTGTGTTCTTCCCTTCTACCAGCATGCTTCTTGTCAGCATATGGACTGATTGGCTTCTTGTACAGCTTCTTCCTCTCAAACTCCAACCCTGCTGTACAGGGGCTGCAGGAGGCTGATACCTGGTCACATTCAGGTACTTACAATGCTTGCATTTAAAAAATACATTACATGATGTAGTAATGATTACTGAGCTGCATTATTGTGTGTCTTTTATATAAGCCTGCAGTTTAGCTGTTAAATATTTGCTTCTCCCTGTTCTCCCACTCCAGTGGTCTGTGCTGGAGTATCTGTGTGGTAGCCACACTCTTCACAGGTTTTTCGGGCTTTTTTAAGAGTGTTTTCGCAGCTTTTTACAAACAATTTTAAAGCATTTTATCGTTTAATCGTGCTACGACTTTGCCGCGATTGTCGCACGGCAAATATTGCTGCAATCGTGGCAACGCGTGACGCCATAGCCCAAAAGACGCTCATGTTCCTTTATGAGTGACAAGCACGTTGCAATTGCAGCGCGATTTACTGCGTGAGTTGGGTGCCATTAAGAAGTAATGGCATCACAAACGTGCCCCGCATTTTGCAGCAATATGAAATCGTGGGCGGAATCACGGCCATTCCGCCTGCGATCGGGTGTGAATAGAGCCTTACAACACTGATCAGTGTGGTCAGACTCTGCGTCTTTTTAGACTGCACAGTCATAGTTAGACACCCCGTGCAACTGCTAGAACAGTGGAGGTAAGACTATGAAAATATAAACTGTTAGCACTATGTTTGTCTCTAAGGAAAAAAAATGTCTCATTCACAGTAACTTTACACTGGGCCAGATCATTACAATTCACCTGTCATGTGCTCCTCCAAAACGTAGTTCTAACCTCCCATCCGTTGTCCTTTCCTGCATTCCCCGCAGTCTAGCTGTTCATGGCTAGAGGGGTCTGAGAAAGGCAAATCAATAGTAAGATATCACATACTGGCAGATGCTGCACCGCACGCTGCGCATGCTGAGCCCAGCCTGTGAATAATTCAGGACGGGTCCAGTAATTGTAATCCATGGTGCAAGCTTGAGGTCATGAATGTTTTACAGGGGGCCTTAACAGTGAGCTCCCTCCCGGGTATTGAGCTCGTAACCTGGAGTCAGCTGTGCTCCAGCATGCTGAAAGAACAACCTCCTTGCTGGAACATATAGGTAATTGGCAAGAATGTTAATGTTGTGCTTTTAATAGCAGTTAACAAGCCGTAAGTCCATGGGACAGCATATACCGTAACAAGGGTTTCACTGGTAGTCACAGCCACTGGAGACAGTTGAAGGTTACTTAAAGGGGAAGTAACATTTTGGAATAGTTTGAAACAAAGCACAAAATTTTACCAGCATGAAGGGTCAGCACAGCAATATCTCTGTAACCGACCCAAGCAATAAGGGCTTATTCACACCGTGTCTGGTGAGCTGAACTGATCAACGCAGGCTCAGCTCAAGGACACATAGAAACAGTGTATGTCCTGTTCACTCCTTTCAGGTGCATAATATGGACCCTTGATGTGTCTTTACAGAAACAAAATTTCACTTCAATGTATAAAAAAACATGCATTAATAGGCATGAATTTTCTCTGCATTTTTGACATTGTGGTGTGAATGAGCCCCTCAATACAGACTCAATCCAGCGATACAGAAAAAGCACTGGTGTCCCAAGGCTCATTATCCTACAAGCATCACGCATGTAGGATCTTGCCATGGAGGTCCATGTTTAATCACTTCCTGTTATAGGGTGATAATTCTCTCTCTCTCTCTCTCTCTCTCTCTCTCTCGCTCTCTCTCTCTCTGGCTGCAGGGATGACTGCTTCCCTCTGTCTGGAAAGGTTCTGGGAGAGTCAAAGCATGCAGCTGAATATTTATGCAGCCCTGGCCAATCCCTGGTGACAGGTGCCTAGAAGGGGGCTGGGAAGGAACATAAATACTCTGAGACCTGGAGCAGATGGATTTGTTTCTCAGAGGAGGAGATCCCAGCCTGGAGGGCTGCTGCCCTCTAGGGCCTGCTGCCATGTGTCTGCTGTTCAATGGGGTCTGTGGGGCCTATTCTACTGAAAGTTGCTGCAGCTGACTGAGGGATTTTCGTCTGTGGTTCTGGTCTGGTATCACTGGAAAAGGTGTCTGGAAGATATTAGAAGGAGGCATTCAACTATCTAAGGGCATTAGTGAGTACAGACCGGAAAGAGAGATCCCTGTGTGCTGATGCTATCCCTCATAGGGCTAGAGTCAGCGTTGCTCAAAAGGGGACATTGTGCATGGTGTCCTGGTATAGCTCATTCCACTAACTGCTTGTGCAAGGACTCTGCTCACAATAATAGGAAGAAGATTAGTGTCCTCAAGTTGCTACTAGAGTTATTAGAGTATGCCTCAGTTACCCTACTTCCATCCAAGTTCAAGTTCTGCAGTAAATCTTCAGAAAAGCATACCCCTGGACTATTCATTGAGCCAAAGGAGTGACCAGGGTTGCCAACTTTAAGTAAATTTACAGTCATTTTTGTAATTGTGGCATGTGTCTGTGAATGTCCATTATGGACATTCATGAACAGATGCAAAAATTACGGATTTTACAAACTGTCAATTTACGGAAAGTTGGCAACGCAGGTGCAACTATGGGAAAAAAACCTTTGTTTTTTTTTAATCCTCATTTCCTGGAGACTGCATGTGGCTGTTTTTAACTCAGATTGCACAGGCATGGTCTACTGTTGTCACAATAAGGAAACCAACCCTGAGAAATGCCATGCAGCTTTCGCTGGACTGCATGTAGACAGGAAGAGGCTGAAAAGTGGTGGCATAGATCAGCAGCACTGGGATGCAACAAAGAATGAAAAAAAATTGGAAAATATGAAATAATCTATTTTTATAAAGGCAATTGTTTGGGTTTACATGTACTTTAAACTGAGCTGGCTGGAGTTGCTCTTTAAATATGCAAATCTCTGCATAAAATATTTGCATAAAAATTCTGACACATTTCAACACTTTCTGCGAAATAATTTCTTCTGAGTGACAGCTGAAGAAAGCCCATTATGTTATGTGCTGGTCGGCTGGCAGAGCTCTGCTCTCCGGATGCCTCGGAGCAGATTAACTGTCACTGCATCTGTGTGTTTTGTTTGGGTAACCGTATGAATGTATGTATGAGCCACCGCTGACCTCCTCTTACAGCCTGAGTTAGCAGAAAAGTGGAGACGGCTCTGCAGCCATTTCCTGCTATGATCTCGGGAACTTTTAAGAATTTGCCATCTGTCCGCCTGGTTGCAGCTGCGGACTGACTGCACGGCACAGTTTTGTGCCCACAATAATGACTTTAGTTTTAGTGTTGCACAAAAGATGCCATCGTACATCAGAGATATGGATACAATTTACAACAAAACTCCTGTCAACAAGTAAGAATCAACTGGAAAACTGCCAATCCTGTCCAGGAAGTACTGCAACTGTGCTAAAGTCAGGAATTCTCAAGTCAATGTGGGATGTTTATGAGATCCCTTCATAATGGGAGAATAAAAGCAAAGCAACATGATGTATGGCAAAACAATAATAAATGCAAATGTATATTACTCCATATAGTGCGGTTCAAAATTCTGAAACTGCGTTTCCAATAAATCAAGATTCTGCTTGGTGTTCTGACCACTACGTTGTACATCGCAGCTTCAGCTCTGTTCACTTTGTGGTTCAATGACCACATGTGGCATCTTATGTAGGTTAGAAACCTGGAATGAAGAATGAAGGAAGGGATGCATGAAGGAAGAAGTAAAGGAAGGAAGGAGTAAAGAATGATGCAAAGAGGGAAAGGGGAAAGGAGGAAGGAAGTAAGAAAAGGGGAAGTATTAAATAAAGGGATGATGGAAGTACGTAAAGGGATAGGGAAGGAAGGAAGGAAGGAAGGAAGGAAGGAAGGAAGGAAGGAAGGAAGGAAGGAAGGAAGGAAGGAAGGAAAGAAAGGAGGAGGAAAGGAATCAGGAATAGGTAAATGAAGAATAGAAAGAAGGAGAGGGGAAGAAAGAAAGGAAGGAGGGAGAGGGGAAGAAAGAAAGGAAGGAGGGAAAGGAGGAAAGAAGAATGGAAGAAGTATAAGGAGAATGGAAGAACAAAAGTGGGAGGAAGGAAAAAGTAAAGGAAAAGAGAAAGTAAGCAATAAAGGGATTAAGGAAGTAGCATGGGAAAGACACATATAAAGAGAGGTACCCTGGGAATTTGCTGCAGGTGCTGACCACCCAACCTGGCATGCCCTAGGGGGTGCCGAACATGTGACTTCTTGTAAGCCGTACCTCTTGGAGTGCCATCGTCCTTCGGGGTACCGTCCAGCCGGGGAGTATGCGGGATCATTTTACAGCTCTTAAGGGAATTCTGGTTTGGAGGGTTTTTCCGAATACCCTATAATAATACCCGATACAACTATATGTTATATCCATACTCTCTATACTACGATTTATGAATTATCTGTCAAAATTTGACATGTGAAATGTAATCTCTTTGCAGCAAACTTAATCTCTGAAGAAGACCCTAACTGTACGGGTCGAAACGCGTCAGTATTTTTTATACAACTGACATTCTGATATGTAATTCCATGTATAATTCTTTGTTTGCATTTTATGTATTTTGAATGGTTCTTATTCTCCTACCAGAGCTCATATTTCAACTGCCATGGTATTATCTTATGTAAACTTTAATAATGAATTTATTTTTCTATATTAAATTACTCATTCTAATTACTTATCCTGCTGCTAAAAAAAAAAAAAAAACCCTGGGGGAACTTTCCCATATTGAGGGATTAAGGAAGTACGTAAATTGTGTAGGGAAGAAAGAAAGGGGAAGGAAGGAAGGAAGGAAGGAAGGAAGGAAGGAAGGAAGGAAGGAAGGAAGGAAGGAAGGAAGGAAGGAAGGAAGGAAGGAAGGAAGGAAGGAAGGAAGGAAGGAAGGAAGGAAACAATAAAGGGATGATTAAAGTAAGTAAAAGGGTAGGGGCAGGAAAAAAGGAAGCAAGAAAGGATGAAATGAAGGAAATGGTGAGGAGAGAAGGAAAGAAAATTGTAAGTGCTTTGTTGGTTTTGTCTCTTTTTCACTACCCTGGCCTATATTTAACCCTAGAGCTCTCTCCAGGCACTCTTCAGGAAGTGTGCATAGGCTGGGACCACATAGGACTTGTCCTCCCATAGAGGGGAAGATTAGGCTCTGTGTGTTGCAGCTGTGACAATAAAGTCATACAGTGTCAGAAAGCTTTGCAGGAAATTTTGCCAGGGATGGCTGTCTTGTGCACGAGTGGCCATTATTACACAACCACTTGCATTTAACATTTTAGCTTGGAGACCTTGAAAATGTTTTGCAGCTTTTGCTACCAAGGCAACGTGAGAAGATTTCTTATTAAGAGCCTGAAACTCATGTAATTTATCTGTACGTTGCACTGGACATACATCTGTTAAATTAAAAAAAATTAGAAAAAGATTTGTGTACCTCTGGAACAACATTTTCCATGTAAAGTTGCCTAGAACTATAAGATGACCATTCCATAGTCTGTCCCATTTTGATACATAAAGGAGACGAGTGCAGGTCTATAGGCTCTGTTCTTCCTATAAAGATGCCTACTGACTGACCAGTCTCATGGGAAAATCTCCTAGGTCGGTTCTCCTATGTTGGTCAATATTTATTGGCCAGTATAAGGCAATACTAGCATGCATGACTATGCTCTGATGATTTTCATGAACTTGCTGTGTACTGGTGTGCATTACAAAAAAATTGACCATGTCCAGTTTTGATACATAGTGGTGGGTTGATTTTCAGTGGGCTGCCTTAACGCAAAACTTTTTTTCTCATTTGGTGCAAGTGCCACACTGCAGCTCAATGGTAAAGTGTGAGTGATCCTTAAAGTTAACTGTAATATATGTATTTTTTCATCAGGTGTTCAGTTTGAATTGCCCCCAGCTTCACCCCGTCCAACCAGAGAACGCTTTGCATTTGCTCAGAGGATGCAAAGCATTCTCTGAATGGTGTCTGTGCTGAGTGGCCAACCTCCTTGTGTTCACAATGCACGAGAGCTGCCCCCCACAGGAGCTGGAAGCAAGTGGAGATAGTAAGAGTAAGCAAACAAGTAAGAGTGCCTAGTGATTCCCAGCTTCCGGGGGTATCAATCAGGTATGTCATATATATAATTACATTGGACCAAGCTGGACAAATGTAACTATGTATAACATATCGATGCCTGGAATTATTCTCTAATGCCGTGTAAACACGACCATTTTTTCCATCAGAATAAACTCTGACGGTTTTTCCGACTGAGTTCGGCTGAAACGGACTTGCCTACACACGATCACACCAAATCGTTTAGAACGCCATGACGTACGACGGGACTAGAAAAAAGGAAGTTCAATAGCCAGTAGCCAATAGCTGCCCTTGCAACGTTTTTGGTCCGTCGGAACAGCATGCAAACGAACGGTTTTCCCGATAGGTATTGAGTCCATCAGAAAGATTTAAAACATGTTCTTTTTCTAGGTCCGTCAGAATTTTCGAAAGAAAAAGTCCGATGAAGCCCACACACGATCGGAATATCCGGTGGAATGATTCCGTCGGACCTTTTCTGTCGGAAAGTCCGGTCGTGTGTACGCGGCATTATACATTCTTATACTGTATGTATTTTATTTTATGCACGCAGTGTAAGTATCTAAATTTGAACCACTTACAGTCCATCGTTCAACAGATCACAGACTGGGAAAAAGAGAAGCAGTACAAAGAGCCGATCAGAGTGCTCATGTGCTATTGAGAAGCATGCTGATAGGAGGTGGAGAGCAGATGAGCTCAGTCATCAGTCTGCTGCTTCTTCTTCTTCACTGTTCAGTCATAGGCTGGGCGGAGACAAAACCTGTAAGAGTTTTTATGTGCAGCAAAGAAAATGAGGTCTTCTGCCCTGCCAGATAGGGCTGAGCTGTTTGCAGGAAGTATGTAAATCTCAGAAATAAATATGCACTATGTTGACAAAAGTATTGGGACCCCTGCCTTTACAAGCACATGAGATTTAATGACATCCAGTCTTAGTCCGTAGGGTTTAATGTTGAGGTGCATCCATAAAGACATGGATGAGCGAGTTTGGGGTGGAGATACTTGATTGACCTGCACCTCAACCCGATAGAACACCTTTGGGGTGAATTAGAGTGCAGACTGTGAGCCAGGCCTTCTCGTACAACATCAGTGCCTGACCCCACAAATGCACTTCTGGAAGAATGGTCAAACATTCCCATAGACACACTCCTAAACCTTGTGGACAGCCTTCCCAGAAGAACTGAAGCTGTTATAGCTGCAAAGGGTGGGCCAACTCAATATTGAACCCTACAGACTAAGACTGGGATGTCATTAAAGTTCATGTGCGTGTAAAGGCAGGCGTCTCAATCCTTTGACAATATAGTGTTTATTGTCTAATAAAACTGCTCCCTTAGGCTCGATTCACACCTATGCATGTTGCTTTTGAGCGTTTTTGGAGGTTTTTTTTTCATGCTTGGCACGTTTTTGAGCAGCGTTTTTGTAGCGTTTTTGCGGCGTTTTTGCCGCGATTTGCGTTTTGCGTTTTTTTTTTTTTTTTTTTTCATTTTTTTTTACAGTCTTAAAAAAAAATTACAAAAAAAAAAAAAAAAAGGCAAAAACGCACCAAAAACGCACCAAAAACGCTGCAAAAACGCTGCAAAAACGGTGCACTTGCGTTTTTGATACTTGTCCATTGAAATCCATTACATGCAAAACGCTGCTTTTTGCATGAAAAAAAGTCCCCGACCCTTTCCAAAAACGCAGAGATACAAAAAAGCATTGATGTGAACATGTTCCATAGGAACCCATGTTAAAAAATTCCCATGCATTTCTGCAAAATGCATCAAAAAACGCGCTAGTGTGAATGGAGCCTTATATGCATTTTATCTGTGTATTTAGGTGTTGGCCTGGAGTTCAACTTTAAGTTGACGTTCCTGATGTACAGAGTAATAAAATATTTTCCCTTTAAACAGACTGTATTACACAGCTTGCTTACAGTGAGGATTGTAGGGCGATGATATCACTTCTTTGTGTGAATGTTTTTCCATATATAGCCCATAGACTGCAGTCACCATGGTGGTGTTTCTTTGTGGAATTCAATGTGTCAACAGTATATGCTGGTATCTTTTTTTTACCGCAATCTATTATGTATCAGATTTGCTCAGCTTTTATCCACTGCCATACCTTATTTTCCATTTATTGAAATAGCACAAATCTTGCTGTAAATTGCTTCCTCGGTTGGCACTTTCCAAATGAAATTATTCACGTGGCGGGACAGCACCTGCAGCGGCGGATCCACACTTGTGAGCTACTGATCTGTTAGTTTAACACCTTACAGGATACACAAAAGTACGTTTGATCTGCTATATATTCAAGGGCAAAAAATAGGCTTTCTGTAAGTGTGCAGGTCTGTTTGCAGCAAGGTATATGCAAGGCTGTTTTAATGGCCTGTCATGGGTGTGTATTAAATAACTTTCCATGCTACATATTTATTGCTTAAAGCGGTTAAAAACCCTTACATATACCCAGTGAAGTGACTAGACACAGGTGATACGGAGATGAAACTAATCCTCCTGCATAAGTTGCACCTATTTGTCTGCAGCCCTCTCTTATCTACAGCTGTTTGAAGTGAACAGTTTACACAACATCTCTAATTGTCAGGAGGCAGGAGGTGGGGATCTAATTTCACACACTGCACAGCATAGAGTGGGGAGCTGAGTGTAATCTGAGACCTGAGTGGATGGAAAGGACACCCCCCTACGCAATCTCAAAGGGAAACATGCACAGCTGAGACTGTCAGTCACAGGCTGTGTGCTGGGGCTGCCCTCTGCTTCCCTCTGGATCACTTGGAGTCTACATAACCTGTCAGTGACAGTGTCAAGGGACTCATGCAGATACCATAGGATAGAGCCAGCAGACAGAAATCGCACTAAGTGGTTTGGATTGAGGCAAATACAAAGTATAGAACAGGCATCACTAAACGGAGGACTCTGGTTCGGATCCAGACTGAGTCAATGTCTCATCCGGACTGCTGAGGTTCCGCCATTTAGGAGCTGTTCTGCCCCGCGGCCATTACTGCCTCCGCTGTCATTCTCATAGAGCCAACAGCAGGAGGCAGTTCAGCTCTGGACAGAGTTCGGGGGCTGTCCGAGTTAACAGGCAGGTGATTGGTTTCTAGGATGCAGGGCACCAGCTTGCAGCTCCTGCCCTCTGTCCAGACCTACTTTGTCTCCCTCTGTTGGAAAAGACAGGGGGGACGTTATGAAGGGTAGCTGAGGACAGTAATGAGGGAGGAGGATCGAGGATAGTAATGGAGGTGGGGGACTGAGGACAAACAGTGTGAAAGGGGCCTAACATTAGCAATCCCTGAAAAGGCAACACTAAAGCTGGATACACACTATAAAATTTTCTTTTTGTCAGTTTACATTTTTTTAATGGAAGAAAAATAGAGCTTTGATTGGTTTAAAAAAACAGATGATGACAGATGCGGATGTAAACTGATGTAAATGGATGATCATCCATTTACATCCGTTTTTCCATAGAGATGCGTTGATGTCCAATTTTCATCCGTCAACGGATGGATGAAAAACAGACAAACGGACAGGATGTGTGAAAGTGGCCTTACTTTCTCTATAAACTCAACATTAACCCTCCCTGTAATCACATTCCCAAAACAAACCCTCTTATCACCAATCCTGACACCAAGACTAGCCTTAGGCTTAGAGTGATCATTTTTATTTGTTCAGACCGCTGAATAAAAAAAAAAAAAAGAATGGATTTCTCCATCCACACAAGCAAGGTAGATATAGGAATTCTAGGGTTGGGAATGGGGTTGATTTCTAAAGGCAAATAGACAATCTGCAAGAACAGTTACTCCAGGGCTCAGTAAATGAGCAGATACTCTGCTGACTTCCATCATCCAATCAAGTGCAAGCAAAAATGCTGTTTTTTTTATTTTCCTTGCACGTGATTGGGTATTCTGATTGGTTATTACCTCATTTACTAAACTCTGGAGCAACTGCAATCATTAGATCGACTTTTGTTGAGCAGGAGTGACCATCTATGGCCAGCTTAACCTTTCCTGTAGCTCCAACCCTAACACCAGCCATCCCTGTATTACTAACCCTAAGAGCCCTTGCCAATTCAAAGGGCGCATCACACTAATTACCTTTTTTCTTTTCTTTTTTTTTGTGAGAGCTTAATTGAAATGTCACAAGCTCTATTCACGGAGCATCTTTGCAATACTTTGCATAACAACCAGCTGTGCTGAAAAAAGTACTGCATGCAGTATTTTTTTTTTCAGCACACAACACTGCAACGCAGATACCGTTACCTTTTCTTTGTGATGGGACTGTGCTAGGCAAGGCTGTCCAGTGTAGCTCAATGCAAATGATATGAACAAGCCTTAACTCTATTTGTTCCTTTGTCCCCAGCCTTAACACTAAACTTCCACTTTAATTCAGCCCCAACATTAACCATTCCTGTACCCAAAACCCTAACACTAGTGCTCACTGTAGCCCTCTAGGTGACCCCAACCCTCATGCTAACCATCCCTGTGACCCCCAGCTCCAACACTAACTTTCCTTGCAAAGCCAATCCTGACACTGTCTCTTTAACCCCAGCCTTAAAGTAACACGAAACTATATCCTTATTTTCCAAAAATAATCCAAAAGTAATCTATACGCATCCAATAATTAATGGCTCTGTAATATGTTTTTCATGAAATGTATATTTCTGCTTCCTCCTAACATTATGCACGAGATCTTGAACCTCTCCTTTGCTCTCTCACTTCTGTTTGTTTAGAACTAGCAGTGCATGTTAGTTTTGGTCATGAGCACTACTATATGCACACTATAAATCCCATAGTCCAAAGCCCTTACTCAACCTCGGGAGCAACCAAGAGATAGTGGCTACATTCATGCATACAGTGGGACCATGGAGAATGAACATAGCCACCCCCAAGGAGATTTGGAGGAGGCTGAGAGCAACAGAAGGTACTTTTCTGAGTTAAGAATTCATACTTGAATAGAATTGTATTTATTTTTTAAAGCACTCTTTACACACTTATATATACATATATCTATAGTGTTTACTTATCTCTCTCCAAAGCTTCAAGTGTCCTTTCTCTATGGTGCTTCCTTCCTCTGTTTTTAGCATGAGTCACTTCTGAGAAGTTTTCCTGACACCAGAGATAAAAATGTTGTCAGGAAAGTAGATAAGCAAGGAGCTTGTCTATTCAGAATGCAGCTCTGCATGTTCCTTCATTCCTCTGCTTATGTGGAGGGGGTGGGGGGTGTCTCTTTCCTCCAATCAGCTCTCACACAGTGTATATGAGCTGTAACTACAGCTCTCCACCACCTCCTCTGTACTCCTCACAGATGCAGAAGGATTTTATCACAAATCTGCAATTTTGAAGGGTTGTAGACATGAAAAGACTGCAGATAAGTAAAACTTATGTAGGAGGATTTGTTGTATCATCTGAGGCCAGTCACTTCACTGGGTATATGTGAGGGTTTACAACCACTTTAAAAACTATGACCCCCATGTACTCGAATTTTCCTTATAACTCAACCCTAACGCTCTCTAAAGTAAACTTAACCCCCTGTTTGCTACTCCCCCTCCTTTGCTGAGTTCCTCTGTGACAGAGGAGGGGAAGTGACCCCCCCGTGACCTTTCCACACCAAACAATACCAACACCAGGATGGCAGATTTTACTTTGCCATACTGTTACTGTCACTTAGGGGGGTCCAGGGCAGTGACGGCCCGTTCATAGGGGTGCACGGGCGTGGTTCCCCCCAATCCATGCATCCAGCCCCTAATCTACATGTAGGGCACCGGACACATGGATTTCAATGTTTTTTTTTTTTTTGTAGCACACGATTAGAGCCTGAGGCTCTAATTGGCTTCAAAAAAGGGTGGGCTCGGGGCGCAGAGCACTGCACCCTGAGCCCACCCAGTTATGTGACAATAGCAAATTAATATTTGCTATTGTCTTCCTGAATCTCCTGAGACGCGATTGGCCGGGAGTCTTAGGACCCACTTCCTGTTTGGCCGGGAGGAGAAGCCGTGGATGGTCGTTGCTTGGGCCATTGTATTAGCTGAGCTAATATAGCAACCAAGACGGTCAGGGCTCTCGGAATGTCCTGTATCCACAACCATGAGTCTCGGAGGATCTCCTAATCCCTGCTTTGATCAGAGCTTAAACACATGCAGGGACTTGCTGCACTCTGCGTTCCTTCACACTGTGCTCGATGCCCTGCGAGCCGGCATACTATCCGTCCATGATACAGATAGAGCTGCACTCTGTTCATTAAATAACCTGTCCTTCATCAATCACTGATTACTGGAATAGATCTTGCTAGTACTGAACTTTCACTCAGTTTTGAAGTTTCCTTGATGGTCACACGAGGAACCCCTGGGAGTTCATTTAATACAAGAATTCATACTGCAATTTCATCCATTAAACCCTACAGGGGAATACATCAGTGGTTGTAGTGAGGTAGCGCCTCCTTCCCGTCCGTGTCCCGTGGGGGTGGTGTCGTTGGTTTGACGCCCCCCCCCCAAATATTGAGAACCAGCCACCACTGGTCTAGGGTGTATTTAAATAAAGATGAGGAAGCAGATTCTGCATTAGGTTTTTCACTGTGAGCAACCATGACATAAACCCCATTGTCCTTCTCTTCTGGGTGTATGCTGCCCTCTGTCTAGTGACAATTTCAGGATCTACCAACCCTGTACAGGCTAGGCAGGTATATTTATAATGTATGTTCAGCTGGATGGCACCTTGTCTGTTTTGCAAAAATAGAATTGTATGACACATGTTGATGTCATATAACTTTATGTATGGCCTTTTACTGTATGTCAGAGAACAATTACGGGGAATAATACACAAGCCTGTCTCCTCTTCATTCTTCTGGGGTAATTTCTCATGGACAGCAGCTTCCTCTGTTTCTAAAATGTTGTCAAAAGCATGAAGCAGGCCCCTCATACATATACATTAGTACTCGTTACTCTAACAAGGTATAATTAAGGTCAAAGCGGAGAGCAGCTGTTGCACTGCAGGCGTAAGGGAAAAAGCCTCGCTTCTAAGCCAGCTAGTTATGTATCGCAGGAGGGGACTTGCTGTGGTCCAATGCAGATCATCTCACCCTCATCCCAAAATAACTCCCATTAAAGTAAATGGTGGTGCAAAAATGATCTCCTTTAGCGTTGTCTCCTGTATTTTTTTTTTTTCTCCGGCCATTTCTTTAGTGTAACGTGAGAATCCATTCTCTTTTTTTCTCTAATAGCTGGATGTACTTTCCTAAAAGTTAACCTGCATTGGCCTGAGCAGTGCAAACAGTAACAACAGTTAAGCCTTCAGATGTCTGTGGAGCCCCCTTGGAATCTGAGACCAAACCCTTCACAGGGCCTTGACTTCTCTCAATATCTTGAAAATGCTCCGCCCTCTCCTGGGACTAATCTTTGCTGCAGTCATTCAGTTGACAAATGCCAGAATTGCAGTAGACAGAATACCTGGGATGGATCTTAAAATGGAAGAAATCCCTAGCTATATCTATTGTTAAAAATTAGACATGTGCATGACAAATACATTTGTTTTGTTTAGATTCGTTAATCTAGTTATTTAGTTTCGTTGATTAGTATTCGGAATTCTTATTCTGAATTTTCTTAACTTTTTTCAAATCGAATGCAGCAAAGTGAACAAACAAAAGAAAAATCTTCATCAAATGATTACAATGACTCTTTAAATCACCTTTGGCTTAACAAAAACAGCTTTATTTCCAAATGGTACACTAATAACACACACAGTCTTTGATTTCAGAAATACAGTATCTCACAAAAGTAAGTACACCCCACACATTTTTGTAAATATTTTATTATATCTTTTCAGGTGACAACACTGAAGAAATTACACTTTGCTACAATGTAAAGTAGTGAGTGTACAGCTTGTATAACAGTGTAAATTTGTTGTCCCCTCAAAATAACTCAACACACAGCCATGTCTAAACCCCTGGCAACAAAAGTGAGTACACCCCTAAATGAAAATATCCAAATTGGGCTCAATTAGCCATTTTCCCTCCCGATGTCATGTGACTCGTTAGTGTTACAAGGTCGGAGGTGTAAAATTGGTGTTATCACTCTCACTCTCTCATACTGGTCACTGGAAGTTCAACATGGCACCTCATGGCAAAGAACTCTCTGAGAATCTGAAAAAAAGAATTGTTGCTCTACATAAAGATGGCCTAGGCTGTAAGAAAATTGCCAAGACCCTGAAACTGAGCCGTAGCATGGTGGTCAAGACAGGACAGGTTCCACTCAGAACAAGCCTTGCCATAGTTGACTGATGAAGTTGAGTGTACATGCACAGCGTCATATCCAGAGGTTGTCTTTGGGAAATAGACGTATGAGTGCTGCCAGCATTGCTGCAGAGGTTGAAGGGGTGGGGGGTCAGCCTGTCAGTGCTCAGACCATATGTCACACACTGCATCAAATTGGTCTGCATGGCTGTCGTCCCAGAAGGAAGCCTCTTCTAAAGATGATGCATAAGAAAGCCCATAAAGAGTCTGCTGAAGACAAGCAGACTAAGGACATAGATTACTGGAACCATGTCCTGTGGTCTGATGAGACCAAGATAAACGTATTTAGTTCAGATGGTGTCAAGCGTGTGTGGCGGCAACCAGGTGAGGAGTACAAAGACAAGTGTGTCTTGCCTACAGTCAAGCATGGTGGTGGGAGTGTCATGGTCTGGGGCTGCATGACTGCTACCGTCACTGGGGAGCTACAGTTCATTGAATGCCAACATGTACTGTGACATACTGAAGCAGAGCATTATCCCCTCCCTTTGGAGACTGGGCCGCAGGGCAACATTGCAACATGATAATGACCCCAAGCACACCTCCAAGACGACCACTGCCTTGCTAAAGAAGTTGAGGGTAAAGGTGATGGACTGGTGATGGACAGCTCTGTGTGAGGGAGCGCTTATCACGGCTCTGCATTTTGGAAACCATAATGTCATCTATAGACTCCATTGGCCCAGCCATTATCGGCTCTCCTTCCATTTTCATACAGCACTAACTCACTGACAATGGGGAGCCGCAGCTGCATGATCACATGACCAAACCCGAGTGGATTAAAAGTATACAGATCTTTTTTTTTATACAGTTTAGGCAGGATAACTATGAGGAGGAGAGGAGGGAACATTTTTGAGAATAGATATGGTTAGGCTTTTCATTCCACTTAAACGACAACGAAAAGTGAATTACCTTCAACACCATTTTAGATTTATTGAAAAACGCCCAAAACATGCTCACAAACATGATAGATTAAAAGCATAACAATCACTACTCCAGCATCTGGGGTGTCAAGTCACTGTAGTTGGAAACTGACATGTTTCGGGAGACACGCTCCCTTCCTCCGAGCTTTCTTCCACTTTAAAGCAAATGTGGGTTGGTTCTTTCGGGCCGTTTTACATCTACAGTATGTGTTTTTGCTTGATATATTTGCCATTGAATAAATGGAAGCGCATCAAAACAAAACACACTTTTAAATGCACAACTTGTGTCATAACACACTTCACACACCATAACCCGCATAAAAACACATGTTAACACTCATTAATGCGCATTATGATGCGGCTTGACATTCAATAAAAAGTGCTTTGCATTGCACACTGATAATGTGCAACACATGTTAGCGCTTGACAATGCGTGTTGACATGCGCTTTGATGTGCTTCTGTTGGTTTCAATGGATAATGCATCATGGGAAAAATGCATATATGTAAGCAATTAAGTGACATTGTTATTGTTTTTTTAAACAAATTTAAAAAATACACCCTATTAAAAAAAAATTACGTACTATTTTTACAGCAGAGCTACTGGTAGAGCAATTTAATGGTTACTAATTTGTATCATTTTGTGGTTGGGGGTAGTAAAAATAGGCAGTCTGATGGGGTTTTTCAGAGACCAATGTAGGTGTCAATAAGCCCTAACAGGGTTATGTGTGATATTTTATGGCACCAGAGGGCCCAGAGCGACTGTCCTACTTGTTCTTAAAGGGGCATATTTTTAAAGCAGTGATTGTGACCTTCACCAAACCTTCACTGGTGGTCAGTCAATCATGTCTTTGAAATCACATGTACTTGAGGGTTCACAAAATTTGGCAATTTGCCGAATTCACCAAATTCCATATTTCATTGCTGTATAAATATTACCCAAAATGTAAAATGCTTTTCAGTTTATTGCAACTTAGGCACCTTATGCAGTTACCGATTTTTGCTCTGCCAATCTAGGATATTTCAGTTTTTATTCTCTGTTGTTATACCCACTTCCTTATCCTGGGTGACAATACTCAGCTACTGCTTTTTAATGCAGGCATGGTATTGTCACCCTTGTGAGCCTGAGACCGTTGGACTCCTTGCAAGGTGCTGTGCTGATGCCCAGCGTGCCTACAAGAAATCAGATGAAAAGACAGTATCCATGGCAACAGTACCGCCCATGTTTGACAGTGCTGCAGACCAATAGGAGAATATGGGAGAATAGAGCATTGACAATCTGCTGGTCAATCTCAGCACTCTTTCTCTGATTCAAACCCCCTCACATGCTCTTTCTCTCCCGTAAGGCAGTATCTTTGAGCTCAGCATTTGAGAGCTCTCTCCTGTGATGGTGAAGGTGAGCAGTAAAAGCTGAGCTTCTCTTAGCAACATCCTTAGCAACGTCCTAGAGGTTTTCTAGTTAGGCTTCATGAGGTACAAAAATGGCCTACACCTATAGCAAAGGCATTATTCCACTTTGGTCGAAGCTGCACAGCTTGTTTTCATCTAAAGAAGCCCCTTATCTGCAAAGGTAGTTTTTGGTAAAGGTGAACTAACTCTTTAACAGCTTGCTGTCCGCCCCATAGTAGTTTTACTGCCACAGGGCGGCAGCTGTGTGCCGGATCACGTATAAATACGTGATCCGGCTCTTCTAGGTAGGGAGCGCTCATGCACGCTGCCCGGCGTCTTGCTCCCACTGTGATTGTACACAGCGGGAGCTGATCAGCGGGCAGATCATCTGTTACACAGGCAGAACGGAAGTCTGCCTATGAAAAACAAGGCAGATTGCCATGGGATTGCAGACTACATGCTCACAGATACCATTAATGAAATAATCACAGACTAGAATATGGCAGAAAATTGGCCGTGGCACTTTATTGGTTACAAAATAAGATACATATTCAACGGATTTAAGTGTTTGTTAAGTCTAATGTTGTATTCACTGCCAGCCCCTCTATTAGAGGCTGGCATACCACACTATGCAAGTCCTTTGTAAAAAAAGAGCGTTCTAAATACCTCATTAGAGCAGTCTTCAGGCCAGTCACATGACTTGCGGCCGCTTTACAGCTCTGAGACATTGCTTCTACGGGAGGGGCCGAGATCTCCCTCTGACGTCAGCCGAGGAGATCGCGTGACCTCCCGCAGAAGCAATGTCTCGGAGCTGTAAAGCGGCCACGAGTCATGTGACCACCCTGAAGACAGCTCTAATGAGGTATTTAGAACGCTCTTTTTTACAAAGGACTTGCATAGTGTGGTATGCCAGCTTCTAATAGAGGGGCTAGCAAGGACAATTGTAGGGTTTTTATTTTTAATAGTAGTGCAGGGGGGGGGGCGAGGCGGAGACAGGGATACAGAGAGGGCGCTGAGAGAGGAGAGCAGAGAGGACAGCTACGTATGATCGAGGGATGTACTCTGACCACAGTGGTCAGGGCTGAGCAACCCTGGTTATCGTGGTCAGTATAGAGAGGGCAGGAAGTGGCAGGATCAGGGAGGTTTTTTTACAGTTTAGAGGGGGGCAGATTACACAGCACAAGCACTGTGCTGTGTAATCTGCTTTAAGGGACCAGAATCTGATTTTTCTTTTTGGGTCAACAAACACTTTAATCAAAATGATTAACAAGTTCCAATAACGTATTCTTTTTAAGCTTAGTCAAATAAATCAAGCCAGATAATACAACAGTCTTTTAATTAAAATTAAAATCATTAAATCTATACATGTGTAGATTTAATGTTTATTCATCAGTTGATTATTTATATGTGTATATACGGTATGTCCCTTTTTTGATAGAAATACAACAGCACGCTTTGACTCCTGAAGAAGGAAGTACAGTATCATGAAAAGAAACCAATCTTTTTGTGTTTTCCGAAACATGTAGGGTTTTTTGTTGCAGCTACAATTTGTTTCTGATTTTCAGCTTTCAGAATCTTTGTTTGCTGCAGCATGTAGCAGCTGTATTTCTACACTCCTGTTCCTACCTCTCATTAAATGTTTTTAGAATTGTTATCTTTGTATGTTGAATAAAATTTGTACTTTTTTTACCTTTTTGTACTTATCATATATTGATCCTGTTTGGTTTCCCTGCCCATACTATCCCTCTTGGGGCACTCCTCTTTTTCTGAAATAACCAATAAGATACCTGTACAGGTAAGTTATCTTACAATTAAAGGGGCAATGGCCCCACACACCTGTACCAATCAGCCTACATTGAACTAGGTCAAATTTAAGGGAGAGCAGCAGCCGCAAGCCCATGATGGTGGGCCAACATTGTCCCCACTTTAATTTATTCTGTCAATAAGGGAATTCATGGCTCCTGTGTTCCTGCAAAGGACATGGATCCATGCTTTCCACTAGTAAAAGCACCTTCCACAGTACACTGAAACACAGGCTGGCACACAGTTAACCCTTTGATCACCCCTGCTGCTAACCCCTTCCCAGCCAGCGTCATTAGTATAGTAACAGTGTATATTTTTTAGCACTGATCACTGTATTTGTGTCAATGGTCCCCCAAAAAGTGTCAATTAGTATCAGAATGTCCGTCATAGTGCCGCTATAAGTCTCTGGTCGCCACCATTACTAGTATAAAAAAAATAAAATAAAAAAAAAAGATACCCCATAGTTTGTAGGGGCTATAACTTTTGCACAAACCAGTCAATATAAACGCTTCTTGTGATTTTTTTTTTACCAAAAATATGTAGCAGAATGCATATTGGCCTAAATTGATGAAGAAGTTAGATTTTTAAAAAAATGTTATTGGTGTTTTATAGGAAAAAGTAAAAAATATATTTTTTTTTTCAAAATTATCGGTCATTCTTTGTTTCTAGCGGAAAAAATAAAAAATCAGAGGTGATCAAATACCACCAAAAGAAAGCTCTATTTTGGGAAAAAAAAGGATATTAATTTTTTTTGGGTACAGTGTCGTATGACAGCGCAATTGTCAGTTAAAATAACACAGTGCCGTATTGCAAAAAATAAATGGCCGGGTCAGGAAGGGGGGTAGACCTTCCGGAGGTGAAGTGGTTACAAAGGAACATTACCCTTTTTTTTTAAACCGAATAGTTACCAGTGCATGGAGCCCTGCACTGTCTTCCCATAGCCAATTCTTCTTACTGCCATCCACGGTACTGCCATCTTGGATTTGGGAGCCAGCTATGATTTCCAGAAGAATCACACATGATTCCCTACAGCACATGTGCAAGATGGCGTGGTGCAGTGGTCCTATAGCCTCATGGAATGTCTGACGCATCCAAGGAGCGTCTGTGAGAGGGGAGCAGGATAAGCAACAACATTCTCAACTGGGCAAGAAAATAACCTAAATGTGTTAGGGGTGGGGGTGAGGAGGAGGATTAGAGACACTTTTTTGCTTTTGACCTCCAAAACAATTTCTAGCTTGTCCTTCTCTATGTCACTGTGAAGTGCTATAGCCCCGTATTACCGCAAAATTCCCTTGCAGGAGAACTGGGATTGATATTTAAATAGCAGCTGCCTAGATGAAAAGTTCTAATTACAAAAGGATAGCTGTTGACAAGAACAGACCCTGTCATTCATGCAACACACTGCAAATATCATTTTAAAGTCAGCTCTGTCTTTTCATCAGTGCTGTAGACTAACAAAAAGCAAACATCGCACACTGGAGTCTTTTGTTTCAGATTCAATCGTTTAAAGGGGAACTCTGGTACCTCTTCAGTAAACCCCTGTTAGCTGCCTTAAAGCTAAACTCCAGACAGATATAAGACACTCAAATGATGCAGTTCTGCATTATTCATTATTATATTGTTTAATACGCAACTAAGGGCAGATTATACTCACGTTTCCGCCAACATTTCTGTCCCTCGCCGGTGCCGGCACCTTCGCCTTTTGACAGTATTTGTCTATCTTCATTGGCTGGTGTAAGATTGGGCTGGCCACTATTAGCTGAGTTTCACATGAGCAGCTCAGTTTACATGCCGGGGATGCTGCAAACAGGCAGATAAATGTATTTTATTACAGAAGAGACATTGCATGTGTAGCGCCTGTGGGCGGGGCCGACGCACCAGTGTACATGGGGCCTTTCGCTCTCTTTGGCCTTTTGCTGCTGTGTACATGTGCCTTACAGTCCCACAATACTTGTACCTGCTCAGGATTTGACATTTTGAAGGAGACACCACATTGTAGTGTACTGTTCCCCCAGTCCAGCTAGACTCCACCTCCAGTGACAGTGCAGCTCCCACGAGGCACCAGTGCAGACCCCATGTGCACGCATATTGAACTCTTCTATACCATACAACTAGGTTGCTAGGGTCTCTGTGGGTCTGGTTCCGGTTACAGTGGGGCACCAACTGCTGTGCTGAGGAAGTAGGTTATGGACCACTCCTCGCACTATACATCAACCCTGCCGGTACCACTCTCCCGCTGCCTGGCTGTCATATCATCCTTCTATGGTACTTGTTAGCCCCACTGACGGCATGTCACCACCTCACCCGTGTGTGTGTATTACAGGCCCTGTCCATCTATATACCATTACCACCATGCACCCCTTTAAGTAACTTCAGACCAGGCATTTAGAAGTTTCAGAAGCTATACTGGAATAGTGCAGCATTATAAGAAACACAAGATAACAGTTCAACATTAAAGCGGCAGGAAACCGCGTTTTTTTTTTTTAAACCTGCAAGGCAACATTATAATGTGCTAGTATGTATCGCATAATAGCACATTATGTGAAACTTACCTTAAAACGAAGCCCTGCAGAGGTGCGCTGTCACTGCTCACAGGTCTTCCTTTTTCACCCGGTCTTTCTACCGCGGTCTTCCTACCTGGTTTGCGGGCTCCGGTCCTTTGATTGGATGAGCCGCAATGACATCACTCCCTCACATGCACCCGTGAATAGGACTTCGCTGGCGGCTTCATAAGTAAATATCTCCAAAACAGTGCATGTTTAGGACGTATTTACTGTACCTATAGGTAAGCCTTAGTATAGGCTTACCCATATGTAAAAATCAACCAAGGGAGTTTACTCACACTTTAAGAGCAGTCTTTTCCTAGCATCCAAAGTCCCTAATGTAGCACCCTCTAGCTAGGTTATAGTGTACATAGTTGTTAGTGTAGGTAAATTGGCCTGGGTGGAATCTGTGTCAGGGCTGAGTGACTCAGGGAGGCTGGATGACTCATCAAGCAGCACCTCTGATAACTCGCCCTGATTTCTGGAATCCTCGAGAAGCTTCCAGAAGTAGAAGGTGGAGTCTGGGAGGAGCTTTTTGGAGTATTGAGGCTATATAAATGCATCTACATTTTATCATATTAAATAATTGCCTCTGCATTCGATTATTACTGGTTTTAGTAATAACTTAAGACTTAAGCTGTGCATATCGGCATGATTCCCACTCAAACTCCTGTAGCAGATGATGCAAGTCTGAAAAGAAGGGTTGTACACTGCTGGTATCATCCACAAGAATGATTCTGTCATGGTGTTCTGTCTGAGCAGTCTCCAGTAAAGTTTCTTGTGGATGATACCACGGTGTGTGAACCTCCTTAACGACTGGCATAGACTTGTATCATTTTCATAATAATTATAAGCATATGCCTAGAGCATGCCCAACATCAGATTTCAAGAGCCCTCCCCACCATCAAAGGTCAAGAGTCTCCCACCCTCCCTTACATCACAGTGGACCCCCCTTACCTTGTGCTGCTGTCAGGAAGAGGCTGGGGGCAGAGCTGGGAAGCAGAAAGTGCAAGGTCTGGAGGAGGACCAGAGGAGGGAGTCAGCTGCCGGAGTCTGCTGAATACTGAGACCAGGGAAGGTAGAGTTAAGGTAGTGCTGCAGCTGGCGCAGAATCTGTAGTAGGCGCTCTGTCCTCCTCTGTGCTACCAACTTCTGAGATGGGGGCAGAGACGAGTCTCTCCATGGCTGCATGGTAAAGCGCAGGATCTGGTGGAGGAATTCTGTCCTCCTCCCTGCTTGTGACTGGTGAGTCAAGGTGGAGGCGGAGACAAGGTGACTGTCACAGCTGTAGGAGAGGTGCGAGTGCCACAGGAAATGGCCTGGCAGGCCACATTTACATTGTAATATAAAATTAAATCATTCAACTCACCATAATGCCGAATCAGTGGGATCCCTGAGCGTGTCACTAGCCACGTCGCCTGCCACCAGCAGAGTCTGTCCTTGCATCAGGTGCCCCCGGCAGAGTCTGTCCTTGCATCAGGTGCCCCCGCCAGAGTCTGTCCTTGCATCAGGTGCCCCCGCCAGAGTCTGTCCTTGCATCAGGTTCCCCCCGCCAGAGTCTGTATAGACCCCCTCAGTGCAGACCCCCTCCATCAGTGCAGATCCCCTCCATCAGTGCAGATCCCCTCCATCAGTGCAGACCCCCCCTCTATTAGTGCAGACCCCCCTCAGTGCAGCCCCCCCTCTATTAGTGCAGACCCCCCTCTATTAGTGCAGACCCCCCCCTCAGTGCAGATCCCCCCTCTATTAGTGCAGCCCCCCTCAGTGCAGCCCCCCTCTATTAGTGCAGACCCCCCACAGTGCAGCCCCCCTCAGTGCAGCCCCCCTCTATTAGTGCAGACCCCCCTCAGTGCAGCCCCCCTCTATTAGTGCAGCCCCCCTCTATTAGTGCAGCCCCCCTCTATTAGTGCAGATCCCCCCTCAGTGCAGCCCCCCCTCTATTAGTGCGGCCCCCCTCAGTGCAGCCCCCCCTCTATTAGTGCAGCCCCCCTCAGTGCAGCCCCCCTCTATTAGTGTAGACCCCCCCTCAGTGCAGCCCCCCTCTATTAGTGCAGCCCCCCCTCAGTGCAGCCCCCCTCCATTAGTGCAGCCCCCCTCAGTGCAGCCCCCCTCTATTAGTGCAGCCCCCCTCAGTGCAGCCCCCCCTCTATTAGTGCAGCCCCACTCAGTGCAGCCCCCCTCTATTAGTGCAGACCCCCCTCAGTGCAGCCCCCTCTATTAGTGCAGCCCCCCTCAGTGCAGCCCCCCTCTATTAGTGCAGCCCCCCTCTATTAGTGCAGACCCCCCTCAGTGCAGCCCCCCTCTATTATTGCAGCCCCCCCTCTATTAGTGCAGACCCCTTCTATTAGTGCAGACCCCCTCAGTGCAGCCCCCCTCTATTAGTGCAGACTCCCCTCAGTGCAGCCCCCCCTCTATTAGTGCAGCCCCCCTCAGTGCAGCCCCCTCTATTAGTGCAGCCCCCCTCAGTGCAGCCCCCCTCTATTAGTGCAGCCCCCCTCAGTGCAGCCCCCCTCTATTAGTGCAGCCCCCCTCAGTGCAGCCCCCCCTCTATTAGTGCAGACCCTCCCTCAGTGCAGCCCCCCTCTATTAGTGCAGCCCCCCTCTATTAGTGCAGCCCCCCCTCAGTGCAGCCCCCCCTCTATTAGTGCAGCCCCCCTCAGTGCAGACCCCCCTCTATTAGTGCAGCCCCCCTCAGTGCAGCCCCCCTCTATTAGTGCAGCCCCCCTCAGTGCAGCCCCCCTCTATTAGTGCAGACCCCCCCTCAGTGCAGCCCCCCTCTATTAGTGCAGCCCCCCTCTATTAGTGCAGCCCCCCCTCAGTGCAGCCCCCCTCTATTAGTGCAGCCCCCCTCAGTGCAGCCCCCCTCTATTAGTGCAGCCCCCTCATTGCAGCCCCCCCTCTATTAGTGCAGACCCTCCCTCTATTAGTGCAGCCCCCCTCTATTAGTGCAGCCCCCCTCTATTAGTGCAGCCCCCCTCAGTGCAGCCCCCCCTCTATTAGTGCAGCCCCCCTCAGTGCAGACCCCCCTCTATTAGTGCAGCCCCCCTCAGTGCAGCCCCCCTCTATTAGTGCAGCCCCCCTCAGTGCAGCCCCCCTCTATTAGTGCAGACCCCCCCTCAGTGCAGCCCCCCTCTATTAGTGCAGCCCCCCTCAGTGCAGCCCCCCTCTATTAGTGCAGACCCCCCCTCAGTGCAGCCCCCCTCTGTTATTGCAGCCCCCCCTCTATTAGTGCAGCCCCCCCTCTATTAGTGCAGCCCCCCTCAGTGCAGCCCCCCTCAGTGCAGCCCCCCTCAGTGCAGCCCCCCCTCAGTGCAGCCCCCTCTCTATTAGTGCAGACCCCCCTCAGTGCAGCCGCCCCTCTATTAGTGCAGCCCCCCCTTAGTGCAGCCCCCCTCTATTAGTGCAGCCCCCCCTCTATTAGTGCAGCCCCCCTCAGTGCAGACCCCCCCTCTATTAGTGCAGACCCCCCTCAGTGCAGCCCCCCTCTATTAGTGCAGACCCCCCCTCTATTAGTGCAGACCCCCCTCAGTGCAGCCCACCCTCAGTGCAGCCCCCCCTCTATTAGTGCAGATCCCCCTCAGTGCAGCCCCCCCTCAGTTAGTGCAGCCCCCCCTCAGTGCAGCCCCCCCCTCAATGCAGCCCGGCCCCCGCTCAGTGCAGGAGCGGCCGGTGTTCTGCCGAGAAAGTTCCCCTCGGCAATGGAGGACCCCCTGTACTGCGCAGGCACAGCGCTTGCGCAGTACGGGGCTGGGGAACTTTCAGCAAGACACGGCAGCGGCGCCATGTCTTCTGCTTGCTTCAGTGGAGAGGGGAGGGGCCGTGCAGCTAAAGAAGCCGCTTCATTGGCTGCACGGATCGAGCCCCCTTCCTCTCTCCACTCAACACTAGGGGAAGATAGAGCGGCGGCGCCAGCCGCCATTTTGCTGGAGCCCGCTGCTCCAAAAACAAAAAAAACAACATTCCCGATTTTCCTTATGGAAAATCCTGATTCGGGACAGCCTCCAATCGGGATTGTCCCGGGAAAATCGGGACTGTTGGCAATTATGTGTACTGTATGTGCCAAACTTGTGGGAACCCTGTGGAAGCTGGAAATCACTGTAGTAGGCAGCGCTATCCCAGTCATCTCCACTAACCTTTGGGTCCCATGCCTCTGCCTTGGCAACATTAGAGTTGTTGGTTTGAATCCCAGCCAGGACCTGCATGAAGTCTGTATGTTCTCCCAATGCCTGCATGGATTTCCTTCCACACTTCAAAGACATGCTGGTAGGTAAATTGGTCCTGGTATGTGTATGTAGCAAAGTCTTTAGCCTCTTCCAGTCTAATGAGGACCTCTAAGGCCAAATATAGCTGACGTCCTTCTGTAAGTAGTGGGTTGTGAGGCATAGTGGGTGCAAGGTGTAAGTTATTGGGCGCCACACACTTCTTGAATGCAAAAGAGATGTTTATGTATTTTACAGTCTTTCTTTTGAGGGAAAGAGGTTTAAGGCCAGGACACCCATAAGCAGTTGCAATTTCAATTGGCAGACTCCAAGACTTCAATAGGAAGACAGCCGTACAGGGAAAGGCCCCAGCAAGGCGCCACATCTGTACATGCAAGATTTCTGTCTCCTATGGTAACAGTCTTTAACAGTGAATAACACAATTTGTAACAGCTTCACTGCAACTTCTACTTGTAGTTCTTCAGCCCCTTGAGCTCCTGGTCTCTCGCTGGACTCTCTGATTCACAGACTCTGAATCCCTGGAGCTCCTCTAAGCTTTGCGGTGGTATCTCCCTCAAGCGTCACCCATGCTTCCCTGCTGGGTCCCTAGCTTGGCACTCCAGTTACTTCTCAAGCTTCACCCCTGGCTTGACTCACAAGGCTGCTTTGCAAGCGTCACCTCTGCTGGCTGGGTCCCTGACTTGATCACCGCCTGAAGTTTTCCCATTCTCCACCGCGCCTATTCGTTGAGAATGCTGCTCCGGTACTTGCTTCAGTTACTCACTGTGGTCCCTGGTAAAGGTGGTTGGTCCGTTAGTGGCGACAGCTTCCCCTCTACCTCCGACCACTGACAGGTTGTCCGGCCGGCAGAACAGTCACTTCTGGTTGGACTGCAAGCCGCAATTCCAACCCTGCGCTGCTCTCTTACTTCTGATTAGGCCCTCAGACAGCCTAGCAGCCAGATGCCCCTGGAATAGGCCCAATCTCTGGCCTAGCATCCTGGGGCATACAAAACACATCCACCCAGACAACCATCTAGGTGGCAGAGAACCTAGATCACCTGACTTCATCCGAATATATAGGTTCTCCCAGCAGGCCAAGGGATTCAAGAAAACCCCCGCCCATTGGCTGAGACATCCCACATACCCATAACTTGACCTTGGGTTGCCCTTCTCATATCTAGTACCACCAAGTACCTGGCCACCTAGCGGTGGAAGAGAAAAGTGCAACAAGGCCAAACTTAGGCAGAAATCAATAGATCTCCATCAATTAACCAGGATAACTATTCCTGGCAAGTAATATTGTCAGAAGCTCCCTGCCTAAACTACAGGGTGCTACATCCTCCCCCTGCCCAAGAAACTACGTCTCAGAGTTTGCAGAAAAATAATTTTAGCTCCCAAGCCTGAGAGCGAGTGTCCTGGCAAAAACTGGGATAGGTAGGGAAACAGGAAAAGGGTTAACAGTATAACAGTAGAATAACATATGTGTGGCGTGCTACATGAATAAACGTTAGTGTCAAAACATGAAAGTAGTTAGTCACATATGAAATTTAAATATCAAAAAATGTTTTATACACTTTAAAGGCAAGTAAAGCAAGAGTATTGCTTCCTAACTATCTATCTAAAATATACAAGAATAACGAATATACAAAAGTAGTGTTGTGATCCAGCTAGATCCCTGTCTCTCCTTGGCCAAGGAAGATGCACCGACACAGCAACACCTGAAAGAGAAACAATTCAAAGGCATCCTATCCTATAAGAACATAGTACAATATGTACACTGTGATTTAGGCTGCTCCTCAGTCGAGGACAGCATGAAAGTATAAAACATCCTATACATATCTACATTATTTACATAATGAAAACAGGTCCTGATTCTCCACCATGCCCGTTCAGTGAGAATACTGCTCAGCTACTCACTGTGGTCCCTGGTAAAGGTGGTTGGTCCCTTAGTGGCGACAGTTCCCCTTCTACCTCTGACCACTGACAGGTTCTCCAGCCAACAGAACCATAATTTCTGGTTGGACTGCAAGCCGCAATCCCAACCCTGCGCTGCTCTCTTACTTCTGGATAGGCCCTCAAACAGCCTAGCAGCCAGATCACCCCAGGATAGGCCCAATCTCTGGCCTAGCAGCCCGGGGCGTATGACACACGTCCACCCAGACAGCCGTCCAGGTGGCACAGAACCTAGATCACCTGACTCCACCCGAATATATAGGTTCTCCAAGCAGGCCAAGGGATTCAAGAAAACCCCCGCCCATTGGCTGAGACATCCCACATACCCATAACTTGACCTTGGGTTGCCCTTCTCATATCTGATACCACCAAGTACCCGGCCACCTAGCGGTAGAAGATAAAAGTGCAACAAGGCCAAACTTAGGGAGAAATAAATAGATCTCTATCAATTAACCAGGATAACTACTCCTGGCAAGTAAATTTGTGAGGAGCTCCCTGCCTAAACTACAGGGTGCTACATCTATGTATGAATGTGAGTTAGGAACCTTAGGTTGTAAAGCTCTTGAGGACAGGGACTGATGTGACTGTATAATATGTATATACTGTAATTGGAAAGCGCTGTGTAATTTGTTGGAGCTATATAAGTACCTCAAATAAATGTACAGTCATTGCATAGCTATAAAACCTTATTTAGTTAAAAAGTTGTGTGACTCCTGGGTAAAAACATTGATAAATAGACCCCTAAACCTTCCATGGAGCTTCTAAGGGTCCATGGAGATTCTTCCAGAAGGTATGCAAAACGCATTTCACCTGTGCAATTCGACTGGTTTTGCCACCAAGCCTCACTAATCCATTGGCTTAACTTCCAAGTGCTCACTCCTGCAAAGTGAGTTATATAACAGAACTGTGGGGCTTTCAGATGATGTGCCACCGCAAATGTTTGCATTTTCCATTTGACTAGACACCCAATTATAGCGCGATTGAAGCAAAGGGTAAACAAAGCAGAATTTCTGATGAAAGAATAATTTAGACCTATGAATATTCATGCGCTCCGCTCTGCAAAAAAAAAATTATCTACGGCGTCTAGAGAAAATTATAACTGTCAATGTCCACTATAAAATAGCCTGTGATTGAGGCTGATGCAATAATAGCCACTATGTGCGCAGTGCCTGTCCCCTGTCACCTTCCTAAATGTCTTTTCCTGAGATCTCACAGCGTGACCTGCCAGTTTTGTCCTGTCTCTAATTTATTTCAATGTCACATTTCGCACTGGACAGCTCTGATCAAGGGCAGCACTATGGCTGACCACACCATCATTTTGAGGGCAGTGTGGGTAAAGGTCAAGTACTTTATGGCTGCATAATAATTTATCTAGGCGGCAATAGCTTTAATATATGGCAACCAGTTTTGGATAAATAAGTAGCATACAGTTAAATTGAATCTGAAATTTGCATGTACTGGGCAAACGCTTAGCTTCACTTACAGCTCAATTAAAGTCTCACACCTTTTTATTTCTTTATAGTCCTGTACCTCCTGCATGTTGTGATTTGACACAGGTTTTTACTTAGAAATTCCTTAAAGTACTTTTTTCTCAGTGCAAATGCTGCTTACAGCCATCACACTGCAGTACTCTGTAAGTACTGTAAGTTCAGAGCTGAGTAACAGCCACACCTCTTGGCACAAGTGTTCTTACACAGTATTGCAAAGGGAAGGGGGCATGTCTGAGCAGGTCTGTTACTGAGAGCTCATTCACAGCCATAATTGGATACCGACAACACTTGCAGCAACAAAGAAGTGGAGATTTAATTATGAAAATTAAGTTTTCAGGGGGCTTTAATTGTTCTTCCCAGTTATCTTGCATGGACTTTGACTTCAAGGGGCTCTACTTGTTCTTCCCGATTGCTTTGCATGGAGTTTGACTGAAAGTGGATCTTCACTGCATCCGAGCACCACAAACCAAAAACACTATTTAATTCATTTTTTACTATTCAAAGCAATCTCACCCATCCATCCATGTCTCCATGCTTTGTTTTGTTGAGAAATCACTTTGAAAAACACCCCCCTAGCATTTATGGCTGTGGCCATCTTGAGTAAGGGCAAATGGTTCATGTAGCATTTATTTCCTGGAATGTATCTGCCCTTAGCTCGAGCATGCATGCGGGAGAGTGTGCTTAGCAAAACCCCTCCTGAAGACTCCTGGGGTGTATGACATCATTTGCGTAGAAACCAGGAAGTAGCTGAGAAATGTAAAAAAAAAAAAAAAAAAAAGTTTAAAACAAGTAAATATACCTTCCTATCTATTTTACTAATGCTAGCAGTATGAGAATTAAAAATAATTAATGTTGATTGGGAGAATTAAGTTCCAATTTAAGGGGGCTTTAATTGTTCTTCCCAGTTATCTTGCATAAATTCCAAGTTGCTCTATGTGACAAAACTGGGGCCTGGCTGTTTGGGCACTCTGTGCTCCATCATGATAGGTAGGGGAGGGAGTCACATGCTCCCCCATACTGATTGCCACTTCACTTATTGAGGCATTCAAATGAGGAATCATGGAGGGAATGAAAGATCAGTAAGGCATTTCAGTAAACCTGTTAATTTTCCTTGCGTGGACAAAACAAACAAAGGAGCTCTGTTTGGGCACTAAGCTATCTGCAGGCTCTTGTAGCTTTTTCTCGCATCACCCTTTCCCCACTGCTGGTAGGGGCAGCAATGTCCTAGATCGTGATTTACCACAGCTTGTCAAAAGTATACAGGCAGTGGTGGGCTTTCTCTTTAGAAAGTCCAGCATGCTTACCAAACAGATTCCTTTGATGCATACCTCCTAACTTTCTAAGATGGGAATGGGGGACACTTATTAGCAAAAGTATGTAGGAATAGGACACACCCCCTGTCATGCTCCCCTTAAAGGAGAATTCTACAAAGAAAATGATTGGTTAAACCTACAAGCACTAATCCTTTATATTGGCTTTTGGAATTTCTAAATGCAGCAATTTAGAAGGTGGATGAAAGGTTTAGCACTGTAAAACACTTTTTGATAGATAAGTAGCGCATTTTATGTACAACTATATAGATCAGACCAAAATGAGGGACAAATGAGGAGGAAAGAGGAACACAGGGACTTTGTTCTGAGAGAGGGACAGTCCCTCGAAATCAGAGACATTTTGGAGCTACTGTATATTAGATGTAAAATCATCTTCAATATTCCATTGCATCTCTTAAAGTATTCTGAAAAAGTGAGGCCTGGAGCGAACAGAAAACAGAGGGCAGGCATGACTGTGTGAATAAGGGAACAGGTCATGTAGGGGTGAACAGGTAGTTTTATTAGATAAGAGAGGGCTTACCTGATTGGGGGGTAACCCGTTGGTTGGGAGTGGTCAAGGCACTTTAGGAGGGGTGGTTCAGCCCTGGCATCCAGTGGAGTTTGATGGACGTGGGCAGCAACTTCCTGCCCACCCTCCCTGTTCTGGTCAGTTCTCACATCGGAAGTGGCGGATTGAGGATGCGGTGGCAGCTGGCGAGTTTTGGTCTTTGCTGGTGGATGAAAATCTAGGATAAGGAAGGGTTTGGGACCCATCGGTGGTATGTGTCCCTCTGGTGTATTCCAGTTAATTTTAGCTGGAATAGGTTACTGTTTGTACTGCGGTTAGTGTGTTGTCTCCGAGCCAGTGTGTTGCGGTTGGAGGCCTATTATGGTAAAAGGTACCGCAGTGCATTATTGGAACACACTATAGTTTGGGGTGCATTCAAAGACCATTGCGATTAGTGACTGATATGTTTTTATCCAAGGTATTTTTTTATCGTTTATGTTAATTTAAGTTTATTTGTTAATAAAGAGGCTGCTACGGCCATTTTTTACTCAGTCATTGTGTGGTCTCCATTAATGGTAGGTAACGGTAGGGGTTGGGGTGGAGTATGGGTTTGGCCTGGCAGCCATTGGCTAAGGTTGGCACATCTGTTCTACACTAGTCAAGTATGCTCCCAGTAAGTACGGTGAGCATCATAAGGAACAGAACCACCCTTTAGCTACAGAGATACAGTTTTCATAGTCATATTTCCACTGCCTGAGATACTTCAAATTTCTCAAAGCTGAGCTCCAGTAGGATTGTAATAAAATTATTTTTGGTAGCTTCCCCTTCTCTAGTAAGTCTTCAATGCTTGTCAAGTCTAGGGGGTATAACAGAGAAACATACTTACCTGATTTATCACTCTCCGAAGCAGCCAGCACTCATCACCCTTCACAATGTAGGTGGGCTCCTCAAGTCCTTGTGTAAAGTGCAGGATGACAGGTCCTCCATTGTACATTATGATGTCAACAATGGGGAACTGGATGACTGGCAAAGAGGATCAGCTTTGTGGGGCTGGGTGCAGTGTTGCCAACCTACCAGATTGCAATTTACTGACACAACACCCAAAAATTACTAGCACAGCCACATTTTTACTGGCATTTCCAAAGGTTAAAGCATTACAATTTTAAGGGCAATTTTCAGTATTTATGGTATTTATGGTACAAACAAGTACAGTATGCAGTTAGCAATGTGATTTAAGGTAGATATTAAGGGAAAAAAAATATTTATTTTATTTTCGACATAAGTAGGTAGCTCAGGGACAGGAGGGCAAGAAATTAGAATGCGCAGGCACACACACATGAACCTGACTCTCCCAGTGACACTGACAGCAGTGTGCAGCAGAACAGATGATGATGACACCTTACAGACACGACATGTCCCCTTCTGAGTCACAGTGACAGTCTCTCTCCACCCCAGGTGATCCCTTCAGTCTACTCCAGTCCAAACAGTACTGACAGTCCCACTACCAGCTTGCCTTGCTCCCACCCCGCAGACGAGGCTCTGGACGCTCCCTTGGCTCCCTTTCACCATAACATCACTTAATAAGCTCAGACCCACCCCCCACCAACACCGCCCGAACACACTGTAGCAGAAACTCAGGGGGCCTCGGCCAGCTCCGGAACTGCGCATGTGCAGTTCCAAGCCGAACATCACAGCCATATTTTTTATTGCCAACCTATTTATGTCACTGGCATTTACTGGCAGGAGGAAAGTGGCCGTTTTTTACTGGCTGCCAGTATAAATACTGTCTGTTGGCAACACTGGGTGGTTGTCTAACAGGAAGGAAGCCTATGTGAGTGAGAAACAAATTAAGTATCTTTTTCTGTTATTGTCCCTTAGACTTTCCTGGCCTTTAACACCATTACTGAAGAAGGTGAAATTTCCTACAAACTGACTAGATTTCATCTTTAAATTAGAGTGCAAGTACATTTAGGCTCCATGCACACTAGCGTTTTTTTAATCTCCTAGAAGCTGTTAGCATTTTTTTCTGCTCCCAGAAGCTAAATAGCGTTATCCTATGTGTCCATGCACACTACTTTAGGCTATTAGCATTTTTTTGAACTTCAACGTCTAGGAGCAGAAAAAAAAATGTTTTTGTAGAGCTTCTTGGAGCGTTTTTTTCAGCAGAAACACTCCTAAACACTATTAATAGCAGTTTTTGAACTTATTTCCCCCTTTTACTGCAAAAACACTAATAAAACACTAATGCTCCTAAACGCTACTACAAAACGCTACTACAAAAACCTATTACCAGTGTTGGAGAATGTGAACCTAAACTGTGAACCTAAAGTAATCCTGTCTTTTTGCTTATGTATACTTCTTATTAAAAACTCCAGCATGCTTTGCAAACACAACGTCATGTATGAACCCTGCAATATTAATTTGCATAACAAAAACTTTATACAAATACTAATTAAAATAAAGCAACAGGACATGCTTACCTTTGCTTTGTTCCCTCACCAAGCCCTGTGTAAGCTTTATGCTCTTTATGTTGATTCTACACAATGCTGAAGACTCCCGCCCCTATGTGATGACATTGGGTGCCTCAGCAGCCACTCACCAATTCTCGGCACTATCACATGAAAGGACAGGGAGTCAATCACATTTTGCTCAATACCTGGGAGTACTGAGTACTTCTCTTCAATCCTGGGAGCAAAAAAAGCAGCAGAGAAGCAAAGGGGGAGGCTACAGCAGAGCCCAATGACTAAATTTACCTCTTACTAGCATCTAACTAGGAGGGTGCTACACACATTTACACTTTCCCTTATTTGTATATCACATTTCATGCTGTAATCTGTGAAGACACGCCAGTCCAGCTGCCAGTCACAATACACTGACAATTAGTGGGGTTGGCCGGCATTTCAAGACATCATAAACATATGTTTAGCTAGCGGCATCCAAGCTTTCAGGAGTTGGCTGCACCATTGTTTGACTGCCATCTGTGTTTGAAAGGGAAACTCTCCGATATGTATTAATAAGTTATTAAACTCAGAGCAAATTGAACACATCACTTATCATTGTCAAGAGACGTAAATACATGTGCAAAATTTTTTCAAAAAGGGACTATGGGCATTCTCACATAGCCAAATAAAAAATTCTAAGCTGTATGTCTGAAATGCTGGAAGTGCTTCATATAAAATATATTACCGGTATATATTTGGAGTCCGTATATGTAATGGTCAGCTTGATTATTTAAAATTTTAGTGTAATCGCTCCTCCCTATGGCATTGCCTAAGAAAGAACTCAGTTTCTATTATATTCATCATGTGATTTACAATGATTGCAACCCTTTTTCACTTTCAAAGTAAATATTAACCTATCTTAGGCCTGGTTCACACCAATGCAGGTTGCAGTTGATGCATATTCCAGGTGCATTTTGCGTTTTTGCGTACACGTTTTTGATCCATTGAAGTCTATGGAACCAAAAACCAGAAAAAGTCCCTGGCCCTTTACATAAAATGCACAGATGTGAATGTGACCCATAGGAAACCATGTTAAATGGACTGTAGTGTGTTTCTGCAAAACTGAAAACACACTAAAAAAATGCATAGGTGTGAACCAGGCCTCTCTGAATGAGGTGAAACAAAAGCTCTGAGCTGGTGAATCTGGAAGGGAGATATTTCAGTGTAACGGCTGTGAGATCTTCAGATCTCACTTTTATAAACTGGCCGTTTGTGACAAAACGGTCATGTACTGTCATGAGCAGTGGAGAACATGTTCTCTGCTCCTTATCTCAGCTATATAAACCGGTACACCCCAGAGATCAGGATCGCGGCTGATCTCTGTTTTATAAACGGACACCTTAGTTATGTTTGAATTTGATGCTATGGCAAGCCACTGATTACAGTCTCCACAGGAGCCTTTTGTTGGATGAAGCACCTGAAGAGGAGGACTGTTTAATGGCACAGATGATAATCGTGAGTCAGAAGGTCTTCTCCTTGTGGTTGAAAGCCCTCAAGCTGGCCATACATTATACAATTTTCTTGTTCAATTTCATTTAGATTTACCTTCAACTATGTAGTGCAAGGGTCTGCCCGATTGCCTACAAATTGAAAGTGTTTAGGTTTGACCTCACTCTATATGGTTTTGATAAATCTAAAGTAAAATTGTACAAGAAAATGTTATAATGTATAGCCAGTCTTAATGATGACATCAGTGCTGCTATCTGCTTAGGAGGCGGATCCATGACATCCTCCTCCACAGTGTTTACTTAATTGTCCAGGTAGGGTGACACTTGGTGTAGCGTAACCTGGAGGACTGAGGACATCTTGTGGCAAAGTAGAGGTACTACAGGGGACAATGTCCGTTGAATATGGGCATTGCACTCTAAGCTGTTTTTTTCTGTAAACCTCTAAGAGTCTATTAAAAAATATGATTTCCTTGTCATATGCTGTAATATAATACATTATTTGGCAAGTTAATACACTATGTCACTTGAAGAAGGTGTGGGGATGGATGATAGTTCTATTGCCATATTTGGTTTTATTTCCATCCTTGTCTGGAACAATTATGCATATCTTCTGCAATATATATATATATGTGTGTGTGTGTGTGTGTGTGTGTGTATATATATATATATATATATATAGTTATAGTTATATAACTTTTTTTGTGAAACATACCAGAAATTATTGCTGGAATCTGATTGTTTTATTATGTGTGACACCTACACTTCCTTTTTCTCTAGTCCTCATAAAATATTCCCCCCTGTTAGCTACAGCAGAGTGTGATTTCTCTATTATGTCTTTTCTTCTGTGTGTTATGATTTGATTATTGTTCTCCAGCCACAAGACGTGGGAAGTTATTAGCTATTTCTCATGTTGACTCCCTCGGTCACCACTGCCCATTCCCCTCCTGTGTAATTAGGAAAGCGTAGATGTGAAATTTCCAGCAAAGGGAGCACCTAATCTCTCCTCCTCGCCATTAATGACCTGATACTCTGAACAGGCTGTGAAGATTCCTGCCTCTTGACAGTGCACAAACACATACATTTACAAGAGTAATTTTCCAGACTGAGAGACCTGTCAGAAGCAGGGCGAGGGTTGTTTTTAAAATAAAAAAAAATCTAATTGCACATAAGGCACCTTAAATGCTTGACAGCGCTTGTTGCAATTATTATTATTGATTCATATGGCGAAGACATTATTCACATAGCTGCGCTAAGGAAGAGCATGTGTATTGGCAACTGGACAGCATTTGCATTTTCTCTATGCTGTTTGGGTTTGTGGACACCTGACCATCATATCTAAATTATGCTCTAAATCAGTGGCCTCCAAACTACGGCCAAGAGACCAGATGTGGCCCATTGCTTGCCTCTATCCAGCTCTTGGGATACTATTTCTCCAACTGACACCAATGATGAGGCACTATTCCTCCCACTGACACCATTAATGGGACACTATTCCTCCCACTGACCCCATTAATAGGACATTATTCCTCCCACTGACACCATCAGTGGGGCACTATTCCTCCTGCTAAAACCAACAATGGGGCACTACTCCTCTTGTTATGACCAACAATGGGACACTATTCCTCTTGTTAAAACCAATGATGGGGCAGGGTTTACTCTTACTGGTACCAGGACAATTTCTATTCACACTGGGCACAGTCTGAAGGACAGTAAACTGGCTCTTTGTTTAAAACATTTGGAGACCCCTGCTCTAAATGATTGAGTTCGGGTGTTTACAGAAAAGGGTAGTGTTAAAACGGCACTACTAAATACATTTTAAACACTTGTGCACTTCCCACCTTGTAGTAACAGTTTAGGGAGGGCTCTTCTCTCTTCCAGGATGACTGTTTCCCTGTGTACAACATCAACTCCATAAAAACATAGTTTGATGAGTTTGGAGTGAAGGAACTCAGAGCCTTGACCTCAAACCTATGGGATGAATGGGAACACCAACTGTGAGCCAGGTTCTCTCATCAGTACCTGTCCTCACAAATGCTCCTTAAGCTGAATGAGCACACATTACCTCAAACATGCTCCTAAATCTTGTGGAAAGCCTTCCAAGAGGATCAGAATAGCTGTAAAAGAGCTAAAATTATATACTGTATTAATGCCAATGGTTTTCTAACAGAATGTCCAACAAGCTCATATGGGTGTGATGGTCAAGTATTTGCACACTTATACCATATTCACACAATATAGACCATGCGGTTTTGAGTTTCAAGGAAAGGGACAAGAGTATCAATGGGAATGAGGGCGTTTGGTGTCAAACATCCTTGGTTTTCCAAAGGGTTATCTATTATTCTGCTAGCAGGCAGTTTTTGTAGGGTTGGCAGGAAATGCTGTTAATACTGTCTGAAAATAACCATCATATTGGAATAAATGTATCTTAACCATCCCCTATAAATAGTCAGGTATACACCAGCATCCATCTGCCACTGTTCTGTTATATTTCTACACATGAATGGTTGTTTTTATAATGAGCGTAAAGCAGGAGCTCTTAACCCATTTACAGACCCCATTAAATTGCCCATTATGTGCCCATACCCTCTTCAGCAGACTGTCGAAATTATCATCATCGCCAGTCCTATTAGGTACCACTATGACTTCGATAGATGCTAATTGCTTTGTTTTAGTTTAAAGGGTAGCTCCATTTTTGTGGGGAAAAATAGCAAATAAAAATGTATATATCATATTGTACAAAACAAACAAGCCATATTGTAATTGGATATTATTAAATATCAGCAACGCTGTAATTTTCTGTAAATGCAATATGGCAACCTGGATGTGTTCCATGCACAGAACACCCCCCCCCCCTCCCCAAAATACAATTTCTGCTTGCATAATTGGCTTACTGATTTTCCTTTTTCATTCTGAAGTTTACACTAATGTACCATTTGAATTTTGGGCATCCTCTGTGTAACGAAATGTCCCACACTCCGCTTCAGTGCTTTCGTCATATACCACTTCCTCCCAGTCTGAATATAGATATCAGATATTCCAACCGCTCACAAGCACAAAACAAGACGATACTTGTTTAGTTGCTGAACATGGACTGTTTATTGGAACCAAAATACAAGTCTTATATACAGTAGAAGAGAAGGTCCCCCCTCCTGCTCATATTACTCCAACAATACAACTGTGATCAGAAACCGAATTAACATGAGCTAATTAACTAATCCCTTAAAGCAGCCGATGTGACTCCGTGCCCTCCTGAGCATTGTTATGATCAATCAGGATTTCACTACATGTCAGACTTGTTGTCACCGAGATTCACACAGTAGATTATACATTATCATAAGTATAAACAAAGGACACCTTCACACAATAACAGGAGCTCCAGCATGTGTCAGCCTGTCTCCTACATTGTACAGAGGCCAATGTTATCAGCTCTCTCAACTAACATGTTGAGTTCAGAATCAAACAAACCAAGAATAGTCTTTACATATATCCTGTGAAATACTGTGTATAAATATTACTGTCCCATTTTAAGTAATCAAAGATATATTTTCTCAGTCACCCTGTGCTAGGAAGGCACAGGATGACTTAGACATAAGAGGTGCATGGGGAGCTGAAACATGGGTTTCCCAACCTTTCCAAGGGATTCTTGGTTCCACGGGCCCTCCCGTCACACTCTGCAATAAAAATGTCATTTTCGGTGAGGTACTTCCAGAGGGAAATCATGCCTAAAGGGATTCCAACCCTGCCACTTTCCTCATTAGAGCCCTGCAAGTGCAGCAGCTGATTGATAATTATAAACTCACTCCCATTCCTATTCACTTGCACATGGACACAGACAAACAGCCTTTTCTTAAGAATAACAAAAAGTAGGAATCTACCACAAAGTTTGTTAAAATCATTGCAACGTACACATATCACTCAGAGGGGATTATTTTTATCTCAACAAAAAGGGATCTACTCTAAATATGGATAGCTAGCAAAAAACAACTGAAATAATTTATTAAGGATTTTATCATATTTATTGATATAGAAACTGCAAATCACAAATACACAGGTTAGTTACAACTAGTGAGATTTTCGCCATGTTCCGTTCACATGTGATCTGACACATCAGGTCGATTTCTCAACTTTGATTTCAGTTTCAGTAATGCACAGAATCCTGTTTTAAATTGTATTAAATTATTTAAAGATCCAATCCCATACTCATCATTTAGTTCCTCAAACCGTATATAGTATGGTTAGCCATGGTTAAGAACCCCTGCATTAAGTGAATAGTCATCTCAAATTTTAGTTTTAGTCTGCCCTGACTTCATTTATGTCTTTATAATGCAACAGCAAGAACTTTCTTCCATAATTGACTTTGTTCCTGTCCACCTGGGAGACAGGTATTTATTTGGTGTCCTCACTTACCTTTTGTGCATTCCAGTTCCCCTTGCTATATTCAAAATGTAAAATAAATCATTCAGCAGTGATGGCGGAAACCTCTCATAATGAGTACAGCAGATGTGCAGATCTTTGAACTCATCACAGGGATGGTTGGAACTCTTCATAATGGGCTAATCAGGTGAACGGACCCAGGAGAGAAACTCAACTGTATCTACTAAACGCAGAAATATAAGTATTGGGTGGGATGACTCTTTAAAATTAAAACTGAATGTAACCAATGAGTTAAATGCTTTTTTATTCAAGGGGTAGGAAAATACGCCTCAATACTTAGCTTATCCTTTTTTTCCTGTAAGGGTAGTTTTTACTGCTGCCCAGAGTTAGGCTTTAGAGTACTTCATAATGGAGATGAATTATCTGTAAGGTGACCCATAGCAAGTGCATCCACACAAAATGCAAGGCAAGCACAATGCAAACACGGTCCAGTCACCGATGCGCCCTAAGATGTACAGAGGATATAACAGTAACATTAAAACAAGAACAAATACTGTACATGGAATGTCAGATATGAAAATCCTGCCAAAAGGTTGTTATTGTTTGCAGAGTAAAATGCAAAATGAAAAAAGGGAAAGGAGATTTACAGGAACAATTGTGCTGTATATAACAGTTTAGCAATGGTTGTAATGATGGCATGTGGAAGAAGCCCCAGAATATGGAAGAAGCATGTGAGAGGGCTTAAAGTCTATGTAAGCCCCAGGGGCGGACTGACAACTCATGGGGCTCCCGAGCAATAGGAGATTTTGGGGCCCCCAGGCAATCCGAGATTATGGGGCCACACAGTATACACACACAGTATTCAATCACACAGTATACACATACATGTACACACAGTATACACAGACATGTTTATATTGGCTGAGAAGGTACTGGAGAGGTGGGGCAGCTATAATCTCGGGATTTTTAGACCAAAAGGATGTCGGTAAAGAATATTTCAGAGACAGATGTAAAAAAAACACAGATTTTTACATACTGTCCCTGGTTTTACCGAGGCTGGCAACCCTGATGGCGCCCCCTAGTGGCCCAGGGCCCTCGGCAGTGCCCGAGTGGCTCAATGGTCAGTCCACCCCTGGTAAGCCCCCGTTCACACCAAATCTGACACGATTTCAAAGCCACAGGTGAATGCGACTTCAGGTGCCACTTGGCTGACATCTGGGCGACTTCACACACCAATGTGTATGCAAGTCGCACCTGAAATCGCAAAAAAAGTTCAGGAACCTTTTTTCAAAATGGTGTGGCACCACAAAGTCGACGTCGAGCAGGATAAGCCACAATCGCGCACCCGCAGAACGGTGATCGGTGGTGTGGTGTGTCACTCTGACACACCGCAACTCCGATTGTGGTAAAGAGCCTATGACGTAGGCTCTTTACTATGCTATCAGCTGTTACCAATCACAGCGTGTAACCAGGAAGTGCCGGTAAACAGCTTTCCTCGGTTCGCGCTGACAGGAGAGCCAATTGGCGCCTCGCCTGTCAGAGGGGGGTGTCTGCACTGATAATCAGCGAATTGATTATTAGCTCAGCCCCCATCAGAGGTGCCCAACACATCTGCCAATCACTGCCCATCAGCTGCCAGTCAGTGCCCACCAAAGTGCCAGTCAGTGCCCATCAAAGTGCCAATCAGTGCCCATCAGTAACGCCTATCAGTGCCCTTCCAGATGCCATTCAGTGCACATCAGTACTGACTGTCAGTACTGCATCATCAGTGCTGCCCATAAGTGCCATCAGTTAGTGCCCATCAGTGCTGCCTATCAGTGCCCATCAGTGCCACCTATCAGTGCTGCATATCAGTGTCGACCTATCGGTGCCCATCAGTGCTGCATATCAGTGCCCGCCTATCAGTGCCCATCAATTCTACATATTAGTGCCGCCTTATCAGGACCCATCAGTGCCACCTCATCAGTGCCCATCAGTGCAGCCTCATCAGTACCTGTTAGTGAAGGAGAAAACTAAATTTTATTACAGAAACGAAGAAAAACTTTTCAGTCTTTTTTAGTTTGTTTAGCAAAAAATATAAACCCCAGTGGTGATTAAATACCACCAAAATAATCTCTATTTGTGGGAAGAAAATAAAACAAATTTAGTTTGAGTACAGTGTTGCATGACCGCGCAATTGTCATTCAGAGTGTTATAGCGCTGAAAGCTGAAAATTGTCCTGGGCAGGAAGGGGGGAAGTGCCCTCTATTGAAGTGGTTAAGTTAAAGTGTTTGTTAACCCCCCAAAAAATGGATCCTTCTCCTTTAAAGCATTTTATACAGCACAGTGCTTGTGCTTTGTAATCTGGCACCCTATAACACCTGTAATACCTGGCTGATCCTGCCTGGCTATCCCCTCCCCTCTGCAAACAGACCACGATAATCATGGCTGCTGAGCCCCTGACATTGTGGTCTGTTTGCGTGCCTCTGTCATCTGCAGCCTGCTATCCTGTCTTTCTCCTTTGTCTCCCCTCCTTCCCCCTCCCCTCTCTGTGTGTCACCTAGTGACAGTGCCGCCCCGCCCCCCTCACCCCCCTCCTGTTGCAGGAATAACCAATATATACTGTATATATACTATCCATTCTGCCTCCTCTTACAGTGCCCTACAGTCTCTGTGTATTATTAAAAAAATTCCTCCTTTATCGTATTTCACGGCAGCTCCTGGCGGTCACGTGACCGGCCGTGTCTCCTCTCTCCTCTCCCCCTCGCTTCCTGCTGAAGTCAGCGGGGAAACCTTGGCCCCACTCGCTGCTTCTGTCAGACGGTCAGAGAGGAGACACAGCCGGTTACATGAGCGCCAGGAGCCGTCGTGAAATACGTTAAAGGAGGATTTTTTTAGAATAAAACACAGAGACGGGGGCACTGTATGAGTAGACAGAACGGATTATGTGAACATAGGAAAGTGGGTTAACAACCACTTTAATGTAATTTCAAAAGTAATTTTCAATATTTTTAAATCTGCAACTTTCATTATAATAAGACTGATAATGATCCTGCCATGAAGGTCCTTGTTTTGGGTGCTTTCTGTTATGGGGTGACAATTCTCTATCCCTGTCTCCCAATTGTTTCCTGTATTATCACCCTGTCCCATGGTCTTCTGATGGAGACTACGAGTGGCTGTTTCATCATGGGCATTGTCTCCTGTTGTCACCATCAAGAAACCCGTCTGGAGAAATGCCATGTGCAGCCTTCACTGGAGTGCCAGTAGTCAGGAAGAGGCTATTTGAGCCCACGGGAGATCAGCAGAACTGAGAGGCAATAAAGGATAAAAAAAAGTGAAAACTGTTTTATTTTAATTTTTTTAATTGCACTTATGATACACATTTCTTTAGCAAAATAAATATCATTAATTTAGGATTTACTTCTGCTCCGAACTCCATACATTAATCAATGGCTAACACGGTACAAGACTTTACTACTGCAATCAAAAATTAAATACCATTTTCATATTTTTCCAGTTTCATATCCTCAACCTCCTATGTAACCCTGAAAGATAACGAAAGAATGCAGTCTTATTAATAATTGAAGTGTGATTTCTAGAACAAGCTAAATAGCAATATTGAAGGATCTTTCCTCTATACTTGCTGTTCTTTGACATGTATAATTTTGCCCAGCAGTCACCTGCAAATAGATTTCAGCACCAAAAAGACTTTTTTCCCCCCTTTTGTGTGTGCGGTGCCACTGATCTATATTGTAACATTCAGCTATTAAACGCTGTGTGTGGGATTGGGACAATTGGAGCTTGTTTTCCACGGCGATATTTCTGCGGTGTGATTGTTCATTTGATACGTGGACGGGGAAGCGATATTCTTTTAACCCAGAATTTGTGTCATGCTGATTTTCACAGGAAATTGGCTGCATGTAGAATTTCTGTTCTAACTTAAATTTTGACTGTAAACTTTTAAACCTCAGTCAGGCAGGAGTGAACTGAAAGTGTACACAATAATTAAAGCAAAACCTTGCCCCCAAAATATTGCATTGTAGATGAGGGATTCAGGTTATGATTTCCTGCAATAAAAAATTAAAGTGGATCTAAATCCAATTACTAAACTTTGAGAATCTATGCAGTTTTTTTTTCCCCTGTCCGTTGCTTCCTCTGGATTGGTTGCATTCCCTTGATGCAAAGATAATAGTCACCTGAAAGTGAAGTGAGAGGAAATCTCTCCATGAAATTCTGACAGAGGTTCTAGCCCATTTCCTCCTCTATTCCATATACCCTAATCTCCAGTGCTCTATGCTTGCATAGCTAAGCAGAAGTATCCTCAGAACATGCCTGACGAAGGGGCCCTGCGCGGCTCCGAAATGTTGCACTCATTTCTGTGATGTGATCTCTCTCAATAAAAAAAATCCTTGGACGGAAGTGTTGATCCATGATGTGCTGGTGAATATGTTCACTTGCTTGATGTTTCCAGGACCCAACTGGTAATCGCTACAGCACCCACCATTTTGGGAGCCATACTTTCCAGGAACGTGTGTAATAGGAATATTGACAAGAGTGTCCTCAGAACAAACTTGTGTTAGAGCAGCCTTTCTCAACCTTTTCAATACAGAGGAACCCTTGAAAAACCTTTACGGTCTGAGGGAACCCCTGCTAAAAATGACCATATCTACAACTCATGATACAATGGTGTGATGGTCAGTAGGAAGAATGCTCCTTACACTTGTGGTCATTGGGAAGAATTACCCTCTGACAGATAGTTAAAAAGATCAATGGTGTCAGTAGTAATTTACCCGAGAGACATAAATTGCTCATTGCTCACCCCTAGCAACCTTTGGAGGAGCCCTAGAGTTCCATGGAACCCTGGTTGAGAAACCCTGTGTTAGAGAGAAGGGGAGGGGTATGTCTGATCAGCTCTGTTACTAAGTGCTGATTACTGAGAGTACTGAGCCTACCGCTGGTGCATATCGGACTCTGCACTCATACTGTATATAGCAATAACTCACGGTGGAGCTCCTGATTTAAAGCGGGCTGTTACCGTCACCTTTTTACCTGTAGTTTCACCAATACCAGACTTAGAGTCCACGTTGAGCTTATTATCTGACAATGTAGGCACCAGTCACTTTAGTACTTTTCCAATGCTTTAATGGGAGATAACTGAAGGACAAAGCAGTAAAGAGGTAGAAGAAGAGTTGCAGGGAAGTTCAAATACCTTTTCTTGGTGTAGCACTAAGGAATTGAAATCTCAGAGATGAATGTATCTTCAGTTCAGGATTAAAACTTTGCCCGCCCGGCTCCGCTCACTAACCTAGAAGCCGGAGCGCAGCACGAACAGAAAGTCTCTGCCACAGACTTGGGTAGAACAAACTGTACGATCCTCTGCCACAGGACATAGTAGTTTTAGATGAACAGCAACACAGTACCAGAACCTTTAAGCCGACCCGGCAGTACTATGTGGTAGGTTAACTTAAGATGTGTCCTCCAATTGAGTCACCAGGCCCCTCTCCAAACCAGCGCTCCGCATGATCCTTCCCTGGATTCTTCCCAATTGTCCGGCTTCCTCCCGCAGGTCAGACAGCCCAGGACCATCTCTGCAGTAGTTGTAGTAGACCCCAGACAGACTTCTGGGCCCACCCACACGCTGCAGTGACGCAGTCCTCCGGCCCGGAGGACCACGCGGTAGGACTCCTAGCACATACCTGTCGGCCAGGAGGGCCAGCAGGTGGAAAGAAAGAGACCAAGAAATATGGCGTCTGTCCCTTAAATACCCCTTCCCAGAATGCACCGCAGGGGACAACCTCTCTCGAATTACTTCTGAGAAAGAAGAGCACTCATATACTTCAGCTTGTTGCCTTCCAACACCGACCTACGGTGACAACGACACCCGCAGGCACAATGTGGAACTGCACGCAACACAGCCGAACTGGAACAGAGGCTAATTTAACAATAGATTGAATCTGAACTATGTACAGAACAGATGACCCACTAAATTTACATATAAGCGGTAGATTAAAAAAATCTACCAGTGCTACATGTATTTAAAGTAGAACTGCAAAACTTTTTTCTTCATTTTGGATAGAACAAGGGAAGGTTATAGCCCCCGTCAGATTTTTTTTTCTTCCCTCTGTGTCCCACTGTGGAGATTTTCCCTCACTTCCTGTCCCATTGCCAAACAGGAAGTGGGAGGAAATCCCTGCAAATTAAAAGAATTCCTTGGGGCCCTCTAGATCACCAGAACTAGTGTCCCCATTGGAAGATTTCCCCTCTATTACTTTTCTGTGGACAACCCAAAATTTGTGATTTTTTTTTAACTTTCACTTTCAATGATAATGATAAATAGGACAAATAGAGAGGTTGAATCTATCTAACAGGGACATAGACAGCAATATAAACTGACAAACGTTCTAATCCCTCTCCCCTCTATCCAAAACAAAAAAAAAAAGTCTTGCCTTTAGTTATACTTTAAACATCCTGCACAATTGCTGTAAGGGGAAAGTTGAGGGAGAATAGAGAGTAGGGAGACTATGGGAATGGAGAATGCAGTACAATGTCTGTCTGACTGCTTATCTATTTCTTCCTTTAGACTATAAAGCCCAAATCTAATTTTATTTTTATTTATTTTTTAAATAAGGAGCCCAGCAAGGAAGTTCATTAAAAAAAAAAAAAAAAAAAAAAAGCTATTGCTGCAATGCTTACCTCCTTCTGGTGATATCTCCCAAAGACTCAACATTAGAACCAAAATTGGGCTTAATAGCCCAAATGAAGATAGAAATAGCGGTTGATTTACTAAAAGAGGAGAGTGCAAAATCTGGTGCAACTGTGCATGGTAGCCAATCAGCTTCTAACTTCAGCTTGTTCAATTAAGCTTTGACAAAAAAAAAAAAATTTAAGCTGATCTGTTTTTATGCAGAGCTGCACCAAATTTTGCACTCTCTAGTTTTTGTAAAATGACCCCATTGTGTCGACGTTCTCCATTTCCCCTCTACCTTCTCTCTTTGTTTTTTTCTGGATTCAAGGATGCACTGTGTAATTCAACCTAATTCTTGTGAGTGCACGGTGTCATGGGACCACCCCCTGAGGGCATCGCCACAGTGTCCTATACTTACATTAATGTGATCCAGAAAACAGATCTGACATTATTATGTCAGTGACCCTTTCAGTATCAATGAGGAACACCCAGTGCTATAGAAGTGAGGATGAAGATGACCCTGAGTGTTACATAGTAGGTGAGGTTGAAAAAACACACAAGTCCATCAAGTCCAACCTATGTGTGTGATTATATGTCAGTATTACATTGTATAACCCTGTATGTTGTGGTCCTTCAGGTGCTTATGTTTTTTGAAACTATTGATGCCCGCTGAGACCACCGCCTATGGAAGGGAATTCCACATCCTTGCTGCTCTTACAGTAAAGAACCCTCTACATAGTTTAAGGTTAAACCTCTTTTCTTCTAATTTTAATGAGTGGCCACGTGTCTTGTTAAACTCCCTTTCTACAAAAAAAGTTTTATCCCTATTGTGGGGTCACCAGTATGGTATTTATAAATTGAAATCATATCCCTTCTCAAGCGTCTCTTCTCCAGGGAGAATAAGTTCAATGCTCACAACCTGTTCTCATAACTAATATCCTCCAGACCCTTTATTAGCTTTGTTGCCCTTCTTTGTACTCGCTCCATTTCCAGTACATCCTTCCTGAGGACTGGTGCCCAGAACTGGACAGCATACTCTAGGTGCGGCCGGACCAGAGTCTTGTAGAGTGGGAGAATTATCGTTTTATCTCTGGAGTTGATCCCTTTTTAATGCATGCCAATATTCTGTATGCTTTGTTAGCAGCAGCTTGGCATTGCATGCCATTGTCTACTAGGATCCCCAGGTCCTTTTCCATCCTAGATTCCCCCAGAGGTTCTCCCCCCAATGTATAGATTGCATTCATATTTTTGCCACCCATATGCATTATTTTACATTCTTCTACATTAAACCTCATTTGCCATGTAATTGCCCACCCTATTAATTTGTTCAGATATTTTTGCAAGGTTTCCACATCCCGCGGAGAAGTTATTGCCCTACATAGCTTAGTATCATCCGCAAATACAGAGATTGAACTGTTTAGTTCAATCCTCCAGGTCATTTATGAACAAAATAAATAGGATTGGTCCCAGCACAGAACCCTGGGGGACCCCACTACCCACCCCTGAACATTCTGAGTACTCCCCATTTATCAACACCCTCTGAACTCGCCCTTGTAGCCAGTTTTCAATGTACTCACCCTATGGTCCATGCCAACGGGCCTTATTTTGTACAGTAAACTTTTATGGGGAACTGTGTCAAATGCTTTTGCAAAATCCAGATACACCAAGTCTACGGGTCTTCCTTTATCTAGATGACAACTCACCTCTTCACAGAAGGTTAATAGATTGGTTTGGCAAGAATGATTCTTCATGAATCCATGCTGATTACTTCTAATGATACCATTCTCATGACTAAAATCTTGTATATAGTCCCTTATCATCCCCTCCAAGAGCTTGCATACTATTGATGTTAGGCTAACTGGTCTGTAATTCCCAGGGATGTATTTTGGGCCCTTTTTAAATATTGGTGCTACATAGGCTTTTCTCCAATCGGCTGGTACCATTCCAGTCAATAGACTGTCAGTAAAAATTAGGAACAATGGTCTGGCAGTTACTTGACTGAGTTCCCTAAGTACCCTCGGATGCAAGCCATCTGGTCCCGGTGATTTATTAATGTTAAGTTTCCCAAGTCTAATTTTAATTCTGTTCCCTGTTAACCATGGAGGAGTGGATGCATGCAGTTTGGTTACTGAAGCCCCCCGATTCCCTAGTGAAGACTGAGGAGAAGAATAAATTCAATACCTTCGCCATCTCCTCATCCTTTGTAACCAGATGTCCTTCCTAATTTTTTATGGGGCCAATATGGTCTGTCCTCCCATTTTTACTGTTTACATACTTAAAGAATTTCTTGGGATTTTTTTTGCTCGCCTCCGCTATGTGTCTTTCGTATTCTATCTTAGCCGCCCTAATTGCACCCTTACATTTCTTATTGCATTCTTTATAAAGTCTGAATGCTGATCATAATCCCTCAACCCTGTATTTTTTGAAGGCCTTCTTTGCTTTTATATGCATTTTTACTTTGGAGTTAATCCATCCAGGACTTTTGTTCGCTCTTTTAAATTTATTACCCAATGAGATGCATTGGCTAATGCCCTTATTTAATATGCTCTTAAAGCAAATCCACATCTCCTCCATGTTCTTTGTTCCTAAGATTTTGTCCCAATTCAAGCCTTCTAGCAAGGTTTGTAGTTTAGGGAAGTTTGCTCTTTTGAAATTCAGTGTCTTTGTATTCTCCTTATGTTTCCTAATTGTGTGATTTATACTGAAGCCTATTGACCTGTAATCGCTATTTCCTAAATTGCCTCATATTTCCACATCCGTGATCGGGTCTGTTTTGTTGGTGATCAGTAGATCCAGTAACGCTTTATTTCTAGTTGTTGTGTCTACCATCTGAACCATCAAATTGTCCTGCAAGACATTTAGGAGCTGGTGAGACTTAGATGAATGCGTTGCTCCCTCTGCGCAGTCTATGTCTGGATAATTAAAATCCCCACATGATAAGCCTGAAGAATTCTAAAGAAAATATAAAAAAGAAGTATAAAAAAAATCCTGGGGTATGGCAAGTTTGGGAGGCATTGGAGATGTAAAGGTTGGTGTAGACGTTTTAAAGTTCTGTCTAGAGAAAAAGTTAATCTTGAGATGGGTCACACTCTGTACTACAAGGGTTTACTGCTTGTTTTGTCTAGGGGGATTGGAATAAGGTGGAATATGTGTTCATCACTCCTGCATGCTTCCTCTGCACTGCGCGACTGGTCTGTCAAAACTGATTCACATCACAGCTCTCTGAGATCATCATGTACAATGCGGGACCAGTGGTCTTGCTTTGTAAGTGGGGGGGCTGAGGGCCCATCCACATCCCAGGTGCATAGGACAGCAGTGGAGAGTGCGGGCTGCCAGGTGAGCAAGCAATAGGGTAAGTTACTAATCTTGTTCATCAGCGCCCCGCCTAGACAAACCAGCAGTTAACCCTTGCTGTTCAGAGGGAGACCCAGTGCAAGGATAACTTTGTTTCCACCCCGGAGTTTAGATTTAAGTGCCTGCTCTTCTGTGTGACTCTAAACTGGATGGGGTATCAGAATTGCATGGCTTCTGTTCAGTCTACTGGGTGCCACATTGGTGTGGCAGTCTAACCAGGAGGGGGTGCTGAAAATAGACGTTAAGTGCAGGCATGGTGGGGGCCACAGGTTTCCTGAAAACATGGCCTTGCAGTAACCAGGCTTACCAAGAATGTCACCACCAGGCAGCAGCAATTAGAGTGGGTCACAGCCTTAAAACACAGGGCACCGTGAATATTTCCTAGGTCTTGGAAGCTTTTCTGTATCTTGAGCAAGAGATGAATTTTCAAAATATCAAAATCTGAAGTTTCTTGAAGTTATGGTGAAGAAAACGTGGACAGTGTGGTTATAGTACCCCTGCTGCGTGGGAGCCTACACACGCAGACTTTCTTGTTTCACAATAAACTCCAAAGACATTAATAATAAATATTAATATGTAAAGGAGCATGTCTTACTGATTAAAGTTCCCACAGCTGGGAAATTAATCGTTATAAAGATATCATCTGATATATCTCCTAAGGCTTTTGATTTTTTTTCCTAATTTTACCAAAGTAATTTGATATTCCAAAGGCCTGAAATTTAATTCCTTCTGAAAAGATGTTTAATTGAAGGAAAAACTTTGCCGCCATTGCTCATTCAAGTTGCAAAGAACATAATGTTATTTTCCGACTTTAACTAGTATTATAAGCCACATTCTACACGAGGGCAAAAATTGAAATTCCACTAAATTTGATATTTCACCACAGGGAAGCATAACAATCTATGAAAAATAGTACATTTGGGTAATTTATGCATTGCCTATCATGCCACCCTTGTGTAGGCTTTTCAGCTGTACTTTTGGTCAGACAAGAAATGTTAAAATAGAACTCTGGTAATAACTTTTTAATGTTAGATTCACACTGATAAGTCCAAAGAGCGTTGAGATCTTGAGTTATGTTGACCAGGGTTTTGCCCAAATGCTGCATTCAGATTAGTACAGTGCAACGCAATACCTGAAAAATGCAGTGTATACACGCTTTAATTTCAGGCATATGGGCCCCTAAAAACACTTTCCAAACCCCTCTAACTTAACCCACATTATACTTACAAAAGTTGTGGACACCTATACATCACTATTGCACTATATGGGCAAAAATATGTAGACATTCCTCCAAATTATTGAGTTTAGGTCAGGGGTAGGCAACCTTACCAACTCCAGCTATGGTTAAACTACCAATTCCATCATGCTTTTGCCTCTGGCAGTCACACCTGTGCCGGTCAGAGTCTTGCAATGTCTCAGGGGATTTGTATTTTAACCACAGCTGGAGTGCTCAGGTTGCCTATACCTGGTTCAGTGTTGCCAGTGAAGGGTATTGTTAAAGCAGTATTAAACCCAAAAGCAAATATTTATTATATTGCAGCTTACCAATTCTTGGATGTGATGACTGCATTAGTTCTCTTTTTTAGTCTTTCTTTCTTTCTTTCTTTCTTTCTTTTATTTTCAACTTGTGATCTGGCCAGTCTGTTTTTCAACAGAACAAGCTGTCCTGCAGCTATAGCAGTTAGAGGTTTGAGGCAAACCATTAACCATTGACAGGGGTGCTTACAATAATCAGATTTTACTTATTAATGTAAACCTTTAATCCCAAAGGGAATTTTTTTGCTGTAACTGCTTACAACGTGTTAGCTGGGGTTTAGCTTCAATTTGTTAGTGTATCTAAATCTGCTCTAACACTCCCCTCCACCCAGATTAACAATGCTGCTGTCCAAAGGTGCCCCTCTGCTCCTTCATTAAGAATGGGGGCACTACATGAGGTGTAATATTGACCAGATCAAAAAGGTGAAAACAGAGGGAAAAAGCACACAAAAAAGAAAACGAATGCAACCACCACATCTAATAATTGGTAAGCTGCAATATATATATATTTTTTTTTGGTTTTGGGTTTGATACCGCTTTAATGCTAAAGAATACAAAGTCATTTTAGACATTTGTGCACTTCTAATCTTGTGGTAACAGTTTGGGGCAGACCCTTTTTCTGTTCCAGCAGCACTGTGCCCCTATGCACAAAGCCAGCTCCATAATGGTTTGATGGGTATGGGAAGGAATATCCAACAAGCTCATATACTGTAGGTGGGATGGTTTCTATGCAGAGGTGCACCAGATTTTGCATGCTCCAAGTTTAGTAAATCTCCCCCACGGTGCCCAAGTTTGCTGAATCCATAAGTGCTAAGCTGGCCTCAGTGTCATGTTAAGATTACTATGACCATGGTTCTACAGAGGTATGCCAGACTTTTTTAGGTCTTGCATGATCCATTCCAAGTTGTAGCTGATGAGACCTTACATACACTATACCAGTCTTCCTCAACCTTTTCAACACAGAGGAACCCTTGAAATAACTTTCTGATCTTAGGTGACCCCTGCTAAAAATTACTATATCTACAACTCATGATACATTAGTGTGATGGTCAGTAGTAAAAATGTTCCTTACACTTGTGGTCATTGGAAGGAATTACCCCCCTACAGATAACTAAAAAGATCAATGGCATCAGTGGGAACTTATCTGAGAGGCAGAAATTTCTCATTGCTCAAGGAACCCCTAGCAACCTCTGGAGCAATCCTAGGGGTCCACGGAACCCTGGTTGGGAAAGGCTGCATTATAACATTCATTGCTTCTTATTCATCCTGCAGCTGCCAATCCATTTATATCTGGGTACACACAGAGGTTTGATGGCAACGGTCTATGACAGTCTATGTATACTATAAAAAATATTGCATCTGTATCTTCATATATCACTTGGCTCCTATCCACACAGTTCAGAATTTTTGTTATTATGACAGCTCTGCTTTTAGAGCCAATATGTATGGGTCATATACTGTCACAGAGTTAGCATAGCAGAATGGATTTGATAGCTCAAAGCTTCAGGAGGCTTGTTGCCAGAGGTTCCTCGTGATGAATTTACCTCCCCACCCTTCGCTTTCACCCCTGTGATACCCCTGCTGCTCTGCGGCGCTCCCCAATTAATTTTCCCCAGCCTTCTGGTCTCCTTGCAAGACACCTCCGTTTTTCCTCCAGCTCCCCGCGTGTCCCCTTGCTCCTGCTCGCCTCCCCCCAGCTGTTCCTGCTAAGTGAAGCCCATTAACTTGAAATGAAGCAAAAACACGAGGAACATTTGTTGTAAGCCTTGTGATAGCCCCAAGCAGCTGGATCCCAGCTCCCTCCCCTGGAGACTGAGCCGAGCTGGAGCAAAGCTAAATATTTGCAAATCTGGACAAGAGGGGAAAAAAAGAGGCAGGAAAGAGGAGGAAATCTTTTACCACACCCTAACAATAACAATTACCAAATATTCTTATTCAGTACCCTGTTGTATGTAGGATTCCAGACTGTATTGTTCTTTTTTTAAATGAATGAACTATGTAATGTGATGTTCGACAGAGAAAGCTGTAAGGAGACAGAAGATGAATTTCACACCAGGGACCCAGCTTGTTTTTGCCTTTGAGCCATTGATTTTTTTCCTCATTGAGAACCTAAGGTTATAGAAGTCTTTCAGTAGTACAACTGCATTTACTATACATTATGTGCCCAAAATTGTCCCCCCCCCCCAAATGATTGATTATTTGAACAGACTTGAGTGTCTTACACAGAGATCTGACCTCAACCCTATTGAGCACCTTAGGGATGCAATTGCTATCCAGTTTCAGTGCCTGAATGCATAAATACTCATTTGGTTGAATGGGTACAAATTCCCACAGACACACACCAAAATCTTCTGAAAAGGCTACCTAGAAAAGTGAAGGTTGTTATAGCCACAAAAGGAAAAGAAAGTGGGCCACTCTATATCAATGGCCATGGTTTTGGAATGAGATGTCCAACAAGCTCATGTAGATGAGATTGGCAGGTGTGCACAAACTATTGGCCATATAGAGCAGTGTTTCTCAACTCCAGTCCTCAAGGCGCACCAACAGGTCATGTTTTCAGGATTTCCACTATTTTGCACAAGTGATTTGATCAGTCTTCATTGCCTTAGTAATTACCACAGCCGTTTTCATCTGAGGGAAATACTGAAAACATGACCTGTTGGTGCGCCTTGAGGACTGGAGTGAGAAACCCTGATATAGAGTATTTATTGCTTTAAAGGTGAAATAACATCTTTTTTAGTGAGGTATGTTTTGCTAACCTTGCAGAGCAAAATGTTTGTGTATACAGTGTATATATATATATATATATATATATATATATATATATATATATATATATATACTGTAGGGCAGGGGTACTGAATTTAAATTCACGGGGGTCCGGTCAGTAAAATTTTCTTCCAGCAGAGGTCCGAGTGTCATATTGGTGATCACTTGTCGTGTCATGATTGTTTTCTATTATAGATCTCTGCACAAGTGTGAACAAGCCCTTACATCAGTGCCCTCAGTCCCCCCTTCATAGCACATCTCTCCCTTTTACATCACAGTCCCCCATCAGAGACCGACCCATCAGAGAACTGCCAACCCATTACAGACTGTCCCATCACAGTGTGTCCCTTTAAAGACGCCCTCCATCACAGATTCCTCCCACCCTAATTATAGACCCCTCCACCCCCATCACAGATCCCCCAATCACAGATTGTATAGTACAGACCCCCCTCTATCACAGATCCCCACCCCCATCACAGATCCCCCCCCATTACAGACCCCACTCCATCACAGATTCCCCCCCATTACATAATCCACTCCATCACAGATTCCCCCCCATTACAGACCCCACTCCATCACAGATTCCCCCCAATACAGACCCCACTCCATCACAGATCCCCCCCCATTACAGACCCCACTCCATCACAGATTCCCCCCCCATTACAGGCCCCACTCCATCACAGATCCCCCATTACAGAACCCACTCCATCACAGAACCCCCCCCCCATTACAGACCCCACCCATTACAGACCCCACTCCATCACAGATCCCCCCATCACAGACCCCACTCCATCACAGATCCCCCCCATTACAGACCCCACTATTACAGATCCCACTATCACAGACCCCACTATCAAAGACCCCACTATCACAGATCCCCCCCATTACAGACCCCACTATCACAAATCCTCCCCCATTACAGACCCCACTATCACAGATCCCCCCCATTAAAGACCTCACTCCAGCACAGATCCCCCCCCATTACACACCCCACTATTACAAATCACAGATCCCCCCATTACAGACACCACTCCATCACAGATCCCCCCATTACAGACCCCACTCCATCACAGATCTCCCCATTACAGATCCCACTATCACAGACCCCACTATTACAGATCCCCCATTACAGACCCCACTCCATCACTGATCCCCCACATTACAGACCCCACTCCATCACAGATCCCCCCATTACAGACCCCACTCCATCACAGACCCTCCTATTACAGACCCCACTCCATCACAGGCCCCACCCTATCACAGATCCCCCCATCACAGACCCCACCCCATCACAGATCCCCCCATCACAGACCCCACTCCATGACAGACCCCACTCCATCACAGATCCCCCTATTACAGACCCCACTCCATCACAGATCCCCCCATTACAGACCCCACTCCATCACAGATCCCCCCCATTACAGACCCCACTATTACAGATCCCACTATCACAGACCCCACTATCACAGATCCCCCCCCATTACAGACCCCACTATCACAGATCCCCCCCATTAAAGACCCCACTCCAGCACAGATCCCCCCCCCATTACAGACCCCACTATCACAGATCCCCCCCATTACAGACCCCACTATCACAGATCCCCCCCATTACAGACCCCACTATTACAGACCACACTCCGTTACAGACCCCCCCACTCCCTCCATCACAGTCCTCCCTCGATATTACAGAGTCAGACTGTCCCTTTCATCAACACAGCATTCCCCCTTCCTCCCCCTCCCCACACTGCCCTACCTTAGTCACACAAGCCAGGAAGCACGCATGGCAGATACAGATAAAGGGTGGGTTAAAGGCGGGTGATTGGTTGCTGGGACCGCTCCACTGTCTAGCAACCAATTACCTGCTTTGTAACTTGAAAAGTCCCGCCCTTTGTCCGGACCTGCAGCGCTTCTAGGCAGTTTGTTGGTGAAGGGCTGAAGAGTGGTACAATAATGAGTGTCTGCAGGCAACAGTAAAGCGCTTGGGGCTGCATTTCTGCAAATAGAGTTGGAGATTTGGCCAGCCCAGGACCCATTGTGTCCTCAATGCTGAGAAATACAGGCAGATACTTATCCAACATGCCATACCATCAAGGAGGGGTGTGAATAACCCCACATTTATTCTGCAGCAGGACAACACCTCCAAACATGCAGCCAATATAATTAAGAACTATCTTCAGTATAAAGAAGAACAAGGAGTCCTGGAAGTGATGGTTTGGCCCCCACAGAGCCCTGATCTCAACATTGTCGAATCTGTCTGGGATTACATGAAGAGACAGAAGGATTTTGGGCAGCCTACATCCACAGAAGAACTGTGGTTAGTTCTGCAAGATGTTTGGAACAACCTACCGAGTTCCTTCAAAACTTTTACACAGTGCTATATATATATATATATATATATATTTCAGGTGCTTATATAGCACTGTCAATTACACAGCACTTTACATATACATTGTACATTCACATCAGTCCCTGCCCTCAAGGAGCTTACAATCTAAGGTCAATAACTCACATTCATACATACCCATACTAGGGCTAATTTTAGACAGAAACCAATTAACCTACCATAATGTCTTCGGAGTGTGAGCGGAAACCCACACAGGCACAGGGAGAACATGCAAACTCCAGGCAGGTAGTGTTGTGATTGGGATTCGAACCAGCAACCCTTTTGCTGCCCAGCAAAAGTGATAACCACTACACCACTGTGCTGCCCTGCATATTAAAACAGTATAAATAACGTTTTTTCTGTTTTTATAAGTGTTTACATGACCCCTGTTCTCAGCTACATAAGGGGCTTAGAGATCTGGGGGTAGAGACTGCAAGGGAGCATGTCATCAGGAGGCAGAGAAATAGCAGTATACTGATCTTTCCAGTTATTATCTGTGTCAGGGGCGTGTCAACACGTCTGACCACTGGAGTACATGCAGGCTGTACTCCCAAGTAGAATGCAAAGAAGCAAACTGACTACACTGGGATAGATGTGCTTCCATGTCCAGGCATGGTCAGTTTGAAATAGAAAAGCAATGGGACAGCAATATCACCTGGTATTTCACACAGCGGAAGCAATGCAAAGAAATAAGGCTACTTTTTAGTACAAGTACATGGTGGCAACAAAGATACATAGCAGAAATATGAAATGTTGGGGTAACATACAATTTAAGGCAGAAGAGACACTGCCCTGCTGAAGCTGCCCATCCACTCACATGCAGCAAGAATTTAAAAGGGGGGATCATTTGAAGTATTTACTATAATATGCTGGATATCAAGAGGGGTCGGGAAGAGAATAAATATGTTTAAATGGCAAATCAGAGAACCGTGTTAAGGGAAGAATTTCCATCTAACTGAAAAGTTAGACAGAGCCATATTTAATTGATTGAAATGGGTTCCATGTACATCACCATTGTTCTTTGGTTGTATCATTATTTCAAAGCCAGAATAGCAGATATTAAGCTCAATTCAGCAAGTTACAATGCATGCCTTATTTGCCATTACAATAGCTTTTTTTTTTGCTTTTTTTTTTTTTTAGCTGTGTGACTGATATTTTCAGCTCTCGTTGGTCCTCATTGCTCAAAATAACAGTCGTTATGACAAATAACGATTATTACAACTAGTATATTTTTTGCTGTGTCCATTGCATTCACCAGCTGAAAGATAAAATTCTGTGTGCAGGAAAATTTGCAAAGAACTTATGGGGGCTGGGGATCAATTATAGGTTAATTTTGACAAAATCAGCCTTTTCATGTTTATCTGTACTCTTCTCATTTGAAATCTATTAGGTCAAAGCTGACCCAGCTCATATTTTCTTCCGAGGTTCTTCAGTATAGAAAGGCTTTACAGTTCTACTTACCCATCCATTCTCCTGGACACCTTGAAGTACAATACATTACAATACAGCTCAGTACCAGATGGAACAAGGGACCCAATGCATATGTCTTGATAGCAATAGTACAGGAACAGGCCATGCTCCTCCACTAATAGCTGCTACTGCTTGTTACTGTATATCCTTACCTGCTTGGTTTTCCCTGTCCATGCAAATTTCATTTTGTACCCTATATAAGCTTTATATGCTTACAGTGTACAGTTATCAATTTTCTTGTTTTGGATAGTGTTTGATAGGGATTGATTAAAACCTGTCTATTTTGTTCCTGTCTGTGTCCCAATGGGAATATTTGCTTCCATTTACTTTTCCAAAGACACAAATCAGAGAAAAGCTCTCTAAAGTGAGGGAAAATCCCCTCTTAGCCAAGAACAGATACCCATTTGGAAGACTTACCCCTACTTCATGTTTGGGTGTCAACCATAACATTTTGAATTTTCCATCACTTTCAGTCCCAATGATAGCAGCCACCAGGATAGTTCACAAGGTTCTTCATTCACTACCTGTATCGAAAACAGAACAGGAAGTGAGGGGAGTTATCTCTAAGGGAAATCTTCTTCCAGAAAGTTGTCACCAGCAAAAGTGCCCCCATTGGAGTACTTTACCTATATTTCAGTTCAGTAGTAATGTAAAATGTTACATTTTCAACAGGACAAATACAGAGGGTGAATCTCCCTAAAGGGCATATTGGCAGCAATAAGAACTTGATAGTTGTTCTAACTCTTTAATACTCTAGCCAAAAAATTTAGGATTTAGATACGCTTTAGATACACTCTAAGGTCCTGTCCACATGGACAGACATCAAATCTAACAAAGGTTACAACTTCTTCCCCACTAAAAATAAAAATAAACAAATAAAAGATGCTTGGGAGACAGCCTTGGGCAAGAGCACTTCAATTGTGAACATTGCAAAACAGATTAAAGTAGAGTATCCATCCGCTTGTTTACTGGACACTTATACCCCCTTCCTGCCTAGGCCAGTTTTCAGCTTTCAGCACTCTCACAATTTGAATGACATTTGCGTGTTCATGCAACTGTACCCATATGAAATTTTTTTGAAAACTGAAAATGTTATTGATTTTCATAATTTTCCAACATAGGAAAAAAAAAAAATTAGAAAAAACATATCATTGTATACAGCGTACATCTGACTTGCTTTCAATGTACAGTAAAGCCAGTAATACAACTCGTTTAGTACATACAATGCATATATCCATCCGTAAACTGTGGTATCAACAAGTTGGTCAGATAATATTCAGTGTTGCTGTGGTACAACAGGGTTCACCCTGTACAAATGCTTGCAGTTCGAACAGTGTGGGGGGTTCCCTCCTTTTCCATTTCAGGGCTACCAAGCATCTCGCTGCTGTTAGCACCTGGGCTAAGAGCTTTTTAGACAGTTTGGAAAAGGAGGGGGGTGGAAGACCCAGAAGAAAAGTTTTCGGGTTGAATGGCACCCAAGAGTCAAAGATGGAGTGGAGTAAAGAATGTACCGTTCGCCAATAGGGAGTGAGTAGAGGGCAGGTCCAATAGGTATGATATAGCGTCCCCGTTTCTTTACTACAGCGCCAGCAGCGGGAATTAGCAGAGGGGTATATGGAGTGGAGCAGGTCTGGGGTTTGGTACCAGTGGAGTAAAATCTTGTATTGATTTTCTTTATAGAGCATACAAATGGAGCTCTTGGAGGCCTGTGACCATATGAGTCTTCAAGGGTATATCCTCACCCAGGGCCTACTCCCACTTGCGCATATAGGTATGTCTAGGTCCTGTTGGTGACATATCCATAATCAGGAGCTGGTAGGTGCGCAAAATCATACCTTTAGGGGAGGAGGCCTCTAGACAAATTTTTTCAAATTCGGTTAAGGGGGAGAACTGAAGGCTCGCTACGAAGGATTGCGCATAATGGCGTATTTGTAGGTAACTAAAAAAAGCCTGACTGGGCAAATCATAGGCTTCTTGCAGGTCCTTAAAGGATCGCAAAGTTCTGGTTCTGATATCCACCAGATAACCATAATGGAATAAGGCCTTTTCCATCCAAAAGTGGGACATCTGCGAGGTCAAGCTGTCCAGGACGTTGGGTGTAAATAGGAATGAGGTAACCAGTGAGGCATTGGTAGTGAGCGGATATGTCGATCTAGCCCGCCACCATAGTGTTTGTAGAAGTGCCATTGGGCCCAGTAACTGTGACCCGCCAGGCGGAGTGTAACATGGAGTTCGGGTGGATGGGGGCCAGCCATAGCTTCTCAAATTGTGTCAATCGGTTGTAGGCATGGAGGGTACACCAAGAGGCTACAGGGCGTAGCTGAGTTACTAGATAGTACTTGGCTATGTTGGGGAAGGTGAGGCCGCCTTGATTGCGTGGCGCATACAATACTGACCTAGCGATCCGGTGCCTCTTATAATTCCAATATATGAAATTTTTATCATTTTTTTTTCACACAAATAGAGCTTTCTTTTGCTGTTATTTATTCGCCACTGGGTTTTTTTATTTTTTGCTAAAGAAACAAAATAAGACCAAAAATTTTGAAAAAACAAAAAACAAAACGTTTTTCATATTTTGTTGTAAAATTTTGCAAACATGTAATTTTTCTCCTTCACTGATGGGCACTGATAGGCTGCACTGATGAGGTGGCACTGATGGGCACTGATAGGTGGTGCTGATGGGCACTAATAGGTGGCACTGATGGGCCCTGATCAGGAGGCACTGATGAAGCTGCATTGATGGGTGGCACCGATGGGCACCAATAGGTGGCACAGAGAGGTGGCACTGATAGATGCACTGGTGGGCACTGATAGGTGGCACTGATGGGCACTGATAGACACTGGTAAGTGGCACTGATAGACAGCACTGATAGGTGACATTGATGATGAGGCACTGATGGGCACTGATTGGCAGCACTGATGGGCACTGATAGGTGGCACTGGTTGGCACTGATTGGCAGCACTGATGGGCACTGATAGATGGCACTGGTGGGCACTGATTAGCAGCATTGGAGGGCACTAATTAGCAGCACTGATGGGCACTAAGGGGACAGATGTCCCTCTAACAGAAGCCGGTTAACGTCTTTCTTCTTTTTTTCACGCTGACAGCATGAGAAAAAAAAGCCGATTACTGGCTTCTGTTTACTTCCGTGATCAACTGTCATTGGCTGACAGCTGATCACGTGGTAAAGGGCCCGCTGTGATTGGCCCTTTACCCCGATTTGTGATCAGCCGAGACCCAAGGACTCTTCATGTACACTCTCCTGGCAAAGGAAGCCCGTGCTGTAGCCGTCTTTCGGCTATAGCATGGACACCAAGTGGTTAAAATGAGCCTGCAAGGGTTCTAAAATGCATAAGCAACCTATGTTGGCCTAAGGAATAATGACATCATATCAGTAATGTTAAAATTCACAACTCCAATATATTACCACTATTGTGACAGTTTTCAGTGCTTTTTAAACGCAACACAGGCTGGGGTTGATATGGGCTCTACTTAAAGCAAGGTCCGGATTTCCATAGCACGAAAACACCTTTGTTGCATAGCCTGATGCATTTGTGGCGTTTCTGGTGCGGTTTTGAAAACCGCATCAAAGATGCTGCAAGCAGGACTTTTCAAAATGCACCACACAGCGCAGTGGTGTGAAGAGTCTCATAGGACTAACATTTTTCTTGTGTTTTTTTAGCAAGGTAAAAACACAGCAAAAATGCATCAGCGTTAAAGGACTCTTAATTATACTATGCCATGGGAGCAATTTTATTTTGTTTGAGCTGAGCTGGGTATTGTTCTGAGTTGGTTCCTGTTTAGACCCAATCAAGGCTGTTTCATTCTAGAATTATGATATGCTACCTCTCAGTGATGCCAAGTACAATGGCCCATAGCAACCACTTTATTCAATCAGATCAATAAGAGCTAAAATTGGTTGTATAGATTTCTGCACTTTACATATTGCTTTATATGTGATGGGGTAATCCCATGTAATCTCTATATAAAACAAATATGAAATATCTATATAATTCATAAATGTGACATTTTCCAGGACACTGTTCATAATACACTTCTTAGATACATTAAGAATGTATATTTCATTATTGAATATACATTATTAATTGTTTTTTATTTTCCAAATTTTTCTAGTGAAATTTAAAAGATGAGAATTAATTTTATAATTTTATCATGGAATTAGAATACATTGAATGGACTTTTAATTCTACTGCAAAATTAAAGTACTGTACAAATATTTAAACAGTAGGATCTTGATATGTATCCATACAAAAATATCACTTAAAGATAATGAGCTTCTTTCAGTGAGAAAGATAGTGGTATTGTTAGATTGGTGGGATTGTGTCCAATAGTGTAAGTACATACTTTCGGGAAAATTTTAATTTTCAGGACATTTGTTACATTTTTTTAATAGTCAAATTGGCAGTCATTTTCATTGTGATGAAAAAAAACTGAAGGAGGAGAATGGAAACTATTTCTTAAACTAGCAAAATTCTAACTGTGATTTTTTTTTTGTATGGTAAAAACTGTATGAACAGTCCTGCATGTTGTATTAATCTGAAGACGTCATATGACGAAACGCATCGACTGAAAGTGATATCATCACTGTGCAAAACCAGTAGTTTTGGTTTTTCTACAATGTTTTCAAGGAGCATTCATTTTAACATTGTGTGAGTAATATTTATACAGTAAAACGCTTTAGTTTTAGGCTGTTTTCACTCTGCTCTCCTGAAAAAATGCATTAAAAATGCATATGCGTTTTTGTCACATTATCGACTAGCATGCACCTGTGAAGCTTGAACATGTGACTTAAAAGAACGCACACCAAGGTGCGTTTTTGATGCATTTGTGGCGTTTCTGGTGCGGTTTTGAAAACCGCATCAAAGATGCTGCAAGCAGGACTTTTCAAAATGCACCACACAGCGCAGTGGTGTGAAGAGTCTCATAGGACTAACATTTTTCTTGTGTTTTTTTAGCAAGGTAAAAACACAGCAAAAATGCATCAGCGTTAAAGGACTCTTAATTATACTATGCCATGGGAGCAATTTTATTTTGTTTGAGCTGAGCTGGGTATTGTTCTGAGTTGGTTCCTGTTTAGAGCAGAGGATAACTGAGGGGATATTGGATTTCTATATGCCAAACTGGGTTCCTGTCCTGAGCTGGGTTCCTGTTCAGAGCTGGGTTCCTGTCTTGGTCCTGTTCCTGAGCAGAGGAGAACTGAGGGGATATGGGAGCATGTACGTGACTCTCTTCCTATTTATTTACTAATTCCAACAGCATAAGGGTTAACATAGTTCATATCTGAACAAGGTGCAGTTTTCATGTCATCTGAAAGGCGAGGCTTATTGCAAGCTGTGCTTAAATCCAGTACTTTGTCTGCAGCTTCTGATTGATATATATATATATATATATATATATATATATATATATATGCATCTTTTAACTTTTAAAATAATAGTATATTATGTGTAATGTCTGTGAAATTACAGTCATATCCAGATTGCCTCTATTTTTTCTTGTTTCCGTCTCTTCTCATCATTATCCACCTCAGTATCACACAAGTACCCTGTAAGACAGTCAGCAGATCAGTCATGTTACACAGCAACAGTATGACAAATCTTTTTTTCAACAGCCATCCTTCTTTATTTCCAGCTGCTGAATTAGATCATGGATGGAGAGTAAAGTATTCTCTTCCTGCCTGGAGATCTCGTTCAGGATCTTCATCCTCCAATTCCTCCAGTTGTCTCTCAATGTCCTCAAACAGGACACTGACTCGTATCTGCTTCACCAGCTGCTGATACTTTTACTTTTCTCCGTCTGCTTCTTAGTCTCCAATCTCTCTCTTGGCTTCCTGCAAACACTTCTCAGTTTCTTTTTTTGTTTTTATAGGCCTTTTCCATCATTTCCACCTGGTTTGTCTGGTGCTACCCATCCAAGCTTTAGGACACACAGATACACACAACTTCCACGGTGCAGGAATGCTTAAGAGTTCCTTCTGAAAGGAAAAATTCCTGATCCGCAGGGAGGTGGTGGGTTCAGTTAAGACATATTCTGGTTCCTTACTGCGGACACTCTGGTGTTTATTACATAGAAAAGCTTCACATAGCAAGTAGGATTTAACAGCAGGTACGTGCACTAAGTGCAGAAGATTATCATTTCCCCCTGATGCTGAGTAAATTGAAAATTCTCAACTAGTTTGCACAGTTATGTTTCTTTGGGCTATACATTCAGGACAGGAGTAAACTTTAGACCTTTCTTGTATACCCTACCCACAGTCAGTACAGACAAAGTTGTGCCCACATCTGAGCGGTACAGAATCAGTATGCATGTTCAGACAGACAGAACAGTCAAACTTTGTGATGTGACTCTGGGAGCAGCTAGTCCCTGCACACATCTTCTGGCCACCCATTGGTCTCAATCCTGAGGGTCTCTCGTCTCACCTTTCTCATGAAGGGCCTTAGCCATGATTCTCCTATCGGTCTTCAGAGCTTAGAGGTACACTATTCTATCTCAATGTAGCCACCCCTCCATTCTTTAGTGGCAATCTAATTCTGCAGTTCTGGCTCGCTACCATCCCTTGACCATAATGCTGTCTGCATAGTACTTTCATGAAGTTGCTGGATTCACATGACACATGAACATTTCTCTTCTTGCTGCAAAACATTACCAACTCATTTGTGAATGTGATTTTCCTTCAGGAAATTACATTCATTCTAAAATTGAATGTTAAAAGCAAATGAAATTGTGAAATACTTTCAAATGACATACATGCCTCAAGTTATCAAATATAAAGAGAAAAAAGAAACCAAAAACATTAGCCTCTAATGAAATTAGTTACATTATGGTAGAAGGGAGGTACCATCATCCAGAATATTGAAGTGAAATTGGAAAAGGGCACCAATCCCCTATTGGTCACCGCTAAGAAAAAAGAGCTATGGACTATCATGGTACCAGTTTAGACAGTATATACAGACAAGATTATAAAAAAATTACATTTTTATTTGTACAAAACATAAAAAATAGGATATCCCAAAACACAATAACAAATTCAACAAGATTGTACAAAAACATTATTAAAATACAGAAAACGATACATGTGTATCATTAATGTTTCGCGGAATCCGCTTCATCAGGAGAATAATATCTGAAATGATTTGATAAATTGTGCCTGGTCACCAAGGTCGAACATGTAAAAGAGGAGTACACAAGAATTGTTGCAGGTACATGGGGGTGAGGAAGTGAGAACTGCCACTTACTGAGAGACCCACACACAGCTGAGGTCATAGCACCGCCAATGTTCCCATACTGCAAATGTGGAAGGATACAATCGCTAAAGTAAAAAAGGGATAAAACCAGTAAGCGTGAGCTCATGTTAAAACTAAGGCTGGGAGGGGGGAAGGGGAGAGGGGAGAGACGAGTCCTAAAATCTGCGCATCACTATGAAACCCTGTACATGAAAAGTGAAAACAGCCTCAGTCAGGGCTCCCACCATGCCACGCTTCCAACACGTTTCGACCTGCCCACGGGGCTTAAAGTGATTGTAAAGTCTTGTTTAAAAAAAACACAAAAAAACAAACATGTTATACTTACCTGCTCTGTGCAGTGGTTTTGCACAGTGCAGCCCAGATTCTCCTCTTCTCGGGTCCCTCTTCACTGCTCCTGGCCCCTCCCTACTGTTGAGTGCCCCCACAGCAAGCAGCTTGTTATAGGGGCACCCGAGCTGAGCTGCTGCTCGGTGTGTCCATTCAGACACGGAGCTACCATTCGGACCCGCCCCCTCTCTCTCCTGATTGGCTAGCTGACTTTGATTGACAGCCGCTGGCACCGCTGCAGTGTCTCAGCCAATCAGGAGGGAGAGTCCCAGAGGGCCGAGGGACTCGTGGACATCGCTGGACAGAGATGGGGCTCAGGTAAGTATTAGGGGGTGCTGGGGAGGCTGCTATACACAAAAGGCTTTTTATCTTACTGCATAGAATGCAGTAAAATAAAAAACAACTTCTGCCTTTACAACTCCTTTAATCATGGGGATAAAGATTCCATGCACAGGGGGGAAATAAATGCATCCTTGGCTGCCACTTAAATAATGAAAATGAGTATCAGGTGCGTGTTTGCCTAACACGAGAATAGTGAGGCATAGAATCCTCACTATGTGAGGATGTAACTGAAAGGACTCCCTTTAAGATCACACTTTTCTTTAACAATAGAAAAAACCAAATCAAACATATAGATGAAAAAATATATAAGTTTGAATAAATAGAAAGGATATTGAAAAAATATCCAAAAGTCATATACAGTTTGGAAAGAATTTATATACATACCTTGTATAAAGTGTACATACATGAGTGCCTTGAATGCAAATATGTACAAAAAATTTGGAAGATTTTGGAAAGAATTTATATACATACCTTGTATATGTGTACATACATGGGTGACTTGAATGCAAATATGTACAGAAAATTTCCGATCTCATAAAGGGAAAGGATTAGGAAAAAGAGAGCTGTGCTCACAGCAATTATTAGCTATTAAAGCCTCTGCAGAGATGTGACACTTCTACCATCAACCCTTATACAGGCTACCAACTTTATATACTTACATGGGTTGTTTGGTAAGCTGTGATAACAGCTCTGATACCAAATATCAAATGCCCATGTGAACTAGCACTAACACAGATTATCCATTGCAACAAGCATGAAGTTGGATCTAAATCAACCCAAAGTGGTGTGTAAACATTCATACTCATAGATCTTATCTATTTTTTTCCTTTGTGTACTGTTTTTGGCATGCTCACAATTAGCGCAGCGTTGTTGCTACCTTCTCTAGACACCAAACAGTTAAGCGCTTAATCATCCCCTGTTTGATCTTCAGGAGAATTAGTTTTCGCATTCCTTGATTGCTGATTCTCTGTGGCTTTATTTTCTATTTTTCCCACCTTTTTTATGGGTTTTGCAGGACGGCAGCAAATTGCAGGATATGAAATCAAAGGAGGCTTTGAGGAAGCATGACGAGGGATCTGTTGCCATGGAGACAGGGCCTGCTGGCTGCCTTACGAGCCAGACTGCCAATATGGGGGAGAATGATTATCTTGCTCGAAGGGATGGAGGAGAGGAAAGCTAAAGCAGACAGTTGTAGTCAGAGTGCAGAAATGTAGTCAAGATTTGCCAATAATTGATCAGCTCCAATACAGGGGATATGGCTTCATAGCTGTAGATGTGTATAGAGGATATAAATGAGCGATATATGTATGAAAACAACTTGTTCATTGAGGAGCTTTACAGAGAAGAGCCAATACCTGTAAAGTTATTGACTACTTTTCCAGAAAAGAATGGTCATTGTTATACAACTTTCTGTTCCCCATCTCTGCTCAGTGGCAGAGAGGAGAAGACTGGACAGAATGGATTCCACCAGTACAAGTACCTGCGAGAACACGTAGCATAAAGAGAAGGATAGATAAAAAACAAAGAAACCCCGTCCTTGCCATTGCGGGTTCCTCAAAATCCCTGCTACATAATTCTATTATAGATTTTGTGCATTTTTGCAAGCAGTAGGTCAGTGTTAGGGATCGGTTGTGAATCGAAAATGCATTTGTTTATTTTTGTAGTTAAAACTGTTTGCATTTGGATTGCTTTGGTGCTCCCTTTGTGCAGTGGTGGCTGGTGAAGTTTTAGGACGGGAGGTGCCAGACCCCGCTCTTCCTTTTTGACCCCTCCTACTTCTCATAAGCCCCACCCCTTATAGAATCCACCCACTCCGTCCCCTGTATTCCACTTGCTTCCACCCATAGTGTCAGGAGTATACAACTCAGCATCACAGGAAAGAGTATACAGCCCCAGCATCGAGTATATAGCTCAGCATCACAGGACAGAGTATATAGCTCAGCATCACAGGACAGAGTAAATAGCTCAGCTTCACAGATCATGGTATATAGCACAGCCCCTCAGATCATGGTATATAGCGCAGCCTCGCAGATCATGGTATATAGCACAGCCTCACAGATCATGATATATAGCATAGCCTCACAGATCAGTGCAAACAAACTGAAAAATTACACTGTTAGCACTGATTTCTAATTTGCAGCTGAGAAGATCAGTTGACTCATCCAATTCCAGAGTAGCACATCTTTCAGTTCTATGTGAAAAAAGCAAACTCTGTACTGACCAGCATATGTGATACATTTTTTTGCATGTCATTATATACAGTATAGATATTGCTGTATGTATTGTTTATATTATCTGCCAATAACTTAGTATGCAGTCTTCATTACGTGGTTATATTTAATGTTATTTCCCCCCGGTTTATGACATCCTCATGTCAGAGCCTCCAGTTAGGGTGCCATGGGAATGATAATCTGTTATCGCAGTTTGTGCATCCTGCTTAATATTATGGGACCACTCATGTACTGCTAGGGGTTGTTAGGGACAATCAGCATAGTGAGGTTACATTCGGTGGGGCTTACTTACTTAGCTCCGCTCAGGATGTGCGTTCCACGGAGCTGCTGACGTCACTTCTGGTTTATCTCTGGCACAGGTAAACCGGAAGTGACGTTGTAACTCGGAGGGAAAGCACCGCCCATGTCCTAGGGCGATGCCAATCTCAATCAAAGCACCCGGTGATACTATGGGCGCCGGGCGGAAGCATTCAATCGATTGCGCCACAAGGCAGGTCAAAAGCCTGCAATTGAAGCATCTCGTCTGCAATCTCTTGATTGCATAGATAGGTGCCCGAGCACAGTTCGCTTAAACCTTTTTTTCTATTTTCTTTTTAAGGGCCATTTAAAAAAAAATGTATTTCTTATTTTTTGTGACTGCCTGGGGGGGGGCAGTCCCTCCACTGCCTCCGTGTTGTTTCTGAACTCCCTTTAAGTTTCCTCTAAGTTGCTTTGGAGTTCCTTCAAGTTTCTTTGTTTCTGGGTTGCTCCTTTATTCACATTAATTTTTATAGTGAAGAAAATAACCAAATGCTCATTACAAAAGTTATTTGGCAAGCCTGCAGGATGGTACATGCTTGTATATTGGCTGCAGGTTTCACCTGAGGTCTGAGATGCATGTGGGCACCCAAAGCTGCCTGCTGAACCATCCTGAGGTCAATTTACAGTGCGGACCAGGCATGATGCACACATTTAGGTATTTGTATTTAGGTTTCAGAAATTTAAAGAGTTAGTCTACCCAAAACTGATATTTCAGTATGTAGGTGGGGTGCAGTGTGTGCGGCATCAATAATTCCTACAGTCGAGTGCAATGTAAAATTTGTATTGAAGTAATGAAGCAGCAGTTTACAACAAACCCAGTGGGAAGGCTACCCAGCCAAGTGCACTCACAGTTTCCAACAAGGTGAAGGAGTAGATTCTAACCAGACTGACAGTGTCTGTTGAGAGGGGGCAGAATGCCACCTAGCCATCTTATGTCCAATAAGGAAGTATCTAGAAAAGATGCACCCCTGCACTTTCCCTCCTCGTCAGGAACCTTTGCCTAGCACTAGTACTGTCCCTCACGGGTGGGGTACCTCTCCCTACTGTACCAACTGGCCAAAAGGGTGCCAAACCTGGGAGCCACGGCCAATTCTCTGCCTGATCCAAGATGGTTGCTAGAGTCACATGAGGCAGCAGCATCTAATCTAATCAGTGACCCAGGAAACCATAGAGGTGAGCCATGATCCTCCCAACTTCCTATCCAACTGCAGTGCTGCTGCAGATAGTGCCACCTACAGTGGGGAAAGGAGACTGCACCTGCCTACAAGTATTTGGTAGGTGCTGGAGAGTTAAACCACTAATCTTTATTTTATGATAGCAAAACACTTCATGAAGTCTGAAACGCTTTACTCTGTGCCTGGATGCGGCAGATAATTAGTTAAAATGAATGCTGCTCTGCTGAATTTACTATCAAATTATAAAATGTGTCTTGGCAGTGATATTGGTGGTGGTAATGTTATTTTATACAATTACTGAACAATTGCACGTTAAAGAAATCTCACATTTTATTCCAGATTGCCTTTAAAGAAAGTGTATAGAATTTTGTATGCATCATTACTTATTATGGCCAGGATTGCAAATACGTGAAAAATATATTCATATATTATTTTTTCCATAAGAGCCTGCAAGGCATTGCACCCACAATCAGTGGATCGTGAGTGCAATGTCAGGCTCCTGCAGACTCTTTTCTCCTCCAGCTTCTTCTCTGTACCGAGGTACAGATTTTCAGTTACAAAGCTGGAGGTAATGCCAAAAGACTATGTGTGTATGTTCCATTGAGAATTATAAGTCCATCTACCATGGTGAGATCCGCCGGCATAGCTGCTCCAATTTCAAAAGTGACAGCAGCTGCCAGGGAAAAGCCTAAGTGCCGATTCACACAGGGGCGGCACGACTTGCAGGTCGCCTCACCGAGGCGACCTGCACACGACTTCAGCGGCGACTTGCAAAACGACTTCTGTATAGAAGTCAATGCAAGTCGCCTGAAGTCGCCACAAAAATACTACAGGAACCTTTTTCTAAGTCGGAGCGACTTGTGTCGCTCCTATTAGAAAGGTTCCGTAGTACAGAATGGGAGGCGACTTGTCAGGCGGCTAGGTCGCCTGACAAGTCGCCCCTGTGTGAACCGGCACTAAAGCAGGGGTAGGCAGGCACCTTTGCTGTGGTGAAACTACAAATTCCATCATTCCTTTGCCTCTGTGAGTTGTGCCTGTGGATGTCAGAATCGTGTAATGCCATATGGAATCTGCTGGAGTGCAAAAATGTAATATGTTGCAACTTACCAGTACTTACTTGCGGTGGCTGTATTCGTTTTCACTTTTTACATAGTGTAAAACTGTCTAAAAAGTTTTATTCCACTTCAAAGTATGAATACTACTCACATGGATAAAAACAATACACACTTTGTATGCATAACGTTCCCAACATGCATGATAGAGGTTCCAAACAATGCTTCACAAAAATTCCCGGTCCAAGTAGGCGTGGCGACGTCACTTGCGTTAGCTAATCCCAATGGGTTTTGTCAAATGTGACATCATTGTGGATTGTTTTTAACTATGTGAGTAGTATTCATACTTTGAAGTGCAATAAAACCTTTTAAACAGTTTTAGACTATGCAGATTTTTCCATTTTGATTTTCCGTGGAATTTCATGCTTTGCCATTGATGTTACCATTGATTGGAATCGGGAGATATACTGCTGAACTTCATCCAAACAATATGAACATGATTTCTGATTGATGGGATTGTCATATTTATGCTGATGTGACTCTGTAGTGGAGTCGTCATGTTCTGGTAAGAGTCCATTGCTTGTGGTTGGTGAAGGCTCACGTGGTGATCGTCAAAGTGGATTGAACACTCCCTTTCTGCAAAGTGTCACTGCAGTGTTTTGGAGGACCTAATCTGGACTTTTTTTTCATGTTTTTTTTTTCATATTTTATATGTTTAAAACTGTGAGTGAACAAGAAAAAAAGCCGCCAAATCTCGTCCTACCACCACTGCGCTCTGTATAATGAATAGCAACCTAATGCTAGCTGCCACTTTAAAAATTAAATATGGAAAATCTGAATCACCCCTAAGGTCAGGACACAAGGAGATGAAAAGTGGCGCTGCCCTCCTAAAGTGAGCTTGAGGTAAGTAGTGACACCCCCTCTAATACAATGAAAAAATCTTAAACCACAATATTTGAAAATGATATAGAATGTGTAAACAAAACATACAATCAAAGTGCTGCAAAAAACTTATAAGGTCAGTGATAATGACCACACAGATGAGCATCAATTGCTAGTGTGATACGCATATACATAAACTGGTAATAAGAAATAAACTCTAGCATGACATCAGTAGGAGTGATATATAAATGACTAAAATAACTCCTAATAACACCCCGTGAAAAGTGAATCAGTCCAGTATCGTAATATCCAAAACACAAAACCCTTCCAAAATTGATGAAATGAGATGAATAATTATTGGAAAGTGTTTCAAAAAAATAAAGAGAAAAATATGAAACACCAAAAACAAGTCCACATAAATGTGAGATAATGAAGAAAAAAGTTCCAAAAGTGCAGGTGTCTTCAATCTACAAATGCTGTTGAACCGTGTACACCACACCTCAGTGACGTGATTCTACTCCCTTGTGGATTGCAAACTCACCAGCTGATAAGGCCCCACACTCTCGTGTTTGGCCGGCAAAACACCTCAACCCACTATCATGGGGGTTACCATGCGACCACCGGTATCCACTGCTAAGTGCACCGAACACTTTCCTTGAGATAGTGACTCCACATATAAAGGAAAAAAATGCTCCAAATGGCATGATAATGTTTTTAAAACATTTAATTCAAACTAAAATCAACACATATGCACTCACATGGTAAATAAAATCAACTAGGCACTTCACAGCAAATGGAACTTTATCACAGCAGAACACAGCAGAGCATGCAGTAACACTGGCACAGGGAGTGTGAATGCCGGCGATCGTCTCACCTGTTCGCAGCTCACGTTCCTCAGCTGGTCCCTGCTCCGTCACCCATCACACCTCCCTATAACAGACGTCTACGATTGCCGTGTAGCCACGCCCGACATGTTTCGTCACAGGGACTTAATCATGGGGTTGGCTACTCGGCAAGGCAATCAAGGCTTTATGCAAATTTCGATGTACAATGGGCGGGCGTCAATTGCTTGGCATCTACACACTTCCTGTGTCCCCGTGTCCTTAATACATCAGCAAAACGCCTCCAAGATCAAATATATAGGTGGAAAGCATTCATTAAAACCCAAAGCTGGACCAGATCTAAGGTGGCTCATCAGTAATGGTATATGACATATACCAGATATAAATCTCCCTTCCACATAATAAATAATCCCATTTAAACAGAAAAATATAGTGAGTGGACCCAAATTTACATGGATTATGGCTTATGGGTGATATGACTACCCATATGCACAAGAAAACACTTGAAACAAAATAAAGAAAAAGAAAAAGGGAAAAGAAAAGATATATAATATATAAAAATAAAAATAAAAATAGCAATGAAAATAAAAATAGAGATAAGAATACAGATAAAAATAAGACTAAAGATAAAAATAAAGATGGAAATAAAAATAAAAATAAAAATAAAATTAAAAATAAGATTAGAAATAAAAATGAAAATAAAATAAAACTAATGGGCATACCTAACAAGGTGTATTGAACCACTGCTCAATGATTGGACAATATGACATCCCCCTAAAGGTAAACTGAATAATGTGTTATACCTAAGAATTGCTGATGAAGCAATTCAGGTCCAGTTCAATATTCATTCCCCTAGGGAACAAACTTTTGAGCAAGTAGATCCATCGGGTTTCTCTCTGAGAGAGATCCCTGACCCTACTGGAACCCCTCCAAGATTGATGCACCACATCTATGCCACAAAATTGTAGCAAACTGGGGTCCTGATTATGTTTCTCCTTGAAATGGAGAGAAACACTGTGGTGTCGAAAACCATTTTTTATATTGGCTAAGTGCTCAGCAATTGTGGTTTGTTCTATGTGGGGCGCACCATGAGACTACTGAGGGTGCGAATTGCTGAATTGCTTATATATCTTTTCCCTTTTTCTTTTTCTTTTTCTTTATTTTGTTTCAAGTGTTTTCCTGTGCATATGGGTAGTCATATCACCCATAAGCCATAATCCATGTAAATTTGGGTCCACTCATTATATTTTTCTGTTTAAATGGGATTATTTATTATGTGGAAGGGAGATTTATATCTGGTATATGTCATATACCATTACTGATGAGCCACCTTAGATCTGGTCCAGCTTTGGGTTTTAATGAATGCTTTCCACCTATATATTTGATCTTGGAGGCGTTTTGCTAATGTATTATGGACACGGGGACACAGGAAGTGTGTAGACGCCAAGCAATTGACGCCCGCCCATTGTACATCGAAATTTGCATAAAGCCTTAATTGCCTTGCCGAGTAGCCAACCCCAAGCTTAAGTCCCTGTGACGAAACATGTCGGGGCATGGCTACACGGCAATCGTAGACGTCTGTTATAGGGATGTGTGACGGGTGCCGGAGCAGGGACGAGCTGAGGAACGTGAGCTGCGAACAGTGAGACGATCACCGGCATTCACACTCCCTGGGTCCGCTGTTGCCGTCCTGTGCCAGTGTTACTGCATGCTCTGCTGTGTTCTGCTGTGATACAGTTCCATTTGCTGTGAAGTGCCTAGTTGATTTTATTTACCATGTGAGTGCATATGTGTTGATTTTAGTTTGAATTAAATGTTTTAAAAACGTTATCATTCGGAGCATTTTTTTTCCTTTATATGTGGAGTCACTATCTCAAGGAAAGTGTTCGGTGCACTTAGCAGTGGATACCGGTGGTCGCATGGTAACCCCCATGATAGTGGGTTGAGGTGTTTTGCCGGCCAAGCACGAGAGTGTGAGGCCTTATCAGCTGGTGAGTTTGCAATTCACAAGGGAGTAGAATCACGTCACTGAGGTGTGGTGTACATGGTTCAACAGCATTTGTAGATTGAAGACACCTGCACTTTTGGAACTTTTTTCTTCATTATCTCACATTTATGTGGACTTGTTTTTGGTGTTTCATATTTTTCTCTTTATTTTTTTGAAACACTTTCCAATACTTATTCATCTCATTTCATCAATTTTGGAAGGGTTTTGTGTTTTGGATATTACGATACCGGACTGATTCATTTTTCACGGGGTGTTATTAGGAGTTATTTTAGTCATTTATATATCACTCCTACTGATGTCATGCTAGAGTTTATTTCTTATTACATGGTTATGTATATGTGTATCACACTAGCAATTGATGCTCATCTGTGTGGTCATTATCACTGACCTTATAAGTTTTTTGCAGCACTTTGATTATATTTTATATGTTATATTTCATTTTAATTAAATCACCCTGCATATTAGCATGTTTTTAGTTCATCCCTTGTAACAACCAAGGCTCCCTCCAAAGATACAGTGGCAGAAAACCAATGCAGTCACCAGTTCTAAGAAATGGTAAATTGCAATATAGTACCTTTTTGTCAACACAAAACCCTGGGCCGCAGTTGTGGTGTATCAATCACATCTCAAAGTGAAAGAAAAAGCTTTAGCTATAATCCCCCCTGTTGGCCACACCCAACTGATGTGTTTCACTTTGATTGGGCATAATCATAGAGGTCTACTTCAGCAATTAAGCCCAATCGGAGAGAAATGCATCAGAGGAGCATAGCCAACAGTCAGAGACTGTAGCAGAATCATTTCACGAATGATTGAGTGGACAAATGGAAACAGTAAAAAAAAGTGGGTGGAGATGGAAAACACAATAAGTAAGACCACATTGCACAAAAGCATATGGATACCACGAAAGTTTAGAATAATTGATTCGGAAACTCACAAAATAACTAAAATTGTTTTTAAAATTTGGGACACAGTACACGCGAAAAATGAATGGACATACAACTCACCGTTAATGGCTCTCATGGGAACAAATTTTTTTATACCGGGGAAGGAGATATTCGCCGGACACAAGATAAGAAACCCACAATTAAAAGATATTATCACAAGAGGTAGGATAAAAACACGATTAGAACTAGAAGAATTCAATGGGTGGAAGATAAGTGAATGGAAATTCTATCAATTAAGACAATTAGTAAATACATTACCACATCCAATTAGAGAAGAAGAGAAATTAAGCCCATTGGAAAAACTTTGTTTTACCCAAACGCCACTGAAAATGGAATATCAAAAATCTACGGAATATTGACAGACCTAGAAGGACAAGTAAGACCCGATTACATCGAACAATGGAAAAAAGACCTGGAATTAAAACTAGAAGATCAACAAGTGGAAAAGATGATAGGAATGGGATATAATAATGCCTGGCATTGAAATTAATTATACATTTTTAGCAAGGTGGTACCTGACCCCAGTGAGAACCAATAGATACCAACAAGAGAGAACACCTTTGTGTTGGAGAAACTGCAACCAAAGAGCAACAATGACGCATATATGGTGGGAGTGTCCAAGAATAAAGGAGTTTTGGCACGAAATAGTGAATAATATAAAGGAGATAACTGGTGAGAAAATAGAGCAAAATATATGGACCTGCTTATTTCATGATTACAAAATCCCAAAGAAACAATGGTCCCAAAACTTCTGAATGCCACAAAGGGTTTGATACCAAAAAAATGGTTAAAAAGTGAAAAACCAGACATAAGAGAGTGGTATGAACAAATAGATTACTATTGTAAAATGGATATTTTTAGTAGTAAGAATAGAGGACAATATAAGAAGTATATCAGTACTTGGGAGGGTTGGAAATGCTTTAAAACCTCGGATATATATCTGGAAAAGATGAAAGAAGGAGAAGGGCTGTGAGTTAGAAAATTAAGGGACCTAAGAAGAAACAAACCAGATAGAAAAGGGGGGGGGGGGGGAGGGAGAAGGGGAAGAGAGAAAGAGAGATAAGGAATAGGTAAGGCAGTAAGAGTAGTTCTGTATGATTTTGTTCTTCCCTTTTAAATAAAATACATTAAATATTTAAATAACTAATAAAGATAATCTTGAACAAGCCACTATGATGTGAATACGAGATGGGACAAAATTGAACCGCAAAGTTGAAATAACGTCTCAGAAAATTTCGCTGAGGTGGATAAAAAAAAAAAAAATCTTTTACTTTCACCTTGAGACGCGGTTGATACACACAGAGTGTGGCCCAGGGCTTAGTATTGCTGTGGATGGACAGAGGAGGACGTGCTTCTTAAGGGACAAGCACCTTGAGCAAAGAGAGAGCCGCTGGGATAGTATGCATGAGGGTTTGAGTGGCGTCATATCTGTCAAGTATGGTAATAGTACATTTTTTATTGGGAATAAATATGCTTCAATAAAATAATATTCATCAAGAACCTTCCTTTGGGGCATGTTAGATGGAAATTGGCACTTTATATGGCTGAGTGAAATATTTCTGTGCAGAAAATTGGGAAATTCTGTATAAATAATCTCTCTTCATGCTAAGAGCCATCCGGGCACATGGCAAAACAATGAAGAATAATATATTGTAAAGCACCTTATAATGGCTGTCTGTATCTGCTGACTGTTCTCCTAATCAGTGTGTGCTGTGCATGGGTTTTAAGTGCCCTGATTGTGTGAGGTGCATGTTAATGAACGGTAAGAGGTCTGCTGCAGAGTGATATTATGCTCACATGAAAAGCCTTGCTACCGCTTACCCACAATCCCCTACAATTCCGGCCAAAGACTGACACTGTCATCTATTCACATCAAGCAGAAGTGTGATTGCAGAGTACACAGGAGCTTTTGGAAGTGAAATAATCACATTTCTAGTGTAGGATCTTTATTTTAGTTGAAAATGACAGTTGCAGTGTAGTAGTTTTATATTGCATGTGCACCACTTGAATCAATTTCAGTTTTTCTAACCTGATATTAGCACAACTGGGATCACGATATTAAAGTAGAACTCCAGGTACATAAAAGAGTAGACTAGCTAAAGTAAAATAGTTTTTTGGGACAAACTGGAGTAGAGCTGCACGATTCTAGCTAAAATTAGACTTATGATTTTTTTGCTTAGAATAAAGATCATGATTCTCGCAGTGTAACATCTTTCAAATTATACAAAAAAATTGGGCTAACTTTACTAGTTACTAGTTTAGTTTCCTTTGATCTAAGAAGGAAAAGTTACAATGTTTATAGTTATCTACATGGAATATGTTGTGAAAAACTTGGCAGGTTGCCCTTTTTTTCTTTTGACAGCTGAGTGAGAGGGGAACTCTCTATGCTTGTTACATGAATGAATCGGGAAATGCTCATAGAGATTTGAGGGGGCTGGAATCGAGATCACGATTTTTTAACGATTAATTGTGGAGATCTAAGCTGGAGGGCCTAAAGGGGTATTAAACCCAAAACCAAAAATGTAATATATTGCAGCTTACCAGTCATTAGATGTTGTGGCTGTATTCGTTTTGTTTTGTTTTTTTAAGGCTTTTTTCCTCTCTTTTTTACCCTACCTTTATCTGGCCAGTAACACACCTCCTGTATTAGAGTGACTCCACTCTGGATGAAAGAGCATAGGGACACCTATGGGCAATGATGCTCCACTGCTCCTGAATTCAGGGCAGATTTATCACTCTGATGTAGGCTTTGCACTACAGTGGGAGGAGAAGATGTTGCAGGGGGCATGGGTATCAGCTTTGTCACTGTTGATTCAAAATCCTGTATCATGTCAATCAGCACTTGGCCACAATTAGTTCTGCCCATAGTACTCTGGATTGACAGCACTGCCACTGCTGCTGAAACCCTCCCACTGTGAGCTGCAGTGTCTGGGAGCAGAGTGTGTGAGACACAAATGAAGGAGGATTTGCCTCAATCACTGAAGGTAAAAGAAGTTTTGCAAGAATTTGTGAAGATTTTGCACACTTGTAAAAAATTATACATATAAATATCTCAAAGATACAAAAAAGTATCACAAATCCCCTAGCTGCTATACCAAATCTTTTCAAGTAAGGAAGGAAAGGTAAATAGTGCAGTGCTATAATAAAACAATATGAATTAAAGTGGTGTTCTGGCCGAAATTATACTTTTTAAATAAAAATACCCCTATAATACACAAGCTTAATGTATTCTAGTAAAGTTAGTCTGTAAACTAAGGTCTGTTTTGTTAGTTTATAGCAGTAGTTTGTTATTTTATAAGCTTACAGCAGGCCGTGGCCATCTTAAGTCTGGGCATCTGAAGCCAGACTGTATTTCTTCCTGGATCTCATCCTTGCAGATCTCGCACATGCTCAGTGCAGCACAAGCAGTGTAATAGGTTTCAGGTCAGGTTTCCATAGCAACGGCAGTTTCAGAGGAAGTTGCCGCCCCTTCCCAGAAGGCATTGCAAACAGGAAATGATATGATGGGCCGCGGCCAGGGAGGAGGAAGTGAAAAATGAATACAGCAGATATACAGTAGGTGTTGAGAAAAAAAAATAAAAAATATCCAATTTGTTTACAGTGCACAATTTAGTGAGGGATGCTGAAGAGTTGTAAAAGTGGGTGGAACTCCACTTTAAATACAACCACCAGCGATGAGCTAATCTCTAAATACAACACAATAAATACAACCATCATCCCAATATAATTAAAGCAGATGACCTTGAGTAAAATATAGTGTCCTAGTGATATAAAGAATCTTCAGTAGTGTTTTGTAAAAATCCATCACCCACCACCTAAGCTGGAAAGATATACACTCAATGGCCACTTTATTAGGTACACATTGCTAGTACCGGGTTGGACCCCCTTTTGCCTTCAGAACTGCCCTAATTCTTCGTGGCATAGATATAACAAGGTGTTGGAAACATTCCCCAGGCATTTTGGTCAATTGACATGATAGCATCACACAGTTGCAGCAGATTTGTCATCTGTACATCCATGATGAGAATCTCCCAATCCACCACATCCCAAGGTGCTCTATTGGATTGAGATCTGGGGACTGTGGAGGCCATTGGAGTGCAGTGACCTCATTGTCATGTTCATGAAACCAGTGGTGTGATGATTTGAGCTTTGTGACATGGTGCATTATCCTGCTGGAAGTAGCCATCAGAAGATGGGTACACTATAGTCATATGGTCAGCAACAATACTCAGGTAGGACATGGCATTTAAACAGTGGCAGTGCGTCCATTAAGGACGCACGGGCGCTGCCCCCTCTCCCCAGCCACCCCCTCTATGACCAATGGATAGATTCATACATTGCATGAAACTATCCAGGGCCGCTGCTGCCACCCCCTATTCAGGCTCCGGGTGCCTGAATTACAGTGGCGGGGGTGTTTTTGAAGCACCTGATTAGAGCCATGGGCTCTAATAGGCATCAAAAAAGATGACCTGCGCGCGCCATGCTTGACGCTCGCAGTTCACCCAGGTGTGTTAGAACAGCGAATGAATATTCACTTTCCTAACACTGAACCGCCTCTCAACTCCAATCAGGTGCTCGGGTCTGTTACACGTCACCTGATTGGCTGAAATGACAGGCGCTGTGATTGGACGCCTATCAGGAGGAGAGGAAAGGAAGAGACGCATGGAGGACACCGCTCGGCGCCGTCACCCGCTGCCCCACCGAGACAGGGTAAGTGCCGGGCAGACGTCTGGCGAACGGGCGGGGGGGTCACAGTGGAAACATTTGATGGCACAATGGCAGCATTTGATGGGCACAGTGGCAGCATTTGATGGCACAGTGGTAGCATTTGATGGGTACAGTGGCTGCATTTGATGGGCACAGTGGCAACATTTGATGGGAACAGTGGCAGCATTTGATGGCACAGTGGCTGCGTTTGATGGGCACAGTGGCTGCGTTTGATGTTGTTTACTCCAAATTCTGACCCTACCATCTGAATGTCGCAGCTGAAATCGAGTCTCATCAGACCAGGCAACGTTTTTCCAATCTTCTATTGTCCAAGTTTGGTGAGCCTGTGTAAATTCAATTGTAGTCTCAGTTTCCTGTTCTTAGCTGACAGAAGTGGCACCCGGCAGTAGCGTAGCGTGGGGGGTGCAGGGGGGTGCCATGGCCCCGGGCGTGATATTTAGGGGGGCACCAGTATGTGTCACTACTGGCTGCCTCCTCCTAATTTCAAGTTCCTGTGTCCCCCGCGCTCCGGCCGCCATGTTAAGTGTCCGGCACCCTGTGATTGGGTGTATGGGGGTCATGTGAGGCGTAGGTCTGGTCTGTCCTCGATCGCTCCTGAAGTCCCACCTCCGCACATGACCCCTATACGCCCAATCACAGTGCGATGGACACTGAACATGGCAGCAGCCAGAGCGCGGGGGAGAGAAGCAAAAACGTGAGCCGCAGCTGTCTTCTCCTCCTCCAGACTGATGCAGGCCAGGACAAGAAAGTGAGTGAGACTCCCTCGTGAGAGTCTTGTTACTGGCACGTGGGGGGGGAGGGTGGGCGAGAGAGAGAGACTGTAGGCAGGACAGTATAGTGTAGGCTGTGTAGTATAGTGGACAGTATAGTGGACAGTGTAGTGTAGTATAGTGGACAGTGTAGTGTAGTATAGTGGACAGTGTAATGTAGTATAGTGGACAGTGTAGTGTAGTATAGTGGTCAGTATAGTGGACAGTGTAGTGTAGTATAGTGGTCAGTATAGTGGACAGTGTAGTGTAGTATAGTGGTCAGTATAGTGGACAGTGTAGTGTAGTATAGTGGTCAGTATAGTGGACAGTGTAGTGTAGTATAGTGGTTAGTATAGTGGACAGTGTAGTGTAGTATGGTGGTCAGTGTAGTCTAGTATAGTGGACAGTGTAGTGTAGTATAGTGCACAGCATAGTGTAGTATAGTGGTCAGTGTAGTATAGTGGTCAGTGTAGTGTAGTATAGTGGTCAGTATAGTGGACAGTATAATGGTCAGTATAGTGTAGTTTAGTATGGAGGTCAGTATATTGGTCAGTGTAGTATAGTATAGTGGTTAGTATAGTGTAGTTTAGTATGGAGGTCAGTGTAGTGTAGTGGTCAGTATGGTGGTTAGTGTAGTATGGTGGTCAGTATAGTTGACAGTATAGTGGTTAGTGTAGTATAGTATAGTGGTTAGTATAGTGGTCAGTATAGTGTAGTTTAGTATGGAGGTCAGTGTAGTGTAGTATAGTGGTTAGTATGGTGGTCAGTGTAGTGTGGTGGTCAGTATAGCGGACAGTGTAGTATAGTGGTCAGTGTAGTATAGTGGTCAGTGTAGTGTAGTATGGTGGTCAGTGTAGTGTAGTATAGGGGTCAGTGTAGTGTAGTATGGTGTTCAGTGTAGTGTAGTATAGTGGTTAGTGTAGTGTAGTATAGTGGTCAGTGTAGTATAGTGTTCAGAGTAGTGTAGTATAGTGGTCAGGGTAGTGTAGTATAGTGGTCAGTGTAGTATAGTATGGTGGTCAGTGTAGTGTAGTATAGTGGTCAGTGTAGTGTAGTATGGTGGTCAGTGTAGTGGACAGTATAGCGTAGTGGACAGTATAGTGTAGTGGACAGTATAGCGTAGTGGACAGTATAGTGTAGTGTACAGTATAGTGGTCAATGTAGTGTGTAATGGTCAGTAAAGGAATCAGGTTGGTCAGTGTTGAAATCAAGCAGGTTAGCGTAGTGGTCAGTATAGGAATCAGGTAGGTCAGGGCTATTGTATTGGAAGGGACTCGGGGAGTGCTAAAAGTCTGCATGTTAGGGGGTGCAAATTACTTGCATTGCCCCGGGTGCTGACAACCCACGCTACGCCACTGGCACCCGGTGTGGTCTTCTGCTGCTGTAGCTCATATGCTTCAAGATTCAATGTGTTGTGCGTTCAGAGATGGTATTCTGCATACCTTGGTTGTAATGAGTGGTTATTTGAGTTACTCTTGTCTTTCTATCATCCCGAAACAGTCTGCCCATTCTCTTCTGACCTCTGACATCAACAAGGCATTTTCGCCCACAAAACTGACGCTCACTAGATATTTTCTCTTTTTCAGACCATTCTCTGTAAACCCTAGAGATGCCGTGACTCTGTCATCCACTCTCTGTGGCATTGCATTACAATCCCGCGAGAGTACACCCCTGTGCACAACTTCCTAAAAAGCCCCATGTGACTTGCTATGTCACATGGGGGCATAAACAGCAGCGCCAATCACAGGACTTGCAGAGAGGAGTACTCAATGCGCATGCTCGAGATTCCAGGCATTACTGAAAGTGAGGGCGGAAGTTTTACACTGTGCAGATGCGGAAGAGAACAGTAAAAAGGGCTCCGGTTTCAGATAGGAGACATGGAAAGCAAAATATGCTGCAAAAAAGTAAGAAGGAACCGTAGGGGGTTTATTTTTAAGGCATATGATATAAAAAGCTTTTGTGAAGTGGCTATATTCATTTTTAGGATTTTTTGGCTAGGTTTACTACACTTTAGAGAAGAATTCTAGGTATGGAAATATAGAAACAGAAAAGTGAAGCAGAAAAAAAGACCAAGTGGTCCTTGGGGTCTGCCCATTTTTTTTCCAATTTATATGTGTTTTTGTATTCCTTGTTTTTTTTTTTTTTACTTTTTTATCTGAGTCTAGATCTATGCTTGGATATTTTATACATAGTTACATTGGTCCAGCCTGGACACAGGCGCCGTTCAGAAAATGCATTGCATTTTCTGAATTAATGCAAAAGTTCTCTGATTGGACAAGGTGGACAGCGGGGCAGCCGATTGGCATGGGACTCAGAAGAGGAAATAGAGATCACTAGAATAGTGATGTCTACTTCAGTGATTTCTAGCTTCCAGGGGCATCATCCAGGTATGATATATACAGTTACTTTGGTCCAAGCTGGACCAATGCAATTTTGTACAAAATATCCATACCTGGAAATCAGCTGCAGTTTGATGAAGCAGGGCCAAAGACAGACAATGGTTGGGGGAAAAAGTTACAAAGACATTATTGCATTTGTAAATCCAGGCAACGGTTACAAAACAAAATGGATAAAAAAGGAAGCCATACAGACACACAGGAAATTAGCGGTCGATATCTGTAGAATTTGGAAACAGCTCGATGCCTGATAACAGCTGATGGTTCTGTCATACTGTCATTTTTCCACTGACACATACAGAGATTAATCTGGGGGATTCCAAGAAATATGATGAATCTATACCTAAAAATAAAGTTTTCAGAGGAATGAAAATATGCTGGAGAGATTGATTACATCTATGGCTTGTTTCCATCCCTTTATCTATGGCAGGAGACAGGCACGGTTTAATAACTTAGCATATTGACTCTGGTGAACTCTGTGTGTATACTAAAACAAGTCTAGGCTATTAAAGCTCAACTGTACTTTCGCTTCCAATAAATGTTTTAGTGAACTTTCAACATAAGTACAATAAAAAAAACATGTGATCGTGTTACCAATGTCTTGTAGAAAATATCATAAAATTACATTGAGACCATGCTCTGTTCCTCACATGTTCTGAAGATAACTAGTATGTGAAGAGGAGGACTTTGGTATGAGGAGGCCTAGCTTCAGGCTACAGTTTCACTTAACATAGGCTTGTAAGTCTTATGCCGCGTACACACGGTCGGATTTTCCGACGGGAAATGTTGGATGAAATGTTGGATGTGAGCTTGTTGGCTGAAAGTCCGACCGTGTGTATGCTCCATCAACATTTGTTGTTGGACTTTCCGACAAAATGTTGGCTAGCAGGTTCTCAAATTTTCCGCCAACAAAACTTTGCTGTCGGAAAGTCCGATCGTGTGTACACAAGTCTGTCGCACAAAAGTTCACGCAGGCTCGGAATCAAGTACGAACCGGAAGCACTCAGTCTTGTAAAACTAGTGTTCGTAATGGAGATACCACATGACTATTGGACTTCCTTTTTATCGGCTCGTCGTACGTCTTGTACGTCACCATGTTCCCACGTTGGTAATTGTTGGCCAACATTTGTGTGACCATGTGTATGCAAGACAAGTTGGAGCCAACAACCTTCGAACAAAAATCCATGGTTTTGTTGTTGGAAAGTCCGATCGTGTGTACGTGGCATTAGGTTTGTTCAGTAGCTATAGGTATGAATAGTCTACGAAAAAACTATCAACTAAGAGCCACAAAAAAGAAAAAACACTTGGAAATAGGTGGGGAAAAGATAAGGGTGGGATTGTAGAGTCGAAGTAAGGCAGTAGTGGGGAAGGGGAAATCCCCTGGTTGTTCCCTTCCAGATAAGTTTGCTATAAAGAAGTTAGGCTATCTGGCAAAAGTGATGTGTGGACGTATTGGATCCTAGGGAATTTTTTTTGTGAGTGTTAGTAAATATGCTAGTGAGTTTTTTTGATAAAGAAAAAGTTGATGCACTCTTTAACCTCTGTGAGTTGTACAAATTGTTTCATCCAGACTTTGGCTGTAGTTTGTTCTTCTGCCAATATTCTAAAGGTAGCCGATGTAGTGAGGGAGGAGCTGTTAAATGGAGGAGTGCGAACCAAGGTACCGTATGTAGTACCCTGATGGTTAGGCAGGGTTGCTAGTACATTTACCTGCCGGGTATAGTTGCCTCGGCCAACTGATAGGGGATTCTCTTCTCTCTTCTGTCACTAGATGGCCAGGTATCTGGTGGCATTGGATAAGACATGGGCATTGCAAGGACAGATTAGGAATAGATGGGGTATCTCAGCCAATGGGCAGGGATCTTCTTGGGTCCTTTGGCCTGCTGGGAGAACCTATTTATTTGGGTTAGGTCAGTTGATTGGGGGTTCTGTGCCACCTGGAAGGCTGTCTGGATGGACGTGTGTTGTGCTGTCCTGGTCTGCTAGGCCAGAGCCTAAGGCCTATCCCGGGGACATCTGGCTGCTAGGCTGTCTGAGGGCGTATCCAGAAGCAAGAGAGCAGCGTAGGGTTGGGATTGCGGCTTGCATTTCAACCAGAAGTGCCGGTTCTGCCGACCAGAGAACCTGTCGGGTCGGAGGTAGAGGGGAAGCTGTCGTCACTAAGGAACCATCCACCTTGTTACCAGGGACCACTGTAAGTAGCTGAAGCAAGTACCGGAGCAGTGTTCTCACCAACCGGGGATGGTGAAGAATAGGGAAACGTCAGCAGGTGTCAAGCCAGGGACTCAGCCAGAGGCGGTAACACTTGCAGAGCAGCCTTGTGTTTCAAGCTAGGGACTGAGCAGGCCAATGGGGTGATGCTTGAGAAGTATCTTGGATGCCAAGCTAGGGACCCAGCAGGAATGTGGGGGTGACGCTTGAGGAAGATACTGAGCGAGAAGGTTGATAGAGCTCAGGAGATCCAGTGGCATTGGATCGGCAAGTCTAGTGAGAAAGACTGGGAGCTCAGTTGAGTGAAAGAGTTCATGGTAACCTTTGTTAGGAACTGTTCAAGATTGTTGCCATAGGAGACAGAGTGCCTACACATGCAGATGTGGTGTCTGGCTGGGTGCCTTTTCCTGCATGGCTGTCTATCTATAGATGTCTTGGAGTCTAACATTGCAACTACTAAAGGGTGTCCTGGCCCTAAACCCCCTCTCCCACAGTTCTGTTTAAGAGAAATTAAATCTCTTTGCATTCAAGAAGTGTCTGACGCCCATGAATCTACCTTGCATCACACCCACCATGCCTTGTAACCCACTCTACATAGAAGGATGTCACTTATCCCTATCTCTGGAGGTTCTCATTAGACCAAAGGGGACCCGGGACTTGGCTACGCGTATATGCCGGCGTATAAGGCGACTGGGCGTATAAGACGACCCCCTAACTTTCCAGTTAATACGATGACTGTCCAGTTAAGACAGTCATCGTATGGACTTTCAGCTTGAAACTTGCTTCATATTTCCTTCTTCTTTCTTGTGGAGCCATGATGGGGTCTTGGACATCCATGGTAGTCTTCAGGGTCCTCAGAACCAGTGTCTCCTTTGGAAAGTTTCCCTTTCTAAGAAAAACAAATAATGCTGATACAGTGCAGTGCAAAATGATAATAAAACCTAAACTAATAGGATACAGTGAAAATGACCAAATTACCAAATAGCAAAGTGCATGCAATATAAAAGATATTGGGGGGGGGGGGGCATTTACTTTGCACAGCTGCACCAGAATCATTACATAGTATAGTTACATAGTAGGTGAGGTTGAAAAAAAAAAAAGTCCATCAAGTCCAACCTATGTGTGTGATTATGTGTCAGTATTACATTACATATCCCTGTATATTGCGGTCATTCAGGTGATTATCTAATAGTTTCTTGAAGCTATCAATGCTCCCCACTGAGACCACCGCCTGTGGAAGGGAATTCCACATCCTTGCCGCTCTTACAGTAAAGAACCCTCTACGTAGTTTAAGGTTAAACCTCTTTTCTTCTAATTGTAATGAGTGGCCACGAGTCTTATTAAACTCTCTTCTGCAAAAAAGTTTTATCCCTATTGTGGGGTCACCAGTACAGTATTTGTAAATTGAAATCATATCCCCTCTCAAGCATCTCTTCTCCAGAGAGAATAAGTTCAGTGCTCGCAACCTTTCCTCATAACTAAGATCCTCCAGACCCTTTATTAGCTTTGTTGCCCTTCTTTGTACTCGCTCCATTTTCAGTACGTCCCTCCTGAGGACTGGTGCCCAGAACTGGACAGCATACTCCAGGTGCGGGCGGACCAGAGTCTTGTAGAGCGGGAGAATTATCGTTTTATCTCTGCAGTTGATCCCCCTTTTAATGCATGCCAATATTCTGTTTGCTTTATTAGCAGCAGCTTGGCATTGCATGCCATTGCTGAGCCTATCATCCACTAGGACCCCCAGGTCCTTTTCCATCCTAGATTCCCCAAGAGGTTCTCCCCCCAGTGTATAGATTGCATTCATATTTTTGCCACCCAAATGCATTATTTTACATTTTTCTACATTGAACCTCATTTGCCATGTAGTCGCCCACCCCATTAATTTGTTCAGGTCTTTTTGCAAGATTTCCACATCCTGCGGAGAAGTTATTGCCCTGCTTAGCTTAGTATCGTCTGCAAATACAGAGATTGAACTGTTTATCCCATCCTCCAGGTCATTTATGAACAAATTAAATAGGATTGGCCCCAGCACAGAACCCTGGGGAACCCCACTACCCACCCCTGACCATTCTGAGTACTCCCCATTTATCACCACCCTCTGAACACGCCCTTGTAGCCAGTTTTCAATCCATGTACTCACCCTATGGTCCATGCCAACGCACCTTATTTTGTACAGTAAACGTTTATGGGGAACTGTGTCAAATGCTTTTGCAAAATCCAGATACACCACGTCTACGGGCCTTCCTTTATCTAGATGGCAACTCACCTCCTCATAGAAGGTTAATAGATTGGTTTGGCAAGAACGATTCTTCATGAATCCATGCTGATTACTGCTAATGATATCATTCTTATTACTAAAATCTTGTATATAGTCCCTTATCATCCCCTCCAAGAGTTTACATACTATTGATGTTAGGCTAACTGGTCTGTAATTCCCAGGGATGTTTTTTGGGCCCTTTTTAAATATTGGTGCTACATTGGCTTTTCTCCAATCAGCTGGTACCATTCCAGTCAATAGACTGTCTGTAAAAATTAGGAACAACGTTCTGGCAATCACCTGACTGAGTTCCCTAAGTACCCTCGGATGCAAGCCATCTGGTCCCGGTGATTTATTATGTTAAGTTTCTCAAGTCTAATTTTAATTCCGTCCTCTGTTAACCATGTAGGTGCTTCCTGTGTTGTGTCATGAGGATAAACACTGCAGTTTTGGTTACTGAAGCCCCCCGATTCACTCGTGAAGACTGAGGAGAAGAATAAATTCAATACCTTTGCCATCTCCCCATCCTTTGTAACCAGATGTCCTTCCTCATTCTTTATGGGGCCAATATGGTCTGTCCTCCCTTTTTTACTGTTTACATACTTAAAGAATTTCTTGGGATTTTTTTTGCTCTCCTCCGCTATGTGTCTTTCATGTTCTATCTTAGCCAACCTAATTGCACCCTTACATTTCTTATTGCATTCTTTATAAATTCTGAATGCTGTGGATGATCCCTCAACCTTGTATTTTTTGAAGGCCTTCTCCTTTGCTTTTATATGCATTTTTACATTGGAGTTAAGCCATCCAGGATGTTTGTTCGCTCTTTTAAATTTATTACCCAATGGGATACATTGGCTAATGCCCTTATTTAATATGCTCTTAAAGCAAACCCATCTCTCCTCCGTATTCTTTGTTCCTAATATTTTATCCCAATTTATGCCTTTTAGCAAGGTTTGTAGTTTAGGGAAGTTGGCATTGTGTAATAGTTTTAGTAAATACCCCCATAGTGACTCCTAAGTATACAGTATAAGTACTTGAATAAATAAGATCCATCATCCAAGTTCTAACAAAAATCCAAGTCGTCCATATGTGTCAGTGAAGATACACATAAACTGTAAGTGTATGCACAATTTCCCCAAAAAATGCACTAAGGCCTCATTCACATAGGAGCACTTTGGTGCGAAGGGCCATCTTTGTCTGCATGCTATGCACAGGTGATCTGTGCATCCACGTGTAGGCAGTCCAACTGATGATTTATTATTGTGGCTGCACAGACAAAGGGAGACTGAAATGACGAGGTTGGCCTCTCTTGTATCTCCAACCCCGGCTGAGAGTGGAACAGAGGGTATCAAGGGACAGGAAGAACAAGAGTGCCAGCAAATGTTGATAGGAGAACTTGCAGCAGGTGATGCAGTCCCAAAGAGACTGGTGGACCATCAGGACAGGAACAGTAGTTGTGCTCAGTTAAAGGGACATATCACTTGTGCTGCAGGTCTGAGAGGTGTGGCTTGTCAGGGCTCTCAGCAGACTTGAGACAGGAGCACTCAGCACTGTGCAGAGCTGGTATAACAGACAGCCCGACAGGCACTCGAGCAGGGCAGGAGACCAGGATCAGGGACAGGAGCATGGTCAAAGGAATAGACAGGGTCATCAATGGGCTTAAACCCTCCAGGACAAATTTCACAAAGGCTAATAAAAATGAGACAGAACAGCACATAACATAAAACCATAACATTTATTAAAAAATGAAAAATGAAAAATTTAACTTTCAAGTGAAAGTAGGGTGCAGTGAAACCATGCACCAATATATTGCTTAATGTAACAACCCTCACCAGTCACTGCTGCTATCCTGACCAGACTCTATTCTCCTTTGCAAAACAGTTGTTCAGGACCAGGGCATCACTTCCGTGTTGTATGTCATCAATCTCCACCCTATGCGTTACGTCACACAGATTTTGTCAGGGCTCTATTCCTGTTTTGGTGTCCACTCAAAACTGGGGTTTTCTTTCACTTTCAGTGATGACGGTCACCAGGACAAACAGAGCGCCTCGATCTACCTTACAGGGACACAGACAGCAATAAAACCTGACAGGTCTTCCAATTCCTCTCTACTCTACTCTAATCTAAAATGAAAAAAAAAGTTTTTGCCTTTAGTTATACTTTAACACCTGATTGGTTGCTTTAGGGAAAAACATTTCCATGTCAATCACACCATTTTACTTGATAAAACCTATAAAAGTTCTAAAGAAAGTTTGAAATAGAGCACCAGCTGAGAAAAAAAAAAACAGCTTCATAGCTTGAATGTAGATAAAATGAGCTGTAATGAGCCTTAGGATGGGGCAAGAGGAGCAGCAGATAAATAGGAAATTAAATTTCAGTAGAAATAAGGCTCAGGGCAAAAACTTCAAATTAAACTAATTAAACGTTTCTCTAAAACCCCTGAGGATAGCAACTTTACAAGCCATTTATATATCTTGTTTTTTTATTTGTTTATGCTATTATGTGAAGGGCTTTTGTTTTATAGTAAGGTGTGTATTACAACTAACCTAACTGGTAGACGGAATGCCAGGTCACATTGGAAGAGCTACAAAATCTCTTTATTGGAACATTATGACCAAATAGTTCTGTCTACTCAAGCACTTTATCTCAAACTTTTCTTGTACTTTCTTACCAACCTCAGACTTTGTATCACTTGAAGTTTTTTCTCTGCCTTTTCCACCCACCAGATCACAGTGTGACCCCACGTGCACCCCTTTCTTGGGTAAATCCTTCTCTCTGCTCTTGTATTCAATTCTTAAACATCCACATTAAAAATTCTGCTACACCCCATCTCCCACTTGTTCATTTTCCCGGCTCTTAGCCGCACATGTTAAATTCTTTTTCATTATTGTTCTGTAATGCAGGAGACAGGCCGTCGCCTTTAGCGAAGAACGGAAATACAAAAACCTCCTTTTGCAGGTTGGTGTACGTGCAAAACATTCTCGGCTTCATTTTTAGTGCACAGTAAAATTTCTACAATTTGTATATAAAAGTCAGCCAAATAGTGGGATATGAATGGTCCGGTTGTTAGTGAAAAGAGGAGGACAGCAGGTAACAGCAATTAGCAAGTGCTATCCAGGAAACATTTCTGCTGTGCTAAAGTTCCTTTTCAATACTCAAAAAGAAGTTTTGATATAATGAGCTTAATCCAGTTTCAGGAGGCTTTTCACAGTGCTTGTGTGCAAGAGCCTTCATAAAATAGTCAAATAAGAAAGGTGTTGCCAGGATTGCAGAAAATTAAAACAAAGGCCCTGTTATTTGATAACTGTTGCATCGTCAGATAAGACAGCTTCTGCAGGGGGAACTTAAAGTGGAACTAAAGGTAACTAATAAAAAACAGCTCATTATTGCAGAAAAGACTAAATATGTCTCTTCTCCAATAATAAATACTTATCTGCTTGCTCTCAGACTTCTATTGAAAGTACACAGAGCTGCGCATGCACAGCTTAGTCTACGTTTCTACTAGTGCGACCTGTCATGCGACTTCGGACACAAAGTTGCATGACAAGTCACAGCCTATTTATTTCAGTGGCACCTGTTCCAATCTATGTGACTTTGAAAATCAGCGACTTTGAAAAGGGACCTGCACTACTTTTATGCAACTTTGATCCAGAGAGTGTAAAGTTGGATCAAAGCTGCAACTGGAAATGCAGACTTAAGCCACGTACGTACGATCAGATTTTCTGCAGACTTTTGTCCGAAGGCGTGTGCCTGGATTTTGTCTTGTATACAAACGGCAAGGAATTGTCGGGAAACAAACATGAACGTAGAGACGTACTACATGGTTTTTCTGCTCTTTAGCGCCACCCTTTGGGCTCCATCTGCTAATTTTGTGTTTGTAGAAGTTTTTATGAGTGTTGATTCGCGCATTTCATTTTGTGCTTTTCAATTAGTTTCTGAACGGCCATTCGCCAACCAGTCATGTTGCGGAATTGGAGGAGATAACGTGTTATTTATTATTTGCCTTGGAGTTATTGCTTTGACCCAAGTCCAGTCCAGGAACAGGAGGAGGAGTTCTTGGACCAAAAATTGGTTGCTTTATTAATCATGACCAATTATGTTATATGCCTTTGCTGCGAGAGCTTCCTGTTTACATTGTGATCAGCCGTGATTGGACACGGCTGATCATGTGGTAAAGAGCCTCCGTCAGAAGCTCTTTACCAAGATGGGTGTAGCGGTGTGTCTGACTGACACGCCGTAACAACGATCGCCGCGATGCGCGAACCCACGGGAGTGCGCCAGCAGTTACCCTGCTGGACGTCATATGACGCCAAGTCAGGATAACAGAACCACCTCCCGGCCGTCATTCTGCCTTAGGCCGGGCAAGAAGTAGTTAATCTTCAACTGCCATGATGCTGCACATGTGATCAGTTATGACACCAGCCATTGGCTGGTTTGACAGTTTGGTTGAGAGCACAAGCAATGTGACAGTTACATTCCTGGCACGTACCGTAAATGCAACCGTTTTTTGAAACTGTTAAAGTGGTGTTCCGGCCGAAATTATACTTTTTAAATAAAAATACCCCTTTAATACACAAGCTTAATGTATTCTAGTAAAGTTAGTCTGTAAACTAAGGTCTGTTTTGTTAGTTTATAGCAGTAGCTTGTTATTTTATAAACTTACAGCAGGCCGTGGCCATCTTAAGTCTGGGCATCTGAAGCCAGACTGTATTTCTTCCTGGATCTCATCCTTGCAGATCTCGCACATGCTCAGTGCAGCACAAGCAGTGTAATAGGTTTCAGGTCAGGTTTCCATAGCAACGGCAGTGTCATAGGAAGTTGCCACCCCTTCCCAGAAGGCATTGCAAACAGGAAATGATGCGATGGGCCGCGGCCAGGGAGGAGGAAGTGAAAAATGAATACAGCAGATATACAGTAGGTGCTGAGAAAAAAAAATTTTAAATATCCAATTCGTTTACAGTGCACAGTTTAGTGAGGGATGATGAAGAGTTGTAAAAGTGGGTGGAACTCCACTTTAAATCAATGGGTTTACTTCCGCTTTAAGAAAAATAAAAATTCTTGCATTGTGTCACCCACTTGGAACAGGAAAGAAAACACATTGAAACAAGGATGAAACGTTCAATATAGATTATACCTGGTGTGACAACTCTCTAGGAGAAAAGCAATCCTGGAAATATTATTCACCTTCCTTTTACCAGTTTTTCACATTAGTAAAGCAATTAAGCCTAGGACTGTCCACTTGTGACCCTTTGATAGAACCTACTGACGTATCGACCGAGTGACCTTTTACTGAGAAACCCAATTTTCCCTTTGAACTGAGCTGTCATTAAGGGAAGGTCATTATTACCCAGATCGGACACCAGCAGGCCTAGCCTATAATATAGCTGGTAGGTTACACTGTGTGATTGGTGGAGGATAAGGAAGCAGCAGGGTGAATCTGAAATCTTCATTCTATTGTAGATAACAGACGCATGTCTAGAGCAATGACGGACAAAATGTGAAAGGGGCATTCCGTCAACTCATTATTACATTATTATTTATTTTTCTCAGACAACCATCTGCTCATACAAGAGAAGGAAAAGTTAATACATGTCAATTAACCGCTTGGAGAAGAGAAACAACAATGTTCAAAGGGGAACGCCATTTGTATCTAAACTAACCGTGTAACATGCAGTGTATGGAATGCAGTATTGGAAAAGCTATAACCCTTTCTGTAAAAAAATAAGCAGTTTGGGGCTTATTCATGTAAAGAGTTTTGTGAGAGAACATTTCTGGTTGTTTTAATGAGCCAGTCGGATTCCAAATGCAATTTTTTCAGTCTGAGTCTGAAGAAAGGAATATTCCAATAAGATGCTGGGATCAATAATACATTTTGGTCCTGATTTATCTAACTGAAATTATATTTAAAGCCCGTCTCTGGGGAAAGAAAAAAATGTTCCCTTGTAATGGGGCTGCCCCCACACTGTAAGGGTTATATGCTCATTTAGTTACAGCAGTTTTACCTACCTGATCCTCTGCTTGTCCAGCAGCCAGTGCTCTCCTCTACCCCCCTATGTACCATCAGTGGACTGTCCCTCACTTTCAATGCAGGGCTTTTACTGGACAGAAGCAGCAGACTGGGGATCCCATCTCCCTGTCACTCTATTCTCTCCTCATTAAGCTCTCCAATCAGCAGGAACCATGAGCTTTGCTGATTGCAGAGTTATAGGTTTGACTCAGTTGGTTGTCAGACTCCTGCAAAGAGATCACAGCTTCCTCAAAGAGAGCAAGGGTCCTTTTCTGCAGCATGCTGGCAGGGAACAGGCTTTTCTACTGAGGTTGTGGCTAATTTCCAAAGGAAATTAACTGTATGACTTTGCACATCTTTTGTTTTTTCTATGCACCCGGAATGTATTTAGCTGATTTAAACTAAAAGTTCTATTGGACCTAAAAGCATGGTCACAATGGTGCTTTTATACTCTAAAGTTCCCCCTTAGGCTTTATTTCCAGAATTTTATTAGGATAATCAGACTGCTGCAGACTAAAATAAGGAGCTCAGTGCTTGTCCAGTGAGAGATGACTTGTTGGAAAGCACATATAGACCTTTAGAAGACTCCAGCTTCATCAACTAATGTGATATATTCTATGAAACACCCAAAAAAGACATTTGAGAAAAAGGTTTATCCAAAGCTTCTTTTCATCTTTCTTAAACATTTTGCATATATCTTTAATGTTACCGGAGCTGGTAAAATATTTCCCATCTTCTTTAACAACCACAGAGGGACATTTAAAATCTACTTTTAAATGATACATTTTTTTATTTCCCTTCTTGAAATGCATTCAGATAGGAATTATCACAAAGCACACGTGTGCCATCAAACTAGAAAAGAAATGTCCCTTGGAATAATATTCTTTGGACAAAAATTCTTTAGTTCCAGATCAAAGTTCTGCGTATTATATACACAACAACACTGCTATGGGGAGTCTTGTGAGTGAAATCTTTTGCCCACATAACTGGTTAGGATTGCCCAGAGGCAATTTTACGAATAGCTGACTTTTTTGTTCATAAGGGAATATTTACAAAACAATTCCTTATTGAAAAATAGCAATTATCAAAATTAGAATTCTCTTAATACTATTGGATAGTACATTTTATTACTTTTTTTTTTTTTTTCCCAAAAAAGTTTTATTTGGCAATATGCACATACAGAGTAATTATGCATGTTACATAAATTATACTTCGGCAATGAGAACGAAAAATAACAGACATGGATAGAATAATTAGCTGATTCTGATTCTAGAGCAGATACCTGAGTACAACCATCTTGTCAGACTGTGTATCCTGGGGTTGTTTGGTGATACTTGTGCAGTACCTCTGGATACCCCAAGAACCATTAAGTGTAGGAGGTAGAGGTATTTAACCACCGGTCCCATACTTTATTGTATTTGGTAGGACATCCTCTATTAATATAAAGAAATTTTTTATATGGAAGACTACCATTGACCTCAGCTTTTCATTCAACCAGGGTGGAAGGCATTAATCCATTTTCTTGCCACGACTCTTCTGGCTAAGAAGAGCGTTTCGTGTAAGAATATTTTTGTAAATGTATCCATTTCAGAGTCAGGGAATATCCCTAATAAACTTGGCTTTGGGTTTAAGGTGAGAGGTGAGCCCATAGTATCATGAAGAAAGTCAACAATTTGCTCCCTGAATCACAGGACAAGACCATATCAGGTGGAGGAATGTGCCTATATCCTGCAAACACATCAAGCAGGAGTTGGAGTGATCCCTTTTAAACCTGGACATTCGGAGAGGTGTGAGGTACGATCTATGTACTGTAGGATATATATTTGTGTCAATCTGTCAGAAAGCTTTGGAGACACTGCCTTACAGGTGTCCAGGGCCTCACTCCACTCTTCATTCTCCATTTCACCCACCTCCCTCTCCCAGCGTGGTTTGATGTCATAAGCTAGTTTCATGGAGGAGGGAGTAATAAGCATGTTATAAAAGGATGATATGAGTTTTTGGGGATCTGTACTCTTGACTATGGCTATGATAGAGTTAGGGGAGTGTTGTGGGGCTGCATCCGGAAATTGTGCAGTTAGAGCATGTCAGATCTGGAGATATCTGAAAAACATATTATTTGGGCGTGTAAATTCTTCTTGTAGAGTACGAAATGTTTTAGGTTCCCCATCCGACAGGAGATGGTGTAGGTAGTATATTCCTCGTGCGCTCCAGATCTCTGGATTAGGGATCTGGGACAATTCATGTAAGTTTTTATTGTGCCACAGCGGGGTGTAATCATTAAGAGGTGTTATCTCTAATTTATCCATAGCAATATCCCAAACCCGCCTATAATGGTATAAGAGGGTGTGTCTCCCAGCTGATTGGGTGCCCCGTGAGCCCACTGCTATCACACTAATAGGGTCCGCCATGTGTTGCGCCCAATGTGGACAGAGAAGAATGGTGAATCTCTCGTTGTCAGTTTTATCAACATGGAAGAGTTGGGACAATTGAGATGCTATATAGTATAGGTTGAGATCTGGCATGGCTGTTCCTCCTAGATCAGTGGGGTTAATGAGGGTGCGCCAGGCTAATTGTTGCCCCAAACAAAGGGTTTAAGAAGGGTCTCGAAACATTTAAAGTGTTTGAGGGGAATGTATACTGAAGAATGCCAGAGGACATATAGCATTTTGGGGAGTAAAACCATTTTTATTAAGTTGATGCGTCCCCATACACCCAATGGTAGGCGGGACCATATTTGTATTTTAGATTTAATTAATGTGTACAAGGGTTCAATATTGAGAGCGATATAATCTGCAGGTGTTCTGGAAATGTGAATCCCAAGATACTTCATAACACTTACTCTGAGAAGGGGGAGTTGTGTTTGTGCTTTAGATGGCGAGAAGTGATCAATTGGAAGGACTTAGGACTACATTTTATTACTTCTTTAACATGTAATCTAGATATAACATCCATGACACCTATGGAATCTTTATGTAAAAATTTTGACAAGCTTAAAGGACACATTTCACTAATATATTCCATTTTAACATCTATTCCTGTGAAACTAGGTTATATGGAACGTTAAGAGAGGGATTTGAATGAAACTCTAGAACTGAAAGATTGGTATACGTTAGCTCATAATGCCTCGAGATCCCTGATCAACATTTCTATCATAGAAGCTAACTACAAAGTTTTGCCAAGATGGTATCTAGTCCCGAAAAGGATAGCTCCTTATGTCACAGGAGCTTCTCCATTATGTTTTAGAGATTGTGGACCTGAGGGAACAATGTTTTACATATGGTGGCTATGCCCCACAGTAAAACATTTTTGCAATATAGTTTATGATCTTATTTCTTCTCTTGCTAATATTGATTTAAACAAATCCCTGAAACAAGCACTGCTTTGTAGCCAAATGGAAAAGATCCCTAAACACTTCAGAAGATTGATAAATTAAATATTTATAGTAGAAAAAATCACTATAGCCAGATCTTGGAAAACAACAACCCTACCCTTTGACATTTTTAAAAACGAAATTGTCCTGGATTACGATAAATGAACATCTTTCAGCCATATTAAATTATAAGGTTCAATTCTTTGAGAAATCCTGGGATCCATGGACTAAATATCAAATTAATGGTTCTAGAACTGTTTCCACTTGAAATTACTTAAAGAATCCAAAAGTCGGCACAAGATACCTATCTTTAACCTTTTTCCTGTCTTATCTTTTTTCTCTCTTTCCTTTCCTTTTTTTTATTTTGGTCCCATAAGGTCTCTGTTGGACCTATTGTAATATTCACCTACAATATTAGGATGACAAAATCATCATTTGTTTACAAAAGCTTATATGTACTTTTCTTTAACAGAGTTTGAAAACTTTTATCTTATATAAAATATATCTATTAGATTTCCATGTTACAGTATATTATTTTACTTGTAAATTTTGAAAACATTTATTTATTTATTTTTTAGTGTTTACAATATATTTGTAAAAACTATTAGATCTTGTACCCTTGCTGTACTATTCAAAGAATTTCATTATTTGTACTTTCTTTATTTGAAAAAATCTGAATAAAATCTTTGAAAAAGGATTGCCCAGAGGCAAAATAGGGTATAAGTCTCTTTCCACCTGCTGGGTGACACCAGAAAACATCATTACTATGTGACAACTTTCTCCAGGGTTGTCACCCTGTCACATGTACAGTACCTCTGGTGGAGACTGTAAATAGATGTGCTGACACACTTTGTGCAGGCATGGTCAACTGTTGCCACCATCAGGAAGTCTGTCCAGATCATCATACTGTTTAACCAATGCTGGAGCGGGTGCATAGAGACAGGAGGTGACTGGAAAAGACTGGAGTTGATCATCAGTGCTGATATGCAAAAAACTAGGAAAAAGGCATGGCAATTGCATAATATTTGTTGTGCTTTATTAAACAAAATGTCATAAACTTAGGGTTGAGATCAGGGGTCCTCAAACTATGGTCTACGGGCCACATCCAGCCCGCTGCAAGATTTTAGCTGGCTTGCAGCTGATGTACACAGACTGAGGATTCAGATCAGTTGGTCTCTGGTGCAGGTCAACTACATCCCTCTTTTCCAACACTGTGCTTTGTTGTTGGTTGCTAAGGCCACCAGACATGCTCTTATAGGAACTCTGGTGTAAAGGGGGACTCTGATGAGGACATTGATGGAAGGGGAACTCTTATGGAGACACTGATGTGAGAGGGACTCTGATAGGGACCTTGATGTAAGAGGGGACTATGATGGGGACAAAGATGTAAGGGGGGGGCACTGATGGGGACCCTGATGTAAGGGAAACGCTGATGTAAGGGGGACATTGATGAAAGGAGGGATTCTGATGAGGACCTTGATGTAAGAAGGACTCTGATGGGGACACTTATGTAAGGGGCACCCAGATGGGGATGCTGATGTAAGGGGGGACTGCTTAAGTCGACTCTGATGGGGAGCCTGATAAAAGGGGCACTCTGATGGGAACTCAGATGTAAGGGGGACATTGATGTAGGGGGGATTCTGTTGGGGACCCTAATGTAAAGGGGGACTTCTAAAGCTGACTCTGATGTAGATGGGACCTTGTTGGAAGGGGGGCTCTAATAGGCACCCTGATGTAGGGGGGGGGTTTGATGGGACCTTGATATAAGGTGAACTTTGCTTAGTTTTCCCAAAGTTTTTTCTATTTTGTTTTGAATCACTTCAATGTATTCATTAATTTACTGTTTATGGGTTTATAAATCTGTTTTATATTTTTTCGCCCCATGAATTTATGTAAAATATACGTGGTCCTTGTAATGAAAAATGTAGGGGCCCCTGGTTTAGATCTACTTTAATGACTTAAAAATAGAAGTTCCGGATGTATGAAGTTTAGCAGCAACTTATCATTCCACTCAAAGCCATCGCCAGCCTCTAATATTGGACGGCTTCCTGTCTTTTGCCTTATCACCGTCAACAGCTTCTTCTTAATGAACAACTTGAACTGCGGGGGTTGCCATGACGACCACCGCCGTGTCCCTGAGATGTGCCCGCATCTTTGTAATCATCTGAAGACGCTCTATTCCCTGATTGCCTGATGTCTTATCAGCAACAATGTGCCTCCGCCATCCACCGTGTGATGTCCTCCTATCACCCCTTGAATGAGATATTAAGAGAGCGTCAACAGATTATACACATTGACCAACCGATAGAAGTTAGATGACCATCAGACCCGTGTATGGATGCTTTGTAATATTGCAAATTTCTCTTAAAAACATCTTGATGGTTAAAAGATAAAAATGTAAATTCCTACAGGATTGAGGCTTTTACGATACCACTTACCCTAAACAAGCTGGCCTCTTTTTTTTGTATGGGTTTTATCTGAATTATGGCATAGTTGCCAACATTGTAAAAAATATTATAGGGACACTTTTTTGCCTGTAGGCGGAGTCTTATTATAATTAGGCTGTGGGGCATTCATTTGTAGGCATTCGCGTGCCATGGCAAAAATGGGTGTGGTTTAAGTGGCATATTGGGCGTGGTTGAAAGGGGCGTAACTCAAATGGAGTGTGGTTAGAGTCTGAGATGGATGAGGGATGGAGGAGAAAGAGGGAGGGAGAGAGAGAGAAAGAAAGAAATAGGGAGGGAGGGACAGCAGGCCCAGATCCTACACCACAATAGCAATATGTGTATTCCAGAAAGTTTAACAAATCGGCAGATAAAGATACTCCAAACACCAAGTGTTAGCACTTCAATCATCCCAGCACCATGGTTGTTATGGTGTCAGGATTGAAGCGCATTATTTCTATTATTACATTGTAATATAAAATGAAATCATTCATCTCACCATAATGTAGAATCAGTGTGAGCCCTAAGCGTGTTACTTGCCACATCGCCTGCCACCAGATGCCATCAGGTGTCCCCAGCAGAGTCCCTCCTTACATCAGGTGCCCCCAGCAGAGTCCATCCTTACATCATGCATTCCCAGCAGAGTCCCTCCTTACATCAGGTGCCCCCAGCAGTGTCCGTCCTTACATCAGGTGCCCCCAGCAGAGTCCGTCCTTACATCAGGTGCCCCCAGCAAAGTCCGTCCTTACATCAGGTGTCCCCAGCAGAGTCCGTCCTTACATCAGGTGCCTCCAGCAGAGTCCCTCCTTACATCAGGCATTTCCAGCAGAGTCCCTCCTTACTTTAGGAATTCCCAGCAGAGTCCCTCGTTACATGAGGTGCCCCCAGCGGAGTCCATCCTTACATCAAGTGTCCCCAGCGGAGTCCCTCTTTACATCAGGTGTCCCCAGAGGAGTCCCTCCTTACATCAGGTGTCCCCAGTGGCGCCCCTCCTTACATCAGGTGTCCCCAGCGGAGTCCCTCCTTACATCAGGTGTCCCCAGTGGAGCCCCTCCTTACATCAGGTGTCCCCAGCAGAGCTCCTCCTTACATCTGGTGTCCCCAGCGGAGCCCCTTCTTACATCTGGTGTCCCAGGCAGTGCCCCTCCTTACATCCGGTGTCCCCAGCGGAGCCCCAGTCCTTACATCTGGTGTCCCCAGCGGAGCCCCAGTCCTTACATCAGTGTCCCCTCTCGTCAGACACACAGGGTGGAGGGTTGGCAGCAGCTCCATGATTTCCCGTCTTTCCCTGTGTGTTCAGTGGAGAGGGGAGGGGCCTCCGAATTGGGCAGCCAATCGACTTCGGTGTACAAGAGAATTGTCTACTTGTACTCTGAAGAGAGAAGCCAATTGGCTGCATGGATCAGAGGCCCCTCCCCTCTCCACTGAACATGAAAAAGAGACCTCGCAGCGGCGGCCATCTTTTTGTAGCCCGCTGCATTCTTTGCCAAAAGCAGTCCCGATTTTAATCGGGATGAGCTCTGATCGCAACGAGGGTCCAAAAATCGGGATTGTCCTGGGAAAATCGGGACTGTTGGCAAGTATGTGATGGTGGAAAGTTAGCTTGAGGCAGGCACCTAATACAAGAGCTTAGCTGAAGAACACACATCCCTCTGATTTAGCCACTTACTAAATTCTTGGATTTTAGTAGGGAGCAGAAAAATGCTGCTAACCATGCAGGTTAGTTGCAATCTCTTGCAAACCAGTCATCAATCAATGAGCATCTTCTGGCTTCAGAATGTATCATGAGGTCAGAGAAGAAGTGCAAACCAGATTCAAACAGGGTTTGGTTTCAAGGCTGTAAAAAATAATAACATGTGAAAAAGTGTGTTGACTGGTGTTGACTATTAGATTGAGGACATCTTGTGGCCAAACAAAAGTACTGCAGGGAAAATCTTTGGATTGAAGGTGAATATTGATGCAATAGCTGGTTGTGTTTTTTATTTTTATCATTTAATGGGCTATTCATTTTGTATCTTGCTATTTTTGACTAGAGATTCGGAGTTGATTCAGTGAATATTCAATATCCTCTTGGGATCAGGAAAGAATTTTTTCCCCCGCTGGAGCAAATTGGATCATGTTTGCTAAGGTTTTTTGCCTTCCTCTGGATCAACTGTGGGTAAAGGATTGTGTATATAAGATTGTATGTTTTTTTTCCTGTTATTAGTTGATCTTGATGAACTTGTGTCTTTTTTCAACCAGATGAATTATGTAATTAATTAAAGTGTATTTAAAGCGGGGTTCCACCCAAATTTTGAACAATATCTGTATGTATTCTCTTCCTTGCCTAGATGCTGACATGCCGTTTAAAAAAATTTAAATCGCAGTAATTACCTTTTATTTTTCTATTCTTCTTTGCACTTCCTGGTTCTCCTCCCGTGGGAGTAGGCGTGTTTCTAGCCTCTCCCAGACTCCTGGGAGCTAGTCTCAGGCTTCCCAGGATGCCACTGAGCATGTGGGGGAACGAGCAGTGAATGCTGGGAGCACAGCATTCACCACATCCAGGAAATAAATGCTTGTGGGCTTCAAATGCCCACAATGAAGATGGAAACCGCCTGCAGTGAATAATATAAGTTATTCTTTCCGACAAAATTTGACACAGGCTGACATATTACACACAATATGTGAGTATGTAATGCTGAGAAGAAAAGTTTGTGAATGAACTCAAAAAAAAAAACGATAGATAGGTGGACCCCCGCTTTAAAGCTAAAACATTTTTTAGTTATGGACAGAATGTAGAAGTGTTGGAACCTTTGCCAGGTTTTAATTGTTGTCTCCTCCCTTGCTGGAAATATTCACCCTCTCTTTAGGTTGCGGTGTCTCCAGTACAGAAAGTAAAGAGAAATCCAACATTTTTGAGTTGTCACGTGAACAGAAAGGGAGGGGAATTCTTCCATCTTACTAAACTTAAAAAACAAAAAAAAGGGTTTAACCTCACATAAACTTTAACAGATAGCTGGCTGAACTTTGCCTGTATGCAGTTTCTGTTTAACAAATCCTCTGCCTGAATATTATGTAAGCCTCAGAGAAACAACTGGAGGTAAAACGAATTCCTCCGTATTTGGTGTTCATCTGAAGTTATGTACAATTCCCATGAGGAGCGCAGCGAGAAAGCTCCATCTGTTCGGCCTCTTTAGTGGCGGGTCTGAGGCGCTCTGTCGGAAACAGCGTCTTTTTTTCAAGATGGGTAGGTACACCCAAGGAGCCATAAAGAAATTAAAAGGGATGTAAAATGATTGCAGTATCCTTGGATTCTCCTTACAAGCCGGACGCCAGCTGAATCTGAACAGAGATATCAAATTTGACACTACAATTATCTCTGGGTCCACGCTATACTCTGATTCCCCAGTAGACAGTTTAAGTTTGTCACATTCGATTGTCACTGCTTAAGTACAACAAAGTAATAAGGAAATATTCTTGAGGACTAATTTAGTTCTGACGCATCTGGAAATGGCTACGGTGGGTTTTGATTGGGGAAAAATGGTTTAATAATGAAATATTCTCCTCTGTTTTGTGTCACTAACTTCAATAGATTCTTAAAGAGCAATTTCAGGCAACAAGTGAGATTGGTCAGTGAACCGCTTTTGGCAGAATGGTCGTTTTTTTTTTGTTTTTTTTTTTGTTTCATAGACCTTTTTTTTTTTTTTTTTTTTTTTTTTATGTATTTAAGTTAAAACTTAACATATGAAAGCCTTAGGGGACCAAGCCTGGCAGGTCCTTTTTTTTTGTTTTGTTTTGTATTTTAGGTAAAAGTTAACATAAGAAAGCCTTACGGGACCAAGCCTGGCAGGAAAGGCCCCTGGGAAAAGCAAACAGCAAACAAGTTAAGACAAAGTATAAAAAGTACTGAATTGCATGATGACAGATATAAAAAAACTGATCCAAATACTCCTTGCCTCAGAGGAGAAAAGAGGCAGAGAGATTAAGGCTGGGTTCACACCACCGCTGCATGCGGCTCCCAGCATGGGTCCGCTGCATCCTGGTTCACCTTTTCAGGTCCGATTTCAGCCCAAAATTTTGGCTAAATTCGGACCTGAAACGTACCAAAAGACCAACAGGGCTTCTGTGCAAATTCGCACCGGAGCCACATCGGAGATATGTGAACCGGCTCCATAGAGAGCCAGTCAAAATCTCCTGCTGTTGCAGATTGAATGCGGGGAACCCACATCCAATTCGCAATGGTGTGAACCCAGCCTGAAGGAATTCTATGGTTACAGCGTACACTTTTATTTTATAGCATCAGCATTGTTATAACTAGGGATGAGCCCGATGTCCGCCTGTTCGCAGAACAGCGAACAATATGCGGTGTTCGCGGCAAATTCAAAAGCTGCTGGAACATCGTTAAAGTCTATTGGACACTAACATGAAAAATCAAATATGCTAATTTTAAAGGCTTATATGCAATTTATTGTCATAAAAAATGTTTGGGGACCCGGGTCCTGCCCCAGGGGACATGTATCAATGCAACAAAAATGTTTTAAAAACGGCTGTTTTTTCGGGAGCAGTGATTTTTTTAATGCTTAAAATGAAACAATAAAAATGAAATATTCCTTTAAATATTGTGCTTGGAGGGTGTCTATAGTATGCCTGTAAAGTGGCGCATTTTTCCCGTGTTTAGAACAATACCACAGCAAAATGACATTTCTAAAGGAAAAAAATATCATTTAAAACTGATCGCGGCTGTAATGAATTGTCGGGTCTTGACAATATAGATAAAACTCATTGAAAAAAAGAGCATGGGATCCCCCCAGTCCATTACCAGGCCCGGTAACTTCATAGTAACAGATAATGCTTACGAGTAAAGGCAATAATGTACTGACTCTGCCTCCTGAAATTCCTCCTCTCAGCACCTTAGAAGACAGGCTCTATGAAAGCTGTGACACAGCAGTGCCAATTCACAGGGCAAAGTGAACATGTGTCACAGAATTCAAGGCAGTAAATGTGTGAGGATCTTTACAATGTCAATTTTCAAAGATCATTCAGATTAATAGGAGTAGGCTAGCAATAATTGAAATTCAGTGTGGACATGAATATATGATTTCAAATTTTGACCATAGATACGCTTTAACAACAGACTCAAGCAGAATTTAAGGAAGTAAAAGTGTAGGATTCTTTACAAAGTCAATTTACAGACTTCAAGATCATTTCAATTATTAGACAGAGGCTAGAAATGACTCAAATACAATATGAAAATTAATATATGATTTAAAATTTTGACCATAGATATACTATAAGGGAACATTAGAGTAGAATACAGTAGCAGGACAGCGCCCTTGGCAAGGATCCAGAATTGCACCCCCCTGTTAAAACATGTCATAGAATGGGCATACAACTCCTGCATCTATTCTTTGCCCCCTTGCTCGTCTGCACCCAGGGCAGCTCTCCCTTCTGCCCACCCCTTGTCCTGGCCCTGGTTGGAAATGACAAGGGACACCAGAGGGATCTGTTAGAAAACTATCCAGCATATTACAGTAATGATGTAGGTTCAAAAGAATGATGCAAATATTTAGGATCCAGGTGTATGAAGCCTCCACAAGGTAAGTACCCTGCAATGTTGAGTAGACATCCAAGAAACAAAGTCACTGTAAGGTGGTTGCAGAAGACAGGGTATCCAATTACTGGGCAGCTCCTAGCTTCTAGCAATGTTTCCTGGTAAAGAGGGAAGTCAAAATTAATTAGTTTTTTCCAAAACAACAAGGTAGGGGGCTCTGATTTTCCAGGACATAGTAATGACTGTTCTAGCATAATGCAGTAGGCAAACCGTCAAAGATCTTTCTGTTCTCATTGAAGTCATCTGTCAACCCTAGGAGGCATATCATGAGGCTATATCAGAGGTGAAGTTGGAGGGTCCATAAAATATGGAAAAATGAATCCAAAGCACTGGAACACACAAAGATAGACAGGGGCACCTTAAGGTGTAGCTGGGAAAACACTTATGAGTAAACAACGCAGATCAGAAACTATTTGATGCAGCTGAAGGATTTGTCTCTGCAGAGATCTCCTATCCATAAACCTTCTCTGAAGTATACTGTACTGTTGAAGGATTGTATAGAATTTAAATGTAACTGTATAGAAATATAGCAACAAACACATATGGGAAAGGCTCACGTCAGCAAGTGGCCATGGGTAACAAACATCATGGTAACAGTGCTTCTCAGATAATGCTTACAAGTAAAGGCAATATAAAGCGTTACTCACGTGAATAAGTGATAAAAAACCTCCAACTTTCTTGAACCAGTTTGACACATTTCAAAGTGATTATTGCTTCCTCTTCCAGAGTACCCCTGAAGAGGGAGTGATGATCACTCCAAAATGCATTGAATTTCTCCTCATGGTGACTGCCTCACCAACATGTAGAAGAAAGGCGAGGTTTCAGATTTTCAGCCACTGCGGTATATACAGTAGTTGGCTCTATAAAGAATTTTAAAGTGCCACTCAATTTATTGCCATCTGAATGCTATCTAATCCACTGCAGACAGATTTTAGAGTGCTCCTGATATGTTAAGTGAGTAGGTCAGCTTCCTGATCTTGTGTAACTTCTTTTTCTTGGTATATCGACTATTAGCTTCAAACATCTAAGGTATGTTGGACTGTGATTGGAAGCTGCAAGAAATGTGTTAATATTGACATTGGCACTACCACATGAGAAGTAGATACATATCCTGTGCTACTCTGTATAAGGCTCTGCTATCATTCTCGCACAGTGGATTGTGATATCTAATGATCAGTAGGGTGGATCTCCTCCATTTGATTTCAATGTATTATGCATTATTGAGATTGTGTGGAACTACATGATTATAAACCTTATAAGTTCTTAAGGGTTCCCTCTGTGATTATTAAGGACTTTACTATGTTATGTTATTGGGGACATACATCTGTCCATCCTTAGTGGGGCTGTAATGTACATTTTGAGAGTCATTTGGCTTTACTTGTTATATTAATTCTATGTTTGGTCAGTTTTCATATCTGTACAGTGCATGCTGTGTGATAATTAATGTCTCATTATACCTGTAAACTTATTGCAAAGGGGCACTTCGATTTGGCAGTCTCTTATATATACAGTATCTGTGTCAGATAAGTCATAGTATATCTAAAGCTAAAAGTTTTTAACTTTGGATAGAGTGGTTAGGGGTTAGAAACCCTGTGTGGTTTTTGTCAGTGTGTACATAACCTTTAGAGAGACTGATTCTCTTGAATCATCCTAATGACCATTGTCACTTGGACTGAAACCGAAGGAGAAACCTAAATACTGAGTTGACGCCAGAACAAGAATAGACACAAAATCTTCCAACAGGGACATTTTGGGGGTTATTTACGAAAGGCAAATCCACTTTGCACTACAAGTGCAAAGTGCATTTGAAATTGCACAGAAAGTGCACTTGGAAGTGCAGTCGCTGTAAATCTGAGGGGTAGATCTGAACTGAGGGGAAGCTCTGCTGATTTTATTATCCAATCATGTGCAAGCTAAAATGCTGTTTTTTATTTTCCTTGCATGTCCCCCTCGGATCTACAGCGACTGCACTTCCAAGTGCACTTTCAGTGCAATTTCAAGTGCACTTTGCACTTGTAGTTTGCACTTGTAGTGCAAAGTGGATTTGTCTTTCGTAAATAATCCCCTTTATCTGATGACAACTGTCAAAGAGGGCAGTTCCCCCATTTCCTGTTGTCTCTACAAAACAGGAAGTGAAGGGGAATCTCCCTAATGGTGCACAAATTAAAAAAAAACTACCAGGGCTTTCCTGCATTCCCTATGCCACCCAAAATGAAAACAAATGTTTTGTATGCCTGCAGCATGCATTGGGACTAACATTACTTTTTACATACTGTGAAGTGTCAATATATTTTGCTAACCCTTTATTTATATCTCATCTTTCTAAAATCTATTTACATTTTTATATACCCTATAGCTGTTCATTATATTTCATATCAAAATTTTGTGAGCCCTTCATTATGACTTACCACACACTTTAGACTATTTGTAGCCCAAGGGATCCTTGCTACTCTGTCTCAGCTGGTTCCTGTGTCATGCATTTTGCACGACCCACTGGCCAGCTAGAACATGTGTTTTTTAACTCGCAACTTGCTTCTCTCAGAACTCTGCTTTCTAACAACCCTTTCTCCTATAATCTTTTCTCTTTTGCCCTCAATCCCTTCCTGTGTTCCGTCATGTCCCTCTTTCTCCTGTCTACCCTCCTCTTCCAAATTACTAAAGTATACTTTCTGAAGGTTCTCACTGTTCCTATCCCTTCTTATATCTTTCACATCCACCAGTGGAAAATCTTTAAATGTATTTGGAGACAATGTAAACCCAGGGTTAATACACACATTATGTTTTCTCAGAAATCAGTAGGAGATTTAGCAGTCCCCAATATATACTCTAGCAGCCAATATTGCCCCCATCTCACCTTCATGCTAATCGTGATCTCACTTATGGACCCTTATAGACCTCTTTGATTGTCACTATATGGCCCTCTGCTCATTGCCTTGAATTCCCCCACACCATCGTCAACGCTCATTAAACCCCATTCTTTCTTTTACATTAAAACATTGGGACTCAAATACATTTTCTTCAGGTTCCCCATTTCTACATTTACTGATATTCCTTTATTGTGCATTATTCCCCTTTGGTCTGAAAAATTCCCCACTATATTGTTGGGGGCCGGATCATGGTTTCCACTACACATATTCTCTTCTCACTCTAATTATATCTCATCAATTCAGCAGCTTTGTACCAATCATAACATTCCATTAAGAGAACACTTTCGATACATACAGCTCTGACACCTTCTGCACTCTGCCTCTCTGACCCATTCTTTTCAGACTTAAGTTCAGTGATCTGTTCCTCTATAGATTCAGCCAAGTGGGTGTCCAAAGGATCATATCAACTGCAATGAGAAACTGATTTTGATATGCCTCTGGACCCAGAAGACAGGCCAATTGTATGGCAAGTTGTAGCTAAAAGCTCTAGAAATGTGTTAATTTTGGAAAATTCGTACAAGGTTTTGTATATTGTAGATGGTATTATACTCCAGGCCAGATAGCCTGTCTTATCCCTGTCTACCCCTCCACCTGCTTTCAAGGCTGTTATCAAGAAGGCACTATGGTTCACATTTGGTGGACATGTCCAGTGGTGAACAGACTTTGCACATGGGTTTACAATCATATTCAATCCCCGCTTCACATACAAGAACATACATATACACATACATGCAAGAACCCCTACAAAAATGTATTGAGCAACCAATCCTGGATCTTTGTCGCTCAGATGTTATGATCATTAAAAAGTTTACAGCTTTGGTGGTGTGGAACGGGCGCATCCTTGCTGACTCCAAGCTGTCTTGGGCTACGCCAAGAAGTGTAGGCGGGGTCACTCCCCCTACACACTGGGGTACCTTTTTGTGAAGAACACACTCATCAATGCCCTGAACCAGGCGGAGACTGCGCTCATGTGAAGAATCTAACATTAAGGCAGTTCCCCGAGATGAGCCTTCATTGTGTGCGGCAATTAAAGTACAGAGTTCCTCTAAAAAGCAACTTTTCCCATGTCACTACACACTGTAACTTGTATATTTGCGTTAGATGAGACATGCTGGGCCTGCGCCCACTCCACCAGTCCAGCCTACCTCTGGTACCTCACTTCCAGTAACAGAATAGGGTTCCCACCATGTACATAGCGCAGGCCTCATGCATGCACTCATTACTTAGTTACATAGTTAGTCAGGTTGAAAAAAGGCACAAGTCTATCTAGTTCAACCATAAAGAGGGGCAATCGGATTTTCCCTGGATCAACCTTACCTATAAATGTCAGCACCCAGTTATATTATGTACATTTAGGAAAGAATCTAGGCCTTTTTTAAAGCAATCTACTGAGCTGGCTAGAACCACCTCTGGAGGGAGTCTATTCCACACAGCTCATACTGTGAAGAAACCTTTCTGTATTTGGAGATGAAATATCTTTTCCTGTAGGCGTAAAGAGTGCCCTATTATCCTCTGTGTCGACCGTAAAGTGAACAACTCAACACCATGTTCACTATATGGACCCCTTATATATTTGTACATGTTGATCATATCTCCTCGTCTCCAGAGAGAATAAATTCAGTTCCTCTAATCTATCCTCATAGCTGAGCTCCTCTATGCCTCTTATCAGTTTGGTTGCCCTTCTTTGCACTTTTTCCAGTTCTCCCATATCATTTTTGTGAACTGGTGCCCAAAACTGAACTGCATATTCCATATGAGGTCTTACTAATGATTTGTACAGAGGCAAAATTATCTCTCTCTCTGGAGTCCATACCTCTCTTATTACAAGAAAGGATTTTGCTCTCTTTGGAAACCGCAGTTTGGCATTGCATGCTGTTATTGAGCTTATGATCTACCAAAACTCCCAGATCCTTCTATACTAGGGATCTGTCCAGTTGTACTCCCCCTAGTATGTATAATGCATGCATATTCTTAGCCCCCAAGTGCATAGCTTTACATTTATCTACATTAAACCTCATCTGCCACATAGTCTCCCAATTAAGCAGTGCATTGAGGTCAGATTGTAAGTTGGAGGCGTCCTATAAGGATGTTATTCCACTGCATAGTTTGGTGTCATCTGCAAAGACTGAAATGGTACTTTTAATCCCAGACCCTATATCATTTATAAAGATATTAAAAAGCAAGGGTCCCAACACTGAACCTTGGGGTGCACCACTGATAACCTTAGACCATTCAGGGTAAGAATCATTAACCACTACTCTATGAATTCTGTCTTTTAGCCAGTTTCTATCCATTTACAAATGAATATTTCCAAGCCTGTAAACTTTACCTTACACATTAGCCATGTGTGGGGAACTGTATTGATTGCTTTTGCAAAATCCAAGTATACCACGTCCACAGCCACCCCTCTGTCCAAGGTCTCACTTACCTCTTCATAAAAAGAAATCTTCTGTGTTTCATGAACCCATGCTGTATGTTGCTTAAAACATTTTTTCCAGCAAGAACTCATCTATGTGGTCTTTTATTAAACTCTCCAGTATCTTCCCAACTTTGGAACTAAAACTAACAGGTCTATAATTACCTGATAAGGACTTTGTTCCCTTTTTAAATCTTATCATCTTTAAATATAAGCATCACATTGGCCCTACGCCAATCCAGTGGTACTATTCCAGTCTTTAATGAGTCTCTAAAAATTAGATACAATGGCTTTGAAATGATGGAGCTCAATTCTTTTAGGATACGTGGGTAGATACCATCTGGTCCAGGTGCTTTATCCGCCTTTATTCTGTCTAAATGTTTCTGGACCATATCACTTTTGAGCCATTGTGGATCATTTGGGGCTGTGTCAATATAATTTCCATTATGGACTTGAGCTCCCCCATGCTCCTTTGTATACACACAACTGAAGAAAGTATTTAATAAATTTGCCTTCTCTTTGTCCCCAGTCACCCACTGTAGATTAGTTTGTAAAAGGCATACATGGTCAGACTAAGACCTTATTACTATTGATATATTTGAAGAATTTTTGGGGCTTTGTCATACTATCTTTTGCAATCTGACATTCGTTTTGAATTTTTGCGTCCTTTATTTACTTTTTACATATTCTGTTATATTCTTTGTAATATTTAAAGGATAATAGTGTTCCTTCATTTTATATTTTTTAAAAACTCTTTTCTTATTATTTATAGCTTTTTTAACTTTGGCTTTTAAACTTATTGCCCATGGAAATATACTTTGCAGTGAGTTCACATACAGTCTTTTTAAAGAATTCCCATTTCTATTCTGTGTTCATCAATGCCAATATTCCCTCCCAGTCTAAGGCATTGAGAGCAGCCCTCATCCTTGGAAAATTTGCTCTCTTAAAGTTAAGTCTTATTATCTTTCCTGTATGTGTTTCTTGCTTACAGCTAACATCAAATGAAATCATGTTATGGCCATTGCTACCCAGATGTTCCTTTATATGAACATTAGTAATAAGCTCTGCATGGTTTGAGATTACCAGGTCCAACACAGCATCATTCCTAGTTGGGGCCTCTATAAACCGGACCATAAAATTGTCTTGTAATAGGTTTATACATTTTTGCCCTTTAACGGTTCCAGCAGTGCTATGGCTAAGTGACACTGAGTTTTTGCTTCACCAAAATTTCAGACAAAGCAAATGGGAAAATTTTCAAATTTACAATTTATATTGAAACAGGAGGATAATTCTATTATTGGCAGTGGCGGCGCAACCTCTCTCCTGCCACCCCCTTCTAGCACCAATAGATAGATTCATGCATTGCATGAATCTATCTATGGCCGCCGCTGCCACCCCCTATTCAGGCGCCCAGCCCCTTTTCGGGTGCCTGAAGTACAGTGTACAGCGGCGGGGGGTGGTTTTGAAGCACCTGATTAGAGCCATAGGCTCTAATAGGCGTCAAAAAAGGTGACCTGCGAGCGCCATGCTGGGCGCTCGCAGTTCACTTCGCTGTGTTAGAAAAGCGAATGAATATTCCCTTTCTTAACACTAAACTGCCTCTCCGCCAATCAGGTGCTCAGATCTGTTACTCGTCACCTGATTGGCTTTTCAGTTTGTTTGCGCTCCCAAAAATTTTGAGCACCAGCCGCCACTGATTATTGGGACTACATGTTCTGGAGACATTCCCAGCAAGGGGACAGAAAGAACTAAAAACCCAAAAGAGGATCTAAACTTTCTGGATTCAACACTTAAAAAAAGATTGTCAGGAGCTCAAAAAAAAAATATATTTTTTTATTTGACTGGAGTTGTACTTTAAATACCATTTTTTAAATACCAAACAGGGAACTGATGTATGCCTCCAAATACACTACACACTCTGTTTATAACATAAAGGACTTTCTAAATGGTGTGACCATGTGAAAACTAGGGATGAGCGAAACTGAGAGTTTTTCGCTTCTCTGAATGCATTTGAGTCAATAGGGAAGAAAAATTTAATTGTTTTTTTAAGTGGAACTGAACTCAAAACGTGAGGATTTGCTATGTTCTAGGGAACATTTTAAAATGTTAGTATATGTATGTATGAATGTGACTTTAGATTGTAAGCTCCTTGAGGGCAGGGACCGATATGAATGTGTAGTTTATATATGTAAAGCGATGCGTAAAATGACGGAGCTATATAAGTACCTGAAGTAAATAAGATGAATAAATAATAAAGCTGAACTCTTTTCTTCAGTCTTGCACAGTTGTACAGGCTCCTCTCCTGTACTGAAACTGGTTATTGATAGATTGACTTTATTATAACCCGCCTGCCAATAGATGGGTTGAAATTTGGCCAGTACAGCAGGAATCGATCTGTCTATGGACGGCCTTAGAACCAAGGAACACCTCCCCCTTTCCTGTTCCCCATGACATAGGTTGGATGTGTTCCAGGGTCAACAGAGAGAACTGGCAGCCAAGATAACTGATAATTAGCAAAGACAAAGAACACATGACAGCAATGAATTCCTGGCAGGATCAACAAATATTTCTATTATCATTATGTATTTTTTTCAATACTTTATTAATTTCCGCAAGAAAGGTTTCGTGTATAGGCAGTTTCACTCGCAAGTGAAACAAACTTGCATAGTAAGGCACAGTGAAACAAGTATAAAGCATAAACCAACAGACTGACATTAGTTGCCAGACCAGCTCAAAGAGCATAGGTAAAACAAGACTATTCCTAAATATCGTCTGATGTCATAATTATTAATATTATTACTATTTTTATTGACATGACGAACTGTTTTCAGTTGATTTTTAACAGACCAAGAGGGAGCAAAAATAAGAAGTTGATTGTCATGTTTACTTGCCCTTTACCTGAACTAAATATATTTTTTCTTGAAGAAGTGATTGTAAGGGGGGATATGATCTCCGTGTACAGTATAAATCTAATAATAGTACATATAGTAAACTTGGTGCAAAGTTGTTAACTTTAAGGTCATTGCAAAAGGCAAGGGGCACTTTTTGCACCTGGAGGAAAAGAGATTTAATCTTGACATATGGAAAGGCTTCTTTGCAGTAAGCGTGTGAGGGCTGGGCTCAGCCCTTCCTTTTGAAAGCTGGCTGCTCAGCTGTCAGCTAATTGCCAGCTCCTATCTCTCCACAGTGACTCACCTGTTGATGATATCCTGCTCCTCAGTCCTACCTACTTAAGCCCAGATGATCTCTGCTTTCGCCTTGGTCACATCTCTAGAGACGCTCTCCTGTGTTCCTGTTAAAAACTTGCTTGGCTGACATTCCTTCTGGCTTCAGATCCTGCTTGCTTTTCTACTGCGCACATCTCTGGCTCCCTGACGTTTTGGCTTGTCTGATTATCCGTTCCGGTTCCTGAACTCTGGCTATGTTTTGACTACGTTTACTCTGTTTACCTTTTTATTATTATTTATAAACAAGTGTGATTTACCTGTACTTCTGTCTCAGTCTGATTCATGGTTTCTGACAAAGGGCTGTGAAAATGTGGAACATACTTCCACTGAATCTCGTCCCAGACAACTCTAGAAGTTTTCAAAAAAGTAGTGGATGTGTTTGTAATTAGCTGGCTTTTAACAGGGCTCAAGAGAGAGTTGCTCGCCACCAGTTGTCCCTACCTAACCCCCACCATGCCCCGCCCCTAATTCCACCCCTAAACAGGCCCTTGTAAATTATCTCATGAAATTACACTATTAAATGTTTTATGCAGAATTAAGTTACAACAATAAATATTAACAACAACAACTTTACCAATATTAACATAAAGCAAATTTAGTACCAAAACACTGTATTACCCCTTTTACGTTATCGTTCTGTATCGCTATTATGTATTACAACTTTTATATACAATAAACATTGATCTGGAAAAAAAAAAAAACATAAAGCAAATTTAATTCATCTGACTGTGATAAATAAAATAAGGGTAAAATATGATTGGCTACTATAGGCACTGTACACATAATTACTGCCTTGTTAAGTAAATACTTTAATGCTATATTAAATATATCATTAAAAAAATGAAAACCAATGAATGACATGTTCACTGATTTAGGATGCAGAGAGACTTACACACAGCACTGGACAGGGGAGCGGGAGCTGCCAAATTTTACTTTTCCTATTAACAAGCTGGTGATTGGTTGCTAGGCGGTCTGAACAACCAATTACCAGCTTGTTAATAAGAAAAGTAAACTTTAGCAGCTCCCGCCCAACCCCCCTCCCCACCCCACCCCCATCTCATCTAGTTCTTTGCCAACTCCCACTGTATGCCAGGCCCTGCAAAGAGAATGACGGGGGCGGAGGCTGGGAGGAGAATCTGCTCCCGTTCAACCCCGCCTGTCGGCCGCGCCCGCCCCCTCCTCCAATGCAGCTTCACATTCGCCCTCAGCTTATTTCCACTCGCCTAATGCAATCAGGCGAGTGGAAATTTTGAGGGCTGCTTGTAATATTAAAAGGTAATAACACTGTAGATTCAGGGAGCATCCAAATGCCTTTAAGGATCAGGAAGGATTTTTCCCTGTTACAGCAAATTGGACCATGTTTAAAAAGGTCTTTGCTTTGCTCTGAATAAACGGCTTAGGGTTCTGATTATTTGTCTTTTGGTTGTATTTGATGGACATGTCTTTTTTCAACCTAACTGTGTAATTATAGTATTTCTTTTCTGGTGTGCCATTCTCTCTTTCAAAGTCTCCACTGCTGCTGCCTCATCCCCCAACTGTTCGGGAGATGCCAGGGGGGCAGACTGCCAGAGGCGCCATCTGCAACTTGTTGGCACTGCTTCCACTGGGTTGTTCTCAGGGGTTGGTGCTGATTAATCAGATGGCATCGCTACCCATGAATGCAGGAACATGTGAATGTGCCATCTAGGATATAACCCTTTTATGACCAGCTGCCACAGTATTACTCTGCCCTGTATCATTTATGCATTTTTCAAGCTAGAAAACGTGTGTATACAACATTAATTGTTAATTTATTTGATCATTTTAGTGTTTTGAAATAACCGTTGAGAATAAAAATCAGGAAAAAACTTTTGACAATGTCAAGTGCCGCACCTTTACTGTCTCATCTTTGTATATTAGCTGCAGTCGTACCCGATCAATTTAAAGGGCAATTGTCATGAATAATATAATAGTCACAAAACTGTATGCTGGTTGTACATCTCTAAAATTAACAGAGTATATCCCTCTATCTTGTGTGCTAGCCTCAATCTATGCACCATGTGTGACTTCTCTCTCCTCTCTTATTCTTCTGCTGTCTGCATTAGACACTTCTGACAGGTTATTCCATCACCACAGACTATCAGGAGACTACCCGAGTCCCCCTCCAGCACACAGAATGTGATTGACAGCCTCAGCAGTGCATGTTTCCCTATGAGATTGTGTAGCGGGGGTGTGTTCTTTCCTTCCACTCAGGTTGCAGATTACACTCAGCTCTCTGCTCTATGCTGTGCATTGTACTAAAGGGGAGGCGACAAGACCAATGGGAGACCAGCAAGAAGGGAGACCAGCAAGAAGAGAGACCAGCAAGAAGGGAAACCAGCAAGAAGGGAGACCAGCAAGAAGAGCAGCTTTGGGGTATCAGCTCCCACACTAGTAGAGTTACAATAATGAAATATATTGTGGTCGGAAAACTGTATGCTGGTAAAATACAGTTTATGCAAACCCAATTGCAAAAATCTCATGGCTGGCCGTGCATTGTACGTGATGACTTCAGCAAGAGAGGGGGCAAGAAGACCAGTGGGAGTCCAGCAGGAATAATTATTTTGGCTAACCAGGTGCCACAGTCAGAGCAAATGAGGACAATCATGGGACCCTGGCTTAGGGGTAAGTATTGCTCTGTTTTATCTCATCTCCTAGAAAAATGAGCAATATAGTCTTCGTCAGCTCAGGGAGGGAAAGGACAAATGTAATTATTTTTACATTTATCACTGCCCAGAGTTAAGCTTTATCATGTAATACCTGGTGATTCTGCTATGAAGGTCCTTATTCAGGTACTTCCTGTTATAGGGTGACAATGCTCTTTTTACTGGTCTTTTTTCAAATGGTCTCCTGCATTGTCACCCTGTCACACACTCTCCCAATGAAGACTATGAGTGGCCAAACTCATACACATTACATAGGCACGACCCACCATCAGGAAACCCATCCATTGTAGACAAGAAGAAAGGTGTAGCAGAGGATGAAAAAAGGTGAAAGGTATTTTATTAAAAAAAAAAAGTGTCAATTGGTTATTAATTTTTTTTTTTATTATTATAATACAGGATTTATATAGTGGCAACAGTTTGTGCAGCGCTTTACAATGTTAGGGCAAACAGTACAGTTACAATACAATTTAATACAGGAATAATCAGAGGGCCCTGCTTAATAGAGCTTACATTCTAGGAAGGAGGGTCAAGAGATACAAGTGGTAATATGTGGGGGATGAGCTGATGAAGAAAATTAAAATACAGTTCTTAGGTGGAGGCAGGATAGGCTTCTCTGAAAAGTTTTCAGGGATCGCCTAAAAGTAAGACAGATTGGGGTAGGGGATTCCAAAGGATAGGAGCGCTCGGGAGAAGTCCTGAAGGCGAGTATGGGAGGAGGTGACGAGGCAGCTAGAGAGCAGAAGGTCTTGGGAGGAACAAAGAGAATGATTTGGTTGGTATTTTGAGACCAGGTTAGTGATGTAGTTGGGGGTCAAGTTGTGGATGACTTTGAGAGTTATAGTTAGTATTTTGAATTTAATTTGTTGGTTAAGTGGCAGCCAATGGAGGGATTGACAGAGAGGGGTAGCAGACGGCTTTGTAAAGTGGATGAGTCTGGCAGAAGCATTCATGATGGCCTAAAGGGGGGATAACCTATTTAAAGGTTATGATAAATAGTGCATTAGCAAACTTAAAGCTGAACTCCAGTCAAACATCAAAATGCACAAATGCAATACATACACGAGAGCAGTTAAACCTGCTAAAAGGATTTGTATCTCTTTCATTCAGTCCTGACATTTACATAGTTCTGCCACCAAGAGGAGATCTGATTTTACTTTGCCACAGTTCGGTAACATGTCTTGGTCTTGTCCCTTCCCCTAGCCTGTGACTGGACAGTGAAAGGAGAAGCAGCACACTGATGAACTCATCTCTCTGCCACCCTACTCTCTCCTACTATTAGCATGCTCTTTGCACTGCAGCTCAACTGATTAGTTACTTGTGCTGCTTCTCCCTTTCACAGTCTGAGGTCTGCTGTACAAGAGAGAGCTTAACTCTGCCGTCATGTTTCCTAAAGGGCATTAGAATTTTCTCCCCTTGATTATGCTTGTTGCCAGAAATGAGAAATTTTTTGGCAGGTCACTGCAAATCTGCCTAAATATTGGCGTACACGTTTTTCGAATCACTGTGAGAATTTTACACGGGCTTTGTGTTTTTATGACAGTTCTGCCGCTTGGCTCGATGAATCATACATATACATCGACACAGTACTGAGTGAGCACATTTCTAACATCTCTCCCTCTCTCTCGCAGTCTGCCTGCTGTTACCCATCATGCACCTCTGTGTTATTTTTATCTGTCGGTAACTGCATAATTTATGGGCTTTAAATACACACAACGCACCACACAGAGCAGAGGAGGATTTTTTTTCCCCTTTTTTCATTCACTGTCTTCTTTTTTTCACATTCCTGACTCTGCCGAGGTGTAGTTATAAAAGGCCCAATCAGCGGCCTTGTTCGGCAGTCAGCAACACTGCGAGACGTAGAGAGAATGTTAAGTCATTTGTAGCGCTAAATGGAAAAAGTCGCCAAACAAGATACCTGTAAGAGAAACCTCTGATGGAAGCTGTCATTCTCTGCAGGGTTGCCAGCTTATCCTTTTAGAAGAGAACCCCTCAGGACTGGGTGTACATAGGGATTAGAATATTCAGCAACCAATCACTAACGCTTCATATAAGCAGTAATCTGATAATATCCTTTAAAAAGTAAATTTCAATGGTTTTTAATCTGCAGCAATCAATAGAATAATACCTGGTGATCCCGCCATGAAGGTTCAGGCACTTCCTGTTATAGGGTGACAATGCTCTGTCCCTGTCAACTAAATGTGTTCATTTGTTGTCATCCCATTACAAAGGTATCCTATGAAGATTACAAGTGGCTGTTTCAACACACAGGGGGTTATTTACTAAAGGCAAATCCACTTTGCACTACAAGTGCAAACTACAAGTGCAAAGTGCACTTGCAAGTGCACTGAAAGTGCACTTGCAAGTGCAGTCACTGTAGATCCGAAGGGGACATGCAAGGAAAATAAAAAACAGCATTTTAGCTTGCACATGATTGGATGATAAAATCAGCAGAGCTTCTGCTCATTTCAGATCTTCCCCTCAGATCTACAGCGACTGCACTTCCAAGTGCAATTTCAGTGCAATTTCAAATGCACTTTGGACTTGTAGTTTGCACTTGTAGTGCAAAGTGGATTTGCCTTTCGTAAATAACCACCACAGTATGCAGACATGGGGGTTTATTTACTAATGGGAAATACACTTTGCACTACAAGTGCACTGCAAGTGCACTTGGAAGTGCACTTGAACGTGCAGTCGCTGTAGATCCGAGGGGGACATGCAAGGAAAATAAAAAACAGCATTTTAGCTTGCACATGATTGGATGATAAAATCAGCAGAGCTTCCCCTCATTTCAGATCTTCCCCTCAGATCTACAGCGACTGCACTTCCAAGTGCACTTGCAGTGCACTTGTAGTGCAAAGTGGATTTGCCTTTAGTAAATAACCCCCATGGTCTGCTGTTGCCATGATCAGGCAACCTGCCCTGAGAAATACCGTACAGCCATCATTGGATTGCATATAGTCAGGAACTGGCTGCATAGAGGCTGCAAGAGATCAGCAGAATTAAAATGCAACAAATGGTGAAACAAGACAGAAACAAATATTTTATTATAAATATGTTTATGATACACAAAACTTTAGTAAATTCAGTAAGGGCCGGTTCACATCTGTGTAGTGCAGTGTAGATGCGTTATACATTCACTTTAGATGAGTTACCATTGAACTCTATCTAATGTGCGTTTTCAAGAAAGCGCATCAAAGATGCAGCAAGCAGGATTATTTTTTTATGCATCACACCTAAAACGCACAGATGTGAAGGGAGTCTAAAGGTGGCTGTACACGTTTTGATTCTGTTATCCAATCAATGTGCAATTAGATCAAAATAAGCAAGTCTGCACACAGTCGAATAGACATAACTTCGGATTCTTTGAGCCCCGGTTCACACTGATGCGGTGTAAATTTAAAGCGGGATGCGGTGTGAATTTCCACTGCGATCTTTTCTTTTTTACATCACAATGCTAATTCTGCTTTGCATGTGCCACTTCCATGCACATTTTGTGCGATTTTGTGAGGGGAGTGGTCACATCTGCGATTTTATTTTCTATAAATGTAGGCAAAAATAAAAAAAATAAATTGCAGTGATGTGGACACTGGACTGTGATTTCAATCTGGTCCCAGTCTATGGAGCTGAAATTCGCACCGCATTAAACTTGCTCAGGACCCTTTTTTGAACCGGATCAGACTCGCACTACATATATGTGAACAGCCTTCACTGGAAATAATGCTTTTTTACATGAAATGCGAACCTATGCTTTTCAGATCGCATCTGATCCGCATAGAATTTGCATAAGTGTGAACCAGAGCTTAAACTAGCCAAGACCGAATATTATCAACTGTTTTGAAGTACTTTGTTCATGATTACGATTGTGTTTCCATTGATCAGATTATGAGATTACTTGGTGGAAACAGAGATGCGATCGATAATTTTACAACCGCAAGTTACAACTGTATCCTAATTATTGATCGAAATTCACTTCCTTGTGTGTGGCCTATCGATCACATGAGTTGTCAACCATAGATTGATTATTTCTTTCATAAGAGATCAATTTTAATATAAATTGATCATTTATTGAAGCGTGCATGGCCACCATTGGAGTTTATGTCTACTTCAATTACTACAACTCTCTGGGCTGACACATGAAGGATTTTTATGATGTTAGGCTCAGTTCACCATGCTGTATGCATTATAGGCAGCTCAGTGGTTTAGTGTTTAGCACTTCTGTCTTGCAGTACTCTTGTCCTTGGTTTTACGCTCAGCCAAGACACTATCTGCATGGAGTTTGTATGTTCTCCCTTGGTATGTGTGGGTCTCCTTCCACACTACCAAGACATGCTGGTAGGTTAATAGTTTCCTGTCTTAACTGGCCTCTGCATGTGTGCATAAACTGGCTATACACATGTGCTATCACAATCCGTATGCTGGTCCCAAGCCCTTCATAAAGACCTGACAACCTACAGTGTAAAAAAATAATGGCACTAAATTTCTATGGAGAAAGGCTATTGGGTGTATCAGACATGGTGCCCAGAGGGCTGGTCAAGAGATATATAGGACCGTACAGATATCATCCTCTTCTGTGTAATGGAAAAGTCCTGGAAGTTGCACATCTCTGCAAAACTTGTAAGAAGGTGTATGACAGCCTGGGGTTTCAACCAGGCCACGCCCCCCCAACGCATTTCACTCTGCCCACAGAGCTTAGTCATGATATGGGTGGAGTGAAACATGTTAGGGGCGTGGCTTGGTTGGAGCCCAGGCTGAGGCTTTCATACACCTTCTTATAGTGTTTTGCAGAGTTGTGCAACTTCCAGATCTTTTTCCTTTTCCATTAGATGTCTAGAGCTAGGATGAGCTCTGTCCTCATCTGCACTGCAAGCGGCTGCTACATAAGAGGACCCGGTGGAGCCTTGAGTAGCACCTGTAAATTTACTTTGGATCCTCTTCTGTGTACTCAATGCTGTATTACTGATCTTTACGCAGCTGTGTTCATTGTTCCATAGACAATGTACCTGTGTTCAGATCAGTAAGAAACTTGGCGTTTTTTACACCCATGTGCAGGTCTAAGGGCAGCCAAACATGGGTCGAATTCCGAAATCATTTTCTTTCCAAAATCTTATGTAAGAATTATTGTTTGAATTTCACACCATTAGTGGGCTGCAGCAATGGCTGATTTTTGTGCCCCCATTGAACTTGAGTGATCGGGCATGTTGGAAATTTTTTGAAAAACGAACATTTTTCCAATCAATAATGGGAGAATCGTATGAGAAATATAATCGAAAAAGAAATGCACATGAGCACAAGGAAAGAAAATTTCCAGAAAGAAAGGAAAATTCTCGGAAAGAAAAGAAAATTCTCGGAAAGAAAAGAAAATTCTCGGACAGAAAAGAAGATTCTTTTCTGTAGAAACATGAGGTGAAATTGAAGGCTTGGTTGGTCACATTTCGAAATCAATGGTGGCACCATCAGATCACAAAACGCATAAAACTTCTGGTTTTCGAAAGAAAATTTGTTCGGAATTCATCCTATGTATGGCCTGCATAAGGCCTCGTTCACACGGGGTAATTTGATCACTCTGTCCAGCTATCTTCTCCTCTGGTCACCTTTAGGCGAAAGCTTATCTCTTCACCCAACTAAACTTTTAATTCTTCCATCAGCTCATCCCTCACCTTTATCACCTTTTGCGCCACTTGCTCCACCCTCTTACATTATAAGCTCTTATGAGCAGGGTGTATTTTATTGCATTGTAATTGTACTGCCTCCCTTTATATTGTTAATATATTGTTATATATATTGTTATATTGTTATATATATATATATATATATATATATATATATATATATATATATATATTGTTAGCGCTATATAAATCCTGAATAGTATTAATAATAACTCGATCTGTGCCCCACGCAGGGACGTGTTTTACGGGCACAGGGATGCACAGGTGCTGCATGCATCCCTGTGTCGGCAGTCCTATAACTGTCTATTGGGATGCAGTGGCTGCATGGACACACTACTCCCAATGTGACATCTGTGCGGGTGCACAGCCTCAAAAGCACCTGGGATGAGTTTGGGGACACACACCTGCACCCACAGGGATCATGTCACAATGGACAGCTGTGGGACTGCCGGGATGGGGATGCACACAACACCTGTGCATCCCAGTACCGGTAAAACATGGCCCTGCATTGGGCATGTATCAAATTTCCCCATGTGAACACAAGGATGAGTACAGAGCCGTAAAAAAAAAAGGAAATGTAACGTTTGAGTGCAGTAGTTTACGCACATATGCTTGTATACATGCGTATATTGCAACACTGGCAACTAGAAGAGGACGAAGAAGAATTTTACGCATGATTACGCAATGTCTTTACGAAACATTTTACTCAGGATCTTTGTGCTAACAAGATCCTGAATATAAACTCCAGTAATGATTATGTTCCTGTGCAAGAGGACCTATTTTCAGCTAGTTTCCATTGTTTTATTCTGACGGCTCCCTATTGAAGAAAACCTGTACTTACATCAAGGCTTGTGAATTTTCCTTAGTATTGTACAGTCGGCATCGGCAGATGTCTTCAAGCCTCTAAAACTCTCCTCTAGAGCCTTCTTTATGTACCCTTTTATTACAGCAAATAATACTAGGACCTTCTGGAGTGTTATGGTTTCCAGTTCCACCTAAAGTTTGTACATTTATTGCCAATATCATTATTTCCAATCAAATAAACAAGGTTCATGTCACACTAGCAACATGGTAACAGAGGGGGATATTTGCTAAGGCTGTGTTCACGCTAGTGTGAATTGGATGTGGGTTTTGCGCATCCAGTTCGCTTAACAGGAGATTGTGATCGGCTCTCTATGGAGCTGGTTCACACATCTCTGTTGCGGCTGCTGAGCGGCTTGCACAGGAGTCCTGTGCATCTTTGGCTCTGTTTCAGGGCCGAATTCAGGCAAAAAATCGTCCCTAATTAGTCCCTGATAAGGATGAGCTCCGGCGTGTTCGCACAGCCCACGTGCAGAGCCCGCCAAGAAGTCGGCACTGCGCTGCACTAATCACAGGCAGTGAGACATTTCCCGATTACCACAGCGCAGTGCCGACTTCCTGGCGGGCTCTGCACGCGGGCTGTGCGAACCCGCCGGAGCTCATCCTTAGTCCTTGAAACGGAGAACAGGGATGCACCGCACCTCCTGCTGTGAGCCGCATCCGGCAGCAGTGTGAACCCAGCCTAAAACTGGAGCACTCAGAATCTGGTGTACCTGTGCATGGTAACCAATCAGCTTCTAACTTCAGCTTGTTCAATTAGGCTTTGGCTATAAAACCTGGAAGCTAAATGGTTTCTATGCAGAGCTGCACCAGATTTTGCCCTCTCCAGTTTTAGTCAATACTCCCCAGAGATTGGTAGCAGTTTCAGATCTCTCTGATTCTTTCCTCTGATGATTTGTGGCTGAATACAAAGTTGCTGTAGCTGACTACAAGGTGTATCTATGCAGCTAAAAATCGCTGGTGCATGATGGTCAGTAGCAGCTGCACTGGATACTATGGGGTGATTTACTAAAGGCAAATAGACTGTGCAGTTTGCAAGGTGTACTCCAAAGCTTAGTAAATGAGGTAAAGTTCACTTTGCAAAGAATACCCAATCACATGCAAGGATTTTTTTTTTAAAAAAAGCATTTTTGCTTGCACATGATTGGATGATGGAAGTCAGCAGAGCTTCTGCTTATTTACTAAGCTCTGGAGCAACTGCACTTTTCAAAGTGCACAGTCTATTTGCCTTTAGTAAATCAACCGCTATGAGTATATACTAAAGCTGGCAAGTCTGTAGCTCTGAATACTTCAAAAAGTCAATTGCTGAGCAACAGAGCTTGGAATTCCTGAGATGTTTCGTCAATGCAATTGACAAACTGCAATTTTTTACCTAGCAACAAAAATGAGAGATTGATTGCCATTTAGGCCTCATTGTTATGTGCTTTACCACCACTCTGAAAAGCAATCTGTAGTGGATTGTTTTACAGAGGCATTTGACAGGTGACTTGGAAGCGATATATCACCTCCTGATTGCCTGTTTTAGGTAGTGAGAGCCTGCAGCACTGCCCCACAACTGTGTGCATTACACGCTGTTGCAGAGCAGTTGCGGCGCAGTCCTATGCCCCTGAATGGTTTGTGATTGGTGGCAATTCTGCCTGCCAAATGTCTCAGCTTGTATAATAGTTTTACTGCACCACAGTTGTGGTAATAGTGTAATAACATGGCCGCTGGTTGTGTTAAACTTGGGGCTCAGGGGTTGGGGGGCAGTAAAACCTTGGCTCCACCATCTGTTTCTACCACCCCTCTGCCGCCAGTGTAAATGAGGTCTAATTGTTTTAAACTATATAAAACCAATCTCTTATGTATAAAATGTTGTATTTATAGAACTTCCAAACTAGCATACTGAGTTTAATTTGGTTACAAGGAGTAGCCCTGGAGCCAGTCATGTATACCACTAGGTGAGAAATTCTACTCTAGATTTTAAAGGCGTATTCAACTATTTGTAAAACATTTATAAATGCACCCATGTTGAAAAAAATGTACATTTATTCATTTTGGCATTAGAGTCTGCAAGACATTGTCACTAAATATATATATATATATATATATATATATATATATATATATATATATATATATACGCACACAGTACATACACTGTGTGTATATGTATGTATATATATATATATATATATATATATATATATATATATATATATACAGTACATGCACTGTGTGTGTGTGTGTATATATATATATATATATATATATAATATACACATACAATGTATATATAGCTTTTATATTGTTAATATTATTATTATGATGATTAACATTTGGTCTTATTGGACATTTTCTTACATCTACTGGACAATGCAACAGCGACACCTACAGGTCACTTGAAAATTATTAATCAAAACAGTACAGAAAAGTGACTTTGTTTGAAGTACAACTGTACTTTTCTTAAGATGAGTTTTTTCTGGTTAAATAGATTCCCCCACCTCGCTAAAAGCTGCCCACCTGGTTTCATACTTACCTTCATCCTCAATCAAATGATGTTCACCACCGTGCGGCCTCAAGCGGTTGCTTGTATCATCTTTAGTCCTGAATGGTCCGTATTAAACTTTTTGCTTTTGGCATCACCCCACCAACGTGCCCTTCGTTTAGTCACTGGGACACCTGCCCTTTGCATTTCAGTGCACAGAGAAAACCCAGAAGACCCTGTGCAAGATTTGGGTCCCCTTTGGTGCCACTCTTAAGTTAATGATAGCAGTGTGCAGGAACTACTGCTTAGTAAAACCCTATACAGTCAGTTTTATGCCTTTGGTGTGTCATTGTGTTCTTTTACATCTTTTGAAAGAAGCTAGTATGTTTACTGTTAGGTGCTTCCTTACCTAATCAGGAACAATAAAAAGGCCACTCATGCATACGTTTTTTAGATTTGAATGGAATAATATTTGTTAATGTTTTCTTTAGATGGCAAGCACAGGGGTGGTCTAAACAATGAGAACCTGTTTCATGTATTTGCTACAATTGAACGCTGAATTCTGGCAGGTATAAAAGACACAAATGGGTTCAGCTCTGAAATCATACATCTATTTGTAGCACCCTCCTAGATATGCTGTTAGGAAGAATTAGGCAAATTTATTTGTTGTGGCCCTCCTGTAATCATTAGAGCAGCATGTAATTGCTTTGGTCTGCTCTGGACTCTGCAGACTGCAAGTTCGATTGCTTCCTCCTGCTTTCTGGAGACTTTCAGCAATATAATGGGTGGGAGAATCAAATGAGCAGCCTGAATATTTATGGAACTCCAGCCAATCCCTGGGGGAAAGGTGCCTAGATGGTGGCTGGGAGAATGTATAAATAGTCTGGAGCCTGGGAGAGCAGTGTTTTTCCCCAGGAGGAGAGGTTCTCAGCCAGAAGGGCTACTGCCATTCCTGGCAGTTCAACTGAAGATCCTGCTAGTTTCATTGAGGTCCCAGCTGTTCATAGCTAGGAGATCTATTCTGCTGCAAGTTCCAAGAGAGCTAAAGAGGGCTTTCACCGAGGATCCAGTCTTTAGGCTCCACTTAGGAGACTGCCTGAGTCTGGTCTCCCTAATCCTAGGGTCACTGTGATTACAGACCTGAGAGGGGAATCCTAGCGACTGTTGCTGCTGTTCACCGCTGGTGTACTAATATTAAGCCTTGCCTGGCCTGGAACATTGCTTAAGGTGCTACAGTGCTGTCCACTTTACGTTCTACTGCTCAAGGGACTGTTCTGAGAAGTACTGTAGCTGCAAAGGGAAGCGTATCCTCAAATTCATGTTCAATGCTCTGGAGTGTCCCACAGTCTCTTTAAAGCAGGGCTCCACCCAAAAGGAGAAACTCCACTTACCTGCCTCCACTGCCACATTTGTCACCTTTTGAGGGGGGGAGCGGGTACCTGGTTTTGACAGGTACCTGCTCCCACTTCCGGCTGAGTTTGCCATAGCAAACTCAGCCAGACGTTCGGCAGACGTTCGTCCTTCCCCCACAGCCGCCCCATTCACAGAGCATAGAGCGATTTGCACATGCACAGGGTGAAGACACCGCTGGTTTCCAGGACAGGTAAGTGGCCTAATATTGAAAGTCGGCAGCTACAGTATTTGTCATTTTTTCTGCAGGAGCCTGGAGCTCCTCTTAAAGCCCATCCAGGTTACTCTGCAATAAACTTGAGAAAAAGGCAACCCCACACTGTTTGTTTGAGCCAAAAGAGTGAATGTTGTTGCTTGCCTGGCTGCTGCTGCTCATGCAGGGATAGTGATATATAATATTCAGTATATTTTTTAAATGCAAGCAGTGTAAGGACCTGAATTTGACCGGGTATGTGCCTCCTGCAATCCCTGTATGGCAGGGCTGGGGTCTAAGAAGAAGTAGCAGCACATGCAACCAGTCAGTTCATGTGCTAACATAAAGCCTGCTGGCAGGAGGAGAAATCAGAGTGACAGAGCAATGAGCTAATCATATTGCTGTTTCTCCTTTCACTGTCTAGTTACAGACTGAGGGTGGGTCCAAGACAACCTCGGGTCAGAGAAAATAGATTGACCTAAAATGTCCTTGACTGTGAGGAAATCTCCAAACTGAAGCTGAATATTGCAGCAAAAGCTGGTTTTGTTATTACATTTAAAGTGGTAGTAAACTCTCTTTTTTTATTTTTCTCTTCAGGTAAGCTTATATTAAAGCTTGCCTATAGGTTAAATTATACAAAATATGTTCATTTGTACAGTACTATGACCCTATGGGAAACTATTAAAAATGAAAGGGAAACAAAAAAGGAAAGGGATACTTGCTAAGTACCCCTGGGTCGGACTTTTTAGGCATACGAAACAATAGCGAAGTATAAAGAAATGACAATGTTGATTAAACAAATACAATACATGAATAGAGTATTCAAAAAGTTAAAAATCATATATAATGGTACAGAGTATACAGTGAGCCCTTGTGCGCCAACGCGTTTCACTGTTAGGCTTCTTCAGGACACGATCAAGGTTTCAAATGTAGCAGAGGAGAGAACTGATCTCACTGTCTTGCAGGAGACTCAGCCTCGTATGCAGGTATCCAGACAATATGGATATTCAATGATATACTCCCGGAAGGGGGGTTACTTCCTATGGTCTGTATACAGATAGGTGGAAACAGCCAAATCTGCTAGTATAAGTAGATAAAAAATAATAACCGAATAGTTCCCAAACAGGAGTGAAACACTGCCGTAAAGGGTAGTCCAAGACCGGTAACCCCAATGAAGGGTACTGGAGCAACAAAGCCAAGCTGCCTAATGGCTACCACACAAAGAGTCCTGTATCTAGACAAGTAATGTGGTCCCTATGTGGTAATTTAGGAAATGGACAGATATCGAATAGCCCCTGGGAGACAGCCTTACGCTATTAAAAATGAAAAACATTACAGCCTGTCCAAAAGAGGGTCTGTGCATTCTGCAATTTTCCTAAAATATTAAAAACTATACAACATTTTAAAAAAGGGAATCGTTGGATTAAAACCTGTCTGGGCACTTCAAAGTACAGTGCCTTGCAAAAGTATTCACCCCCTTGACATTTTTCATGTTTTGTTGCCTCACAACCTGGAAAAAACATGGATTGTTTAAGGATTTGCATCATTTAATTTACAGAACATGCCCACAACTTTGAAGATTTTTTTTTCTTTATTTTATTATTGTAAAGCAAACAACAAATAGGACAAAATAACAGAAAAGGTCAATGTGCAAAACTATTCACCCACCTAAAGTCAATACTTTGTAGAGCTACCTTTTGCGGCCATCACAGCTCCAAGTCGCTTTGGATAAGTCTCTGTGAGCTTGCCACATCTTACCAATGGGATTTTTGCCCATTAATCCTTGCAAAACTGCTCCAGCTCCTTCAAGTTGGATGGTTTGCGCTTGCGAACAGCAATCTTTAAGTCTGACCACAGATTTTCTATGGGATTGAGGTCTGGGCTTTGACTAGGCCATTCCAACACATTTACATGTTTCCCCTTAAACCACTCAAGTGTTGCTTAAGCAGTGTGTTGGGGTCATTGTCCTGTTGTTGTGCCATGTTCTTTCCATTTGGTTATGATAGATTTGATGTTGCTCCTAGGGATCATCAGATTTGAATATTTTTTTATAACCTAACCCTGACTTGTACTTCTCAACAACATTGTCCCTTACTTGTTTGGAGAGTTCCTTGGTCTTCATGGCAGTGTTTAGTTAGTGGTGCCTCTCGCTTAGGTGTTGCAGCCTCTGGGGCCTTTCAAAAAGGTGTGTATATGTAATGACAGATCATGTGACACTTAGATTGCACACAGGTGGACATCATTTCACTAATTATGTGACTTCTGAAGGTAAAACCAGAGCTTTTTAGGGGCTTCATAACAAAGGGTGAATACATACGCACATGCCAATTATCAGTTTTTTATTTCTGAAAAATAGTTTTATGTATATATTTTTCTAATTTTACTTCATCAACTTAGACTATTGTGTTCTGATCCATCACATATAATTCAGATTTAAAAAAACATTGAACTAAAAGCTGCAATGTAACAAAATAGGTAAAAAGCCAAGGGAGGTGAATATTTTTGCAAGGCACTGTATATCTAAATCCAAAACATGTTTTTGTTGTTTTGGATAGAGTAGGTAATGATTAAGGCTCCTTTCACACTGGAAGTGCTGGGCTGCATTTTTGAGCATATGTTCAGAGCATAAACACTCCAAAACCAATGTTTTTGGATGGTGCTAGTTCACACCATTGTGCTGCATTTAGGTGGGATTTTGTGCACTGAAAAAAAAAGTAGCGAATGCCCTACCTTTTTTTAGCACACAAACACAACCCATAGTAATGCAACCTGGAAAATTATTTTTGGACCCTTTGATGATCCCTAGGACCCTGCTGCAACTAGTTGTTGAATTTTCTGTTGCTGTAGTAGATTGTTATAATGAAGTGAGTGAATTTCATTCCTCACAGGGTACAGTCCATTCTTTTCCATTTCTCCTCTTTTCTCTGGGTGCTTCCTCTGTCAGCAAGCACTCAGAAATTATGCCACTGCCAACTATATCTTCTTAAAATAGCAATTGCAAGCACCATGATAAGGCCTGTAAGGCAATACATCATTCACAGAGTTCTCCACAGACACTCCACACTGTAAACAATGCGAACCACAAAAAGAAGTCTGGGTTTACACTTTTCCATTGGGATGCTTTGCGTTAATGCATGCGTGTTTTTTTTTGTTTCATGTGTTAACGTGAGTTGCATGCAGCAGCATTGTTGATAACACAGAGCAGCACAATGCATGTCCACTGTGTGTTGTTATGCGCATTGCCTTATTACAGTGGGTGATGTGCGTTGTGCTATGTTACCACAACATACCCAGTGGAAAAGTGTGAACCTAGTCTTAAGAATGACAGATCCACCATAGAGAAAAGTGTTCTGTTTGGTGACAAGTAGGGATGAGCTTCGTGTTCGAGTCGAACCCATGTTCGACTCGAACATCGGCTGTTCGATCGTTCGCCGAATTGCGAACGTTATGGGCCGTTCGCGCTAAATTCGTGTGGCGCGTCACGGCCCATAATTCACTGCGGCATCGCAGTGCATTGCTGGCTGATGATTGGCCAAGCATGCACTATGACCCGCATGCTTGGCCAATCACAGCGCTGTCAGTAGAGAGAGCTGTAATTGGCCAAAGCCAGGGTGGCTTTGGCCAATTACGGCTCAGGGCATTTAGTACACACCCCACACTATATAAGGCCGCCTGCACGGCGGCCCTGTGTAGTGTGTGTTCCGGTGTGCTGAGAGATAGAGAGAGAGAGAGACAGTGTCATTTGATTTGAGTTAGATAGATTAGGCAGAACAGTCAGTCAGTTAGCTGCACTTACAGTGTATTGTGTATATATATGCATCCCAGGTGTTGCATATATATATATACACTGTATTCAGTTTAGCTAGATCCGTTCCTGTTATCTTCTATCTAGACTATTTACATTTAATGCAGTGCGTCCTGCTCACAGTGTTCAGCTAGATCCGTTCCTGTTATCTTCTAGACTATTTACATTTAGTGCAGTGCGTCCTGCTCACAGTGTTCAGCTAGATCCGTTCCTGCTATTTACATTTAGTGCAGTGCGTCCTGCTCACAGTGTTCAGCTAGATCCGTTCCTGTTAAATTCCTACTGACCGGCAGGCTTGTCTGGTTACAGTATATAAAGCTACCTGAAGAAAATTACAGGTGTTCTATTTGATCCTATTAGTACCACGGTCAGGCAGCTAGACTATTTACATTTAGTACAGTGCGTCCTGCTCACAGTGTTCAGCTAGATCCGTTCCTGTTATCTTCCTACTGACAGGCAGGCTTGTCTGGTTACAGTATATAAAGCTACCTGAAGAAAATTACAGGTGTTCTATTTGATCCTATTAGTACCACGGTCAGGCAGCTAGACTATTTACATTTAGTACAGTGCGTCCTGCTCACAGTGTACAGCTAGATCCGTTCCTGTTATCTTCCTACTGACAGGCAGGCTTGTCTGGTTACAGTATATAAAGCTACCTGAAGAAAATTACAGGTGTTCTATTTGATCCTATTAGTACCACGGTCAGGCAGCTAGACTATTTACATTTAGTACAGTGCGTCCTGCTCACAGTGTACAGCTAGATCCGTTCCTGTTATCTTCCTACTGACAGGCAGGCTTGTCTGGTTACAGTATATAAAGCTACCTGAAGAAAATTACAGGTGTTCTATTTGATCCTATTAGTACCACGGTCAGGCAGCTAGACTATTTACATTTAGTACAGTGCGTCCTGCTCACAGTGTTCAGCTAGATCCGTTCCTGTTATCTTCCTACTGACAGGCAGGCTTGTCTGGTTACAGTATATAAAGCTACTTGAAGAAAATTACAGGTGTTCTATCCCAGCTTAGTGCAGCTACAGGCCATTAGTATGTCTGGAAGGCCAAGAAGGAGAGGCAGACAGTCACAAGCCAATAAGAGAGGGCAAGCAGGCTCTGTGTCTAGTGCTGGTCGTGGAGACGGTGCATCCTCATCAGCACGTGGCCATGGGACACGCTTGGCCTTTTTTTCGGCAGCTGGCCATGTTGAGCCGCAACATGCGGAAGACTTGGTCGAGTGGATGACCAAGCCGTCCTCATCCTCCTCATCCTCTCTCACCCATGCCCAGGGTGCTTTGTCTGGCAAAGCAGCGGCCTCTTCCCTCAGCTCAATGTCATCAGTGACTCCTTCCCTAGCTCCACCATGTCCTCATGAGGATTCCCTCGAACTGTTTGACCACAGTGTTGGGTACATGCTCCAGGAGGATGCCCAGCGTTTGGAAGGCTCTGATGACGATACTGAGCTCGATGAAGGCAGTAACATGAGCGCGGACAGAGGGGGTGCCCAAGAAGGACAGCAATCTGGCAGTCATGCTCCCCCTGCTGCAGCATACTGCCAGGTTTGCTCCAGTGATGAGGAGGGAGGGGATGATGAGGTCACTGACTCAACGTGGGTGCCTGATAGGAGAGAGGAGGAGGAGGAGGAGGAGGAGGAGGAGGAGGAGGAGGAGGCGGCAGCACATCACCAACGAGGCAGGATGCCCTCCAGGGGCCAGCCTAAGGGCAACACATTGACTGCATCACACCCCAAAGCTCCACATGTGCAGGGCGCTGCAGTCTCTGCGCGTTATTCAAAAAGTTCTTTGGTGTGGGCCTTTTTTGAGACGAGTGCATCAGATCGCACCGCTGCTATTTGCAACATATGTCTCAAGCGTATCTCGCGTGGCCAAAATATCTCCCGCTTGGGTACCACATGCTTGACCAGACATATGTTGACCTGCCATGCAGTTCGTTGGCAAGCGTATCTAAAAGACCCACACCAAAGAACAAAGAGGATCTCTCCTTGCTCCTCATCAGCTGAGATTTCCAACCCCACTAGACCTTCAGTCCTCTCTGAGACCTGCAGTGAGAGGAATGAAGGTGTAGAATTAGGTGTGTCACAGCCAAGTACTTGTGGGCAATCTGCTTTTGGTACACCGACGTCAGATTGTACCAGGCAAATTTCCCTGCCCCAGCTGCTGCACCGCCGAAAGAAGTTTGCTCCCAGCCATCCACATGCCCAGCGGTTGAATGCTAGCTTGGCAAAATTGCTAGCACTTCAACTGCTGCCTTTTCAGTTGGTAGACTCTGCCCCCTTCCGTGAGTTTGTGGAATGTGCGGTTCCTCAGTGGCAGGTACCCAAACGCCACTTTTTCTCACGGAAGGCGATTCCGGCTCTCTACCGGCATGTGGAAGGCAATGTCCATGCCTCGCTGGACAGGGCGGTCAGCGGTAAGGTGCATATTACCGCTGACTCATGGTCCAGCAGGCATGGACAGGGACGTTACCTAACTTTCACGGCGCATTGGGTGACTCTGCTGGCAGCTGGGAAGGATGCAGGACAAGGTGCAGTAGTGTTGGAGGTTGTTCTGCCACCACGCCTCCAAAATGCTGATTGTGACACACCTCTCTCCTCCACCCCCTCCTCTTCTTCTTCCTCCATGGCCTCTTCCTCGGAACCAGCGGTGCTCCGTAGGCGTTCAAGGGGCTACGCAAGTACGCAGGCCAAAAGATGCCATGCGGTGCTTGAGCTGGTGTGCTTGGGGGACAGGAGCCACACTGGGGCAGAGGTTCTGTCAGCTCTGCAGGGGCAGGTTCAGAGGTGGTTGACGCCACGCCAACTTAAGGCAGGAATGGTGGTTTGCGACAATGGCACCAACCTCCTCTCTGCCCTCCGACAGGGACAAATGACCCATGTGCCCTGTTTGGCTCACGTCCTTAACTTGGTGGTGCAGTGGTTCTTGGGCAGGTACCCGGGCTTACAGGATGTCCTGAGGCAGGCCAGGAAAGTCTGTGTGCATTTCCGCCGGTCATATAATGCCAGTGCTCGGCTGACGGACCTCCAAAAGGAGTTTAACCTGCCCAAGAACCGCCTAATCTGTGACATGCCCACCAGGTGGAACTCAACGTTGGCCATGCTGCAGCGGCTGCACACGCAGCAGAGGGCCATCAATGAGTACCTGTGCGACTATGGCACCAGGACAGGGTCAGGGGAGCTTGGTTTTTTTTCCCCACGCCAGTGGGCCATGATCAGGGATGCATGCACTGTCCTGTCACCATTCGAGGAGGCCACGAGGATGGTGAGCAGTGACAGTGCATGCATCAGTGACACTGTCCCCCTTGTCCACCTGTTGGAGCACACGCTGCGTGGAATAATGGACAGGGCACTTGAGGCAGAACAGAGGCAGGAAGAGGAGGACTTCCTTAGCTCTCAAGGCCCCCTTTATCCAGACAGTGTTCCTGCGTGCCCGCCGATCACACAGGAAGAGGACGAGGAGGAAGAGGAGGAGGAGGAAGATTGTGTCAGTATGGAGGTGGAGCCTGGCACTCAGCATCAGCAGCAGTCTTTAAGGGATCAGTCCCAAGAAACACATGGACTTGTACGTGGCTGGGAGGAGGTGGCTGCGGACCATGTCGTTCTTAGTGACCCAGAGGACTCCGGACCGAATGCCTCAGCAAACCTACGCTGCATGGCCTCCCTGATCCTGCAAAGCCTGCGTAAGGATCCTCGTATTCGTGGTATCAAGGAGAAGGACCAATACTGGCTGGCAACCCTCCTTGATCCACGTTACAAGGGTAAGGTTGCGGACCTTATCTTGCCATCGCAGAGGGAGCAGAGGATGAAACATCTTCGGGAGGCCTTGCAGAAAGGTCTGTGCAACGCGTTCCCAGAGACTGGGAGGTTACAAACTCCTGTTTCTGGACAACGTGTTGCTGAGGCTTCGGTCAGTCAAAGAAGGAGCGGTGGAGAAGGTGGCCGTCTGACCGATGCGTTCAGACAATTTTTTGGTCCGCAGCCCCAAGGTATGATCGGTTCCAGCAACCATCGCCAGCGTCTGTTTTACATGGTGCAGGAATACCTAGGGGCAAGATCAGACTTGGACACCTTTCCCACCGAAAATCCTCTGGGTTACTGGGTCTTGAGGATGGATCACTGGCCAGAGCTTGCACAGTATGCAATTGAGCTACTGGCCTGTCCTGCATCCAGCGTTCTTTCGGAACGCACATTCAGTGCTGCTGGAGGCGTGGTAACCGATCACAGGGTGCGTCTGTCCACCGACTCGGTCGATCGGCTGACCTTCATAAAAATGAATGAGTCTTGGATCACCACCAGCTACCAAGCACCTGATGCTGATGTAACCGAATAATTTTTTTTGAAATCTCAGATCCCTTCAAAGACTGCCTATGCTGATGCTGAGTGACTATCCCTGAGTAATTATCCTCTTCCTCCTCAATCATCACGCTGATAGCTTGTAAGAACATTTTTGGTTCTGGGCGCCACCACCAGTGCCTAAGGCACAATTTTTCAGCCCCTGTTTAACAGGGGCGTGTAATTACAATTTTTGATGTAATACTTTGCAGCAGGGCTCGTTCCTGCATTCCAACTAGAGTGTCTGTGAGGGGTTGCAGTGTTGTGGCACCAGCACCAGTGCCTAGGGCCCAATTTTTCTGCCCCTGTCTAACAGGGGCGTGTAATTACAATTTTTGATGCAATACTTTGCAGCAGGGCTCGTTCCTGCGTTCCAACTAGAGTGTCTGTGAGGGGTTGCAGTGTTGTGGCACCAGCACCAGTGCCTAAGGCCCAATTTTTCTGCCCCTGTCTAACAGGGGCGTGTAATTACAATTTTTGATGCAATACTTTGCAGCAGGGCTCGTTCCTGCGTTCCAACTAGAGTGTCTGTGAGGGGTTGCAGTGTTGTGGCACCAGCACCAGTGCCTAAGGCCCAATTTTTCTGCCCCTGTCTAACAGGGGCGTGTAATTACAATTTTTGAAGCAATAATTTGCAGCAGGGCTCGTTCCTGCGTTCCAACTAGAGTGTCTGTGAGGGGTTGCAGTGTTGTGGCACCAGCACCAGTGCCTAAGGCCTAATTTTTCAGCTCCTGTTCAACAGGGGCATGTAATTACAATTCTTGATCTAATATTTCACAGCAGGGCCCTGTGAGGGCTTACAGTGTTGTGGCCACAGCAACACCTAAGGCCCAAATTTCTGCTGAGTATATAGGGCAGGACCCTACTTTCAAACATCTAACTTACAAACGACTCCTACTTGCAAACGGAAGGAGACAACAGGAAGTGAGATGAAATCTACCCCTAGGAAGGGAAATTCTCTCCTGTAAGAGTTAATATGGGAAAACAATTTCTCCTTTCCACTGATGCTTTCCAATCCTTGTTCCACAAAAAAACCCAAATTTTCAAAAAACATTTTTCATTGGGACAAAAAAGTGAGGTGAAATCTTCTGAAGAGGAGGAAAGACAGCAAAACAAATGTCACAGGGGTGATAACCCTTCCCTATGTTTTCCAAAAAGCTTAGAAAAGATTTTTTGGCTGGAGCTAAACACGTTAAAAATGTTCAAAATTACAAACAGATTCTACTTAACAACAAACCTACAGTCCCTGTCTTGTTTGCACCGCCTGTATACTGCTGTTCAGAGTATATAGGGCCTGGTGGCCCCACACCTTTCCTTTTTTTAATTTGGGTGCGGGGTTCCCCTTAATATCCATACAAGACCCAAAGGGCCTGGTAATGGACTGGGGGGTACCCATGCCGTTTGTCTCACTGATTTTCATCCATATTGCCATGACCCGACATGACATTAAACCCGCAAGCAGTTTTAAATGAGATTTTTTCCTTTAAAAATGACATTTGGTGCAGGGACTGTTCTAAACATGGGAAACACGCGTCACTTTACAGGCATACTATAGACACCCCCCAGGTACGATATTTAAAGGAATATTTCACTTTTTTTTTTTTACTTTAAGCATCATTAAAATCACTGCTCCCGAAAAAACGGCCGTTTTTAAAAGTTTTTTTTGCATTGATACATGTCCCCTGGGGTAGGACCCGGGTCCCCAAACCCTTTTTAGGACAATACCATGCAAATTAGCCTTTAAAATGAGCACTTTTGATTTCGAACGTTCGAGTCCCATAGACGTCAATGGGGTTCTAACGTTCGTGCGAACTTTCGGTCCGTTCGCGGGTTCTGGTGCGAACCGAACCGGGGGGTGTTCGGCTCATCCCTAGTGACAAGGATTTTAATTAAAAAATGGCACGAAGGGCATCTGCCCCAGGCCAACCAGGACAGGGACCCACCATAACACTGGATATAAAGTCTGGATGTAGGGCCATGTAGAACTTCGTATCTCAGTCCCCTGATGCTTTATATATCTAGGAGACCAGGCGTTTTAAAGCAGAAGTCCTGGCAGATAATTATTATTATTATTATACAGGATTTATATAGCGCCAACAGTTTATGCAGCGCTTTACAACATTAGGGCAGACAATACAAGTACAATACAATTCAATACAGGAGGAATCAGAGGGCCCTGCTCGTTAGAGCTTACAATCTAGGAGGGAGGGTCAAGTTATACAAAAGGGTAATAGCTGTGGGGGATGAGCTAATGGAGAAAATAGTGCAGTTATTAGATGGAGGCAGGATAGGCTTCTCTGAAGAGGAAAGTTTTCAGGGATCGCCTAAAAGTGGATAAATTTGGAGACAGTCTGACAGATTGGGGTAGGGAATTCCAGAGGATGGGCGAGGCTCGGGAGAAGTCCCGGAGGCGGATATGGGAGGAGGTGATGAGGGAGCTAGAGAGCAGGAGGTCTTGGGAGGAACGGAGAGGGCGATTAGGTTGGTATTTTGAGACTAGGTTAGTGATGTAGCTGGGGGCAGAGTTGTGGATGGCTTTGTAACTTATTGTTAGTATTTTGAATTTAATTCGTTGGGCGAGTGGCAGCCAATGGAGGGATTGGCAGAGAGGGGTAGCAGACACTGAGCGGTTTGTAAGGTGGATGAGTCTGGCAGCAGCATTCATGATGGACTGAAGGGGGGATAGTCTGTTTAAAGGTAAGCCAGTGAGGAGTGAGTTGCAGTAGTCAAGGCGAGAGATAACCAGGGAGTGAATCAGGAGCTTTGTGGTTTCATTGGTGGTTTCAGATAATTAAATGTCACTACTTCAAATACTACCCAGTTTGAATTTAGTGAATGAATTCAATCATTAGTAAAAAGTAAAACTAAAGGCTCCTGTATGGCAGTCTAAATAAGTACCAAATCCATTTACCATGTGATGCACAAACCTCATAAACTCATCACAAAACTTCCTTTACCCTCCCTGACTCAGCCAAATCCTTCTTTATTTGTGTCCCTCATGCAACATCCCCACCCAACCCCAGACCTCAGCTCATGGTGGGCAAGGTTCACCAAACAAAGCCAGTGTTGTCAATCCAGAACACAGTAGGTGGGACAAGGGGTGGCCAGGTGCTGATTGACAAGCTACAGGCTTGTCAATCGGCAGTGACAATTTTGATAGCCACATCTTCTCATCCCACTGTAATGCAAGCAGGCACAGCCTACATGATGGTGGAAACTCTGCTATGAATTTAGGAGCAGTGCAGCATTGTTACCACAACATCTCAGGAAGATGCATTAGGTTGACTTTATTGGAAGTAATAGCAAATATTTGTGGGACTTTGCAGCACATATTGTTTTCATTTAACACCATAGCTCTCTTTTAAATATATTTTAATACAGCTTATATAGGTGCCTGAATATGTCTTTATATTAACTTCATGTAACCTCCTGCTTAAATGGCTTGGGGAGAGGTAGCACATTCAGCCAAAAAGACTGTTCTACATTCCACTGCTCTTGGGAGGAGTAGAGTACATGGCGATGAAATCCCCATGTGGCGTTTTCCATATTTTTATTAGTACAGCAGGTACCCTACTGAGATAACCAGTTTTTATCTTTTTCCTGTTGGATGATTTGTTTCTCTCACTCTTTTATTTTTTTATGAGTTAATTAACTGACTGTTGCAAAACAATGATTATCTTTGTTAAACGACTGCAAAATGAGCAGAGTAAGTAGTGCACAGAGCACTGATATCTCGCATCGGATCTGCCTCGCCAGCTGTAGCAGTGGTCGGCACAGTCCCTCAGTGTCAGTGTGGTGGCACATTTCCTGTGGATGTATTAGATCACAGAGAGGGAAGCCAGTGGGGAAATGAAATATGCAGAAATGGAGATAAACAGAGCAGTGAGAGAACATCTGGGAGTGTGACGGGATGACCGTCTGTGCCAGAGACTAATGAAAATTGTAGTTTGCTGACATCAACGGTAATTGTGATTAGCATGTCCCGCGGCTGGCAGAGATAGACCCTAATTCCAGCACTCCGCCAGATCTGTGGGGTGAATGCAGCTGAAGACCAAACAGAGCGGGGATGGCCTTCTATTAATAAAGCAGGTTTTGACAACAAATGTTTTAGAAAAAAATTGTACTGTGGGGAAAGTCTTCCCCAGATCACTGAGTTAAACTCGGAATCTATTGACCAACCAGTGGTCTGCATGCAGGTTCCAGGAGGACCTTGGTCATTGTCCTCTGTACAGGGCATTGTCCTTTTGCTTTGTGAACTGGTGAAGCACAACATTCCTTCCTGTGGCTTCTATTCCTGCTAAGGCTAAAGGGTTCGTTATAAGCAGTATGGCCATGTTTATATAGCACAAAGATGTGCTTTGAATTGTGCTTAGCGCTCCACTGGCTTTGAGACCTAAAAACTAGTGGAGCATTTTTTAAGTATATGAGAAAAAATAGAGCTGGGAGGAAGGTCTGGTCAGATGACCTGAGAAAATCTGACGATTAAAGTGCCACAGGAAAATGTATTTGTCCAGACACAAATTTAGTAAAAGGTAGGATAGATAGTCTTTGTCACAAAGACAACATGTTTAAGGGGCTCAACCCCTTCATCATTGCTTAAACAAAGCTGCTTGAACCAGCTACTGACAGACTTTGCTTATTAACAGATTGGTCAAAATCCTTGTTGCATTGTAACCATTGTCCATCATCACTGTGAATTTATTGCCAACATTTAAAGTGTCACTAAACTCACATCATATATAATGACCATATCACCATGGGACTCATTTTCTGTATTCTGCAAAAAATCTGGTTGATCCTGCTGCTCTCTATCTCCACCTTCTGTTCATGTTCCCAATTCAGCAAGGGATTTTTCAGCTGTGGTGGCAACTCTGCACATGCTCAAATGAGGAATAGATGGTTAGGCTGTAAACAGGAGTTACCAGAGACAAAGCTCCCAATCCCTAATTAGCATAAATATAAAAAGAGAGAGAGGGAGAACACTCTCTCTGAAATAGTGGGATTTTAAGGGAGGTAGTGTAACTATAATGGTAAGCTAATATCGAGCAACTTAGTAAAAAATTCAATTTTTATTTATACAAAAATATAAAAATGCATTACAGACATACAAAAATAACAGAGAAAAGATGACCATAATAAATTAGTTCAAACAAACATGTATGATTGGTCAGCCATGATTAATTCAAGGAATCATGCGTGATTGGTCAGCCGACATGTTTCGCGATAGGTTTCGCTTCATCAGGGCATAAACGACATCACAGATTTATTCTATATTGTATAAAGAGCAAATAATTACATAATGGCCATCCATGAATACAACTCAAAAAGCATAAAATAAGTAGTCTAGTAAAATACTTAGTACAGGTAATGCTCACCTATTGATATAGATCTATAGAGCAGATCAGATCAGCTAACACCATTGCCAAACGCCACCCAATACCACCACTGAAGCATAATATTAATGGGTGCCAGATCCCAGCGGATAACGCCGACAAGGAAACCGGACCGCACATAAAGTCAGGCAAGAATCTGGTAGAAAAAACATAGCAGAAAGAATTCCTTAGTGCCCCCTACAGGCAGCCGAAATGTAATTGCGATCAAAATACTGTAGGGAAATCCCTTAATGTAGTAGGGCATAAGTATATATTAATAAGGTCATTTTGTTATAAGGGAATATCCTGAGAAAATAGGACCTAATATATGATCAAGTATTACCCATATAAATAATAATAAATATAAATATAAAGCTAACCAAAAAGGGAAGAAAACATGGATGCTTTATGATAAGGTAAAAGTAGATGTGAGACAATCTAAATACATTACGAAGAGGCCTTAGGGGGTATACTACCAGATTCTTGCCTGACTTTATGTGCGGTCCGGTTTCCTTGTCGGCGTTATCCGCTGGGATCTGGCACCCATTGATATTATGCTTCAGTGGGGGTATTGGGTGGCGTTTGGCAATGGTGTTAGCTGATCTGATCTATAGATCTATATCAATAGGTGAGCATTACCTGTACTAAGTATTTTACTAGACTACTTATTTTATGCTTTTTGAGTTGTATTCATGGATGGCCATTATGTAATTATTTGCTCTTTATACAATATAGAATAAATCTGTGATGTCGTTTATGCTCTGATGAAGCGAAACCTTTCGTGAAACATGTCGGCTGACCAATCACGCATGATTCCTTGAATTAATCATGGCTGACCAATCATACATGTTTGTTTGAACTAATTTATTATGGTCATCTTTTCTCTGTTATTTTTGTATGTCTGTAATGCATTTTTATATTTTTGTATAAATAAAAATAGAATTTTTTACTAAGTTTCTCGATATTGGCTTACCATTATAGTTACACTACCTCCCTCAAAATCCCACTATTTCAGAGAGAGTGTTCTCCCTCTCTCTCTTTTTATATTTATTTCTGCACATGCTCAGTTTTCAGTGAGTTTCTCTGCTGAGCAATTTCTTTCCTATCACTGAGCAGCCCATGTGACTATAGAGTCACAGGTGTGGGCGTATTCACAGTAGTAATAGAGAGACCACCACCTTCCTCCTCCTCCATGCCCACTAACAATCTAAATGCAATGGGTGTGGGATATTACATCTTGATTGATGGAGGCTTCTCCTCCCTGTTATTCTAGGACACAGGCTGGAGGGATGTGATGCAGCCTGTGACTGGCAGAAAACTGCCCATACCATGTTATTGCTCAAAATAAAAGATTTGATTTCAAATGTATAGTATTCGTATGATGATTTAAAACCGTTTATTGATATTAATTAATTATTTTTACTTTGTATTCCAAAGGCTGTTTTATTTTTAAAGCATGTGACCAGTAGCAGAGGACTAGAAGCTCTCCCTGCCACCCTGCCACTGTTTCCTTGCAGAAAGGCGGGGAAAGAGCTGGGTCATGTGACAGCTGTATATTGATTAGGAAAAAGTAATTCGTTTTTTTTTTAATTAAAATAATTACAATGCCATTATCCATATGCAGAAATAGAAGGGATAATGTAAATGAAACAGTGTGTGTTTAGTATCTCTTTAAGCCCTAATGAAAGTAGAGTGTTGAACCCCTGAAATGCATTGGCTTTGTGACAAGATTTATCTACTCTTACCTTGAAATAAATTTGTGTCTGGAAAATGGAATTTTGGTGTGGTGCTTCATTCTCAGATATGCTTAGTTACAAACCAACAAGACTGTGGAAGTCCTTTGGCGTGGAGATACTGCCCACCCTAAGATCCCAAACATCCTAGTCAAATACAACTATGATCCCTATAACATTAGGATAATCATTAGGTTTAAAAGCTATCCTTCCAATTTTCTTTCCTGGGCACATGACTTGTCCGATTTAAGTTTTCTCTGCTGCTTACCACTACTCTCTGCATCGTTATGCTGTGATTGTAGGATGATGTAGTGCCGCCTCCTTCAGGGCATCAATCAGCAACATTCTTAATGAAGGTTTAAGGTGTATCTCCAGCCAAAACATTTTATTCGGTATTGGTTAGATTGGAGAAAGAATATAACCCCTGCCATGTTTTACTGCTATTTCAAACTCCATTGGAGGGATTTCCTCTCCTGTTTTGGTAACAATGGCTTCACCAAATAGGACATTGGAAAGACATACACTTACAATATAAGTCAAACAAAGGGCTTCTTTAATAGTCATCAGCTCCAAAAAACTCCTGATACTTTTTTGAACACCACTAAATGTTTTTCAACACTTGGCTGTATAAGTTAGCACATATTTTAAGTTTATTGGTCCTTTAAGAGGTATAATTTGGTATCCCAGGTGCACCATTCATTCCAAAATATCATTTTTATTTTTTGCCTCTCATATTTTCTAATGTTTTTATCTCTTTACATTTCTTTGTGAAGCTGAACCTTGTGCCTTGGGGGCACAAAATCCCTTATGTCTTCATCTCCGCATATATTGTCCCAGAGTTTTTCTGTCTACCAGCCGGTAATACAATAATTTTATTGAAATTACTTCATTAAGAAACCTGTAAAGATGATGATCCGAATATGGAGCTGGATTTTAAAAAAAGGGTGATAATGATTCACTAAGCTGTTTGGGTAACACACAGCATAATTGAACACAGTGATTTTGCAATTAAAATGACCATAAAGATTTTATTTCAATTCCTAGCATAATGTCAGCATATTAGGATAATAAGCGCATAGTTTACCTTGATGCAATCTGGGAGATTGCGTTCATTAATAGGAGACAAAAGTATCACATTTGTTATAAGGGTTCACCTTGGCTTTGCAGGATGATATGTTGGGCGTCATTCAAAAAGCCAATGTTGAATAACAATAACTTGTAATAATCACCTTAAAGTAGATGTGAAGGCGGACAGCTAAATTCACAGCTGAAATATGTAAGTGGGAACAGTCTTTTCCAAAAAAAAAAAAATCTGTTATTTTGTTCAACCGGATTTTTTAAACCATGTAACAAAGAAAGTCAGTACTCCATCATGGACCTCCAGAAATTATTTAGGGTAAAGCAAAATTCATACCAAAAATAGTACATAAGACACCACTCACTGATATTTCAGAGGCTGGCTGGGCCCTTTCTTTCAGTTGACAGACAAGGTGCTGTAATGTTGGTGGAAGATGTCTTTTTGCAATATTTTTGTTATGCATTTTGCTCTGACCTTAATATATTTTTAGGTTACACAATGTAGTGCTGACCTTTTCTGTTTCATTAGTTATAATACTTTATCGCCGTTAGCCAGGCACCCCACTACAATGACGTTCAGGGTCAGGTGCTGGATGGATTTGTGTACGATTTCTTAAACCAGACATCACTGCCAGGCTCTGATCATTCTTTTCTCTGATGCAGTTAAGGCAAGATAGCTTGGACAAGGACCATCCTGGCCTGTGATTGGATAGTGAGGAGCAGCAACATACTGTTGAGGTCAATCCTGTGCTTCCCACTTCATATCAGCCATTTCCCTGCACACTGTGCAGTGTAGTAAACCCTGATTGGCTTACAGTACTGCCCATTCCTCTCCTGAATCTTTCTGCGCAGAGTTAATCTAATAACAGAATGAACTACTATTTAAAAATAGATTTGAAAATGTTTTGACCAAGATAAATGGTAGTATTTTATACAGTATCTGCACACAATGAATCTACGGTAATTAAAATTACATCTAGTCTGATAGTTGGGTCAGAAATGGCACCTCACAAATTTTGTATCCTGATGGGTTCCTTATTGTCTTATGACAGACAGAAGAGAAAATGTAGTTCTATTTCATGTGAATAGTTTTGTTATAGAATGTATAAAAAATAGATAAGTGCACAACCTAAGAAACACAAAAGATATAAATCTCAAAATATTTTCAAATCTACCATAAGTTCATATAGTTCTATATAAAAAAACATAAATGTAATCAAAAATATATAGTAAAAAAGAGGTCCATAAAAAGGTCAAATAAGAAGTGCTCTTGAAAGTGAAAAGTGATTCACAAGACACGGTGCTTCACAAGGTACTCTCTTCCACATACAATATACGCCTCTTACTAGGAAGCCTGGATCTCAAGGTATAGAGATCTTAATTTGCTCACACAATTATCAGCCAGCAGGGATATTCCACTCCTCGGGCTCATGTGAGGGCGCTCCTTCCTGGTAAGCAGATTGTTCCACTCGGTAAATCTTTCAAACATCCTCAGTGTTTATGCGGACCAACCCTCCATGGATTCTCTCCAGTATAGAGGTGATAGAAGGAAGAGGCTTCATGATGCAGTACGTTTAAATCAGCATTTATTAAAAAGTATGCATTACACTTACATGTAAAAAAAAGATAGAAGGCAAACAAAAACACACAGCTGCAGACTTCACTTGCAGGCCGGTACGTGGTGACGTCACAGAATTTGGCTCCATCCGACACATTTTCCCCGTAAGAGGCATTGACTGGGAAGGGAAGAAAAAAGAGAAATAATGTAATGGTCAAAAACATTAGGACCGATAACAAAAGCCTCTTTGTAACACCTTAGACAACTTAGAAGAGTAATGGCATAAAAAGACCAAGTGGTCCATCCAGTCTGCACCATCTTGTTTAAGGCTGTTGTGGGCACAACAGAATGCAGTTCATTCCAGTCCTGGCCCCTCCTACTTTCCCAGATGCAGCTGACTGCAGATCTAAATATTCCTGCTGTGAACTGATTTAGAACCATGGTGGCAGCTATGACTGGGCTCCTGCTCGAGGAGGGTATAAGCTGGTTCCTGGGCTGCTTTTATTCCCACAAACCTAGCATAATGCATATCATAGGTGACATAGCTAAGCACAGGGAATGCATAAAAAAGTGTCTCTGGGGAGTAGTAAGGTGGGAGGCTGGGCAACGAGTGACCAAAAAGTGTGATGTATGGCACCCCTCAAGGGAGGACTTTATTTGAATAGTTATGCTGCTGAATATTGGATGTTCCAGGTAGCTTCTTATTTCCAGGGTCCCTTTATAAGATCCTGGCACCAGACCATTCATTTGAAACAAAAATCTATCCATAAGATGATATGAACATTTAATGAATTTTAGACATGTCGTTTAAAATCCTTCCTTGTGTAGGCATCCAAAAGCCCAGAGACTGTGCTTCAGTGGTGCCATCTTAGATGTGATTTCAGCAGATATAGAACTGGTACTCAAGCGATGCTCTATAGCAGCCTTTCTAAACCTTTTTAAGGTGAAGGAACCCCTGAAATAACGTACTGGTCTCAAGGAACCCCTGCTAATAGTTACTATTTCTAGCATTTTCCCCTTACAAATAGCTAAATATATAATTCTTGTCAATGGCTACTCTGATGAGCAAAAATTGCTTATTGCTAAAGGAACTGGAGGAACTCTATGGTTCAATGGAACCCTGGTTGAGAAACCCTGCTCTGTAGTATTCACCTTCGCTCCTCCTCTGGAAGTTACATAAAAACTTATTCAGGCAGGGCCAAAGCAGCTGGGCCAGCAAAAACAGAAATGAGAAACACCCAGAAGAGGAAAGGGCTGCGATATACAAGGGGGGAGAGAGTTGTGCTAGGGTATTGACTCCTCTAAAGCAGTTGTATTTGCCATTAAGTTCAGGAGCATATTACAAGTCTTAAAACAAAATAACTTATGGAAAGGAAAAACGCTGCACATAAGCATGTGAAATCATTTTATTTCTCTGTTCTTTGACATGCATAGTTTTATGTTAATGACAGGGTATCTTTAAGCATCTTGAACATGAAGGCTCCCCACAATAGCAAGGAAGGATTTTTAATTTGCAGAATTGATAATCAGTGTGCAGAAAATACCCAGCCAGTAAATCTCGGCTCACTGAAGCCGCAGCAGGGGAGCAGCCTTGTCAGCCACGTGTGTGCACCCTGGGTGGAGATTATGAAAATGAATTCATGAAATCAGCAAATCCCCCTATTTAAACAGCTCAGTATTGGACATTTATGTCATCAAAATTCTAAAGAAGAATTGAAGAAAAAAAGTTGCCAATAAACTTCCATCAGGTTACAACTTTGAATGCCTATTACTTTTTCAGTTTTGTTATAATAAAAGAGAACCTCAGACAGCCCAGGAAGTATCATAATGTGGATGGTTATATTTATGGATCTGCAAGCACATAATGTTCTGTTCAGCTTTCTGCACATATTTTGACCACACTGACTCGGGCACCAGTGGGTTACTGTGTCCTAGGCAAGGAAAGCCATAGAGAGGCGCCAATCACCATGTCCACGGAGATGGAATGGGCTGCAGTAGAATCCAGGCTGGACCTCGCCGGCGTGAGCGGATGATATTACTCAAGCATCTGGGTGGAAGTGCGGTACCCAGAAGGGAAGAGCCACTGTAACCAGCATGGAGCGCATGCGACCCTGTTGCCATGACAACACGTTTTGCATGCATGCGCTTTGTCAAGTCATGGGAATGACGCAATCGGAGGTTTTAAGCCCAGCGTGGAGGTGGGGAGTGGGCAGAGCTAAGGGCAGAACTACAGATTAACCCATCGGTGCCCTTATATATTACATGACATCTTAATGATCATTAATAAACAATAAACAAATAAGTTATATATATACATACATATATATATGATAAAAATGTAAATATATAAAAAAGAATTGAAAAAAATGTAAGTAAATAGAAATAAAAAAAGAAAAGAAAAATGAAAGAAAAAAAAATTTTAAATTTAAATTTAAAATAGTGCTAGATGTTCTCATAAATAATAAGATCTCATAAGTGAAAAGATCAAAGATCCAATATTATAAATCCAAAAAACGTATCTCCTACACAGGAAAGAAAACTTCTCATTATCTGTAAGCGTACCCTTGGGAATTGCTTAAATCGCCAAAACCTCCAGGCACCCAACATTTTTATTATGCGCCTGGAGGAAATGGCGAGGAACACTATGTTCATCACAGCCCTTTTGAATAAATCTGCAGTGTTCCCCAGTTGGCTTGCGCAATGTGCACATAGTGCAACTTACATACATTAGTTTGCAGGAGCACCACAGAACATAAATAACTAATTCGGTAGAGCACGTAATGAATTGTTTAATCTGAATTTTTTTATCTTTGTTCTCAACTACTTCAGTCCATCCATGCATTATAAACTGGCATGTGAGACATCCCCTTTTCCTGCATTGAAAGATCCCAGTCCTGTTGTCAAAATAGGATCTAATGTCAGAGATTGGCTTCTTGCCCGTGACCTGTAACTTACTGGGGGCTAGAATGTTTTTTATGGTACGTGCCCTCCTAAAAGTTACCTGTGGGGCCGGAGGCAAGGTGGGGACCAATCTCTGATCCAGTTTTAAGATACTACAGTATTTATTTAAGATTTTTGAAATGGACCTATATTTCTCATTGAAAGTGGTAACAAATCTTATTGCATTTGCATTATTGTCTACTGTTATAGTCCTATCTTTCTTTTGAGGAGGATCTATGTTCACATTAAAGGCCTCTTCAATTAATGTTGGAGGATATCCTTTGTCTTTAAATTTTCTTGACATAATGCCGTGTACACACGGCTGGACTTTTCGACCAAACTTGTCCGACGGAACAAATCCGTCGGACAATTCGACCGTGTGTGGGCTTCATCGGACCTGCAGTGGACCTTTTCTTTCGAAAATGTGACGGACTTTAGATTTAGAACATGTTTCAAATCTTTCCGACGGACTCGAGTCCGGTCGAAAAATCAGTTCGTCTGTATGCTAGTCCGACAGACGAAAACCGACGCTAGGGCAGCTATTGGCTACTGGCTATGAACTTCCTTATTCTAGTCTGGTCGTACGTTATCACGGTCGAAACCGTTGGACTTTGGTGTGATTGTGTGTAGATAAGTCCGATTTGACGTAAGTCCGTCGAAAAGTCAGTCGAAAGTATGTCGAAAAGTCTGACGTGATTCAGTCCGTCGAAAGTCCGGGCGTGTGTACACAGCATAAGGCTCCCTGTGCAATATAGTCCTCAGTCTTGGAACAGTTTCTTCTTAACCTGTTAGTTATGAGATGAACTGGAATGTAGATTACAAAGCCAGGTCTTCTTGTCCAACATCAGTACCTGATCTCACAAATGCTTTTTAGGCTAAATGAGTGCTCGTTCTTACAGCCACGCTCTAAAAGCCTATGGAAACTCTTCCCAGAACAGTTGAGGCTATGCCAGCTCCAAAAGCAGGAGGAAGGGGTGGCGGTAGTTGTGTGTGGTGGGGGGCAGCTTAGGAATTAGCTTTATATTAATGCCCATGGTTTTGGAATAGGATTTCCAATAAAATCACATACAGTATTTAACAAAAGTGAGTACACCCCTCACATTTTTGTAAATATTTTATTATATATTTTCATGTGACAACACTGAAGAAATGACACTTTGCTACAATGTAAAGTAGTAAGTGTACAGCTTGTATAACAGTGTAAATTTGCTGTCCCCTCAAAATAACTCAACACGCGGCCATTAATGTCTAAACCACTGGCAACAAAAGTGAGTACACCCCTAAGTGAATATGTCCAAATTGGGCCCAATTAGCCATTTTCCCTCCCCGGTGTCATGTGATTCGTTATTGTTACAAGGTCTCAGGTGTGAATGGGGAGCAGGTGTGTTAAATTTGGTGTTATCGCTCTCACCTTCTCATACTGGTCATTGGAAGTTCAACATGGCACCTCATGGCAAACAACTCTCTGAGGATCTGAAAGAAATATGCTGCTCTACATAAAGATGACCTAGGCTATAAGAAGATTGCCAAGACCCTGAAACTGAGCTGCAGCAGGTGGCCAAGACCATATAGCGGTTTAACTGTGTAGGTTCCACTCAGAACAGGCCTTGACATGGTTGACCAAAGAAGTTGAGTGCACGTGCTCAGCATCATATCCAGAGGTTGTCTTTTTCTAAATAGATGTATGAGTGCTGCCAGCATTGCTGCAGAGGTTGAAGGGGTGGGGGGTCAGCCTTTCAGTGCTAAGACCATATGCCGCACACTGCATCAAATTGGTCTGATTGACTGTCGTCCCAGGAGGAAGCTTCTTCTAAAGATGATGCACAAGAAAGCCCGCAAACAGTTTGCTGAAGACATGCAGACTAAGGACATGGATTATTGGAACCATGTCCTGTGGTCTGATGAGACCAAGATAAATTTATTTGGTTCAGATGGTGTCAAGCGTGTGTGCCGACAACCAGGTGAGGATTACAAAGACAAGTGTGTCTTTCCTACAGTCAAGCATGGTGGTAGGAGTGTCATGGTCTGGGGCTGCATGAGTGGTGCCGGCACTGGGGAGCTACAGTTCATTGAGGGAACCATGAATGCCAACGTGTACTGTGACATACTGAAGCAGAGCATGATCCCCTCCCTTTGGAGACTGGGCCGCAGGGCAGTATTCCAACATAACGACCCCAAACACACCTCCAATATGACCTCTGCCTTGCTAAAGAAGCTGAGGGTAAAGGTGATGGACTGGCCAAGCATGTCTCCAGACCTAAACCCTATTGAGCATCTGTGGGGCATCCTGAAACGGAAGGTGGAAGAGCGCAAGGTCTCTAACATCCACCAGCTCCATGATGTCGTCATGGAGGAGTGGAAGAGGACTCCAGTGGCAACCTGTGAAGCTCTGGTAAACTCCATGCCCAAGAGGGTTAAGGCAGTACTGGAAAATAGTGGTGGCCACACAAAATATTGACACTTTGGGCCCAATTTGGACATTTTCACTTAGGGGTGTACTCACTTTTGTTGCCAGCAGTTTAGACATTATTGGCTGTATGTTGAGTTATTTTGAGGGGACAGCAAATTTACACTGTTATACAAGCTGTACACTCACTACTTTACATTGTAGCAAAGTGTCATTTCTTCAGTGTTGTCACATGAAAAGATATAATAAAATATTTACAAAAATGTGAGGGGTGTAGTCACTTTTGTGAGATACTGTAGGTATGATGGGCAAGAGTCAATTTCACATTAATGTCCCTAAACCAACTGACTGAAACTTATAGTGCCATGTTTACCAAAAATGACACAGCCAAAAAAAAAAAAAAAGACTTGACAGCGGCAAAAGATTTATTGCATTGATCACCCTCAGGCTAACAGAGTGAGGGAAGCTGTGCAGTTTACAGACACTAGTTGGCAAGTTAGCAAAGTTTAGCTATGACAGGCAGCTTCGCTGCTTGGTGCCCAAAGACTGGAACTGCAGGGCCACTGTTGGTGATATGATTATTCAAAGACAGATTCTCAGTCTCTGCTTTTCATAAAAGTCTCTGACTCTGCAATAAAATCTGATCTAACTACAGTTTTACAGTTCTCCTGTGGTGGGAGGAGGAAAATGGTACATTCAGGAGAACACTGGTTTAGCGGCTTAGGTACATTGCAGCTTGAGGGCGCTCAATCCCTGCTCCTGTGGTCGGCCTCTATAGGGGAACTGCAGTCAGCCAGCCCCTGCGGTGCTTTTCTTAATAGTACATGTACACTTCCACAGTTCTGCAGTCTCATAAGGCTGAACTCCAGGCACAAAAACTTTAACTTAAATATATGTGCGTGCACCAAATGCCTTGCAAACTCAGTTATTACCTTGTAAGCCTAGGTTTACACTGAAGCCATTTTTAAGTGCGATTTGAAGGAGCAGATCCAGTGCAAGTTGATTAGGCGCAGATGCAATTCTAATGCATTTTTCATGCGATTTGGATACAGCTACGATATTCTCCCTCTCTCTCTCTCTCCTTGGGCTCAGGGATTGAAGGTGAGGAACACAGCAAACATGAGCAGAAAATGCAGTATGATCACGTTGCTTTAGGACAGGTATGCGATCTGCATGCAATTTATTTTCAAGTCTATGGATCTATAAACCGTACTAAACTCACACAGGACCTTTTTTCAAATCACATCAGATTCGCACTGCATATGTGTGAATGGCCTCCATAGAAACTAATGTTAGTTACTGCGATTCCATGTGTTCTGGAACACATCAATAATTGCATCAGTGTGAACCAGGGCTAAAAGTAGCAGTGTCATCATAGCCTGTGCAGAGAGCAGAGCTGTAGGAGGGGCCCAGCAGCCCCACCCACTACAAGCTGCCTGCAGGAAACTACAGGAGGGGGTGGAGTCAAGACCAGTCACCCTGCACAAGGAGAGAGAGCAGCAGTGACCGGTCTTTATTATAGAAAGTTCCTGCACAGAGGCAAAGTTTCACACGGGATGACTGCACAGATCTGGAAGAAATACACAAAGCACGCCAAGATTATAATCAGAGTACACTCTTGTATTTAGAATATATCTGTTTATCCTGAAGTTCCGAAGTACCGCATCATTGTGAAAACCACCCAATCGAGGTGTAAGGTTTCTCCAATACTGCTCCTGTTACCATGCAATGCCTGCATGTGATCGGATACTCTAACACCACTTGTTTTTTTAAAACAAAATATAATAATGATTATTATATTGGAACATTGGTACTACTTGTAATGCTTATTTAGATCAAAACTGTTTTTCTTTTTTAATTTTGGATAGACTAGGGAAGGAGTAAAAATTATCCTGTTAGGCTTGTACTTCTATGCAGGGCTCTAAAAGAGAGATATTCCTCCATTCACATATATGCGAATATATCCGGCTTTCTATGGAGCTGGTTCACATATGAGCGGTGCATCGGCAGTGCAAATTCGCTGCAAATTTAAAAAGAGTGCTTCGGTGTGGGTAGATGAAAACTCCAGGCTATTAGAAAAAAAGAGCAGCGCCGCTCTAAGGGTAGTAGTGTGTAGAAAAGGCTTTAATAATGTTTCAAATATACACTCACATTTAGGCTGATAAAAACAGGCATGTAGTGTTACTCTTTAACATCATGAGATCACATCCGGTGGACCGCTGGGCTGTGGAGGAGTCATTCCCCGGCCGCTTCTGGTTGCGTCCGAAGCTCCGAGGTATGTAGTTCCATCAGACAGTGCGTCAGCTGGTCCGTGGGTGGAGATGACAGATGCTTGAGAGCCGGGGGGCGTGGCCGTAGCGCTCGCGTTCAGAGCATGCGTGCTCCTTCATCAGGCTTGTGTAACGGCCATGACAAGTCCTGATTTTATATATATATATATATATATATATAGAGGGAAAAGTGGAGGGGGAAGGGGCGGGGTGCAGAGTTGGATTGATCTGTCCAGCGGCGTTGGTGTGTGTGTCAGACACACGCAGTCTGGTGCAATCGTAGTAAGGCAAAGGGAGTTGTAATGAGGTAGAGAAATGGAATGATCATGTGGCTCGCAAGGGAGTGTAAAAGCGGATTGTATGGCAGGGTGGGAGAAAAAAGAGGTGAAGGGGGGGGAAGTAATGATGACAATGGAAAAAATAAGAATGGAAAAAATAAGAATGAATGAAAGAAAAATAATGCGGGAAAGTACGTGAGAAAACTGGAGGATAAGGGATGGTTGTGCAAATAAATAAAAAATAAAAAATTGTGACAAAAATATATAAAAGATATAAAAAATAAATAAGAAAACATTTTTTATTAAAAAATATATTAGAATATATGAAAAAATATATAGAAAAAATAGGATTAAAAAAGTATTAAAAAGTAAAAAATGCTAGCGGCTGCATATCGATGGTAAAGCGCCGCTTACAATAGCCGCCGCCGCCCGCCCCAGTGTGAAAGGGCTCTTAGAGCGGCGCTGCTTTTTTTTTCTGCTTGTCTTCCCCACAGTGTCCCTTCTGCTCTGAGAAGCCAGCTACTGTAGGTCTAACGACCACCTCAACTGTTTGCCTCCTGCAAACACCACACTTCCTGATCCACACCACTGTCCCATTTTTTATTTCAATAGTAGCACCTGCCCATTTGTTCCAACTCCAGGCTATTGCCTTCTATGGGAACGCATCTGAATCGCACATCAGATCAGATTTAAACACGAATTTGATCAGAAAAAAAAAAACAGCGTGGGTCCACCCCTCCCCAATCCATACCAGGTCCTTTCAGGTCTGGTACGAATTTTAAGGGGAACCCTTCGCCAAAATGTAAAAATTTGTGTGCCCCCCCCCCAAATCCATACCAGACCCCCCCGCCCCAAAATACCCCCTGCCCCATGTTGTGGGCATGTGGCTTGGTATGGTTTAGGAGAGTGGGGGCACTTGCTCGCCCCCCCCCCCCCCATTTCCTGGCCTGCCAGGCTGTATGCTCGGATAAGGGCCTGGTATGGATTTTGGCGGGGACCCCAAGGCATTTTGTTTTTACATTTTGGCATTCTTTTCATGATTTTTTATTGCCAGCAATGTGGGGTTTTTTTTTACAGTAATTGGGGAGCCCTGCTGACAGCTGATGACTCATCATTGTTAAGGATGCAGCAACCAACTAATGTTAAAGATCCTGGTGGTCGCCGGCTCCAAAAATTGACATCTGAACCGCACCTAAATTGTAGCTGAACAGCTGCTTAGGAAATTTGCAGTGAAATTCGCATCGGACATGTGTGTATCTAGCCTAATGAGCAAAGGAAGGCTAGAACCCCTCTTAGATTCTTTTCTCTGTATCCCTGTTGTAGATTTCCACTCACTTCCTCTTTGGTGAAACTGCTGTCACCTGTACAGTATGAGGGAAAATCTATTCAATGGCAACATAGATAGCAGTAAAAATTCAGTGGGGGTTCTAATCCTTCCCCACTCTATCCAAAATTACAAAAGAAAATGTGTGGACAAAATTTTCAGTGGGGGTCGTAGTAAAGCCTAGCTGCTGAAATAGGGAAGGAAGCAGTGAGCTTATGTGAGTGATTGGAACTCCTACGTGTAGTGTGTGGTGGGAGGTTTACACAGCAGATCTAACAGTGACACATTTCAGGAAATAGTTATGGGCGGCCCATGGCTAGATTTGCCATGGCTAGGTTTACTCTTGTCCCTGATTTGTGGAGTCCAGTAGGCAGATTTTAGTGATGTTTAAACCCTAAACATAAACACAATGCAGAGTGAGGTTCAGAGCTCCGCCTTTTTTAATCTTCAGCTCCTGGATCTGGGGGGGTTCCCAAGTGCTTGCTTTTAATCTCTTATGCATGCTTGAATACTTTCGACACATGACCGGTTTACTAAGTGAACAGAGAATTAGGAAGTGTCACATTGGCTGCCTCTTTTCTGCATTAATCCTCTAATCACACAGGAATACACACAGTAAAACAGTATAAAAGACATGCTCTGCTACCACATATATCCGGATAAGTCTTTTTTTTTTTTTTCTTCCTTCTACTGCTAAGCCTCTCTCTTCCCTCTCCTTCCAAACAATCCTTCCTCGACTCCCGTCATTAATTCGCTGTCTATTTGTCTTCGCCTTTTTCCTGGACCTGCTCTCTGTGCAGAATACATTTCTTGCGGGCTATAATTGGCGCAGGAAGGGGGTCCGGTGATTTCATCTATGCTGCCTTCTGCCAGGTTATTATCCTCAGCCGTGCAACTGGTAAAATCATCTCCGTCCCCCTTCCTGGCTAGCGGCCAGCTTTGCACGCACTAGTTGGTTTAGCAGCCTGTTTGGAGGATATAGCCTTAAAGCGGACCTTCGCCCTAAAAACACATTATGCCCCTTTCAAATCTTCCCCTCTGCACAATATCAAAATGCAGACTATTTTCTTTCTATGCTTGCATTTTGAATTTTTCATTTTCATTTGCTTGTGCCTGCCTCCTTCTTCATTTCTTGCCTAGGTGAGAATGACGTTTGTGCCTCCTCCTGCAGCCTCTTTGGATACCCAAGTCACATATCCCAGGAAGGAACAGATCCCCAAACTCAAGGCAATATCTCAGTCCTACAGCTGAGAAAGAGAGACCTGGAGCCATAAGGAATGGAGTGCAGGGCCTGCTAATAGGATTGAAAGGGAACCAGGGAGCACAGGGTTAAGTGTAGCACCCTGGAGTTTAGGCAGGGTTGCTCTTAACAAATTTATCTGCCAGGAATAATTATCCTGGTTGATTGTTAGGGATCTATTGATTTCTCCCTAAGTTTGGCCTCGTTGCAATTTTCTCTTCTATCACTAGGTAGCCAGGTACTTGGTGGTACTAGATATGAGAAGGGCAACACAAGGTCAGGTTATGGGTATATGGGGTATCTCAGCCAATGGGCAGGTGTTTTCTTGGATCCCTTGGCCTGCTGGGAGAGCCTATATATTCGGATGGAGTCAGGTGATCTATTTTCTGTGCCACCTGGACGGCTGTCTGGGTGGACGTGTGTGTTATTGCCCGGGCTGCTAGGTTGGAGATTGGGCCTATTCTGGGCACATATGGCTGCTGTGCTGTCTGAGGGCCTATCCAGAAGCAAGAGAGCAGCGCAGGGTTGGGACTGCGGCTAGCAGTCCAACCAAAAGTGACGGTTCTGCCGGCCGGAGAACCTGTTGTGCTCAGAGGTAGAGGGGAAGCTGTCGCCAGTAAGGGACTATCCGCCTAATTACCAAGGACCACAGTGAGTAACTGAAGCAAGTACCGGAGCAGCATTTTCACCAACCGGGGATGGTGAAGAATCAGGAAACTTTAGTGGGTATCAAGTCAGGGACCCAGCCAACGGAGGTGACGCTTGCAGAGCAGCCTTGTGTGTCAAGCCAGGGACCGAGCAGGCCAGTGGGGGTGAAGCTTGAGAGGTATCTAGAGTGCCAAGCTAGGGACCCAGCAGAGAAGCGGGGGTGACGCTTGAGGAAGATACTACCGTGAAGATTGGAGGAGCTCAAGGGATTCAGTGACAGTGAATCAGCGGGTCTAATGAAAGACCGGGAGCTCAGTGGGCTGAAGAACTACAAGGAGTGATTGTAGTGGAATAAAAAGTAACTGTTAAGCTTTGTGTTAGGAACTGTTAAAGACTGTTGCCATAGGAGACAGCATTCCTGCACATGCAGATCTTGCTGGATGCCTTTTCCTGCATGGCTGTCCTCCTATCAAAGTCTCGGAGTCTGCCAATTGAACTCACAACTACCTAAGGGTGTCCTAGCCCTAACCCTCTTTCCCCCAAAAGTTTGTTAAGAGAAATAAACTCTATTTTTATTCAAGAAGTGTCTGGCGCCCAATGACTTTAATCATCTCGCACCCACCATGCCTCACAACCCACTACATACAGAAGGATGTCAGCTATCTCTAGCCCTGGAGGTTCTCATTAGATCGAAGGAGGCCTGGGACCTTGCTACATAAGGTTTTAAAGTTTTTTTGTAGGGAGGTTTACTTACAGGATTGGCTGAGCAGACAAGGTGAGGGGGTGGAGTTTAGATGTTTTGGCTGCAGAGATGGGAGGGCCAATAACAGTCGGAGTCTGGAAGCCATCGTATGAACGTCCCTCCCTGGTATTTTGTCATGTCAGTGAGTGTAGGATAGGTTTTTGGTGTGTCATTTGGGACCCCTTGAAGGGGTAAAAATCAGTTGTAATAGTGTGGACCCATCGGTTGGTATGGTGTCCTCTGGTGGGTGTGGTCCAATAACTGGGTCCAGGTAGTGGTTGCACTGTATGGTGTCTGTGGACAATTGGTAATGTTCACAAGGTGGTGTCTTGCGGCTGGGGGCATATTTATGTGTTTAGAAAATGGTGCCACAGACACAGAATTCTTGGTAAATTATAATGTAATGCTAAACTTGTTATTTATGGTTATTTATGGTTATTTATTGTTATGTTTTGCTAATAAAGACCTTTCGGCCCTTTAGCCCCACTTTAGGCTAAGTGTATTTTATTTGGTTGATAAGTGGGAGAGTTTTGGGAGGGTAGGTTAGTATATTGGGGGGTAATTACACCTGAACTACCCTAGTCATGAGAGAGAAGAGACCGCACAATTGTGAGATCTCATGCTGCATAATTAGGGAGCTTAGCTGGTTCCTGATGACAAATAAAATGGTCGTATGGAACAATAGGTATAGGAAGTGTGTGAACGGAGCCACGTGTTTGGTGCCCAGAGGTGCCCAGAGGTGGAAGAATTTACAATGAGACCACAGACTGCAGTAACGTATATTAGTATCAAAGTTTCGACAAGGTGGCAAAGGAGTCTGTGTAACATGGCCTAACTGGCCCAGCAGCGCTTACAGGGAGATGCAGAGGATATCCAGAAACAACTTCTTATGCCGACAATATCTGACAGAGGAGGTGGCTGGAAGGCAGTCTGGCAACAAAACAACTGAATGTAGAATGGCACCTGACTGTGACACAGGTGAGCAGTCCCTACTCTGTCTCACCTCCCCAGGAACCTTTGCTACCACACTGACCCTGTCCAGCAAGTTCCTGTCCCTGACCTAACCACTTTGCATATGCACACCAACAGGAGGGGCAAAGTGCTATTTATTAGCAATGCCCACTCTAAAGATGTCTGCTGAGGTCATCCAGAGCAGCAGTGTCCAATCTGATGACACCTATAGAGGTTTCAGAGGAACATGAGTTTCCCCTTTTCCTCTATTCTCTGCATGGTGGCTACCAAACGGCATGACCTGTGCATGAAGGCCAAACTGCACCTGTCTACAAGCGGACAACACTGGATTTGATAAGTATATTTATTCCTCATAATATAGAGAGCATTTATTATAAAACTTCAGGATTTGTTTTTAGCAAAGGAGGATGAAGATCCTCAAAATAGACTCCAAATAGTAAAAAAAAAAACAAATAATACAGTTATAGTATGTATTTATCCAAACATCATGAAATGTATTTTTAAATGTAGCTAGGGAGAGGTAGGGGCAGGGGTAGTAATCAATCAGGTCTGCTACATGCACATGTGATGAGAAGAAACATGCAGACAGGAGGAGAGAGCATTGTGAGCAGATGGGTGAGGGTGAGGTGGTGCTGCTACTCATTCACTATCCAATTACAGCCTGGGGGCAGGGAGATGACCCAGCTTTATTGCTTAACTGCAGCAGAGAAAAGTGGAGCAAAGCTCCGACAGCAACACAGACATAAAAAAAAGGCTTTTCTTTAGTAGAGTAGGGAAAACTGAACTGTTACATTCTCATTTCTGTCTGTGTCCCTGTTGCAGATTTATTTCACTTCAGAAGAGGGGGAAGAGAGGCCGAAATCCATACCTCCCAAGTTTTTGAGATGGAAACGAGGGACACCTATTAGCAAATGTATGTTGGCATAGGACACACCTCCTACCACTCCCCCTTAATGGAGAATTACAAAAAAAAAGAAAAAAAAAAAAAAGATTAGTTAAATTCCCTAGTGCTTTTTTTTTACCACTACTATTCCTTTTATACTGGCTTTTGAAATGTACAAATGCAGCAATTTCCAAATTGGATGAAAGGCTTAGCACTGGGAAACACTATTTGATAAAAAGTGCATTTTATATACAACTTTATAGATCAGACCAAAATGAGGGACAAATGAGGAGGAAAGAGGGACAGAGGGACAGAGGGACAGTTCCTTGAAATCAGGGACAGTTGGGAGCCATGGCAAGTCTTTCATTGCAATAAAAACCCAAACAATAGTTGTATACCTCCCCCACTCTAACTTTTTAGCCAAACGCTTTGGGCTTGTTTTGAAGTTGGAGTCTTATATGCTTATATCTTGCCTTCCCGGGCTTCACCCTTCCCCTTCGAGCAAATGAATAAAAAGAAAACAAACTTTCCATTTTTATTACATAACCTATTATTTACACAGTGATGTCATAGTTGGGTCTCTGTGCTCTTCTATGCAATCCAGGCAGATAATGGCTGTGGGAGGGGCTGGCAGAGTGCTTTATAAAAAACCTCCTGAAAACATCACAACCCCCTGCCTCAGTAATCAGAGCCCTCAGCAGTGATGTAAGCAATGGGCTGCTTCTTTGGAGGAACATACATCCCAACTGTCCCTCTTTTGGAGGGATTGTCCCTCTTTTGGAACCAAATACCTCTGTGATGTTAACATCACAATATTAAAGTAGGCAAAACTTCTTTTTTTTTTTCATTTTGGATAGAGCAAGGGAGGGTTATAACCCCTGTTTTTTTGGCATCTTTGTCCCATTGTGGAGATTTCCCTTAATTTCCTGTGCCATAGCTAAACCGGAAGTGAGAGGAAATATCTGCCAAATAAAGCGGTTGTAAACCGCCGGGCGTTTTTTTTTTTTTTTGTTACACTGCAAGGTAATGTCATAATGTGCTAGTATGCATCGCATACTAGCACATTATGTTAAACTTACCTTAAAACGAAGCTCTTCCAGCACCAAGATGTCAGAGCTACAGGCGTTCACATCTTCACCTGTATTGTTTCCTGGGTTCGCAGACTCCGGCTCTGTGACTGGCTGGAGCCGCAATGACGTCACTTGCACATGGGAGCCACCATTTACGGTACAGGGCTCTGAAGGAACAGCCACCCGTGATGTCACTGGCTGCATGCACAGTAAATATCTCCTTAAAGGTGCCCGTTTAGGAGATATTTACACTACCTATAGGTAACCTTTATTATAGCCTTACATATAGGTAAAAGTTAGTAATGGAAGTTTACTTCCACTTTAAGGGAATTCCTTGGAGACCCCTAAATCACCAGAACTAGTATCCCTATTGGAAGATTTCCCAGCTATAACTTTTCTGGGGACAACCCACAATTTGGGATTTGACTTTACTTTCACTTTCAGTGATAATGGTAAACAGGAAAAATAGAGAGGGTGAATCTCCTTAACAGGGCCCCAGACAGTAAAAAAACAGACGGGGTTCTAATCCCTCTCCACTCTATCCATAACTGAAAAAAAAATTTCCATTTAGTTATACTTTAACTCAAAATACATGACCTTTGAGTTGGCCCCCACTTTTTTTGAGTAGAGTTGAGTAGGATTAGAACCTCATTTAGGTTTTTATTACTGTCTGTGGTCACCAGTACAGGAAATGTGGGGGGGGATCTGCTTAACGGGGCACAGACCAGGGTTCTAATCCTTCCCCACTTTGTCTAAAACAGGGGTCTCCAACCTGCAGCCCGGGGGCCATATGAGGCCTTTTAATTGTTTGTATCCAGCCCTTGGGGCAATATTTCATCCACTGATGATCAACAATTGGGCATAATTCCCCTCACTGACACCAATGAAGGGGGTACATTTTCTCCCAATGACACCAATGATGGGGCACAATTCCTCCCAATGACATCAACAATAGGGCCCAATGACACCAACAGTGGGGCACAATTCCTACCAATAACACCAACAATGGGGCCGAATGACATCAACGATGGGGCACAATTCCTCCCAATGACACCAACAATAGGGCCCAATGACACCAACGATGGGGCACAATTCCTCCCAATGACACCAACAATGGGGCCCAATGACATCGATGGTACACAATTCCTCCCAATAACACCAACAATAGGGCCCAATGACACCAACGATGGGGCACAATTCCTCCCAATGACACCAACAATGGGGCCCAATGACATCGATGGTACACAATTCCTCCCAATAACACCAACAATGGGGCCCAATGACATCAACGATGGAGCACAATTCCTCCCAATGACACCAACAATAGGGCCCAATGACACCAATGATGGGGCACAATTCCTCCCAATGACACCAACAATGGGGCCCAATGACATCGATGGTACACAATTCCTCCCAATAACACCAACAATGGGGCCCAATGACATCAATGATGGGGCACAGTTCCTCCCACTTACACTAATATTGGGGCACAATTACTTTCACTGAAACAAACAATAAGACTTTTTTTTTTTTACCCACTGATGTCGGGACCTTTTCTACTCCCACTGGCTACAGTCCGGCCCTCCTAAAGTCTGAAGGACAGTAAACTGGCCCTTTGTTTAGAAAGTTTGGAGACCCCTGGTCTAAAACAAAAAAAGAGAGGTTTTGACTGGAGTTCCACTTTAAAGTAAGTGAGTTTTGCTAGAAAGTGTTACAGTTAGAAAGGATGTCGTTACAGTATAATAATTTTAGATGGAAACTTAGTGGAATTCTTTAACCTCTCTGGCAAGTCCAGCCACCAACCGCACATCCTAATTGAACTGTAACACAGAATATCCCCACCACGAAAATCCTAGAGGATCGATACGCCATTCTTACCAGCTATGGAAGGCTAGGTGTCTACGCTGCAGACGGCGAGGAGGCAATCTTTTCATTGACCATTTAATGCAGTAATATCTGAGTGTATACAAGCTCAATTACAAAGACAAGATCAAGAGTACACATGCTTCCTGCAATATCCAAACGCCACCAATACAAAACGGCGAGGCAGACGGGCCCTGGGAAAGCGGATAGAAGATACAGATAGAGACAGACGGGTAAACACACTGAATTAATTTTGTCCAGGAGGTATAGAATGATAAGGGAAATTGCTCATTTAACTTGACAGACTGTCAGGCGAACGTAATACACAGATTAATGCCACCTCCCCAATAGTTGTCCCTTGAGTGCCGCACCAAAACTTCACAGCTTTTTCAAGTGCGCGGCCCTCTCTCTCTCTCACACGCTCCCCGCGCTGTGCGCCGCAGAGCAGAAGAGAGCAACCGCAGAGACAGAGATGAATCAAAGGAGCCTGAGAACCGCACATATCCTATTTAGATATCTCCACACAAACAGCGTGCGCTCATTAAAGGATGTGTAAACCCAACCAGTAAAATCTCAGGGAAGCTTTGACGTGTAGATGTCATTTCATCAGTTGCCTGCAATATATTTTTAAAATCTGCAGATTTCATTGAAGGTACATGTCAATCCATGGACCGCCACCTGGAGAAATCTCATATATACTTGAAATCCCTTGATTTATTAGCCCAATGTTTTTCCTCCTTTTTTATTCTCCCTCAATCATACCTCCCAACTTTTTGAGATGGGAATGAGGGACACCTATCAGCAAAAGTATGCAGGTATAGGACACACCCCTTGCCACGCCCCCTTAAAGGAGAATTGAACAAAAAAAAAAAACAAGATTGGTTAAACTCACAAGGGTTTTTTTTCTACCACTACTATTCCTTTATATTGGCTTTTAGAATTTACAAATGCAACAATTTAGAAATCAGATTAAAGGTTTAGCACTGGAAAACACTTTTTGAAAGCTAAAAAGTGAATTTTATATACAACTATATGGATAAGACCAAAATGAGGGACAAATGAGGAGGAATGAGAGACATTGCTCCAAATCAGGGACAGCCCCTCGAAATCAGGTCACAGTTGGGAGCTATGCCTCACTCACCTATCCCTCCCCCCTCACCCCCCTTCTCCCCCTTCTCTATACTACCCTCTCCCTCCCCTTCCAACCCCCCCCCCCCTTTCCTTCTCTCCCTCTTCCTGTCCCTTGCCCTCCTACACCCTATACAACTGCTATTTTCTTCCCCCATCTATTAACCCCCCCCCTCTCATTCCCTCCTCCCCCTACTTTATCAATGCTGTGCTTTGATACTTTGTAGGCAATGTGTAAAGTGTTCACTGTGCAGATATGACAAACAATTTGCACGATCAGAACAAAAATTGTGTATTTTCCCTAATATGTGTAGTTCCTTTATTGTTGGTGCACCTAGTGGCCATAATGCATTTTTTTCCCATAAATACCTTGGTCAGGAAACAAACGTTTGGTGGCCTTTAGATGGCGCTGATGACATGGAACCACACATAATAGAGGACAGCAATGTTTGTCACATCTGCACAACAAACCTTTTATACATAGACCCCTTAATGTATTAGCCTCACTATTGGAGAAAATTAGACCATGCTTTAACCACTTCAACCCCATGACCAGAGCATTTTTTGCAATACGGCACTGAGTCGCTTTAACTGACAATTGCGCGGTCGTGCAACGCTGTACCCCAACAAAATTTACGTCCTTTTTTTCCCACAAATAGAGCTTTCTTTTGATGGTATTTAATCACCTCTGTGGTTTTTATTTTTTGCGCTATAAACAAAAAATGTTTTTTTAACTTTCTGCTATAATACATATCCAAAATTAAACTATAAAAAAAAATGTATTCATCAGTTTAGGCCGATATATATTCTTCTACATATTTTTTGGTTAAAAAAAAAAAAAATCGCAATAGGCGTATAATAATATAATATGTTGTGCAAAAGTTATCGCGTCTACAAACTACGATCAATTTAGGGACTTTTTTTTTTTTTTATTGTTTTTACTGGTAATGGCGGCGCTCTGATTTTTAGTGGGACTGCCACATTGCGGCGGACAAATCTGACCCCAAATTACACTTTTTGGGGACCAGTGACATTATTACATTGATCAGTGCTATACAAATGCACTGATCAATGTAAAAATGACACTGGCAGGGAAGGGGTTAACACTAGGGGGCGATCAAGGGGTTAACTGTTCCATGGGTGTGTTCTAACTGTAGGGGGGATGGGCTACCAGGGAAATGACAGAGATCACTGCTCCCAATCACTGAGAACATTAGATCTCTGACATGTCACTAGGCGGAACGGGAAAATGCCTTGTTTACATAGGCAGTTCCCCGTTCTGCCTCTCCTCGTCGCAATTGCAGGCCGCCGGCAGACATCGAATCCGCAGGACCCGCATCACGCTCCCACGCACGCCCGCTATCCTCCATTTATGGACTGAAGTACAGGTAAGTCAGTTTGCGCGGGAGAGCCATTCTGCTGACGTTTATCGGTGTGAGCCGGTCAGCAAGTGGCAAGTGGTTAAAGTGGTTGTAAAGGCTCAAGGTTATTTACCTTCATGCATTTAGAAAAAACCTTCTGAGTGCAGCAGCCCTGGTATGGGGGCACTTGGCAGGAGGGCGGGGCCTGGCGCTCTGGCGGGGGACTGGAGAAGAGGAGGATCGGGGCTGCTCTGTGCAAAATTACTGCACAGAGCAGGTGAGTATACCATGTTTGTTATTTAAAAAAAAAATGCCTTTAATATCACTTTAAAGATTTTGTTTGCCTTCTTCTGGATCAGCTGTGTATATATGGTTCTGTATATGATTTTCTATTATTTTTTTTTCAATTGGTTGAACTAGATAGACGTGTGTCTTTTTTTTCACCCTACTTATGTAACTGTAACCCTGTTTACATCACTGGTCTACATCTATGTGTTAGTGGTGGACTCATATGTTATAGCTTACTTTTGTGTGCAGCTGAGCAAGCTATATATATAGTAACTCTACTATAAGTAGTTTGTCTGTCCTCTGTAGTTGTATTTTTTGTTTACTTGGGATTTATTTAACTGTATTGACATACTAGAATGTAACTGGTGATCCTGCAAAGAAAGTCCTTATTCAGGAACTTTTTTTTTGTGGTAACACACAATGTCAAAATGGGCCCTACACTCATGGCAAGCAATTTTTCCCTAAACTGAAAGATGACTGCTGATTGGCTGCAATGCATTCACTGCCTTTAGCACTTTTCAATAGCCCCACTTTAGTAATTAAATTGGTATTTATCTCTCATATTTAAAATCCCCTGACAGTCAGGGTTTTTATGACCAAAGAGACCCTATCTGCCTCTTATGTCATAAATGCTTCTCCATGATTGTCAGCTGTCATGTACACCGAGCTGTGCATGCGCAGCTCAGAGTATATTTACGGCACTCATGTAAGGTTGCCACCTCATCCTTTTACAACCCAACACATAATAATTACACAGGTTCTGTGACTGATTAAGGTGATAATTAACCACTTGCTTACTGGGCACCTAAACCCCCCCTCCTGCTTAGACCAATTTTCAGCTTTTTAGCGCTGACGCACTTTGAATGACAATTGCGCGGTCATACAACACTGTACCCCAATGAAATTTTTATGATTTTTTTCACACAAATAGAGCTTTCTTTTGGTGGTATTTCATCACAGCTGGGGTTTTTATTTTTGGCTAAACAAACAAAAAAAGATGGAAAATTTTGAAATAAAAAAAAATCATGTTTCATAGTTTGTTATAAAATTTTGCAAACAGGTAGTTTTTCTCCTTCATTGATATGTGCTGGTGAGGCGGCACTGGTGGGCACTGATAGGCTGCACTGGTGGGCATTGATAGGTTGCAATGATGGGCACTGATAGGCACAGTTAAGGCAGCACTGATAGGCACAGATAAGGCGGCACTGATGGGCACACATAAGGCAGCATCGATGGCCACTGATAAGATGGCACTGATGGGCCCTGATGGGTTGCATTGATGGGTGGCACTGATGGGCACTGATAGGTGTTACTGATAGGTACCACTGATAGATGGCTCTGATGGGCACTTATAGGTGGCACTGATGGGCACTGGTAGGTGACACTGATGGGCAGCACTGTTGATGAGGCACTGATTGTGGGCACTGATAGGTGGCACTGTGGGCACTGATGGGTGGCACTGTGGGCACTGATGGGTGGCACTGTGGGCATTAGTAGGTGACGCTGGTGGGCACTGGTTGGCAGCACTGTTGTGTACTGCTAGGTGGCACTGGCAGGTGGCACAGGTTGGCACAGATGAGCTGGCGGCAGCTCTCCTTGATCGGGACTGATGTCCCTCTCACAGCCGCCGGTGATCGGCTTTTTTACATCACATTACTGGCTCTGTTTACATCACATGATCAGCTGTCATTGGCTGACAGCTGATCACATGGTAAGGGGTCGGGATCGACCCCTTTCTCTGATCTGTGATCAGCCAAGTCTCATAGACTCGCTGATCACAGAGCGCGCCGCGAACGCCCTGCAGGGGGCACGCAGGCTGCTCGGGCACACGTCAATAGACGTACTCCTGGCAAAGTAGGTCTGCGCTGTAGCCGTCATTCGGCTATAGCGCGGATCTAAAACAGTTAAACTCACTTAGTGCCTTATGTGCATTAAATTAGCCTCAGAACCTGTGTAATTCATATGTGTTTGGTTTTTACGGGATGAGGTGGCAACCCTACACCGATCTGTGCCATGGTGACGTGACTCCCATAGTCATGCCAAGGAGTGACATCATCACAGGCCAGCCATTCAGGTAGCCAAACAGACTAAGCCTGGAAGGCCAGGTGAGGTTGGAAGCACCCGGGGCCAGTGGATAGACATGTGCATGAGGAAAAAATCTGTTTAGTTTTCATTTTGATTCGTTAATCTAGTTATTTTGTTTAGTTAAATTCGGTTGATTCGTTCAATTTGTATTCGGAATTTGTATTTGGAATTTATCGATTTTTCTTCAAATTTACAGATTTTTTTGATTTGAAATATTCAAATAGATACATTTTCAAATCGGTCGAAACGAAAATGTTATATTGTTTTCGGTTTGAATGCAGCAAAGTGAACAAACAAAAGAAAAATCTTCATCAAGTGATTACAATGACTCTTTATTTCGAAATGGTATTCTAATAACACACACAGTCTTTGATTTTAGCAATATGTGTAGTTAGAATTCGATTCGAATTTCAATCAGAATTTCTGAAATTCGGACGAATTTTGTTACCATATTCAGAGCATTTGGTAAAATTTGTTTACATTGTAATTTGGATATTTGGATATATCCAAATAACAAAAAATTTGTCCGAATATTAATTCGCACATGTCTACCAGTGGAAGCAGTGACAGCGCAGCACTATCTGGAGGGTACATTATATTAGGTTTGTTTGCCATAATGTGCTACTATGTGGTGCATACTCGTACATTAGGGCATAAACCTGCAGGGAGCACATTTATTTAAAGAAATTGAATTTAATACCGCTTTAATGGCTTTATTGTTTCAAAATTGTGACTCTAGAACTTTCGAGTAATTGCAGGAGACAAGGTGCATTTCTAGATCGTATTCTGAAATCCTTCTCTGATACTCACATATTTTCATCTTTGTTCTGAAGATGTGATAAATTGGCAGTTTTATGTGGATCTGTGGAGCTTCAGAAGCTAAAGACAGGCAAGATTCGTTCCAAGTGAGCGAGAACAAGACATGCTGCATTACCTTCTATGCTTTGATATCCTCCGTGTGTTCATCCTGCGCTAGTCTGGGGGGAGGGAAGGTTGCTATCTCTGATGACTTTGTGAACTCACCCGAGCAATATTTTTTGCTATATATGATAATGTTTAAAGCTGAACTCTGGGCAGATATAAAAGGCGCAAATAAACGCAGTACTGTATTCTTTAAACCACTTCAGCCCCGGAAGATTTAGCTGCTCAATGACCAGACCATTTTTTGCGATACGGCACTGCGTCGCTTTAACTGACTATTGCGCAGTTGTGCAACACTGTACTCAAGTAAAATTGACGTCCTTTTTTCCCACAAATAGAGCTTTCTTTTGGTGGTATTTGATCACCTCTGCCGTTTTTATTTTTTGCGCTATAAACAAAAGAAGCGCGACAATTTTGAAAAAAACACACTATCTTTTACTTTTTGCTATAATAAATATCCCACGTTTTTTAAAAAAAAAACACATTTTTCTTCAGTTTAGGCTGATATGTATTCTTCTACATATTTTTTGTAAAAAAAAATTGCAATAAGCGTATATTAATTGGTTTGCACAAAAGTTATAGCATCTACAAAATGGGGGATAGATTTATGGCATTTTTATTATTATTAATTTTTTTTTACTAGTAATGGCGGTGATCTGCGATTTTTATCGAGACTGCGATATTGCAGCGGACAAATTGGACACTTTTGACACATTTTTGGGACCATTGACAATTATACAGCGATCAGTGCTATAAAAATGCACTGATTACTGTATAAATGTCACTGGCAGGGAAGGGGTTAACACTAGGGGGCGATCAAGGGGTTAACTGTGTTCCCTCACTGTGTTCTAACTGTAGGAAGGATGGGACTGTCTAGGAGGAGAGAGAGATTGGTGTTCATACTTAGTATGAACACACGATCTGTCTCTACTCCCCTGAAAGAACCGGGATTTGTGTGTTTATACACACAGATCCCGGTTCTCGCTTCTTCTCAGGCATCTGAGCGGATTCCGACATTATTGTCGGGATAGCTGCCTCTAGCTGTATAAAATTTTACTTTTAATAAAATTTTACTAAAATTATACTTAATTTCCATACAACTACAGACAATTTTTCTCCCCCAGCAGGCGTTAAAAAAACACAACTCTGGCTATAAGGCTACATTCACATGGGCGGCCAGGGGCAAGAATCAGTGGATTCTTGCCAGAGGATCTAAATGCTGCATGCAGTGTGTACGAACAACAGCAGCTGCCTGTGGTGGCTGTCAGATTTTTACACCCTACAAATCAATGGCTGGCAGTGCCGCTGTTCGCACATAACCACTCACCTGAGTGGTTACATGCAGACAGAGCCTCCTACTGATCCAGGACTCAGACAATGTATGTCCAGGGACAGCATTTCTGTGGAGTTTCTGGATGCACAAAAACTGGCCTCAGCTAATCAGCTACTTTGCATGTGGCCATAGTACCTACTGCACCTGCCCCTATAGCCCCACATGTAGTATAATACATATAATACAGGAAGGGAGTTACCTTTATAGCACTGTCCTCCGTAGTAATTTTTTTTTTTTTTTGCCACTAGATGTCCTCAGTCTTCTAGGTTGAATGATTCCCGACGTCACTGAACTTTTATAGCTGAGGACATACTGTGAGTACAGGGCATCATGGACTCATCCCCTGAGGAGGTGCCACCATGGTGCCCTGCTCGCACAATGTAATAATGCAGAGACCAGGGCTGACATCATCACCATGTCAGGGATAAAATATGAACTAAAGATTGTGCACCCTTAAAGGTAATGAATATTGTCTTACAGTATGTGTACACAATTTCCATTTAACATTTTGCCACGCATCCTTGGCTGTTTATGATGGGCAGTGAACCAATCTTTCTTTTATTCTTCACTTGTTTACAAAATTGCTGTTGAAATTCTGCTACAGTGTTGTGACTTGTTTTCCCCACAGGTATCACATAAAACTTTCATATCGTGATGCCTAGCCCTGTGCTTATAGCACTGCGTATACGTCTTTTTTTCTGTGATTGAGTCGCGCATCTCTTTGTTGACTCCGCCAATTACAGCAGCTTCCTCTGTGTGCTATATTATGTCTCATGTTTTATTTAAACCGTCTTACTGCTGCAAGCCTGAGCTATAGCGTGAGGTCTCCAGAGAGATCAGGAAGCCAGACATTAAAGTAGGCCATGCCAAGCTGTCTGGGTAGCCTACTAACCCCCCACATCACATCGCAGACCAATATTTATTGATTTAACCTAGAAATGCCTTCTAAACCTCTTCACAATGATATTGAACAGAAGAAACAAAAAAAAAAGAAAATTAAAAACAGTCCCAGAAGCAGAAACGATCGATTCAGCTCTTAATTGAAATAATATTTTTTTATTGTAATTTATTGTGATGTTTTGTGAGAAAATCAGTTACAAGTTACGTCACTATTGTTTTCAATCAGAGCCTGATGGATGTCAAAGTTTTGCTATAAAAGGACAGTAAAGCACAGTCACCATGACTGCCCACAACAACATTTAAAAATTGCAGTCTCTATGGCAGTAGTGGTCAACTTTCTTGATTTGGCTCAAGTAAGGCCCTCGACTTCACCAGAGCGCCACACATAAAATCCAGTGAATATTCAGTGTCAGAGACAGCAGAAACACAACAGGATATAGTCAGAGACTTTGGGTATGATACAAGACATATTCAGAGATCACTTCCATGGTATAGGAGATATTCAGAGTCTGCAGACATGATACAAGAAATGGTCAGAAATGGCAGACGTGGTACAGGAGATGTTCAGAGACTGCAGATATTATACAAAAGATGGTCAGAGACTGTAGACATGATACAAGAGCTAGTCAGAGACTGCAGACATGATAGAGGAGATGGTCAGAGGCTGCAGACATAATACAAGAGATGGTCAGAGACTTGCAGACATGATACAAGAGATGGTTAGCAACTGCGGACTTGATGCGAGTGTTAGTAAGAGACTGCAGACATGGTACAGAAGATGGTCAGAGACTGCAGAGATAATACAAGATATAGTTAGTGACTGCGGATTTGATACAGGTAATGCTCAGAGGCTGCAGACATGATACAAGAGATGGTCAGAGACTGCAGACATGATACAGGAGATGGTCAGAGGCTGCAGACATAATACAAGAGATGGTCAGAGACTGCAGACATGATACAAGAGATGGTCAGAGACTGCAGACATGATACAAGAGATGGTCAGAGACTGTGGACATGATACAAGAGCTAGTCAGAGACTGCAGACATGATAGAGGAGATGGTCAGAGGCTGCAGACATAAAACAAGAGATGGTCAGAGACTGCAGACATGATACAAGAGATGGTCAGAGACTGTAGACATGATACAAGAGATGGTCAGAAACTGCAGGGTTGCAGCAGGAGACAGTCATAGAGTGAAGACCTATTACATGAGACTACTAGAAATCACTGATATAATAGGGCAACAGGGAAACACAGATTAATGTGTGCAAGGGCCACACAGAAAGTACCAAAGGGCTGTATGCAGCCCCAGGGCCTCAGGTTGGTCACCAGTGCTCTAGGGCCAATTCACTAAGCAGTTTTCACATGATCATTTTCTCATTGAAAGGTTAAAGCGGGGGTCCACCTATCTATCGTTTTTTTTTTTTTGAGTTCATTCACAAACTTTTCTTCTCAGCATTACATACATATAGCATGTCCGCCTGTGTCAGATTTCGTCGGAAAGAATAACTTATATTATTCACTGCAGGCGGTTTCCATCTTCATTGTGGGCATTTGAAGCCCACAAGCATTTATTTCCTGGATGTGGTGAATGCTGTGCTCCCAGCATTCACCGCTCGTTCCCGCACATGCTCAGTGGCATCCTGGGAAGCCTGAGACTAGCTCCCAGGAGTCTGGGAGAGGCTAGAAACACGCCTACTCCCACGGGAGGAGAACCAGGAAGTGCAAAGAAGAATAGAAAAATAAAAGGTAATTACGGCGATTTAAATTTTTTTAAATGGCATGTCAGCATCTAGGCAAGGAAGAGAATACATACAGATATTGTTCAAAATTTGGGTGGAACCCCGCTTTAAAGTGATTCTGTTTGTAGTTCAAATTAGTAGAGAAATCTACGTTGACAATACAAGAAAGACAGGAAATGTGTTATTGGTTTAGCCACCAGGTGAAAATAAAGGGGTAAAAAATCTGAGAAAAGGAAACCAATGCAGCCACCACGTCCAAGAACTAGACAGCTTCATTATACTGTATATGACATTTTTGTTTTTTCTGAATGACATTTACTTGCTAAAGCAAAAAGCTTGCCCCACCTTCCCCCGGCAAAGCACCTTGTCTCCATGTTAATGAGGACAAGGACCTCTTCCCTCGTGCCCCTTACTCATTCACATAGGGGGCCAGTATCTGGGGTCCCCCTTATTGTTAAAGGGTGCTTTCAGATACCAATAAGCCCCCTGCCACTAGGCAAGAGTTCTGGAGAAGAGGGGCCCTTCTCATCAACATGGGGATAAGGTGCTTTGCCAGGGGGAAGTCCCCCTCTGGTAAAGTGCCATCCCCAATTTTGAGGGCATGTGGCCTGGTATGGTTGCAGGAGGTGGCGGGGCACATGCTTGCCCTCCTTTCCTGGTCTGCCTTGCTACATGCTTGAATAAGGGTCTGGTATGGATTTTGGGGGGGCTTTTTTGTTTTTGTTATTTTGGCATGGAGTCCCCCTTGAAATCCTTATCAGACCCAAAGGGCCTGATATGGATTGTGAGGGGACACGCATACCATTTTTTTTTAACTGTTCTGGGCTCTTTTATTTGCATTCAGCTGTCTGACAGCAGATGAGTCACTGGCTAAAAAAATACAGAAATCATTTTATGATTGAATAATACCTTCTTGCATGTATTCTGTCCTTATAATGAGAAATCTTCCAGCACCAGGTGGAATTCTTACTAAAGCTGTTGCAGGAATACCTGTAAATCACACCTATATGGCCACATCCACTTTTTGATGCAGTGCGCTACTAGCGTCACATTCTGCCCTTTAAAAATTGTCCCTCTTTGTCAAGTTTAAAGGTTGGGAGGTATGACTTACCACTAAGTCATTGTGCTGTCCCTGTCCTTGCTCCAGCTTTGGCTGCACATCAATGCTCTAAAGCAGCTTTTTAAAAGTGGCAATGGACCCTTCCCGGCCAATGTGTGTCAACACAGCCACTTGTAGTCTCCACCAGGGAACATGTGACAGGGTGACAAAATGCAGTAGCACAATTGGGAGACAGCTGTCCTTCATCGCAGGATCATCAGTTAAAAACTACAGTTTAAAAAAATGTTAAAAATGACCTCTGAAATGACATTCCATTTGTGGCCGTGTTTGGATGGTGGGAATGAAGTTGTTCATTTTTGTGCAATGGGAGAAAAGAGGTACATTCTTGAATTAGAATCATCTTTCTCCACCTCTCTGTGGGCCTGTGATAGTTGATAAACCGTTACTTCAATTGCCGCGCCACCAATATGTAAAAAACCATAGGCCGGTGTTTGACGTTCCCTAATCTCCAGCTGCAGAGGAATGCAGGGAGCCTGAGGAAGGATTATTGATGAGTGCTATAATTATTGCAGAGGGTGCAGCTATCAAAATGCAGAGAGATTGATTTCCCACAAGGAACGGCTTATCTCTCTACGCCTGATTGCTCAGCTATCCGCAGAACCGTCCCAAAGCCTAATAAGCCCGTGAGGAGTGGGCTTCGACTCTCCCCCGGCCCCCGTGTTTGCCTTCCATTCATTACTCTTAAAGGTCAGACCATTTAAACTGTTTCCAATCTACCTGCCCTGCTAAGACATGGCTATTGGATTTGTGATAAAGAAAGAAGCGCTTAGGCATATAACGCCTTCGTAGCTTAACATAAGTCTGGTAGATTTACTAGGTGTGGAAATACCACTCAGGAGAGCTGGCAGTGCATTACAAAGAGTTGATGGCAGATGATTGAATGCTGGAACCGCTTCTTCACCTATAGTTCATGTCTGTTCACTTGGTTAGTACTTATAGTAAAGTTGCTGCATGGACAAACAAGCACCTCACCGTTCAAATACTGCTTCAAGCTCTGAAGTTGTTGAATTGACTCCCTCCTGAAATGCTTTGTGTTGATTAGTAAGGCTAACTTGATGCATATTTATATTTGGACTTTTTGTTACCTGCATCAGGATGAAAGGTGTGGGTGTTCGGGGTGTCCTGAAGTCTAGGTGGAGGATGTGTAGCCATCCCGGTTCCTTCCTCCCATGCTTTGGATGGGGGGGTCCTCTCTTTGGGACTCATTGGTTGGCTTCGGTTGAACATGAGGAGTGGGATCCACTGGGCCTTTTGGCTAGGTGGACCTACAGTAAGTTGTCCTTGCCCCCTGTCAGGAGTCTTGTGCCCCAAGGAAGGGGGCCAGGGAAGGGTCCTTCCTCTTTGGGATAGGACTAATAGATACACTCTAAGTACACTTTTTGTGTGTTCACATGCACTTTTTTGTTCACTTTTGATATTTGGTTTTTGCACACTGCTTAAAAAAAGGAAAGGAATTACCCACTCTTTCACAGCTGCTGGTTTACAGACAACCCTACTGGAAGATCATATTCTTCCAGCCCTATATAACCATACCTCCCAACTTTCTGAGATGAGAGCGAGGGACACCTATTTAGCAAAAGTATGTAAGCATAGGACACACCCCCTGCCAGGTCCCCCTTAAAGGAGAATTGTACAAAATAAATGTTTGGTAAAACCCACAAGTGCTTTTTTTACCACTTTTATTCCTTTTCATTGGCTTTTAGAATTTACAAATGCGCCAATTTAGAAACTGGATGACAGGTTTAGCACCTGGGAAACACTTTTGATAGATAAATAGTGCATTTTATATAGAACTATATAGAACAGACCAAAATGAAGGACAAATGGGGAGGAAAGAGGAAAAGAGGAACCTTTTTCTGAGTGAGGAACAGTCCCTTGAAATCAGGGACAGTTGGGAGCTATGATACAACTCTTACTTCTATCCTTGTTTGAAATGTAAATATCATTTTGATAGGGATATTTTTTGATTTCTCAGTCAACCTAGAAATGGCTTGTGAGGATGTAAATGGAAATAGGGAACATAATGAACACATTTTCTCAGGCAGGAATTGATGGGAAATCTCTCCAATGGAGAATTATAGCTTCCGACAATGTTTTTTATTTCTGTCCATTCTTCCCTGTCCCATTTTTTTTGTATGGGAAACACAGTGACATGAACGTGATGAAAAAGCTCCCCATCGTTATGGGAAAAAAAAGCTCCCCAATGGGGTCACAGTGCAGTGGGGTGCCATTCACAATGGATCGCTATGCACATAGAGCAGGTTGTGGCAATGCACAATAACATGCATGTTTTAAGACTTGTTGCCACAATGCACAAGTGTAAATGCTCCCTTAATATACAGTGGAACCTTGGATTACGAGCATAATCCGTTCCAAGAGAATGCTTGTAATCCAAAGCACTCGCATATCAAAGCAAGTTTCCCCATAGAAGTCAATGGCAACGAAGATAATTCATTCCGCATTGACTTCTATTACATGGAATACCGCATGTGGCCAGAGGTGGGGGGCCCCAGAGAGCCTCGGAAATACTCAGGGACAGCTCGGCTGAACTTGGAAACCCTCGGAAAGGCTCGGAAACACTCGGGAACAGAGTATTTCTGATTTTTTCAGAGTATTTCCGAGTGATTCCAAGTATTTCCGAACGGCTCCGAACCGTTCAGAGTGTCACCGGCGCCCCCACACCTCTGGCCAAATGTGGTACTGCACACTCCATTAGCTTGAATTCTGCTCATTTTGCGAGACAACACTCGCAAACCGAGTCAGGATTTAAAAAAAAAATTGCTCGTCTTTCAAAACGCTCATTAACAGCGTTAGTCGTTAACCAAGGTTCCACTGTATTTTGGATGCAGCTTTAAGTTTCATTGGGAGAGAATAGGGTTTGTAGAGATTTTTTTGTTTCGCATTATAACCAACATGAACACCGCCATATGGCTGATGAATCCAAGCATGGCAATGCGGATGGAACCGTTTTTCATAAATGCGCCTCAATCTCTAATCACAAAATTTGTTTGTTTTTATGAATCTGTCACTTCTCCAGACTCATGTCTGTAAGGTAAATCGTGAATCGAGATGGATCTCAGCCTCCAGTTCCAGACTGTACGGTGGCAGGTCATGGCTAACAGAGTGTGACAGACATTTCCAGGGTGACATTTCTGTCTGAGAGGGAAAAGAAATATCCCTATCAAAATGACATTCAAATCACAAATAAGATTAGAAGTTAGAGTTATATATAGCTGGAAGAAGATCTTCTGTCTGAAGGATGATCTGTAAACAGGCTGCCATAAAGAAGCAGATAAATCGAAATATAATTAAGTGTCAATTCTTTTTGGTTTCCTGGCTCTGGAAGAGCTGATAATATGCAAATAATCAGTTCTGTGGCTCCTGACACCATGTCGGATTTAGCATCGGTTCTGCTCTGTCCATGTGTTCGAATGTTTGGTGGCAGCTCTAGGAAGCCTGACTGGTAGCAGGGAAGCCAAGCCCGCTGGGTTTTCTGAACTTTAGCATCCCCACTGTGTCCCTGTGACAAAAAACACATAAAATGTGTGTTAAAGCCGAAGCAAGTGTAAATGAGCCCTAATAGTTGCTGCTGTCAGAGCTGTAAATCCGGCATTCAAAAATTTCAAAAGTTATAAACAAGTGAAATAAGTTCAGCTTAAAAAAAAAAAAAAATGTTAACCTAAACTTTCAGTTTATATCAGTTTAATACATTCCAGGTGCATAAAAACAAATGTAAGGCAGTTTATCAAAACTAGTGAGACAGAATCTGGAACAGCTGTGTATTGCAACCAATTAGCTTCTTTTTTTTTTTTCAAAAAACTTTCATTTGAATAAACTCATCAAAAACCACAAAGGATATACAGTAGATCGACTTTGTGTGTACCAGATACCTTTGCAAGCTTAGATTTTACCTTGTAATAGTAGTGATGACATCATCAGTGTGCTGTACATAATCTATGCAGAGAACAGAGCTGTGGGAGGGGCCCAGCAAGCTCCCCCCACTACAGGCTGCCTGCAGAAAACTACAAAAGGGGCGGAAACAAGACCAGTCACCCTGCATAAGGAGAGTGAGCAGCAGTGACTGGTCTTTACTAAAGAAAGCTCCTGCTGACCTGAAAATTTTAACCAAACTGCTGGCTACCCGTCTATATCCATTATTACCTTCGGTTATTGACTCTGATCAAACAGGATTTATGCCTAAAAGGTCAACCGACGTTAATCTTAGGAGACTCTTTACCAATATTCATGCCCAACACAATAACTCCGGTACCAGAGCTATTGCCCTACTAGATATAGAAAAGGCATTCGACACTGTGGAGTGGCCCTTTTTGTGGGAGACTTTACGTCGAATGGGTTTTCCACTACGGTTTATATCATGGTTGCAGGTGATCTATAGGTGTCCCATCTCATCGATCCGTTTGGGCTCCAGACTCTCAACTCCATTTCAACTGTTTCGGGGAACTAGACAGGGCTGCCCTCTTTCTCCGGCTCTATTTGCTCTAGCTATAGAGCCAGTTGCAGAGGCTCTCCGTACATCGCCTCATATTAAGGGGCTTAGGATAGGCATGCTGGAGGAGAGGGTAGCCCTGTATGCTGACGACATGGTTTTATTTTTGGGGGACGCGGGTCCATCACTTCAGGGTGCTCTGTCACTCCTCAATACTTTCTCCATGGTAACGGGCCTCCGGGTAAACTGGCCAAAATCTACTCTATTTCCAATAGATCAAGCAGCCAAATTGACATCCTCTCCAGATAGCCCATTAAAGTGGGTTGACTCCTTTAAATATCTTGGGGTTTGTGTCTCTGCACAAGCCTCAGATTTTCTTAAATTAAACTTGGATCCGGTAGTGGGGGATATGAAAGCTAAACTCAAGGCATGGAATAATCTCCCCCTATCGGTATGGGGAAGGGTCAACTTGCTTAAAATGAAGGTCATCCCCAAATTCATATATTTATTCCGCCATTCCCCGCAGTGGATTCCTAAATCCTTCTTTACTAAACTAAACCAACGCTTTTCAGAGTTTCTCTGGGGCTCCTTACCACCGAGATATAAGTTAACTACATTAATGAGGCCACTATCGCAGGGTGGTATGGCCTTTCCGGATTGCTATAAGTACTTTTTGGCGACACAGTTGGTGACAGTGGTCTGGTGGCTAAATCCTGATAAAACCAATGTGGCCTCCGCTTTGGAGGCCACCGTGGCAGGCTCCTGGGAATCTCTTCAATACCTAATTTACAGAGGCCCATGTGCCCCACACTTATTAACTCCGTCTATGCTTACTACTTTACGGGCCTGGAAAATGGGCCTGGCTATTGACAAACACAACCAGATGGGAATTTCCCCTAATACACCCCTATGGCTAAACCCCAATTTACCACATTTTTACAAATCTATTGACCCCCAGATATGGACTAGATATGGTATAAAATTAATCTCACAAGTGGTGTCTTGCACCTCACTGCTTTCTTTTTGTCAGCTTTCCTTCCAGTATAATCTTCCGCAGCACTATCAGTTCCGTTATCTTCAACTTTCGCATGCTTTCGAAGCCCAATTCCCACGTTCGTCCTGTATATTAATACAGCCTAAACTGGAGACTACTCTTAGATCCGGTTGTACAAAAAAACCTATATCTCACATATATCAGCATTTAATCTATGAGTCCTTGCCTCCGTTGGACGGCCTTTTGTCCCGTTGGCAGCGTGATATTCCAGCTTTGAGTGGCGAAGATTGGGATGGTGTTTGGGACTTCCCTTTTAGTTCGCTAGTCTCTATACGTGACAAGTTAGTCCAATTTAAAATAGTCCACCGGGCGTATTTCACTCCCCACAGACTTCATTTGATAAATCCTGCCCACTCCCCTAAGTGTTGGAGATGTAGCTACACCCCCGGAGATTTTTCCCATATCTTTTGGCATTGTCCAAAGATACAACAATTCTGGGGGGAGGTACTAGGCCTAATCAATAAAATTGCATCCACTAATCTACCACTGTCTATGGAGATTTGTATGTTGGGCCTTATAAAAAAATTAGTTCCTGCTGTAGCTAAACGCACGATGATTGGTTTGCTTCTATTTTATGCTAGGAAAACCATAACATTTCAATGGAAGAAGCCCTATCCCCCCACAAATGTCCAGTGGAAACGTTTGGTTAACGATAACTGCCAATTGAAATTTAATAAGGTTTGGAGTGGGTGGCTGGAGGAAATGAACATTGCTTACTAATGTTGGACTAGCTTCAGTTACGATACCAAGAATCGACGATTAAATGTAATTCCTAGTTAATAGGTATAGGCCTTTATGGGCAGTGGGGGGGCGGCCCAAAAATTCCAAAAATCCCCTTTTCACTTATATGTTAAAATTGTATTGCATGGATGTATTCCTCTCTTTTTCTTTTTTTTTCATTTATTTTTTTTTTTTTTTTTTTTTTTTTTTTTTTTTTACCTGATGTACTTGCGATATTATCTGTACAAGCTAGACAACCAATTTGTATATGTCTTTATGTCTTTGTGTCTTATAAGGAAAATTTGAATAAAAAAAATAAATTTAAAAAAAAGAAAGCTCCTGCAAAGTTTCACACTGTATTACTGCACTGATCTGGAAGAAATACACAAAGCACACCAAGATAAGAGCACACACAGAGCACACCAAGTAAGAATACACATGACTCTTGTATTTAGACAATATTTGCTTATCCTGGAGTACAGTTTTTTCCCCTACTGCATTCTCTGCATTAAAGTAAAAAACACTCCACCATCTTTCCTAGCCCCCCCATCCCTAAACACTTACCTTACTCCTGTCACCGCTTCAGAGCTGAAACAAAAAACACTGCGCTAAAATAAAGCTAACAAGAGCTGAAGTTCAAATGTGCAATACAAAATAATGGGACAAAAACAAAGAAAAAAACTGCGCTAAACCCTCATAACATATGTTAGGGCATATATGAAAAGACGCCCAATTGATTATGGAAGTGTATGTAAATCCTCGAAAATTAATTGAATAGCACACAAATCAATAGTGAACGGTCAATATCATGAAATAAAAATCACAAAAATGTCAAAAACACAAGATAGTGAACCATAAATAAAAAAGTCCCAGAACCAAAAGAGGAAATTTTCTAAAGGATGGGAAGAGTCCTTCTTCATCCCTCTTCATAGGGATCAGTGTCTAAAAGTGGAAAATGAAAACAACACCCCTTGCAGTGATCCTCCACCTTTAAGAATGCATGCTTACCAGATAGTAAGCTCAATAAGCTCGTAGATAGACCAAGGGCCAGATAACCGGCAGGTGTTGGAACCTCCCTCTGTTGACGTGGCAGATGACAGGCAAACCAGGTGTTATACAGGACCTTGTGTTCAGGCTTCCAATAACATCAGGACATCACTCAGTCAATGTACACGGACGTGCATGGTCACCAACAAAAAAGAGCCATGGCTAGAATCCCCAAGGCTAATAAAATGCTAATGCTCCTACAAGCCTCAAACTGTCACCTGATTTTGGTTTTCTCAATCACAGTGAAATCTCTTCTTTCTGAGATTGGTAGTGGCAACCAAGTGAGTCATCTTCTTCCAGATGGTAGGCATGGCTAGCAGGACTGTGATTGGTTTTAGCAGTGGCCAATGACAGTCTTCCTCCTCCTGGAAACAGGGACCCCCCCCCCACCACCACCACCAGAGCAGACCTACACCCAATCTCTTCCCCATCACAAAAACTGACGATCGCGGCTACAGCAAAGTTAGAGAACCAAACAATGTTTCCCATCTTTTACAATGTGTGGGGGCACAGTGCCTCCCCCTCAGTGCAGGTGCGGAGTGGGGAATTCTGAAATTGAAATGCATTAGTGTCTCACTGACATTTCCCTGCAGTGCTCTGCTGATGGAGAGGGAGTTGAGTGCCGGCAAAATAGGCTTTGCGTGCCACTTGTGGCACCAGTGTCGGGGGTTGCCTACCCCTGAACTAGAAACTAAATAGTGTTATCCTATGTGTCCATGCACACTACTTTAGGCTATTAGCATTTTTTGAGCTTCAGCATTTAGGAGCAGAAGAAACATTGTTTTTGTAGAGTTTCCAGCAGAAAAAAATGCTGAATGCTCCTAACTGCCTCTAAATGCTCCTAACAACAGATTTTATTTTTAGCTTTTTTTTTTTTTCCTTCCTGTCCTGAAAAAACGCTAATAAAATGCTAATGCTCCTACAAGCCTCTAAAGGCTACTAAAATGCTACTAGAAGCTGGCACAAAAATGCTATTATCAACATTTTTCATCCATCATTTTTTTCTAGCTTTTTTTGAGCTTATGAACAATGCTAGTGTGCATGAAGCCTTAGTCCCCATACACACTATTGGATTTTCTGCAGATTTTTGTCTTCAGATTTACCAAAACCATATAATATGAGGTCAAACCTTAATGCCCCGTACACACGGTCGGACTTTGTTCGGACATTCCGACAACAAAATCCTAGGATTTTTTCCGACATATGTTGGCTCAAACTTGTTTTGCGTACACACGGTCACACAAAGTTGTCGGAATTTCCGATCGCCAACAACGCGGTGACGTCAACCACGTACAACAAGACTAGAAACCACAAGCAGGGGATTCTAGCCATGGCTCTTTTTTGTTGGTGACTGTGGTTGTGACAACCCCCCCTTCCCCATGCACGTCCGTGTACATTGACTGAGTGATGTCCTGATGTTATTGGAAGCCTGAACACAAGGTCCTGTATAACACCTGGTTTGCCTGTCATCTGCCACGTCAACAGAGGGATGTTCCAACACCTGCCGGTTATCTGGCCCTTGGTCTATCTACGAGCTAATTGAGCTTACTATCTGGTAAGCATGCATTCTTAAAGGTGGAGGATCACTGCAAGGGGTGGTGTTTTCATTTTCCACTTTTAGACACTGATCCCTATGAAGAGCTAATTGGGGACTCTTCCCATCCTTTAGAAGATTTCCTCTTTTGGTTCTGGGACTTTTTTATTTATGGTTCACTATCTTGTGTTTTTGACATTTTTGTGATTTTTATTTCATGATATTGACTGTTTGCTATTGATTTGTGTGCTATTCAATATAATTTTTGAGGATTCACATACACCGCTTCAGAGCTGTCTTGGTTTGTAGCACCGCTCCCCTCACTTCCTGCTTTCACAGGAGACACTGAAGGCAGCAGGAGCCATAGGCTCCCACCACTGTCAGTCAAACTTTTCTGAGGAGGGAACAGGGGGTGCGGCTTACTGGCACTCTCTGTGTCTATGGACGCACACAGCCCAGTTTAGGATTGCACATGCATGGGTACCTCCATAGTACCCAGCTTGCTAAGGAGGCACCCAGAGCAGAGAGAAGATGACAGCACTGGTGGGGACTGCCAGAAGAGCAAAAGACTGTGCTTTATGTTCAACATCGTTGCACTAAGTAGGTAAGTATGACCTCATTTTTATTTTTTTAATTAGACTTCAGTATCACTTTAGCTGAAAAAGCTGAAGATAGAAGCTGATTGGTTACTGTGCACAGCTGCTTCATATTCTGTCTGCTCAAATTCTGATAATTTCCACCCAAGGTGTGCAAAGTCCTTCAATTTGTTTTCTTTAGAAAGCAGCCGCTAGAAAATCCTGTTTCCTGACAGGATGCAGCAGAGAGGGACCCTAACCCTCTGTATGGAAGCAGTGGTCACTATGCAGAGGTCTGACTCGTTCACTGTTGAGTCAGCACTACAGTATAGCTATCCAATCAACAAAACGTGTACTCCCTATTGATTGGAGAGCTTCAGCTCTGACTCAGAAGGGGGCAGGTCAAGGCTTTTTCACTAGAGCTGTTGCTGCTTTCTAAAGAAAATAAACTAAGACTTTGAACAACTTTTGTTTTAATGTACCTGCAATTAATAAAGCTCTTTTAAACTAAAAATGATATTGGACTTTAATTGAAAGGGTGAGCAGACACAAACTGATATTTCTTTGTTCGGGGATGCCGGAAGCAGATATAAAACACAGGTGAATGCAGATTTACTTTTTAAAAATGCATTTTTTAATGTAACTGGTATAAATACCTGAATGACTTGATATCATTCGTTTATATTTTACCATACAGCAGCACTAGGTGCTGACAAGGAACATGCTGACAGGTGGAGAAAGCAGAGAGATAACCTTATATATCTTTTCCTGTTACTTCATTGTCCAATCACTAGCTGTTAAAAAGTAAACATTTGCAAGTCAGTAACAGCAGTGTTCAGTCTGTGTAAGCCTTTAGCTTTGGAGATACAGTGCCTTGCAAAAGTATTCACCCCCCTTGGCATTTTTCGTGTTCTGTTGCCTCACAACCTGAAATTAACTTGGATTGGTTAAGGATTTGCATCATTTAATTTACAGAACATGCCCACAACTTTGAAGATGTTTTTTTTTTATATTGTGAAGCAAACAACAAATAGGACAAAATAACAGAAAAAGTCAATGTGCATAACTATTCACCCCCCCTAAAGTCAATACTTTGTAGAGCCACCTTTTGCGGCTATCACAGCTCCAAGTCGCTTTGGATAAGTCTCTATGAGCTTGCCACATCTTACCACTGGAATTTTTGCCCATTCCTCCTTGCAAAACTGTTCAAGCTCCTTCAAGTTGGATGGTTTGCGCTTGTGAACAGCAATCTTTAAGTCTGACCACAGATTTTCTATTGGATTGAGCTCTGGGCTTTGACTAGGCCATTCCAACACATTTACATGTTTCCCCTTAAACCACTCAAGTGTTGCTTTAGCAGTGTGTTTGGGGTCAACCTCAGTTCTAGCCTCAAATCACACACAGAGTGGTACAGGTTTTGCTCAAGAATATCCCTGTATTTAGCACCATCCATCTTTCCCTCAACTCTGACCAGTTTTCCAGTCCTGACTGCTGAAAAACATCCCCACAGCATGAAGCTGCCACCACCATGTTTCACTATGGGGATGGTGTTCATTGGGAGATGTGATGTATTGGGTTTGCACCAGACATAGCGTTTTCTTTGATGGCCAAAAAGTTCAATTTTAGTCTCACCTCGCACCTTCCTCCATACATTTTGGGAGTCTCCTACATGCCTTTTCGCAAACTCAAAACGTGCCATTTTGTTTTTTGCTGAAAATAATGGCTTTCTTCTGGCCACTCTGCCATAAAGCCCAACTCTATGGAGCGTATGGCTTATTGTTGTCCTATGTACAGATACTCCAGTCTCTGCTGTGGAACTCTGCAGCTCCTCCAGGGTTACCTTAGGTCTCTATGCTGCCTCTCTGATTAATGCCCTCCTTGCCCGGTCCATGAGTTTTGGTGTGCGGCCGTATCTTTGCAGGTTTGCTGATGTGCCATGTTCTTTCCATTTGGTTATGATAGATTTGATGGTGTTCCTAGGGATCATCAAAGATTTGGATATTTTTTTATAACCTAACCCTGACTTGTACTTCTCAACAACATTGTCCCTTACTTGTTTGGAGAGTTCCTTGGTCTTCATGGCAGTGTTTGGTTAGTGGTGCCTCCTGCTTAGGTGTTGCAGCCTCTGGGGCCTTTCAAAAAGGTGTGTATATGTAATGACAGATCATGTGACACTTAGATTGCACACAGGTGGACATCATGTAATTATGTGACTTCTGAAGGTAATTGGTTGCACCAGAACATTTTATGGGTTTCATAACAAAGGGGGTGAATACATACGCACATGCCAATTATCATTTTTTATTTCTGAAAAATAGTTTTATGTATATATTTTTCTAATTTTACTTCACCAACTTTGACTGTTGTGTTCTGATCCATCACATAGAATTCAGATTAAAAAAACATTGAACTAAAGGCTGTAATGTAACAAAAGAGGTAAAAAGCCAAGGGGGGTGAATACTTTTGCAAGGCACTGTAGAAGGGCTGTGTTGGAAACTGCTGATGAAGCAGATTATGATAGTAGCTCTATGGGGAATGGAGAGGTCCACTCTAGGAGTATCTGGGGAGCCGATGGGGGGGGGGGCAATGACACAGAAAATAAACCAATGTTTTCCTGCTGTCACCCAAAACAGAACCAGAAAAGTAGAAATGAAAAAGCTCAGTTGATGGGTGCAGCAGCAACGCACCAGTATGCCTTTCCACTTGGCCCGGAGTTGTGCTTTACTAAACTGCTTGGTGCGGCTCGAGTCTTCATTGCGGCAAGAAAACTCGTGTCTCCTCCCTAATTGTATTATCGAGCCACCACCACAGGCCTCTCTCTCTATAAATAGGAGGAAATTGCGTTGGATTTCTCATCCTCTAGGGTAAGCGATTATGCTGCCACTCAAACCTCTTCCAAATAGCTGCATGTCGCTTCCGGTCCTCTCATTGCTGCCTCGGTTTTTTCTTTTTTTAGACCATATTTCCCCAAGCGTCTCCCGTTTAATTATGTGTCTCATTTACTGTGTGCTCACTGTTGTATTCATCTTCCCCTGCAAGCTTGTGATATAAGGACTCTTTCTATAGATTCATACGCAGGCAGCTAACAACACCTGTTAATTCTGCTGTTAGTGAAGCCTGTTGTGTCAGTAAAGCTCAGCTGTAATATTGTCATTAGCGCCATAGAACGAGGGCCCTTGTATACTACAGATATAGCACACTTGTCACATCAAATTACAGCTAGAGTTAAAGTTGCAGTGCAGGGTTAGTCAGTCAGCATTTCAGCAGCCAATCAGAAATAATCTGGTGAAAGTTTTCATATGATCTGTTATCAGACTCTTACACATCATTTTTTTTTATATAGGTTAATTTTTTTTTCATATATTATTAAAGTATATCTAACGCCTACAATTTTTTTTTTTACATTTTTGGTAGGAAAGGATTGCCTGCTCTTATTTTTTCCACTATCTGCGCTGTGCCGACCTAATTATCCAAATGTGAGTTGCCTGGCTGCTATGTTGATCATCTGCTGTCATTGAGCCAGAACAAGTACGGAGGAGTGGAAATATGATTTTACTCTGCCTTTAATTAATGACTTTTTCTGAGTCTGATATATTGATGTCAGAGCTAGCAGCAAATGCAGGAACGTATATACTGTATCTATATCAAACATATATGACCTACAGTAAAACCTTGGATCGTGAGCATAATTTGTTCCGGAAACATGCTTGTAATCCAAAGCACTTGTGTATCAAAGCGATTTTCCCCATAAAAAATAATGGAAACTCAAATGATTTGTTCCACAGCCATTTATTCATAAGTCCTTCAATTTATAGTCCATATAAAAAGATTATAGCAATGTGATAGGTTGTGTAACTATTAAATGTCCATTCACAAATGGTAGCCTCTACAAGGGGATTAGAAGCACAATCCAGCAGGAGCTAGAGAGTATAAAAGAGAAGAGAGGCGCCTCGAAGTGTAGCAATATGGTTACATTTAATGAAGGTACAACAATTACCAACTCACATGGTTGATGATTAAAAGAGGCACATCTAAGTATGCAAGCACCTGGGGTAAAGCTGTCCACATAGACAGTTCTCCGCACCGCCAGCTCTCACCGCTGTCAGTCTGCAATCGTGACCGGGAAAACTACCCTGCAGTAGAGCGATCTGAAGGCGAGACTTGAACCGCTCATGGAGCGCAGAGTGGAAGGGATGACATCAATGGCAGTGAGGGGGATGGTCTATGTGGACATCTTTACCCCGGATGCCTGCATACTTAGATGTGCCTGTTTTAATCATCAACCATGTGAGTTTCTAAATGTTGTACCTTCATTAAATGTAACCATATTGCTACACTTAGAGGCTCCTCTCTTCTCTTTTATACTCAGTTGTGACATGACGCTACTTGTATATCAAGACATCGCTTGTTTATCAAGTCAAAATGTATTACAAAATTTTGCTTGTCTTGCAAAACGCTCTCAAACCAAGTTACTCTCAAGCCAAGGTTTTACTTTATGTGGTTGAATGCTTGTAGACACCTATATGAGCTTGTTGGATATTCCATTACAATATGAAGTTGTCTCTTGCCTTAGCGACTTTAACAGCCTCCACTCTTATGGGAAGACTTTGCACAAGACTTTGGAGTGTGTGGAAATTTGTGCCCATTCAGCGACAGATCATTTGTGAGCTCAGGTATAGATGTTGGATGAGAAGACCTGGTTCACAATTGCATTTCAATTTATCCCGAAGGTGTTTAGTAGGGCTGAGATCAGGGCTCTGTGCAGGACAGTCAAGTTCCTCCACACCATACTCATTCAACCATGTCTTTATAAAGCTGGCTTTCTCCATAGGAACACAGTCATGCTGGAACAGTAAAGGGCCTTCCCCAAATCATTACCACTAGGTTGGAAGAGCACAGTTGTGTAAGATGTTTTTGTATACTGTAGCATTAAGGCTGCACGCACACTAGTGTTTTTTTAAGCTCCTAGAAGTGCTGTTATTAGCATTTTCTTTCTGCTCTTAGAACAGGGGTAGGCAACCTTTTCAGCACAGTGTGCTGAAATTTTTTTCAAAGAAATTGAGCGTGCCGATTTTATAATAAAAAAATGTCAGCTTCACATTCTCAATCACAAAAAGGATTTTTTATAAAGTAAATGCTGTAAACTACTTTAGTAGTGAGAAATTAACATCCTGCACTCTCACGCCTCAGATCAGCCCCAATTCATGCATCTCCGATCACTGTCCATCCTGTAGATCTGTTTCACCACTGTAACCACCTGCTCACCTGCCCCATCACTGTACCCCCCTGCTTTTCTGTCCCATCGCTAAACCCCCTTCTCATCCCTCCCACCACTGTACCTCCTGCACATCTGCCCCACCACTGTACCCCCTTGCTCATTTGCCCCATCAATGTACCCCTTTTCTTATCTGCCCCACCACTGTACCTCCCCGCACATCTGCTGCACCGCTGTATCCCACATGCTCTTCTGTCTCACTACTGAATCGCCTTCTCATCTGTCCTAACACTGAACCCATCTGCTCATCTGCCCCACTAATGTAACCCGCTTTCTCATCTGCCCCACCAATGTACCCCCTGTTCTTCTGCCCCACCTCTGTACCCCCCTGCTCTTCTGCCCCACCTCTGTACCCCCCTGCTCTCCTGCCCCACCACTGTAACCCCCTGCTCATCTGTCCCACCAATACATCTCCTTTCACATCTGCCCCACTGCTCTACCCCCTGCTCATCTGGCCCAACACTGAACCCCCCCTACTCTTCTGTCCCACTGCTGAACCCCCTTCTCATTTCTTCCACCACTGTACCTCCTGCACATCTGCTCCACCGCTGTACCCACTTCTCATCTATGATATGCGTGATATGCAGAGTGGTGAAAGGAAGCAGAGATGAGACACATCTACCTGTCCTGGCACACTCATCCTGCTAACCAAACTCTCACATCCAGCCCACATGCTTGTATGTGATTTATGTGATGTCACATACAAGCATCTGGAATGGATGCGCAATGATGAGCTCAGGTCAGGGGCATTTTCTGAAATAATTTCAACTAAGTTCCCAGAAGCTCAACAGTAATTCCATAAACTGTCACCTGATTGTGGTTTTCTCAATCACAGTGAAATCTATTCTTTCTGAGATTGGTAGTGGCAATCAAGTGAGTCATCTTCCTCCAGATGGTAGGCATGGCTAGCAGGACTGTGATTGGTTTTAGCAGTGGCCAATGACAGTCTTCCTCCTCCTGGAAACAGGGACCCCCCCCCCACCACCACCACCAGAGCAGACCTGCACCCAATCTCTTCCCCATCACAAAAACTGACGATCGCGGCTACAGCAAAGTTAGAGAACCAAACAATGTTTCCCATCTTTTACTATGTGTGGGGCACAGTGCCTCCCCCTCAGTGCAGGTGCGGAGTGGGGAATTCTGAAATTGAAATGCATTAGTGTCTCACTGACACTTCCCTGCGTTGCTCTGCTGATGGAGAGGGAGTTGAGTGCCGGCAAAATAGGCTTTGCGTGCCACTTGTGGCACCAGTGTCGGGGGTTGCCTACCCCTGAACTAGAAGCTAAATAGTGTTATCCTATGTGTCCATGCACACTACTTTAGGCTATTAGCATTTTTTGAGCTTCAGCATTTAGGAGCAGAAGAAACATCGTTTTTGTAGAGTTTCCAGCAGAAAAAAATGCTGAATGCTCCTAACTGCCTCTAAATGCTCCTACTAAGAGATTTTATTTTTATCTTTTTTTTTTTTCCCTTCCTGTCCTGAAAAAACGCTAATAAAATGCTAATGCTCCTACAAGCCGGCACAAAAATGCTATTATCAACATTTTTCATCCATCATTTTTTTCTAGCTTTTTTTGAACAACGCTAGTGTGCATGAAGCCTTAGACCCCATACACACTATTGGATTTTCTGCAGATTTTTGTCTTCAGATTTACCAAAACCATATAATATGAGGTCAAACCTTAAGAGTTTAAATTTATATGCAATCAGGCAGTCCATTGCACTACATGGTTTTGGTAAATCTGAAGACAAAAATCTGCAGAAAATCTAATAGTGTGTATGGGGCTTTAAAGTACCCTTCGTTGGAAACCCTGGAACTCATTCTTTTAAAGGGGAGTTTGTTTTGGTCATATAGGTAGCTGTGATTGTCAGGTGTCTAAAAAACTTTGTACCATATAGGTTATTCATTCTAACTTACAAAATGGCATGTAAAGGCATACCTCCCAACTGTCCCTGATTTCGAGGGACTGTCCCTAATTTGGAGCAATGTCCCTCTGTCCCTCATTCCTCCTCATTTGTCCCTCATTTTGGTCTGATCTATATAGTTGTTTATAAAATGCACTTTTTATCTTTCAAAAAGTGTTTCCCCGTGCTAAACCTTTCATCCAATTTCTAAATTGCTGCATTTGTACATTTTAAAAGCCAATATAAAGGAATAGTAGTAGTAAAAAAGTACTTGTGGATTTAATTAATCTTTTTTTGGGGTTAATTCTCCTTTAAGGGGGTGTGGCAGGGGGCGTGCCCTATGCCTACATACATTTGCTAGTAGGTGTCCCTCATTCCCATCTCAAAATGTTGGGAGGTATGTGTAAAGGTAATCTATGGGCACTGACTGCAGTTTATTCAAAAGATGTACGTGTACTGCTTTTAATAAAAGATACAAATTTAAAAAAAAAAAAAAAAAAAAATGATGTGAAGTGACCTTTCTCTGTGCTGCAACTGTTTAGCTTACATCAGCTTGCAAAATGGGGCCACTAAGTCATTCTTTTTCAACTGCAGTGTCAAAAAGCACCCCTTTGTGTCCCATAAACACATGCTAATCAGAGTTTACTGCTGTTTACGGAATAATAATATTTTACAAACATTTATTTTTATTTAAGTACATTATTTATGCAGAAGCAGAGCCTGCATCATAGGGAGGCAGTGGAAGACAGTATATTTAAAATGAAATATATGCCCCTGTATATTCCTTATATAGCATTTCATACTATTTCTTCCATAGTAAGTGTATCCACCCACTAAATACAAAACCCACCTTTAAGGCCCCTTTCACACGATCGGACCGTTCAGGTCCGCCTGTCAGTTTTGACGGCGAACCTGAACGGGCGCTCCATCTTAGCCTATGGAGCGACGGATGTCAGCGGAGACATGTCCGCTGACATCCGACCCGGTCCGATACGCAAAAAAGCAACTCCGCATGCTGTCCGTTTTCATCCGATCCCTCCATAGGCAGCAGCGGCGCCTGTCAAGCCCCTCCCCGTTCAGTGAGCAGAGAGGGACCTGTCATCCGCGGGCTCAGTGGAGATCAACGGACAGATCTCCCGCTGAGCCGGCGGACCGAGGTGGACTCCGTGAAAGCAGAGTCCGCCTCGTGTGAATGAGGGCTAAGAACTATGTAAAAAAAATACGTTGTTTTACAAAAAACATTTGTAAAATAGGATTTCTGGAGCTCTTTGAATTTTCTAAAGAGAGGGCTCTGCACAAGTTATCTCTTTTCAGGAAGGCTGTCTCAAATTGAAATGTCAGACAGAGCTGTTTGGAGCATGTGTGTAAATTTCACCATGAACTACTGCACTCTGTAAAATAAAAAAAAAAATACTTTTTATAACAATGAGTAATGAGAAACAGGACAATTTATATAGGAACCTAAAGCACCAGGTGCTGGTGGAAATAGGAATGCAATATATTCACATGCAATATTTTATATACTAAATTTACCAAGCCACCCCCTTTCCTATAAAAATCTCTTTGTACCATTTTATTATCTATTGTTGATCAGAATAAAAAAAATACACGTGCAAAACCCTATACGTTTCCTAATGTGGATTTACACTTCTTTAAATCGGTAATAAACCCAAAACCAAAAATGTAATATATTCCAGCTTACCAATCAATAAATGTAGCGGCTGCATTAGCTTTCTTTTTTTAGGTTTTCTAATCCTCTGTTTTGCCCTGGTGATCGGGCCAGTAACACACCTCCTGTTATATACAGACACCACTCTGGATGAATGAGCACAGGGGGCAGGTTTGGACAGCAGCATTATTAGTCTGGGGAGAGGGCAGAGTTAGAAGTACTAGCAGATTTAAATACAAATTGAAGATGTACTCCAGTTAATACTTTATAACCAGTTACAGCAAACAGTTTTTTTCCTTTTGGGATAAAGGTTTTGCATGAATAAATAAAAGTTAATAATTTTAATCACCACTGCCCATATTAAGTGATTTGTCTCATCCATGTAAACTGATACACTCTGCTAGAGAGTTTGTGGTGTAAAAAACAACAGACTTGCTGGCTGGATTACCAGATGAAAGTAGAAGAAAGAAAGTCTAAAAAATAAAACTAATGCAGCCATCACATCTAAGAATTGGTAAGCTGCAATAGAATGAATGTTTGATTTTGGGTAAATAATGGTTTGTTTCCTACCCATGCAGATGCAGTCTGCTCTTTTCCACTCTTACAGAATGATGAGCTGTGGGAGAGAGCAGAATGTGAATGGATGGATAGGAAACATGGATAGGAAACAAAGCAAAGTGAGTTGCCGGGACTGAGTTTCCTGGGCCACACATCCAATGCTCGGTATGAAGGGAGGACTGCATATTCATGTCCTGAAAAAAATTGTAATGTATAGAATTTTTTGGGGCAAATGTGACAGTGAATTAATCCTTTAAAATGTATGTCTGCCAAAATGACAAATAGATAAATAAAAACATTTATCATCTCTTTATTATATGTACCCTTTCCTATGTTTTATCACTTTAAACCTGCCGCAAGTACAGAAAAATACCAATTAATGAAATACAATGGTCGATCTGAGGAGTACCTTCTTACAACCACGTTGCACCACAGAGCGACATAGGGAATCATTTTTGCCTGTGGCCATCAAATTTCATAGTTCTTCTCTGTAAGTGCTGGATATGATGATTTGTTCTGGTTTATGATCCAGATTTTTATGTACTGTAGTTTTCATATTATGTTGGTGTTAGTTTAACTATGTGTAATGATCTTTGGGTAATGTTAGAGAAAGTGGTGTCATATTTGCATTTTGGTAGTTTGATTTCCTGTTGTTTTTCAATCTGTGTTATTTATTCTATGTAGCATTTTAATAGAATGGTATGGTTTATTACAGCATAGTATTAATTTAGATTTATTTAGTATTAATTGCTGTTATTGTTAATTGGAATCCCTTTAGGCCTGGTTCACTCACACCTATGCAGGTTGCAGTTTGCATATTCCAGGTGCATTTTGCATTTTTTCAATACACATTTTTGATCCATTGAAGTCCATGGGACCAAAAACCAGATACAAGTTCCGGAACCTTTCCATAAAATGCACAGATGTGAATATGGCCCATAGGAAATCACGTTGAATGGACTGTAGAGTGTTTCTGCAAATCTGAAAATGCACTAAAAATACATAGGTGTGAACCAGGCCTGAGACGTGATTTCCTATTGGGAGTATGACATTTTTGTTGCAGGGGATGCCTGAAATCTGACTTGTATCTTAGGGCAGACTTCTGGGAAAATCAGTGAGCCAATCACACATGCAGGAAATTATGTTTCTGGGGGGCTTTCTGTACAGAACACCTCCAGGTAGCCATATTGCATTTTACAGAAAATTATAGAGCTGCGGATTGAAAAGGAAAGGTAAATTTTAATAACATTCAATTACAGGGTGACTTGTGTCCCAGTTGTCTACGCTATATTATTTTTTCTTTGCTTTTTATTTTTTTCCCCCACGAAAGTGGGGTTACCCTTTTTACCCTTGAACAAAGACCACATTATTCCTTCTGAGAAAGTCTTCATCTGCTTTTCTCTAGAAGGTTGGAGCCACCTTTGTTCAGGCTTCATCCAGGGTCACCATTTACTTTATGGACCCATATGCCGGCTCATGAGACTATCATGTAACTCCCGGTGACTGTGCAGTTCTTGGTTGTGTTCACAACTGTCTGACACAGATCACTCCTGCTGCAGCCTCCCCATCCTCTGACTTGCTACAAAATTTCAATGTTGCAGTCTGATTACTGGGGAAGAGGAGACTGAGGAAATGCTTCCCCCTGCCTGCAGCAGACTGATTACTTCATCTCAGCCTGGGCAAACTTACTGGACTGGAGCTCAAGGATGGTTATACAGTATCGTTAAAGGTGATGGACTGGCCAAGCATGTCTCCAGACCTTAACCCTATTGAGCATCTGTGGGGCATCCTCAAACAGGAGGTGGAGGAGCGCAAGGTCTCTAACATCCACCAGCTCTGTGATGTCGTGGAAGAGGACTCCAGTGGCAACCTGTGAAGCTCTGGTGAACTCCATGCCCAAGAGGGTTAAGGCAGTGCTGGAAAATAATGGTGGCCACACAAAATATTGACACTTTGGGCCCAATTTGGACATTTTCACTTAGGGGTGTACTCACTTTTGTTGCCAGCAGTTTAGACATTAATGACTGTGTGTTGCGTTATTTTGAGGGGACAGCAAACTTACACTGTTACTGCCGGTTCACACAGGGGCGGCACGACTTGCAGGTCGACTCACCGAGGCGACCTGCACACAACTTCAGCAGCGACTTGCAAAACGACTTCTGTATAGAAGTCAATGCAAGTCACCTGAAGTCGCCCCAAAAATACTACAGGAACCTTTTTCTAAGTCGGAGCGACTTGCGTCGCTCCTATTAGAACGGTTCCGTAGTACAGAACGGGGTGCGACTTGTCAGGCGGCTAAGTCGCCTGACAAGTCGCCCCTGTGTGAACCGGGGCTTATACAAGCTGTACACTCACTACTTTACATTGTAACAAAGTGTAATTTCTTCAGTGTTGTCACATGAAAAGATATAATACTCGCTTTTGTGAGATACTGTACATTTGACATTTTACGCTAACTTGTGTTTTAGTTTCATGGGTAATAAAACATTTCTGGTTATTAGGTTCTCATGCTTCTAATCATCAAATAAGTGTGGAAGAATTTTAAGAAATTAGTTCATGTGTGACCATTCCTTCTTCTCGGGGGTAGTCCTAAAGTTCAAGAAGTTGGTCCTGTAGTAAGAAAGTGAAACCAGAATGGGGGGGAATAACACAAGGCTTTTCCAGCTACAAAAAGGTAACAGAGGGCACCTTGTGGCGTATGCTCTTAGACTGGGTTTTTAAATGATTAATATAGCTGACAGTTTGGCTTTAAGGTTGGTGAGGCATGATAAAACTTGCAGGCTCACCACACATTGGCGTACAGAAGAAGCCTTCTTTGAAATCTCAGCCTATGTTCAGTACATTAGGTAACTGTTCTTCCTCCTGTGCTTCATGCAATATAGATGGATGTAAAATATTCACAAGCGACTTCACAGTTTGTGCAGCGGTGGCCTCTGCTCTCTGGCGCTCCACTCCGTATCTAGTTAAAGCAACAGGAACTTACAGACAGTGGATGATACACTTTTGTTGTCTGAGAAATATATATATTCTGTGTTGTAGACTACCGTTAAAAAAAAGTAGAGCCTTTTAGTCACAACTCCAATATTGTCAAAGTCCCCTTATCAGCAGACCATTTATTTTAATAAAAATGTTCCCATAAGATTATATGCATTTTACTTACATGTAAAAGCCTTCCTTGCGTAGACATTCGAAAGCCCTGAGACTGCTGCTGGGAGCCGCCATCTTGAATATGATCTCAGCAGTCCCAGCAGGCTTGGAGCTGTCACTCTTCTCCTCCAGCAACTACAGCAAACAAATATGTAGGGAGGTGAGGAGCAGAGGAGCTGTGCCAGCACAGACAGTAATTAGACACTCCTAGAAGAGGAGAGGCTATGAAATGAGGGAGGGGGCTGTGCTAGGGAATTCACTATTCCTATAGTGGTCACATTTTCCACTATGTTCAGAGGCACACTGCAAGTGAATTAAAAATAATTAATGGAAAGAAAAAACACTGCAAGTAAGCATTTAGAATACTTGTGATCTTTGTGATCCCACCAGCTTTTTGTTAAGTTGGTGGCAGGGTCTCTTAAAGTGTTTTTTTAAAAAGTAGTGACTGTCTTGGTAACATATAAAAGATCCCGCCACAATACTCACCTCCTCTCTGATGATTTCCCATGCAGACTCACCTGTCTACAATCCAGTGCCACCAATCCATCACTCAATCCACTTCCTATGAGCCCAAGGTGTCAAGGACCCACCCCCTGGGGGTATTCCGTCAGGCCACCCTGGACCCACAGTAGGATATTGCAAAGAGCAACTCCCCTCTCTAGCATTTAGAGGAAGAAGGGGATTTATGACTTCACTCAAGCAGACCAAAGACACCTGCAAAAGGGTATATACAGTTTTTTTAAAGGGTGCAGGGGAAGCTCTGGGGGGGTGGGAAGCAAGGAAACGGCAAGGGAGACTTTTTTTGCATTATTGCCTCTTTCCCTCTAACTGTGTCCAGGTTACTCCATTAAAATAATTTTGAGATTTGAAGGTTGAGGTTTGAACTATGGTGACAATCCAGTCGCAGTCAGTGACAAACACCCCTTGACTTCTTTCCTAAATCTTTGCTGCCCAGCCACATCACCTCATTGATTCATTAGTCAGTCTGCAGTGCCTGTTGGCATCAGTCACAGAAGTATCCTTCTTGGACTGCTAACAGTCTAAGAGCAAGGTGCAAGACATGGTGGGAAGGCAACCTACTCAGTGACTTTTACTTGCTACTTACAGTAGCTTGGAGTTTTGATTTTGGCAGGAGAGCTGTTCAAGGGGATGTGTTTCATTTTTCTTGTAGCTTCAAACACACTGTACCAAAAATTGTACAGAATTTTTACATGTGATTTTATTTGATAACCAGGGTCCTCAGCTCTTTTCTTGGCCCTAAACGGAGCCCCATTCCTGCTGACCCCACCGAAATACCCTGACCAGGGAGTCCCTCGACAGTTACACTTGTGTTAAAATAAATAATCAGGTTGTATTGGAAGCAATAAAATTGTGAAGCAATGTAGAAGTTCAAAAGGTTAATAAACAAAGTGAATCAACACAAAAACAATATAGTACGATCAAATGCCCTTTAAAGTATGGCCCCCTGTGTCTTGCAGGACCAAGGATATAAACAATAGCCATCCCGAATGGGAGATCACTCCCCAAGTGAGACGTGTATGGATATCGAGGAACTTAGTGAGCTAGCTCACTTGTAGGCCCTCAGTCAGGAGAGTCTAGGCCAGTGATGGTGAACCTTGGTACCCCAGATGTTTTGGTACTACATTTCCCATGATGCTCATGCACTCTGCAGCGTAGTTCAGCATTATGGGAAATGTAGTTCCAAAACATCTGGGGGTGCCAAGGTTTGCCATCACTGGTCTAGATTTAATCCTGGAAGAAAATCTGTAAAACCTCCCGCACACCAATACTTCTAAAAAAGAGAAACCCTGAGTATAAACAATCTGAAGGTTAGTTCTTCTGTTGGCTTAGTTGTGGCCCTTATGCTGGCATACAATGAAAGGGTGCAGTCCCTTTAAGGTGTGGAAAAAGCAGGATGAGTCCCTTTAAGAGGCAAAGTAGTTGGCACATTTCACTTTAAAATGCAAAATTGTTGAGAAGGGTCACTTTAAGAGGGGAAGGGGTAGGAGAATGGGTAGAATGAAAGGCATGTTCCACTTTAAAAGGTCAGTTTGAATGTAAGCGGCAAAAGCACTTTTTTTGAATGACTTGAGCAGAGGTAAATGTGACTGCAGAGAAAAGGTTTCTGCTTAGTGGGGAGCAAAATAAAGGGTTACTCAGTCACGTAACCTGCTTGCAGTGACAACAAAAGGAATGGCAGCTTGAAACAGTACAGGGGTGGTGATATATATGTCACTGATAGTGGGCCAATATTGAAGAAGACTTATCCTCTTGGGTTGCAACAACAATTTAACCCAATTGATAGCAATGATGCATGGGTCAGCGATTTTCTCACCAGTCTTTTTGAGACAATCTAGAGGAGTAATGGCTGTTCTGCAATGGGGGGCCTCTTTTAACTGAAGATGTGACGGTTGTCTCAAAGATTCCTTCCACTTGCCAAATCTCTTCAACTCCCCCATGTCTTCCCAGGCTTTTTCTTTTATATGCTCCGGCCCCTTAGTGATTGCTCATGGGCTCTGTAGTTTAATTTCAGCTCAAAGCAGAGTTCCACCTCAGTAAAAAAAAATTAAAAGTCAGCAGCTACAAATACTGCAGCTGCTGACACAATGACGGCACCCAAAGCCCATTTGTCCCTCGGCTCTGGGTGCAGGCGCCGGTGTTCTGCCGAGAAAGTTCCGCTCGGCTGATAAGTTCCCCCCTCTACTGCACAGGCGCTGCGCCTGCGCAGTAGGATCCGGCGGAAATAGCCGAAGCGGAATAGCTGAAAATCAGCTGTACACGGCGCCTGTAAGAGGGCCCATCGCGGGCTCGCTTCGCTCGCCACACTTCGGGCACGGCCTCGCTTCGCTCGGCTCTTTTAGATTCCCCCTCTAGGTCCACTTGGATGGTAGGGAAGGAACCTGGACCCAGAGCGCAGGCGCCGTGTACAGCTGATTGTCGATCTTGAGCTTCGGCTATCTCCGGCGGCTGTTAGTAGTTCGTACTGCGCAGGCGCTGCGCCTGCGCAGTACAGGGGGGGAACCTATCCGCCGAAGGAACTTATTCGGCAAGACACCGGCATCATTACTAAGGAAAACAGGAAGTGAAGCCTTACGTCTTCACAGCCTGTTTCCTACTGCGCATGCGGCGATCTTTCCCTAGAAGTGGGAGCAGATACCCGCATTTGACAGGTATCTGCTTCCCCCTAAAAGGTGCCAAATATAGCACCGGAGGGGGGGGGATCCAATCAGCGGAAGTCACATGGGTGGAACCCTGCTTTAACTGCGAAGAGAATTCTGCTTTCAGCCTACAATTCCCAGAAGTCTCTGAATACCTGTATCACATTCTGGCAAGTATAAGTGCTGAATACTGCCATCTTGTGGATGAATAAAATTCTGCATGCTTAGTAATACTGCCTAGTTACACTTGTAAAAATTGTATTCTCCAATGGCAGAAAAAAAGTGATGCAGAGGGAATCTCTGGTTTTAATTAATGCAATTAACTACTTATTTGTATATTTTAATATTGGGTGGATTTCTCTATTAAAGTATAACTAAAGGCAATTTTATTTTCTTTAGTTTTGGATAGAGAGGAGAAAGGTTAGAATATCTGTCAGTTTTTATTGCTGTCTGTGTCCCCATTGTGGAGATTTATCATCTGTATTTGTCCTGTTTATCATTATCAGTGAAAGTAATAGAAAATACCATATTTTGGGTTGTCCCCAGAAAGGGGATAGAAGGGAAATCCTCCAATGGCGACACTAGTTCTGGCAGGGGCTGACTGACAACTTTTGGCCCAGAGGGCAACTACAACCCAGAGGACCATGGTGCAGCAACTCAGCCCCCCTACGCACTCTCTCCACCTCCCGACCCTATCCCAAACTGAAGGCCTGCTCCAGGTACTCTCAGCCCCCTGGGCAGGTCGGGCTGGACAGCGCCTGCTGCACCAACTCCAGGTTCCTGAACTGGCCGTCAAGAGGCAGCCGGGGGCTGAAGGGGGGAGCTGGGGAGGCTCAGTTGGGGCTGGTTGGGGGAGAAGAGCTTCCGACAGGGCACAGAGCTGTGTTTGCTCAGATACAGCATACACTATTCATGCCGGGGGGTGGCCTGCGCTCTGTCCTCGTCCCCATCCCGCACTCAGTAGGACTCCGGTGGGGACTTTTTACTCCTCTACACCAGGAAGCCTTTGGCAATGTCTGCGGCAGAAGCGGTGCAAACTTTTTATGGGGCAATTCCCCCCCCCCCCCCGTTCCAGTCCGCCCCTAAATTCTGCTGACCTGAGGGGCCCTAAGAGATTCCCCTAATTTTCAAGGATTTCCTCTCTCTTCCTGTTTTGGCTATAAGACAGGAAGTGGAGGGAATCTCCCTAGTGGAACAAAGATGGCAAAAATAAACCTTAGAGGTTATAACCCTTCCTTACTCTATCCAAAATGAAGAAAAAAGTTTGTGTATAGTTTTACTTTAAGTGAATAATGTGAATGTCAGGCAGAGGTTAGTATTAGCACATAGTGGTGTTATTTTTCTGTTTCCTATATTTTGTTTTATTCTCAGCATAAATTCTACCTTTATCCTTCTCTGGTTTATCGATCTTTCCTCTAACTCTAGTTGTCCTTGTCTTTTTCCACCTCCACTGCCTGTCCCCTATCTCTCCCCTCCATACTTTCCTGCCATTGGCCTCATTCCCCTTCTCACAAAAGGAAAAAAAAATGCAATTTCATGCCTAATGCATTTTAAGATTCCATCAGGAAGTTTGGTCTTTGATCAGCGGGACAAGCGTCCTGCTGGGCTCCTTTTTGCTGGCAAAATGCAATTCTCTTAATTAACACAGCGTGTCTGTTTATCGCTAAATAGAATCAAGCTGAGTCCTATTCATTTCACTGCTCTAGACCCCTGTTAGCCAAATCTGCACCAGAAAAAGAAGAAAAATTGCTGGGAAGTTCTGTGCAATTTGTACCCTGAAAGTCTGCTTTTATGCTGATCTCTAACTGGGGTGCAAGGATCAGACTGATTGGCTACAATTGGATCAGAATCACTATACATGGCTGATGTTTTCAAGCCGTTCTGTCACATGTGAAATCACAGTGATGTAGAACACTAGGAAAAAATGTTAACATTGCTTTAAAGTTTAAGACATGAGCCGCTGTTATGAAATAAAAAAAGGGGGAAAATCAGCGGCTTTGTCACTTTCAATTTAAAGTGGAACTATGGAAAAAAGCAGAAATGACATATAATAGCATTAAAACAACAGGTTTAGATTTTTCTAAATTTCCTCAGTAACATAATTTTATTACTTAATGATCCTGCCATCCATTGATTTTCAACTATAGTGTATCCACAGGGTGACAACGCTGCAACGATTTTACTGCAGAAAGAACAGCGTTGTCACCCTGTGGACAGAGTAGTCTAAAATTGACATGTCGTTTTTAGGTAGACTTTAAGTGAGTGACAAACAAGGATCAATTCTAGCTAGCAGTTTTTGAGCAATTACAACAATACACAGAGGTCTACATCGGTCTGACATGCCCCCCTGCACAGTGCTCCAGTCATTAGTGATTATGCCCTCTGAGCAGCACTGTTGACTCAAGCACTGGGCTACTAGAAACCCAGATGGCTGTGCTCCGTGTTATGCAGTGGTCTGGCTTTCTGGCATGCTAAAAGCGCACAAAGGGATATTTTAATCTTTGTAGCAGCATGAACAGTGGCGGCAGCTCCATATGGGGCGCAGGGGTGCCGTCCCCCTAATCCATGCACCTGGCCCCTAATCTACATGCAGGGTGCCTGAAGCTCTAATTGGCTTCAAAAAAGGGTGGGCTCGGGGCGCAGAGCACTGCGCCCCGAGCCCACCCAGTTGTGTGCCCAGGCTGTGAAAGTATGAAAGCTGCCTCATGACTTTCACTTTCAAGCTAGGAGCTGGCTTAATAAGAAGAGCACAAGCTGATGGCTGCAGTAGCAGCTTGTGAACTATGTAGTACGTCCAAAGAGCTGAACAAGGTAATGGTTTTGGAATTGGGTGTTCAAAAAGTTCATTGACCATATAGTGTATGTTAACAGGCTTACAGGATGGATAAACAATAATTCTAGAAGGGGCTAGAATTTTTACTTAAACTTAAACACCAATGGGGTGATTTGAAACACCAATTGTGAGCCAGGCATCCAATATGCTTATTTGGCAAAATGTACTTGAATTCCCCAGACACAGTTCAATATCTTAAGAAAATCCTACCCAGAAGACTGGAGGCTGTTATAAGTGCAAAGGGTGGCACAACTCCATGTAAATGTCTATGGTTTTGGAAAGGGATGTTCAAAAAGATCATAGGTGAGATGGCCAGGGATCCACAAACATTTTACCATATTTTCAGTGCCTACCTTCTGCTTTTGTGCCTCCCTACTTTTTTGGGAAAATGCTTCAGTGCAAGCCTTTAGGTCAAGTCTGACCTTACTAAACATTGTACCCTTTCTATAAATGTAACTGAGAACGTCTCAGCAGACATTATGCAGGGATGCTAATCACATTTCTTGACATTCACATAACTATTATAAGGATCATTCAAAAATCCCTTCAAAATTAAAAAAAAAAACACTATTGAAAAACAAATAAAAGTTTCACGAAAAAATAAAATAATCGTTTTGTCAAAATGTTTAATAATAGGGAAAAATATATACTTACTCAGAATAGAATGTGGATTCCCTCTTAAATTATTGCTTGTTTTTATTGGCTCCTGGGCCTTGATGGACGAAAATAGGAACATTACCTAATCAGGAAACTGTGAATGGTTACTGCTATAAAAAAAAAAAGTTTAAAAATTATCACACTTGAAAAACTACTTAACAATTTACCTGGAAGTGACAAATGACAAGTAAACCTTCTTCATGGGTAGCTAATTTGTAGAGTGATAAGCCTAATTAAATCATCAATTTGTAGCAGAGAAAATGGATCTTGCAGTAGACTACAAGTGTTATGAAAGTGTATGCAAGCCCTACCAGTAAACATCCTTTTTTTTTTTTTGCTTCTTTTTGGTCTTGTAAAAATCCCATTAAAAGTGCTATATGAGTTCAATAGGTGTTAAAAAAAATACCTGCTGATCCTGCCAAAAATCAACTGAGCTGATAACCTGCTGTCCTCGCTGCCTGTACTACACCCTTATCAGTTGTTCCCAACTACCTATGTGTACTGCAAACCACCTCTTGCCTGTGCTATGGAGGAGAGGAAAGGGGGAGGTGTTCTGCAGTCCCATCCTTGGGTGACAGCACTGCCCTTATATATAGATACAGTAAAGTGAGTGAGCATTGTCACCCTAGGGCAGGAAGTGTGTTACCGGCAGGATCACCAGGTGATCACGTTAAGGCTGGGTTCACACTTAATTCGGATGCGGTTCACAGCAGGGGTCTGGTGCGTCCCTGTTCTCCATTTCAGGCCCAAATTTTTGCCTGAATTCAGACCAGAAACGGAGCCAAAGACGCACAGGACCCTTGGGCAATTCGCTACTCAGCCATCCCAGAAATGTGTAAACCAGCTTCATTGAGAGCCGGTCACAGTCTCCTGTCATGCGAATTGGATGCGGGAAAACCCACATCCAATTCACATAAGTGTGATCCCAGCCGAAAGCAGAGCATAACTATATCTGAGCACCACAAACCTGAAAAGATATTGAAAGCAAACATCCCCATTCATCGATGTCTCCATGCTTTCTTTTTTTGATAAAACAATTTAACCCCTTTAGCCCCAGAAGGATTTACCCCCTTCCCGACCAGAGCCTTTTTTCCGATTCGGCACTGCGTTGCTTTAGAGAAGGAGATACCACCGCTTCAGGTCGCTCAACTGAGACACAGACTTCTCCTCTGGAGTCGAAGAGCTCCAGGTGCTGGCTAATACGTATAGCAAATGAAGACGAACAGGAAAACTCTGGACAGCCGCACTCAAAAGAACAAATTCTTGCCTTTATTGAAAAATTTGGATCACAATGTACAAGCCACAGCAAAGCAATACAGTCAGGATCTGACGCATTTCACACTACGAAGAGTGCTTACTCATAGCTTACTCAGAGCTGCGTCACTTTAGCTGACAATTGCACGGTCGTGTGATGTTGTACCCAAACAAAATTGGCGTCCTTTCTTTTGGTGGTATTTGATCACCTTTGCGGTTTTTATCTTTTGCGCTATAAACAAAAAAAGACTGACAATTTTGAAAAAAAGCAATATTTTTTACTTTTTGCTATAATAAATATCCCCAAAAAATATATAAAAAAACAAATTTCTTCCACAATTTAGGCCGTTATTTATTCTTCTACATATTTTTGGTAAAATAAGTGTATATTGATTGGTTTACACAAACGTTATAGCGTCTACAAAATAGGGGATAGATTTATGGCATTTTTACTACTAATTATTTTTTACTAGTAATGGTGGCGATCTGCGATTTTTATCGGGACTGCGACATTATGGCGGACAGATCGGACACTTTTGACACTATTTTGGGACCATTAACGTTTATGCAGCGATCAGAGCTACAAATAGCCACTAATTACTGTGACACTGGCAGGGAAGAGGTTATACACTAGGAGGCGATCAAGGAGTTAAGTGTGTTCCTTGGATGTGTCTAACTGTGGTGGGATGGGCTCACTACAACATGACAGAGATCATTGTTCCCAATGACAGGAAGCAGTAGATCCCTGTCATGTCACTAGGCAGAACAGGGAAATGCTTTGTTTACATCTCCCCATTCTGCCTCTCCTCACCGCAGTCGCGGGCCGCCGGTGGGCATCAAGTTCGCAGGACCCGCAGGCACGCTCCCGCTGGCCGGCAAGTTCAAAGGGACGTACGCACTTTTCCCTGCCCGTGCCATTCTGCTGACGTAAATTGGCGTGCGGCCGTCGGCAAGTGATTAAAGCACACACCAATAGCATTTCTAGCTGTAGCCACTCTTGAATAAGGGTGATGATTCATGTAACATTTACTTTCTGGAATCTGCCCTTAGCTCAGGCATGCAGGCAGTAGGGCATGCTTAGCAGAGAAGCCCCTCCTTCCCTCCTTCAGATGAAAGAATAATAATGCCCATGAAGACTCCTGGGATGAAATACATCATTTTGGCCTAGGCCAGGAACCAGGAAGCAACTGAAGAAATGTAAAAAAAAGTTTAAAATAAGTAAATATAATATACCTTCCTATCTGTATACTAATGCTAGCAGCATAAGGATTCAAAATAGATAGTGTTTCTAAAGGCTAAACATTTTTTTGCAAGAAATGCATTAAGATAAAAACTGTATAGGTAGCAGTATGCTCCCTTACCCACCCTTTCTTAAAGAGGTTGTAACTTAACATTAATAAATCACCGGGACCAGATGACTTGCACCTGAGGGTACTTAGGGAACTCCTTAATTGCCAGACCATTGTTCCTAATTTTTACTGATAGTCTACTGACTGGAATGGTACCAGCTGATTAGAGAAAAGCCAATGTAGCACCAATATTTAAAAAGGGCCCAAAATACATCCCTGGGAATTACAGACCAGTTAGCCTAACATCAATAGTATGCAAGCTCTTGGAGGGGATGATAAGGGACTATATACAAGATTTTAGTAATGAGAACGGTATCATTAGTAGCAATCAGCATGGATTCATGAAGAATCGTTCTTGCCAAACCAATCTATTAACCTTCTATGAGGAGGTGAGTTGCCATCTAGATAAAAGAAGGCCCGTAGATGTGGTGTATTTGGATTTTGCAAAAGCATTTGACACAGTTCCCCATAAACATTTATCTGTACAAAATAATGTCCATTGGCATTCACCATAGGGTGAGTACATGGATTGAAAACTGGCTACAAGAGCGAGTTCAGAGGGAGGTGATAAATGGGGAGTACTCGGAATGGTCAGGGGTGGGTAGTGGGGTCCCCCAGGGTTTTGTGCTGGGACCTATTTAATTTGTTCATAAACGACCCAGAGGATGTGATAAACAGTTCAATCCCTCTATTTGCAGACGACACTAAGCTAAGCAGGGCAATTACTTCTCCGCAGGATGCGGAAACCTTGCAAAAAGATCTGAACAAATTAATGGGATGGGTAACTACATGGCAAATGAGGTTTAATGTAGAAAAATGTAAAATAATGCATCTGGGTGGCAAAAATATGAATGCAATCTATACACTGGGGGGAGAACCTCTGGGGGAATCTAGAAAGGAAAAGGACCTGGGGGTCCTAGTAGATGATTGGCTCAGCAATGGCATGCAATGCCAAGCTGCTGCTAACAAAGCAAACAGAATATTGGCATGCATTAAAAAGGGGATTAACTCCAGAGATAAAACGATAATTCTCCCGCTCTACAAGACTCAGGTCTGACCGCACCTAGAGTATGCTGTCCAGTTCTGGGCACCAGTCCTCAGGAAGGATGTACTGGAAATGGAGCTAGTACAAAGAACGGCTTGAGAGGGGATATGATTTCAATTTACAAATACCATACTGGTGACCCCACAATAGGGATAAAAAGTCTAACAAGACGCTTGGCAACTCATTAGAATTAGAAGAAAATAGGTTTAACCTTAAACTACGGAGAGGGTTCTTTACTGTAAGAGCAGCAAGAATGTGGAATTTCCTTGCCACACAATTTAAAATCAGATTGTATGGTGTGTGATAACAAGTTTTCTCCTTCTTTGGAGGAGTTTCCAGATTCTTCCATTCCAGTGCAGATTTTACTGCCTTAAAAAATGGTGGTATCATCGCAAAATCAAAGCCTGAACCTTCGGGATCCTCTGCCGTGGAGGTATCTTCTCCCTCTGCCTGTAAGGTTGGTTGTAATACTGGGTCAGGGGAATCAGCCCGCCTAATCTGCTGGGTTGGAGTCACCCCTGAAATGCCTGCTACCCCTCTAGTTAGAGAGGGATGAATGGCTTGGTTTAGGCCTGGTGCAGGGCCCACACTGTTCGTCCGCTTCTGTCCCTGGTTGTCCGAGACCACTGAAAAATTCTGCCAGGGAGTCATGGACTACTTTCTTGAGCAAGGTTGACACCTGCTGACTCTCGTACTCCTGGTCTCTGGTAAGCTGCCTGAAGCTGTTGTTGCAAAGTAGCTTTCCTGGCATAGGGTCACCTCCACATGACCAACATTTGCCTTTTGGGCGCTTAGACCTGGGAGAAGAAGCGGTGTGCTTTCTCTTAAGTGTACATTTGCGCTCTTTGTACTGGGGTCTGCCAGGACTGGAGGAGTCACTTTCTGCCCTGGAAAAATCCTGACGATCCAGAGTGCCTCTGGACCTCCTAGAGCAGGAGTGTGAGCGGCCAGGGCTGCAATAGACAAGGCACGCTCATCCAGTCATAATGCACTCTTTTTCCCGCATCTTCTTACTTACTCAAAGTGGGCCCTTACCTTGTATTGCGGTGGTCTTTGTTATGTGGTGTTAGGCTCATGCTGGCGGAAGAATCGAAAGGTGCAAGGGGGACTGCATGGCAGCAGAGAGAAATAAGAGAAGCGAGAGAGGGAAAAAAATACTTATTTATATATATATACCCCCTTTTTTCTTTTTTTTTTTTTTTGGCAAAGAGAAACAAATTTAAATAAAAGAAATCTGGGCAACCCCCATCCTCTAGTAATGCATTCTTTCTTGCTCCCTCTCTCTTCTATCCCCATTACTAGAATAGCAAGACTTACCTGTCATTGATTGTTCCTCAGAATGAGATGCTGTCTCTCTGCATGCCTGATTCGCAAAGGCATCCATTACCTGGCCATGTGTGCCCTTTAAATAGAGCACCTGAGAGAGAAACTCAGTCCACCCCAGCCTCTGTTCTAATCAAAAAAGGGCTAGTACAATTGGAGGGAAGCCAACGTCCATCCACACAAAAGGACATTTTTAAGCTGGCTACACATCATACAATCCTCTGTAAGAAAAAGGAAAAAACGTTTTAGATTGACAGACCTGGAAAGAGTTCTATAGGAGAGAAGACATCATGCAGTCCCAGTTGCTGGATCCAGTCTCCAAAGCAGGCATGCCACAAGAGGGATATCATCTCTGATTATAGAACACCTCGACCCCAAATACCACCAGAAGGGGTTCCCCACCTTATTGGTGCACTTAGCAGTCTAAGATGTGGGACTGCATGCTGGGAGAGACTTAAACTCAGATGGACTCCGACATAGTCAGCAGGTAAGAGCTTATCCTGAGTGTAAAGGTCTGTAGGTGTTGATCTTTGAGGACAAAAAGGAGAATGGGGAGGTAGCTCTCAGTCAGACTTTTATAAAGCTAAACAGGTCCTGTGGGTGTATATAGGGGTGGAGCTACATCATAGGTATGCTGCCCTGTTGGCATCAGGAAAAAATTTACTGCCAGCCCCTCTGTTTTATCAACCCATCCTACCTTGTGTAAATGTTTGTATAAAACTATGCCTGTAAAAACCTTATCTCATATCTTTTCTGGCCGGTCATGTGACTTCCGGCCCCATCGGAAGGGGCTGAGTGACCAGCACAGCGGTCACGTGACCTCCTCGGCTGACATCAGAGGGGGATCTGGGCCCCTCCCACTGTAGTCCTTAGATCAGAGGAGGAGAGTGGCCGGAGGTCACATGACGGGCCATAAAGGATCTGAGATAAGGTATTTACAGGCATTTGCAAGATGCATTGATAGAACAGAGTGGCTGGCAGTAATATTTCTTTACCTTTACAACTGCTTGTAGTGGTTTTCTCCCTTCTGCCCATTCTCACAGGCTTGGCTGAGTGCAGCAGGAGTCATTGGCTTCTGCTGCTGTCAGTCAAATCATTTGACAAGGTAGCAGGGGGAGGGGCGAGGCCAAGCTGTCTGTGTCTATAGACACAAGAGTGAGTGCTGGTGTGCCACCATAGGAATGGTAGATAGAAGGGGGTGGAGCAGTGACACATAGCAGGCACAAGCACAGAGTATAGAAAGTGTTGTCCCCCCTTCTTATACTATGCAGCCATACAGCAAAGCAGACACAATAGGATTGAAAAAGGCCCAATTTTTTTTTACAGACCTTCTTTTGGATGAAGCAGTTCCTGTACATAGGCTGCAACTGTTGATGTGGAGTTGTCCTTTAAGGAGTTAATAAAAAGGTTCTTCTTTGTGGATGCTTTGTTTCCCTTTTCTTTTTAACTCAATTCTATTTATATGCAGATGCCCCGTCTCCTTTTCTTTCTCTCCTTCTCCTGCACAGGCCACTGGAAAAAACAACTTCAATTTAAATGTTAATACGAGACAAAACTTCAAAATGGAGCCTTTGGCAGGGGTTGCAGGGAAAGCCGGACTTCCACTGTTTAATATCTTTTTTTTAAATTCTCTTTACCATCAATTAAACAGCACTTTGGGTAATCGAAGCACACCTTGCCGGCAGTCCAGGGTTTTATTTAAGGCCGCCGCAAACGACTGGAGATGGACTGCTTTTATGTGGAATCAATGGACGCGGCAGATATGCAAAACCATTCTGTGGTGGCTTTGACAGAGCTGTCCAAACACACCTAGACATGCGGCTGATGCAGGGAGGAAGGACACACGAGAGAAAATGAGATGACCCTGTAATCCAGGAGATCTTTACATCGCAATCTGTAATAACTACGTTCCATAATAATAGAAAGAGAAGATGAGATTTTGCTATCAAAAGCCTCAATTTTGAATGAAAACCTCTTGTATTTTTTTAAATGTTTTTATAGGTCAACATGATCATATTCCTACATACAGTAAGGCCCCTTTCACACTGGGGCGGTGGGGGCGTCGGCGGTACAACAGCGCTATTTTTAGCGCTGCTGTACCGTCGTTCTTGCAGCGGTATTCGGCCGCTAGCGGTGCGGTTTTAACCCCCCGCTGGCGGCTGAAAAAGGGTTAAAAACCTCGTACAGCGCGGCTATAGCCGCGGTATTACCGCGGTATAGCCGCGCTGTCCCATTGATTTCAATGGGCAGGAGCGGTGAAGGAGCGGTGAATAAACTGCTCCTTCCCCGCTCCAAAGAAGCGGTTTGCAGGACTTTTTTCACCGTCCTGCCACCGCACCGCTTCAGTGTGAAAGCCCTCGGGCTTTCACACTGAACAAACAGCGGCGGCTGTTTAGGGGCGGTTTTCAGGCGGTATTTTTACCGCAATACCGCCTGAAAACCGCCCCAGTGTGAAAGGGGTCTAAATCTTATCAAAGTATAATTTTTTTCGGATTTTTTATTGTATTAATTCCAGAAGCCTTGGTTTTGTAAATAACTGATTTGATTGCCATTTGTTTTTACATTATTTAGGACCCATTTACACTAACATGTCATAGCTAATGTTTTGTGACATGCACGCTAACATTTTGTAACATGTGATACTGTGTTGCAGTGTCCTTCATTTTGAAAGGCAACCCAACGCACTAAAGCAATCCACCTGTGTTGCAGTGCACCCCATCGAACAGAAACAAGAAAAAGGGGTCATGTCTGATTTTTGGCATGATAGAGTGATTTGGCAACCCATCCATTTTATTTTGCTGTTTTAACACAATGCACATTAATACGTGTCGCAGCACCCCACAAAAAGTGTAAATGGGCCCTTAAAGCCCAATTGAACTTACAACTTAAGTCAGCTAAATACATTTCAGGTGCATCCCAACAAGAGGTGTGAGATGTCTTACAGATCATTTTCTTTAGAAAGCAGCAACAGGAGTAGTACAGCCTGTCCCCTTCCAGCATGCTGCAGAAGCATCTGTCTCTTTGCAGAGGCCTTCCCTAGGACTGAGGGAAATGTACTGTGGGGAGTGTCTGTACTGGAGTGGGGTCTGTTCTGTGGGGTTTTTGTATCTGGGGTGTCTGTACTGGGGGAGTCTGTACTGAGAGTGGGGGGGGGGAGGCTTGTACTGATGAAGGGGGGGTCTGTACTGAAGGGGGTCTGTACTGATGAGGGGGCCTGTATTGGAGGGGGGGTCTGTACTAAGGGGAGTCTGTACTGATGAGGGGGGGTCTGTACTCGCACAATGAGGGGGACTATACTGATGAGGGGTGTCTGTACTGATGGGGTCTGTACTGATGAGGGGTGTTTGTACTAAAACATTAGACTGGGAAGGGGGTTTGTACTGATGCAATGGGCTGGGAGGGGGGGGCTCTGGGGGGAAGTCTGTACTGGGGGTGAAATTGGGGCTGTTGGTTGAGATAGGGATATGGACTAATGGTGTATCAGGAACCATGAATCAGACCGAGACAGAAGTATAGGTAAATCACACTTGTTTAATAATAAATATAATAATATGGTAAACAGAGCAAGCGTAGTCAAAACAAGCCGAGTTCAGTAACCGGATCAGGTGGTCAGCCAAGCAAATGTCAGAGAGCCAGAGATAAACGTAGTAGTACAGCAAGCAGTATCAATGGGACGTCAACCAAGCAAGTCTTCAACAGGAACGCAGGAGAAAGTCTCTGTGACGTTGACAAAGGCGAAGGCAGAGATCAAGTGAGCTGGACGACTTTAAGTAGGCAGGACTGACGAGCAGAATCAACAACAGCTGGGTAACCGTGGAGAGAGATGGGAGCTGGCAATTAGCCGACAGCAGAGCGGCCAGCTCAGAGAAGGAAGGGCTGAGCCCAGCCCTGACATGGTGTAATTTTACTGGCAGACATTTTTTTCTTTGGTTGTATTCTGTGCAGTGGCCTGTGTGTTACCACTCCTCAGGGTTAGGTAGAAATACAGCAACATATGTGTACTATGTATACAGTGAATAGGCTCAGCTTTTTTATTTAACCGTGGTCCATTAAGACCCTCCCAATGTTAGTTCGATTTGAGCACACTTACAATTTGGAGCTGCACACCACTTTATTAATTTAATTATTTTTTATCGTGCATGTGTGTGTGCTGTGGGGGGGTTTGAAAAATAATTGGCCCTGGGTGCCAGATATGCTAGGTTTGCCATTGGCAGTGGCTACTACAATGATTCTCTGCTGCCACAGGAATTGACCAGGTTTGGCATGCACATTGGTCCAAAAAAGCCATACCTACACTTCAGCTTTAAAGGGTCAGTAGGTGTTTGCCTTAACCCAGCTGCAGGATCAGCGTTATAAGTAACATCAGACAGCAGTCATTAGCTGAACATGCCACAAATATTGAATTTGTCGTAAAGTGAAAACATTTTAACCGGTAGCGGCCTATGTATCAGATGTAATGTCAGCTTATCTTCAGTCATTCCTTCTGCAGATGTTTTTTTCCCGACGTAGGCGCTGTACAAGGTAACAAAAGACGCAAAGATGGTTTAATGGACACCCCAACAGCTGTACATGTGTATGCCTGCGATAAGATTACTGAGGAGCTGCTATGCTGTAGCACACGGCTAAGTTTTATGGGAACCATTACATTGATTTGTATAGGTTACAGTTAAAAGATAAGGGCAGCATTGTGATATAATAAAAATTAACTGTTCTGCTGCTCCTCATATCTGATCTAGCCATTCTCAGCAGCTAGCAGGCCCAAAACGACTTCTTCTTTTGTTTTTTTTACCTGGAAATGAGATGAGGAAGGGGTGGAAAGGAGATCAAATCATTGTGTGATGATATGAAGGGAGGCATTCCCAGAAATCCTCTATAGGTGCCTGGTCATTGCTTTCCCTGCTGGAGGCTGGGTGCTGAAAGCACACATGGGATGCTGGGGATGCGTTCCTTGATATACATTATATTGTCAAAAGTATTGGGACTTGAATGGCATCTCATTCTGTAGAGTTCAATATTAAGTTGGTCCACCCTTTGCAGCTACAACAGCTTCAACTCTTCTGGGAAAGCTGTCCAAAAGGCTTAGGAGTGTGTCTATGGGAATGTTTGACCATTCTTCCAGAAGGGCATTTGTGAGGTCAGGCACTAAAGTTGGATGAGAAGGCCTGGCACGCAGTCTCCACTCTAATTCATCCCAAAGGTGTTTTATCGGGTTGAGGTCAGGACTCTGTGCAGGCCAGTCAAGTTCCCCCACCCCAAACTCGCTCATCCATGTCTTTATGCACTTTGCTTTGTGCACTGGTGTGCAATCATGTTGGAACAGGAAGGGGCCTTCCCCAAACTGTTCCCACAAACTTGGGAACATAAAATTGAACATTAAATTGTCCATAATGTCTTGGTACGTCTTGATATGCTGACGCCTTAGGAGTTTCCTTTACTGGAACTAAGGGGCCAAGCCCAACCCCTGAAAAGCAACCCCACACCATAATCCCCCCTCCACCAAATGATTTGGACCAGTGCACAAAGCAAGGTCCATAAAGATATGGATGAGTGAGTTTGGGGTGGAGGAACTTAACTGGCCTGCACAGAGTCCTGACCTCAACCCAACTCGATAGAACACCTTTGGGATGAATTAGAGCGGAGACTGCGAGCCAGGCCTTCTCATCCACATCAGTGCCTGACCTCACAAATGCGCTTCTGGAAGAATGGTCAAACATTCCCATAAGGACACTACTAAACCTTGTGGACATCCTTCCCAGGAGAGCTGAAGCTGTTATAATGTAGCTGCAAAGGGGGAGGGGCAACTCAATATTGAACCCTACAGACTAAGAGTGGGATGCCATTAAAGTTCATGTGCGTGTAAAGGCAGGCGTCCCAATACTTTTGACAATATAGTGTAGCTCTTCCTGTGTTTGAAGATCTCTGTAGATCTCTTTGAAGAAACAGGGAATTTGAACTGGCTGAAGTTGCAGCTCAGCAGGAGACAGGAAATAAAAGATGAGAGTGCATATTTGCAATTTTACTTGATATGCATGTCTAGATCAGAAAGTAAACTTTATCTGAACCCGTGAGAATAAAGAAGTTCTCAGTCTGTACTGATGTTCATTAACATGTAGCCACCAATATCAATGACATTTAAACATCTCTATGTACATTGAACCAATTGGCTTTGCTGCCCTACAGGAGCTGCTGTTGGTGTGTCCTGACTCCTTATATTAAGTCATGATTATTTGAGCTTAGTGTGCTCTTATTTCAGGCCTGATTAAGTTCTATAATGTAGCAATATTGTTCTGTTAGCCTAGGCCACGGATCTGCAATTAGCGGACCTCCAGCTGTTGTAAAACTACAAGTTCCATCATGCCTCTGCCTCTGGGTGTCATGCTTGTGGCTGTCAGAGTCTTGCTATGCCTCATGGGATTTGTAGTTCTGCAACAGCTGGAGGTCCGCTAATTGCATATCCCTGGCCTAGGCTGATATGGCAAGGCACCCTCAGGAGGTGTGTCCGTGAACCTGGGAACATAGAAGGTGGGTTGAATAACACTCACAATCATTCAACCTATAGGAGGGCCAGCAGTGAAGCAGAGTTTCTGTCGGGGGCAGCACCAGAAGCAAGGTGAACCAGCAGAATTTGGTTCCATCCAAGGATTCAACTTTACTGTTCCTCACTCAATACAAAATCCAAAAGTTTTTTTTGGAGATGATAAATGCTCAGTTAGATAAGGTCCTAGAGAATATGGCACATATAACCCACAGAGTCCCTCGTAGTGTTAGCCAGCAGCACCATGTATTACATCTGTTTGACAATGTTGGAGCTTCAACATCATGGCAGGTAGACAGGTGTTTCAATGCTTGAAAAAGATCAGAGTGTGGGGGGGAAGGGGGCACCATGGTGTAGTGGCAGTAAACACTCAACGTCCAGTTGCAGAGAGCTGAACTTGTATTAAAGTGTTTGTAAACCCTAGAAAAAAACAAACAAACAAACAAAAAAACTGCAAGACAAAGGCATAATGAGCTAGTATGCATAGCATACTAGCTCATTATGAAATACTCACCTTAGATCGAAGCCCCCGCAGTGGTTTCCGGGACACTGCTCTGCCCGGCGACATGTCTCCCGGAGTTATTTGCCAGAGCCGCGATGACGGTAATGGCACATCAGCTGAAGCAACAACACATGCTGATACAGGGGATATCTCCTAAACCCATGCAGGTTTAGGAGATATCCACAGTAGCTACAGGTAAGCGTTATTATAGGCTTACCTGTAGTGGTCTGTAAGGGTTTACAACCACTTTAATGGATAAGTTCACCTTTCGTAACATGTCACACCCTGCCCGCCCGGCTGCATCACTCATTCACAGTCCTCTGTGAATGGAAAACTACAAGTCCCGACATCCTTTTCGGTTGTCCACTTGTAGTTTCCAATGAACTACCACGGCGCTGTGAAGTGTTGTGGAAGTTCATGAGTCTTCCTTTTAGATTGTATCTGCTTGGCCGTACAATGTACAGGCACACAGATACACTGACAGGTCTCCAGGAGACCTGCATGGCACCAGCGATCTGCTGATCCCTGGTGCAATACTTTAGGCCCCATAAACAAAAAATTATAAGTGCACATTTTTTTACCTGCAAAAAAAATGTGCATTTACTATTTTTTGTTAAAAGGTGAACTTCTCCTTTAAAGTAGAATCCAGTAATTCATAACAAACCCGGCCTGAAGGCACCTGACCAGGAACATTCACAGTATATAACAGCAGAATGTAGAGCAACAGGTCTAAGATGTGCTGACAGCGTCTGTCTTGAGGGGCGCAATGCGGCCTGGCCAGTCTGTAACCAAATGGGGATGTTTCCAGGAAGGAGGGCATGTCCTTATCCTTTATGTACTTGTCTGTAACCTCTCCCTGCAGCTAATCACTGTCCCTGTCAGACAGATGACCTGTCCCTATGCTACACACTCGCGAAATGCGTGCCAAGCCCAGGAACCAGGATCTTAAATAGAGTCTGCCTGACTCAAGATGGCCGCCAGAGTCACATGGGGCAGCAGCATCCAACTGGATTAGCTTCCCCAGTGACCCAGGAAACCATAGAAGAACCATGTTCCTCTTGACTTCCTCTCCCTCTGAAATGCCACTGCGGGGGAGCGCCACCTGCAGAGAAGAAAGTAGACTTTACCTGCCTACAAGTGTTTTGATCAAAGCATTGCTATTTACAGTATATGGATCATTGCCATTTTTTAAGATGCAACTTTTCTGAAGTTTGAATAAATGAACTATTTTTGTATGAACTTTGTTTGCACTTAGGTAGAGTACAACTTTTTGTTGAGATATAAATTGTAATCCAGTGGATGATAACTAGTTGGGTACTATTGACAAAAAACTTTATTGTATTACTTGGTGTGCGCCCTATATACCTTACTATCCAATGCAGGATAACAGCATGTCTCCTCGCAATCAGCTAAAATCATACTGCCCAATGCTCCACCCTCCTGCTACCCCCTGAAGTATTTCCTCACTCACCAGCTGGCAGACACCTATGGCCTACTGAAGATCCAAGGACCACAGTCTGGGAATTGCTGGATACGCATGAAGCATGGCTTTTGCAGATGAACATCTTTCTGGGTTTTTTTTTTCCTACACGAAATGCTGGTAGTTTAACTGGTGGAAGATGTCCTTTGCTTAAAAAAACAAATTGGTGCTAGAAGGTGTCAACTTTCCATCTCGGAAAGTTGGGAGGTATGAGGGTAAAATCGAATGACAAATGTGCTTATTACTTTCTAATACAATGTGTAACCCTACGTTCCCGGTCTTGCGCTGGCCTTCCTTGTGCATTGAGCAGGAAATATCCATCTGTCCATCGAGAGCCCGGCGGCGTGTCATGACCTTGCCCGTCTGTCTGTCTGCAGTGGGGGGTCTGCAGACTTCTGCTCTCCACCTGGAAGAAGCCAATCAGTGCCAGGCATGGAAGCAGCGGGAAGTCCTGTGTGGCCAGGTGATGCGCAGGGAGCATAATTAGCTGCGACACCGAGCCCGAGAGGGAGTTTCACACGTACAGGAAAAGACAGCCAAAGTCAGCCAGGAGCTCACTAGAACATCAGCTCATCTCTGTGATATTATGCATGTGAACATTGATTTATTGAAGGCCTGGCAGCTAAGCGTGGAAAGCACCAAAGTACGTGATAACATAAAAAGTTAGACAACATCGGTTTGCTTTGTTTAATTAGAACAAAATGTTTAATGGATTTTTCTGTCTCCAAATCTGGTTTGTTGCCAGCTATATTTTAAAGGAAACCTTTGATAAAAGAAATATGGAGGTTGCCCCTGGTAGATTCTCATTCTGCAAATGCTAGGTGCCTGGCTTACTGTGGAACATAATCACATAATAAGTATAAGAATAGTCCCACTTCTTTTCCTCTTTTTGGGGGGGTCAGGACAGGAGTTGACAGTAGCAGCAACTGCGACTGCGTCTTTACCCTCATATTTTCTTTGCACATAATAAGTATGCAGAATGGGACTTCTGACTTTACTGATTTTCATGTTGTTCTAGGACAATGAGTACTCGGAAAGGTCAGGGGTGGGTAGTGAGGTCCCCCAGGGTTCTGTGCTGGGACCAATCCTATTTAATTTGTTCATAAATGACCTGGAGGATGGGGTAAACAGTTTAATCTCTGTATTTGCAGACAATACTAAGCTAAGCAGGGCAATAACTTCTCCACAGGACGTGGAAATCTTGCAAAAAGATCTGAATAAATTAATGGGGTGGGCAACTACGTGGCAAATGAGGTTTCATGTAGAAAAATGTAAAATAATGCATTTGGATGGCAAAAATATGAATGCAATCTATACACTGGGGGGAGAACCTCTGGAGGAATCTAGGATGGAAAAGGACCTGGGGGCCCTAGTAGATGATAGGCTCAGCAATGGCATGCAATGCCAAGCTGCTGCTAACAAAGCAAACAGAATATTGGCATGCATTAAAAAGGGATCAACTCCAGAGATAAAATGATAATTCTCCCGCTCTACAAGACTCTGGTCCGGCCGCACCTGGAGTATGCTGTCCAGTTCTGGGCACCAGTCCTCAGGAAGGATGTACTGGAAATGGAGCGAGTACAAAGAAGGACAACAAAGCTAATAAAGGGACTGGAGGATCTTAGTTATGAAGAAAGGTTGCGAACACTGAACTTATTCTCTCTGGAGAAGAGACACTTGAGAGGGGATATGATTTCAATTCACAAATACCATACTGGTGACCCCACAATAGGGATAAAACTTTTTCGCGGAAGGGAGTTTAACAAGACTCGTGGCCACGCATTAAAATTAGAAGAAAAAGAGATTTAACCTTAAACTACGTAGAGAGTTCTTTACTGTAAGAGCGGCAAGGATGTGGAATTCCCTTCCACAGGCGGTGGTCTCAGCGGGGAGCATCGATAGTTTCAAAAAACTATTAGATAAGCACCTGAACGACTCAACATACAGGGATATACAATGTAATACTGACATATAATCACACACATAGGTTGGACTTGATGGACTTGTGTCTTTTTTCAACCTCACCTACTATGTAACTATGTAACTCAAAAAGTATTGAAGAGGGTCACCATACTGTAACTGCATTATCAAAAGAAGGTCGGCAATGACAGGCCCTATATCATTTCATGATGCATTTACTTTAAAGTGTGACTCCGGGCAAAATGAAAAAAAAAAATAATAGGGCTCCAGAAAGTATCTAAGACAAAAAAAAAACAACTCTGGCTTCAATGTTCCCTCTTTTCTGGCCCTGTCCCCCACAGTAACTCATTTCCATCTACATATACACTAGGTACCCAGTGTCATTAAAACTCAGAAAACTTAGGAAATCTTGCACGGCTTCATGGACCTGAAGGGGCATTACCACATGGAGTTGTAGTCATATACGATGATCCATGGAATAATGCTAATATCATCAAGTCAGCAGTGCTGTCTGCATCATTTAGAGCATAATAGAATAGGTGAAGAGGAGGAGTATCCTGTGCTTCATGTGACCAGCCTGAAAGCACGTCCACACTGAGTCAGACAGACCTATAGCTCCCCAATCAGTAAAGCTTATGCTTCCTGCTAATTGGTGAGCTTCAGCCCAAGCTCATCAGGGAACATGTTGAACCTCTGCAGAGAGAACACTGCTTCCACAAAAACAAGGGTCCTTCTTTGGAGCATGCCATCAAAGTGTAGACTTTTCTACTCCAGCTGTGGCTGCTTTCTGAAGAAAATAAACTGTAATGCCCTGTACACACGGTCGGACGTTGATCGGACATTCCGGCAACAAAATCCATGGATTTTTTTCCGACAGATGTTGGCTCAAACTTGTCTTGCATACACACGGTCACACAAAGTTGTCGGAAAATCCGATCGTTCTAAACGCGGTGACGTAAAACACGTACGTCGGGACTATAAAACGGGGCAGTAGCCAATAGCTTTCGTCTCTAAATTTATTCTGCGCATGCGTGTCACTTTGTGCGTCGGATTTGTGTACACACGGTCGGAGTTTCCGACAACGGATTTTGTTGTCGGAAAATTTTATAGAAAGCTCTCAAACTTTGTGTGTCGGAAATTCTGATGGAAGATGTGTGATGGAGCAAGGTCCTATCACACATTTTCCGTCGGAAAATCTGACCGTGTGTACAGGGCATAAGACTTTGCACAACTTTTTTATGCTCTTAGGATATACAACTTATTTAAACTGAAAGTTCAGTTGGACATTGAAGTGACCCTGTCACCAACTTTAAACAATTACAAATAAAAGCACAGAAAATCAAGTTTTTTAAATGCTTACCTTCAATGATTTTCCTTTCCATAATTTATTTATTTTACTTATGATGTACCTTTTAACATGGCATGTTAGAAAATTTGACTAATTCAGGAGAGTCAAATCCCTAGCCCAGTCCTCTCCCTCCTTGCACGTCATATCCCTCTCTTCTTTTAGGAGTGTCTGATTACTGCCTGTCCTGGTCCAGCTTTTCTGCCCCTGCCCTTACCTTCTTTTATGTAGCTAGTGGGAAAGGATCAAAGAAATAGAATATAGAAAACTATAAAGTGTCATCTGAGTGACAGCTCACATCCAAGATGGTGGAGCCCACTTTTGGGTGTCTACATAAGGAAGGCATTTATAGGTAAGGGATGTACATAAAATACATTAAATGCTCATATAGTCTTTTGTGAAGATTTTTGTTGACTTTAATGGTCTGGTTACAGGGTCTGTATAAGATGATCACATATAAAACAAACAATCATCAAAAAAAGCTATAGCTCGCCTTGAGATAAAGCGACTCAAGTAAAATGAATTTTGATTGGCTGCTTTCGGGTTGATTCACACATTCTCATTGTCCTTCATTCTGGTTAATGCACTAAGCCTATAAATAGCCTATTCACCATGGGATGAGGATGGCCCATTTGTTGTCAGGCCTTCATGAACGGCACCAGGGGAGAGCACCTTCCTGTCTTCAACTACTGATCTGCCTTGTCATGCTGCGCTCTACGTGTACACTTGACCCCTCCCCGCTTCTTCTCTCTGAAATATGCAGATGTGTGTCACGAAACGTCAGCTCCCCGTTGTTTTTAATTTGAAGAGGTGGTTGATCAGGTCAGGTGCACGCTCGGAAAAATGCAGAGATTCTGCTGAGGTTTTCTAAACACAAAATTCCACCCCACAATTCCTGCCGTGTTTAGGGCACATCTGTTGTGCTTTTTTCTTTTTTTTTTTTTTTTTACAGTCTTCCGGAGGAATGATTTAGACAGCTGAATGTTAATTGATTGTATTGCAATATAGAATGATGAGCAAGAGACAAGTGGCGGGTATTGTACAAAACTGATTTAAAGAGCATAAAAAATAAAAAGGAACGCTCATGAAAAGAAAATACCACCAACAATAATGAGATTTTTGGTAATAAGTAGATCTCATGGGCAAAGGAAAAGGGGTCATTTTACCTCCTCCCCTCCCCTGCAACATGTACTCATCTTTTGGCACTCCATTTGGCAGCTGGAAGCAAAGTGAAATACTTTTGATTATCTGTAAGTATGTGACTCACTCACCCATGCCCATATCACAGAGCTAAGGTACCTTAGGACTGGCCCACCACTGTCGTATGGGGCCAGAGAAGAAGTTGATGTCTCTGTGTAAGCTCTGATAGGTCGGTTTGGAGTCACAGGAGCCTAATGGTGCATGAGTTAGGAAAGGAAGGTGTTTGCTGCTGGGGATAAGGGGAGCAAAGTGACCCTTGCATGGATAAAGAAGAGGATCACTTCCAACTGAATTTGTATTTTGCCCTCCAACAGGGCCACTTACCTGGCCACCTTAACCCTGTCTATACACACACATTTCCCCCATTCACCCAGTACATCCAGGTAAGGGGAGCCTGTGATTCTCTCCCTTTCCTAGCACATTGCAGGATTGGATGCCTGAGTTTGGGTGAAAAGGAAACAATTAAGAGAACCTGTTTCCTTGCATTACATAGACAAAGCATAGGTTTTATTTTAAGATGATGGAAAGGTCCTTTCCACAGCTACTTTTACTGGGAAATGGTGCAACATATACAAAAATGACCTGCCTTAAATCTGATACTGTGGTAGCCATAGAGTTGATGAGGTGTATAATTTTTCATATAGCTTCACTTTTTTTAATAAAAAGTCCTTCTTGAGTTCTATTGCTATGGCTGAGATGATGTCTTTAGTCTGCTGCAGGCAGGAGGAAGCATTTCCCTACATTTCCCTATTCTCCTCTCCTCCAGTGATAAGACTGCAACATTGTCAGTTTATCAAACAATATATATATGTTGCACCTGCTAATATTGAATAATCAGTGCTCAAAATTCCTAAGTGCATATGTGAACCATAAATAAACTCCTTTTAAAACTAAGAACAGTCTCTGAAAAGTGTTGCTTGTATTGTGAATCTCTTCAGACATACACTTGCACCACGTGTATTCCTTGTATTATCTTGCTATTCAATTCATTAAACAAATTCAGTCACTCCCACCACCAATGTGCCTGCGTTGCCACCTTAAATTTTGGACCTGTATAAAATTAGGTCGAATGCACATTACCCGCTGGGGATCAATTCAGCCTCCACTCAGGTGATGCAATATTTCTCCTTAATCCCTTAACAGTGGCGATTTGTGCAACTCTTTAAGAACCCGGACTGGTTCTCTCCTCCACTCTGCAAGCAAGCACACAACATATGGGGGCCCCACATAGTGTAGTACAGGTGTGTCAAACTCAATTTCATTGTGGGCCGCATCAGCATTATGGTTGTCCTCAAAGGGCTGGTTGTATCTGTAATGCCGCGTACACACGGTCGGACTTTTCGACCGGACTTGTCCGGCGGACCAAATCCGACGGACAATTCGATCATGTGTGGGCTTCATTGGACCTTCAGCGGACTTTTCCAGTCGAAAATCTGACGGACTTTAGATTTGGAACATGCTTCAAATCTTTACGTCGTAACTTCGCCGGACCCAGAAATTCGCTCGTCTGTATGCTAGTCCGACGGACAAAAACCCACGCTAGGGCAGCTATTGGCTACTGGCTATCAACTTCCTTATTTTAGTCCGGTGTACGTCATCACGTACAAATCCGTCGGACTTTGGTGTGATCGTGTGTAGGCAAGTACGGTCGTTAGAAAGTCTGTTGAAAGTCCGTCGAAAGTCTGTCGGATGGGCTGTCGGACTTTTGTAGCTGAAAAGTCCAACCGTGTGTACGTGGCATAAGACTATATAAATTTATCCAGAGAATAAAATTATCCCCCCTCCCCCGTGCGCTGAACCACATCGAATGGTGGGGTGGCCAAATTGCACAATGGGAGAATCTTAAGGGGGCAATAAATACCAGGAGTGCGTTATGTGTGGAGCTCAGGGATGCACTACAGGGATGTACAGAGTGCAGAGTTCAGGGGTGCAGTACATACAGAGTGCAGTGTTTAGGGGTGTGCTGTGCACAGTGTGCAGGGTTCAGGTTTCTTTCACAGGCTGTCCACATCTCACTTCACGACTCTCCCCCACCTCTGCACACATCTCCCTCCACAGCCCTTACCCCCCCCCAAACCTCTCCCCCCCCGAAAAAGCTTCCTCACAACTCACCTACCCGGCCCCGACTCTTTTACCTCCCAGGCAGTGTAGGCTGCTCCACTTTTCTCTCTCACTTGCAGGGATGCAAGGGCCACATGAAATAGCCTGTTGTGCCCAATTTGGCTGGCCTTGTGTTTGACACATGTGGTGTAGTAGATCAAGGAATCACTTTATTTAAATGAACGCACTTACATTAACACATTATAGTAAAAACACTTCAATACACAGTGGAGCTGTGGCTCCCACATCATTTTCAGTTGCGTCTCTCAATCATGTCACCCAGCTCTGCCCTACGTGTATCGTCACGCTCACGTGACTTCCTCAGGTATTCATTGTAAGTTTGTAGCCTGTCACAAGGTGAGAAGCTGCAGCTGGGTGCCTAGCTGTGTCAGACATTTGTGAACACAGCTAAGAACTGCACAAACACCGGACTTTACATGACTGTGTTAACTCTTACTCAGCATCTCAATCCAGGAAGTAGATAGTGTCCCTGGATGATGCCTTAACATAAAAGATGGCTTTACCCTTCTAAAAAGAAAAGCAGATTAAGAAATTGTCAGGGTTGGTGGACTGTGATCTATTTGAGAGGGTGTACTATAAATATTTGGGTGTTATGATTAGGGCAGCTTCACACTGACCCAATGCGCTTTGCGCAAAGCGCAGGTTAGCTTCCACTTCCATTATGTCCTGCGGTTTTGTTGACCTTTTAGCCGAAGCACAGTGGGGCCGTGTGAAGCCACCTTTACACATTAGTTAGCCTCTATGCATTTAACATGAAAAAATATCTGATGCTAGGTGCAATTTAATATCTAATCACTGTGGAAAGAAAATATCAGCTTTTACTACAAGATTTATAACATAAACCTTGATTTTAGGAAACCCTATTGAAGATTACTACCTGCTTTGGTTTGTAATAGTAATAGTGCACCCCTTTTCTGTGAGCTTGAGGTATTTTTAAAAAGCGGTCAAAGAGGCAATGGAGAAATTGTCAATTAATGTAGCAAACTACACCTACACCTGTTTGGCTCACTGATGACTCTTCAGTCTAGCACAGGAAAGGTCAGAATAGTATATAAATGTATGAGAGTACCACAGTTTTGTATCAGGTCTAGCAAAAGTTTACTTATCTTGACAGCAGGTCTGAAGATATAGCCAACATGTTTCAAGGGCTCATGTGTTGGCGGTTATTTAGGTATATTGGACAGTGAAAGACATAAGCTGAAGATTACAGAGAATACAGGTTGCCAGACCGACAGTTATTTTTGCATGGGAAGGGGGCAGCAAAGTCTTTACCAAATGTTCAGGAATGCATTTTGCTTTTTACCGCTGCTGTTCAGCCACAGGTTGACATAGAGAAGCACAAAAACACACAACAAAGGGTAAATAAATATGTTTGATGGATTATTGTGTGCCAGTTGTGATTCTACTGCCCTGTACAAACAGTCGGATTTTCCGACGGAAAATGTGCGATCGGAGCTTGTTGTCGGAAATTCCGACCGTGTGTAGGCTCCATCGGACATTTTCCATTGGATTTTCCGACACACAAAGTTTGAGAGCAGGATATAAAATTTTCCGACAACAAAATCCGTTGTCGGAAATTCCGATTGTGTGTACACAAATCCGACACACAAAGTGCCACGCATGCTCAGAATAAATTAAGAGCTGAAAGCTATTGGCTACTGACACGTTTATAGTCCCGATGTACGTGTTTTATGTCACCACGTTCAGAATGATCGGATTTTCCGGCAACTTTGTGTGACCGTGTGTATGCAAGACAAGTTTGAGCTAACAACTGTCGGAAAAAATCCATGGATTTTGTTGTTGGAATGTCCGATCAATGTCCGACCGTGTGTACAGGGCATAAGTATTTTTTTTTTGCCAAAAAGATTGAGTTACACATTTTAAATGATCTCATTATTGTTTCCACAGATTTACGCAGAATGACAGCTGGCTTTATGGGCATGGCGGTAGCCATCATCCTGTTTGGATGGATCATTGGCGTGCTGGGGTGCTGCTGGGACAGAGGGCTCATGCAGTATGTTGCAGGTCTACTCTTCCTCATGGGAGGTAAGACACAATGGCTCATATCCAAGATAAAAAGCTGCACTATACGCATAATGTAAAAGAGCTATTGAAGCTTATGTAGATCCAGAATTTTATATTTAAGTATGTTTAAAAACATGTCTCACTGTATACAGTTTTCTTAACTTCTTCACACCGGCCACATAAATATATGTGGCCTCTCAGTGTTTGGGCCTTCACACCGAGGGGCCGCATATTTGTGGCCCTGTGTAAACCACTAACTATGCTGAGAGCGCGCTCCCAGCACGGTAGCCAGTTACGGGAAAGCTCCCGATGCATACTAGCGATCGGGAGCTTTCCAATTATGTGACTGTTGTGACAGCCAATCACAGTGGTCACATGACCCGAATACCCACCTCTACCTCCCGACGTTTAGAACCCTTAAAGGGCCGGGAGGCAGTCGGCGGAAAGGGGTTAAACAAATACTTATTAGCAAATCTATTTCATTTCATGCCTGGGGATCCTGCCAGTAACAGCGTTTCCTATTACAGTCAGCCCAACAGTCTAATACAGTGGTCTCCAAACTGCTGCCCTTTGCTTGCTTTTATCCAGCCCTTGGGGCACAATTTCATCCACCGATCTCAACAATGGGGCACAATTGCTCCCAATGACACCAATGATGGGGCACATTCTATCCTAATGACACCGATAGGGCACAATTCCTCCCAATGACACCAATGATGGGGCACAATTCCTCCCTAAGACACTTACGATGGTGCACAATTTATCCCAATGACACCAACGATGGAGCACAATTTCTCCCACTGAAACAAACTATGGGGCATTGTTTGCCCTTTGTTTAGAAAGTTTGGAGACCCCTGTTCTAATAGAAGGCACACATGACAGGTTGTCAGAGCTGCCGCTAAGTGAGACAGTGGCAGAGCAGTGGCAGAGCATGCAACAGGACTACATACAGTCATATATATTAAAATCTAGTTGTATTATGTTCTGTACATCAGGGTCTCCAAACTTTTCAGTACAAAGACAACATTGTATATTTTACAGATATTTGCGAGTCAAACAATTTAGTTTTTAAATGCACTAATCAAATTTAAAGAAGAATCTACTCATTTTTTCAAGGATGCACTTATTTTTCCTCCTAAGCTTCCCTTCCTTATGGAGACCCCTGCTTAAAGTATAATTAAAGGTAAAACTTTTTTTTAGCTTTGGATAGAGTGGAGAGGGATTAGAACGCCTGTCAGTTTTTATTGCTGTCTGTGCTCCCGCTAAAGAGATTCATCCTTTCTATTTGTCCTGTTTATTGTTATCGTTGAAAGTGAAAGTTAAATAAAATTTCAAATTTTGGGTTGTCCCCAGAAAAGTAATAGAGGGGAAATCTTCCAATGAGGACACTAGTTCTGGTGGCCTTGGGTCCCCAAGGAATCCCCTTAATTTGCAGGGATTTCCTATCACTTCCTGGTTGGCTATGGGACAGAAAGTGAAGAGAAATCTCTGCAATGGAACACAGGTGGCGAGAAAAAAAATCTGGCGGGGGTAATAACCTTCCCTTGCTCTGTCAAAAATGAAAAAAAAAGTTTTGCCTATAGTTCTTTAATATCTTTAGACCAAAATCTCCATGGGGAGAGCATATTCAATCAGATAAAAATATAATGGATTGTCTAGGCAGGTTTTATAGCTGTTGTTAAAGCTAAACGAGATTGTAAAGAAGATTGTTCAGAGATTGTACAGTCAGATTGTAATGTGTATTGCCAACTCTACAACTTACCACAGAGCACTGGGTTCATACCAAGGACATTATCTGCATTGAGTCTGTAAACTCTCTTTGTGTTTGTATGAGTTTCCTCACACATTTCAAAAACATACTGGTAAATGATTTGGCTTCCTCCTAAAACTGGCCCTAATGTGTATGTATATGTATTTAATTGTTCAGCTAATTTGTACATATCTTGGAGGCAACTTCCAGGGTTCCTGGATAAGTCATCTCCACTGTGGAATTTTACTCTACAGTACTGGTCAAAATCAAAATATAATTTTATTGCTGCATCCTCTGTAATGGTCATGGCAAAGGGGTAGAGTTGGTAACTCAGGGGTTTAGATCCCACCACTGGAATTCTTGAGAGATTTCCTATAATACTCTGTGTTGTTGGCCTGACTGTTTAATGACTATTACGTGTTCTCTATTCTAAACCTATAGAGTGTGAATTTTAAAAGGAAATACTAACACTGACCCCCTAATACTTTGCTCTCTCCACTCACAGGCACCTTCTGTATCATTTCACTGTGCACCTGCGTAGCAGGTATCAACTTTGAGCTGTCCCGCTACCCTCGGTTCCTGTACGGTCTACCTGATGACATCAGCCATGGCTATGGATGGTCCATGTTCTGTGCCTGGGGGGGCTTGGGCCTAACTTTAATCTCGGGTTTCTTCTGCACCTTAGCGCCCTCAGTACAGCCTGTCCTGAGGACCAACTGCCCCAAATCCCGCCCTGAGAATGGAACAGTGTGCTAAAAACATATCTATCTAGAGCACAAAAAGAGAAAGGCAGGCCACTCTACCTTTAAACTCACGTGTGGACTACAGATATTTCCTTGTCGCCATTCCTGTTCATGCCTTGTTTGGAGGCCACAGGAGGAGTGACGTCGGCATAGGAGAGTCAATGACTTCAACTCATAGTGATGGTAGATCAAAGACCACATCATGGACTGTGTATATAATCCATCATTAATCAATGCTTTTTGTTTTTCCGATCAGGATGCCAGATGGTTCCTGCGCCAGTGTCTTTTGACCATGAACCTCTATTGTTACATTCCCATCTGTCACAATTATTAATTTCAAATCTCAATGTTCTAACCAACCTTATCTAAAAACGGAAGACTGTTTTGGTAGAACAGCTCTAACATGAACACCACTTTGGAGATCTAACGTGGAAATCATTTCAAAAGAACATCCCTTAGTCACTTGGTGGAAGAGATTTGAGAATGAAAAAGGAAGGATATATATTTCATATATTTTTGAATTTGACAAACCCCAAATTTTGCCCCTCTGTTTTATCCCAAATATTGTCAACTAGTAAAATTGACAAATGACTTTAAAATTTTGTGTGCTCCATTAAAGCTGACAGAGACGTCTGTGAACAAGGTGAGAAACCAGAAGCCAATTTTCACTCGAACCTCAGCTGCCTTAGCTGCTGCTTGGTGTCTAGGCCGGACAAAAAACCAATGGCAAAAGCACAAGGCCTGACAAAATTGACTGCTGTCTGTGTGTGTGCCAGTTCTGTTCACATTACTGGAACTCTGGTTTTTAGGAATTGCAAAAAAAAAAAACAAACAAACCTCCAGCTTCTTCATAATGTTGGTTTGTTAATACATGAAATGTACAAGCTACTCGGACTCACTGGAGAGGTGATAGAATTTTATAAATCAAATACAAGGTTACAGTCATGGAATTTAACAATGGTGGATGTCAAGGGAGGGTTGTATTAATATTTCTGATAGTGTCAAATGGTACCCAAATTTGTCAAAATTTCAACATTAAATTATGATCTGTATGTAAAATTTCTCTAATGGAAAGCTGAATTTGATGATTTATGTAGTATCATAATGTTAATGGCTTCATATGGGGATCACAAAACGCAAACAGTTGTTTGTCCCAAACTTTTCCTGTTTAGAATTCGCTACTTGAAATAATTCACTCATAAAATGTTAACTCTGATGCAATTATACAGTATTTCTATAGGAAAACAGTCTAGAAAAGCAGGGCAGGTTAAAATTCCGAAACCAAAATTAAAACATTTTTCATCAAAAATAAAACCACTAAACCTAAAAATATATTGTTGGGTGGAGCATAGTTGTTTACTTCAAATATGTAGATGTCACTGTACCTCATGGTCATGCTTTGAAAAGACGGTGCTTAAATAAAATGTGGATTCTCACGTCATTTCATTGAATGATATGCTCCAAAGGCATGCAAAGCTTCCCCAATACTTGAGATTGCTTTCCAGTAATATGATCTGGAAACACCAGCTGCTCAGCTATAACACACAAGCTAGGTGTTCTTACCACCCACTGCACACAACTTGATTTATCTCATAGATAGAAAGAAAGAAAGGATATTGCAGATGTAATGAAGAGGGTGAAGCGGCATGAGTTATGAGTCTTGCAGGGAGCAATAGTTTAATTGGTACTTTATGGAAAACTGTATTCTCCACACTGCATTGATGTAATCACTGAAAGAATAAATAAAAAACTTCTAAAAAAGAGACATGCACAAGTCTAGCTAAGTCTTGCCCACATCACCATAAACCATGTGGTTCTAGTGAACCAATTATGGAAACCATTTATAGTTCTCAGTCTTGGTTTGAAATGTCCTGCTATCTATACTGTAGAGTGCAGATTGGCTAAATATAAGCAAGTTGCTGTTTGTACTGGCCTGGGGCTCTGATGACAGAAAGCACAGAAAAAGAAACAGAGGTTAGCTTGCTGTTCCTGGCTACATCAAAAAAGTACAGTCACCTTTTAAACAGACCTTGTGACTTCTCAGTTGTTGAATATCCGGCATGGTAGTTCACTGACAATTTTACTGGAGTTATTCTTTAACTGGCTGATTTTCTTACAGACCAAAAATTCAGCTTAGATCACCTTGATACTCATGCCTGCCAATTCAAGCTGCAGCTAAATTCATATGTTCACTTGTCCCAACCTATATGTTATAATTGGAAGCTAAGTGCAAGCCATAGTTCAATATGGGTCATTCCAATTTGTATGCTGTGAACCAGGAGAGGAGCAGGAACTTAGAAGTTCACAAATCTCTAGTATACGGTGGGTCACTGAACATTGGCTGCGAGTTTTAAGTCTTAGTTCTGTACAAGTGTCTCTTTATAGTTTAAACATTAAATTCTCGGTGCAGCCAGCCTTTCCCATGTACTCAGCCTCCCAAAGTGGTTAAAGGGTTCGTCCAACCAAAAATGGTATTTTAGATACAAGTAGAGAATTTTGAGCGGACTTGGTTTCTTAAATGGCTTAGCTATTCTAACAAAATCTCCCTGCCATAATTCCCAGCTCAGAGGAAGCTGTCTCTGAGAACTTGCAGTGGAAAGATCTCTGTGCTTCATCCATTCTGTGATTTGTGCTTCCTCCACCTTTACTGATGCTGCTTGAATATTTCCTACTAGTTATCAAACCCCTATTCATCAGAGGGGTAGCTCTGACTTGAGGAGCAAATGCCTGTACCTCTACCAGGATCACCATCTACACAGAGACACAGTGAAAAACAAGGCATAAATCTCCATACACACGGGCAGAATGTCGGGAGACATTTGCCGGTTCAAAAAAAATGGCCTTTATTCTGCTCGTGTGTATACCGGGCTGTCCAACAGAAGCCAGCCATTTAGCTGGCTCTGTCAGATGTGTATGCTGGAAAGCCAGCAAACAGCAACAGAAAACTCCCGATCAGAGCCTTCAGCCAATGGCAGAGTGTGCTGATCGGATTGTTCAGGCGGGGAGGCCATCCCCATGTCAGAACACAATAGCTTAGCAGTAGAGATCACTGGACTAATCTCGCATGATTAGTACAGTGCAGTGTCTCTGACCGCAGCTGTCAGTTTCTTTTTTTTTGTGCAACCCGTTGCAACCCCAATCACCTGAAAAAATAGGCAGACAGCTAAATTGAAAGTGTTACTAAACCTAGGACTCTGCATTCAATATATCTGGTCTGCCACAGTACACAGAACATGGAAATGCAATTATTTTAGTAAATATAAACTGCTAAATACCCTTTCTCATCAGCAGTTTATAGCAGTCTTGTGAATTCTATCAGAGTCCAGCCAAGCACTGGTTAAAGCTTGTAGGAGGCGTTTTCATTCTCCTCTGACTGTCCTATGAGGCTGCATGACTCCTGACCCTCTGTCTGGACAGTGCTGATTACATGTACGTTCTCCAGAAAAAAAACCTCTCTAGCAATACACATCAAACTAAGCATGTGCAGAATGCCCTCAAAACTGTACTATCAGTAGTTGGATTGGGAGCAGTAAAATAAGGGGGGGATCAAAAAAGACAGGCTCAAACAGCCTTTATACACAATGCGCAGGATTAACCTCTTAGTTTCCAAAGTGAGTATACCACATATACAGGCTGATTTTACTGTTGTGGGTTTAGTAAAACTTTAAGTAGTCTTAAATTCTGCATACATATTTATGGGCACTGCCTAGTTAGGTAGTAAAGCTATGATTACTATGACAGCCCCAGACACCGCACTTGTAATGCCGCGTACACACGGTCGCACATTGATCGGACATTCCGACAACAAAATCCATGGATTTTTTCTGACGGATATTGGCTCAAACTTGTCTTGCATACACACGGTCACACAAATCTTGTCGGAAATTCCGAACGTCAAGAACACGGTGACGTACAACACGTACGATGGGCGGAGAAAAATTGAGTTCAATAGCCAGTGCGGCTCTTCTGTTTGATTCCGAGCATGCGTGGAATTTTGTGCGTCGGAATTGTGTACACACAATCGGAATTTCCTTCAACGGATTTTGTTGTCGGAAAATTTGAGATCCAGATCTCAACTTTTGTGACGGAAATTTCCGATGGAAAATGTCCGATGGAGCCTACACGCGGCCGGAACTTCCGACAAAAAGCTCCCATCAAACTTTTTCCGTCAGAAAATCTGAAGGTGTGTATGGGGCATTAAAAAAAAACTATTGTGGGAGCTTATATTTCTACCATAACAGGTTCAGTAAAAAAGGGGCAGGGATGCCATAACTATTATAAAAGGATGGAATTCAATCTCAGGCTTAGGCCTAGTGCTGTGAGAGGAAAGGTGAGACAGTTACAAGCGCAGGAGGATGATGATCCTGAAAAATTCTCACTATGACTTGTGTTGTGTTGTCATGGCCCAAATAAGAGAAATTTAAATGTGAATTTGGCAGTTGCAGAAAATTTAAGTTAGCTACTGATTAAACACTAAGGATGAGCTCCACGCCCACTCCACGTGCAGAGCCCGCCAGGAAGTCGGCACTGCGCTGCGCTAATCACAGGCAGTGAGACATTTCCCGATCTCTGCAGCTGCACATCGGGACAATGTCTCACTGCCTGTGATTAGCGCAGTGCAGTGCCGACTTCCTGGCGGGCTCTGCACGTGGGGTGTGCGAACACGCCGGAGCTCATCCTTATTAAACTCCTGAGTTCCTGCCCTGTGTATCTGCATTGCTTCCTCATGTATAGATATGGATTAGGGGACAAAGTTTTGCTTCCCGTTCTTTTCCTCTGTGGTAAATAGGTAGGTTGTGACCCATGAATGTTGTGCTTGACCTACAGCCAGGAGGTCCACTACAGATTGAAAGGGAAATTAATCATTTCAATACATCAAAGCCTAACTCAAACCGAAAAATATTTTCATAAGTATTGGATAAAGTTAGGAGTATTTACAATTTTTTGCAAGTCGTCTATTCCTGTCTGTGACCTCCCTGGGGAGATGTTCTATGTTTTATTTTCTGTCCCTGTGACTCCCATACAAAGGGGAGGGTTCCCTGGGGCAGAAAGATGTAAAATGGTGTCAAAAGTTAGATCTTCCTCGCTTTACCAAAACTGTGTTTTAGTTTTTGTCTATCTTCTAATTGGAGAGATTTCACATTTAAAGACAGGAAGTGAGGGGAAATCACCCTAGAAGGGAAATAGACCACAAATAAAACCTGATAGAGCTGTTACTCTTCCCTGCTCTATCCACGCTCTACAGTAGAAAGTGCCTTGCTTGGCAGTCATACACATTGTATCAACTTAGAGAGATACACTTACAATAACATGATCTTGGCTACTAATGACTTCTGCCCCCTATGGGCCCTTTCACACGGGCTGTCTGAGCAGGTCCGCCTGTCAGTTTTTCAGGTGGACCTGATCGGACACTGCATTGTCCTCTATGGAGCATAGGGTTGCCACCTCATCCCTTTAAACGCGAACAGATATAAATTTTACGGATTCTGAGGCTAATTTAATACAGATCAGGCACCAAGTGAGTTTAATTACCACCTTAATCAGCCGCAAAACCTCTATAATCAATATGTGTTCGGTTTTAAAGGGATGAGGTGGCAGTCCTAATGGAGTGGCGGATGTCAGCAGATACATGTCTGCTGACACCGGCCGCTATCTGTTCCGATCCTGTCTGCCAAAAACAGACAGATGGTGATCCTATTTTCCATCCGTCCGGGGGATCGGATCAGGTGGAAATGGACAGGCGGTCCATTTCCATCCGATTTTCCCATAGAGAAAAGTGGGACTGTGTCCGTGTCCGCTCTGCATAGCGGAGTGGACATGGACCTGCCATCTGCTTGCTCAGCGGGGGGAACGATCCGCTGATCCCTGATGAGCAGGCGGATGACAGGTCCATGTCCACTCAGCTGATTAAAGCAAACTGTGAATTTCATAACCATCTGCTGACGTATGCCTAGAACTGAAGTCGTTTTACTTATAGACTCATTATTGTCATCATATAACCAGCACTTAATTAGCATCTTAAGTTTATTAGAAAAGTAATTAAACACAGTTACAAGGAGCAATGTTTTTTTGCGACTGCAGATTTCAGATGAGGCTGTTCATTGAGGAAAAAAAAAATGACACGGCTATTAAAATAATATGTGTATATTAATCACTTTTTAAAACCAATTTTACTTTCAGCAGCTGAAGTTGAATGTTCTATCACTCTCTGTGCGATACGAAGGTAACAAGCCATCCCTGCATTGGCTGCTAAATGCATAAAAGAATACAGCGTGCCATATGTTGGTGAGGTGTTCTTTTAATAATGTAAAAGCCTAACGTTAATCACATTAAATTTAATGGAATTTGGAATGCATTTATTTTTAAGTAACTGAACGTAAAAATGCCCTGTAGACTACAGGAAATAATGGCTGCAGAAACTGCCATTCTCAGTTCTTGGTTCTTACAATGTCAGCCCTCTGGTGAGGTAGCTGCACTTTTTCATAGGAGGAGGAACAACCATTCTTAAGGGCCAGTTTGCAATGCCCACACACTAAAACACTGCGGTAGTGTGCAGGCAGCTCTTAATTTCCAATGCAGTGAGTTGGCGGTAGGGGACGGTGTTGATGTGCATTATCACAACGCTCGCCTTTTTTTTTGTGAACTTTATATGAAGCTTAGTGCATTGTGCTGCTGTACAATGACATGCGGTACCTTTCTTTGCGCTGTGATAAAATGCAGTATTTCTGCATTTTTTTTCCCAGCTCACTGCGCCTCTGCAGTGCGAATAGGGCACATAGAAAACAAATGCTTATTGTGTGTCCTAGTGGTGACTGGGGTTCTTCCAGTGTGGAAAAATGCCGGTAACTACACTATATGCAAACAGGCACTTGAGGTTGAGGGAGGCTTTGTAACCCCCTCTGTTTTCTTCTTTTGTCATTCTGAATGATGTGGAGAAGAACTTTGTTTAAGCCCTCATTCACACTGAACACAGATTTGAAATCATGTAAGTTCATTTCAAACCCGCATTTCAATCCGACTTCGGGAGCAATTTGAAAGACATTTGTGCGGGTTCATTTACAGACATCTATTGAAATTGCCCCCGAAGTCGCCAAAAGTAGTGCAGGAACTACTTTTGGAAATCGGTGCGCCGTCATACCGATTGGGACAGTGCCGTTTCCGGCAATAGGCGGCGATTTGGCACGCAAATCGCATGTCAAATCGCGCCGATGTGAACAGAGGCTAAAGCTAAAAATCAATCAAATTAGCCGTATCTAAATCCAAAAACAAAAATGGAATATATAGCAGCTTACAAATCATTAAAAGTGGTGAATTCATTCATTTTCTGTTTTCAGGTTTTTCTCTTTTATTTTTATCTGATCATTCTGCCAATAAGACGTTTTTCTAGGGAGACAAGGCTCACTCACCATACTGTATCTATGAAATGTCTATAGTGTTGTGACTCTAGACTGCTCTCCTGCTATGGACCATGAACACCTCCCCCTGTTCTTTGCTCAATTACATAGAGGATGACGCTTTGTAGTTCACAAAAGACAAAGCTAATATTGTTTGAGATTTCTGTTTACTCCTCAGGAAGTTCCAAGGATTTTTTGCAGAGTCAACTGACATTTTTCTGTACTTGCAGAAAATGTATTTAACCTTCAAAAAAGAAAACTAATGTTTTCATCACATCTAAGGACTGGTTAGCTGAAATATATTACATTTTTAGCAAAAACTAAATAAAATTCCCACACTGCACGCCAATGAAAAGGAATAATTTATTATTATTCAGTAGTCTAGTAGTAAATTCCCAAACCTGAAACTGCAATAAGAAACTAAAGAATGAAAGAGACATCAATTACCTTACACCACTTTCGAACTTAAAGTGTCACTAAACCCACAACAGTAAAATCAGTCTGTATATGCAGTAAAGCATGCTTGTTATACCCACGGTGGAACATAAAATCCTCTGCATTGTGTAAAAAGGCTGATCTTGTATACACAGATCTTCCCCTCCTTCCACTACCCCCTGATATTTTCCTGATATTTACAGAGTCTGTGGAGTCAGGCTGCACATGCTCAGTTTGGTGTATATTGCTAGAAAGGGTTTTTTTTACTTGGGAAAGTGCATGTTAACAGCACAGGGCCAATCAGCACTGTCCAGACAAAGGGTCAGAGGTCTTGCAGTCTGATAGGACAGTCATAAAACTCCTCCTACAAGCTTTAACCAGTGCATGGCCAGACACTGATAGAAGTCACAAGACTGCTCTATACGGCTGATGAGAAAAGGTATTTAGCAGTTTATAATTACTAAAATAATTGCATTTCCATGTTCTGTGTACTGTTGGTGGCTAGATAAAGTGAATGCAGGGTCCTGGGTTTAAGTTTCATATTGCAGTTTTATTCTTTAGTTAAGATATACTTTACGTGAATTCCAGACTTTGATAGCAAAATATATGGAAAGTAAACTCGATGCCAAAAAATGTTCACGATTTTTCCCTGTATTTGTTCTGAATATTCTGAAAAAAAGTTTCTAATACAGGCTGCTGTGATTTTTCAAATCGAAAGCTAAATTAGTAGGGATGAGTTGTCTTTTCACGCCGTTCTTAAAGCTTGCAGTGCTGCGCTTGTCAATCAGAGTAGCAGACCATTCACCTGTCTTTTATCTGCCTCATAACTCCTCCATGTACCAGAAACAGAGGACGTCTCCTGTGAATCCACAGGCAAATCTAGTCTGACAACAAGCATTTTTTTAATGTTGCTCTTCAGAAAATTGCAGATTTGACACAGAATAACACAGAAAAACTCCAGTATACATGGCAATTAATTTCCATTCAAAGAGCAGTTCTGAAAGAAAATCCTCTGTCATTAGATAGACTTTGCAAGTTGGCAGACCTTGGGGGAAAAAAAAAAAGCTTTTTAGAAGAGTATGTGTGTTTGTTAGGCATTCTTTGAATGTACTTTTACCAAGATGTCAATAGCCTAAATGGATGCCTGACTAATTATCTCCAAATGTAATAAAGTTGACTAATAAACCGAGTAACATTTCAAGCACCTTCAGAATGAGGCACACAAGTCTACTTGGCTGCCATCGAATCCTGCTGGGAAGATAAACCATACATACTAAATCTTCCTGGAGGAGGAGAATGAAGCTTAAAGAATATACTGAGAACAGACCCTGAGGGACTTATTATTTTTATCACAGTATGATGTCCGGGAGACTCTCATTTGACATATATAAGCCCTTTAAACTTCCCAAACTCACATTGCCAAACCAAGGCCTCAAGCCCATAAAACCATGTACAGCATTATTGTTTGGGGAACACTGCAATTTAAATTAAGGGTTTCTCTGCACATCCTGCAGTTTAGTGTATCAGAAATAGGACACAGATGTCAAAGATTTTTGGGCCTATTCCTTTTCTGTAATACTTTTGTGTATACAAAGAGGAACTATGGGCAAATCTTTTAAAAAAATACCCTTTAAAGTGGTTATAAGCCCCTGAAATGAAAAAATGAACAAAGCATATCCTTCTATAGGGTGTACTAGCCTCAATCCAAAGCACCCAGTGTGATTTCTGTCTACTCTTTTATTCCTATGCCATCTGCCTGAGTCACTTCGGATCATCTATGATGACACCAGACAACCGTGGGAATGGACCCCCTCCAGCACACAGCACGTGATTGACAGTTTCAGTTGTGCCTGTTTTCCAGTGAGACTGTGTAGAGAGGAGGTGTATCCTTTCTCCCTCCCATCTGGTCTCAGATTACACTCAGCTCCCTGCAAATATGTTGTATGTGATGTCAGATCCCTGCCCCCTGCCTTCTGGAGCTCAGAAATGTTGTGCAAAATCTGTGTTTTAGAAGGCTGTAAAGAAGAGATTGATGCAGATAAACAGGAACAACTTATGTAGGAGGATGTGTTTAATCTCTGTGTATCGCCAGAGGCTGGTCACGTCAGTGGGTATATGTAAGCATTTACAACTACTTTAAGCCAATAATGTGCCCATGAGAGCCTGAGCCTTGGCAAATGCAGCTTGCTTTAAGGTGCATTTGTTATCAGTTTGAAGGGCTTCTGAGATCATTCAGAATTTATTCAGGTGCATTTGACCTGCCGTCAATCTCCTTCTGACCTGCATTTGACGTGCTTCTTTTGCATTCCAATTGACTTGTATGGAGAAAGCAACCGTTCTAAGACCAACGAAAGCCCACTGACACAGGGCCTTAAAAATGTAGTTTTAAATACAGAAAGTATAAATTCCTGATCTGGCTTTGTAGTATCTGCTTGTGCAGCAGCACTCCGTCTGGGGGAGGCAGGTCCAGCAGAATGTTGATTTGCACAGTGCTGTTAACTTCTGTGAACATGACTACAGGAGGGGAGAGCACAGGGATAGCATCATCATTCTGCTGCTGCTCTATCTATGTTCAGCAGACTGTGTGAGATTGCAGGGACGAGAGTGTTGAAATATGCACTTGGAGGATGCAGGGCATACAGTTGAGATAAGAGTTTTGGCTAGGGTTCTACTTTAATAAATGAGCCAGTTGCTTAAAAAAGCTAATCAATATAATAATTGATAATCAAAAGCTAATATAAAAAAATTACTAATCAAAATTTTCATGCAACACTTAGCCCAAAGATATGACTAAACAAAGAAAATTCTGATTTTATTATGGTGCTTACATATTTTATTTTTTAAAGAAGACCTTATTGACCTAATTCAATTATGTAATTGTTTATTCAAGCTAGCCATTAAAGCAACATTTTTTACATGAAAATAATTTAGTTCAACATGCTGGCATATACTCCTAAATAAATGACCAATACATTTGTACAAAATTTGGGTAGACCAAATTTTATTTATAATTTATATCAAATTAACAAGGTATTTTGTTCACTTGTAGTTGTAATAAAAATGTGGGATAAAATAATGATGTCCTTCAATGGTCCTTAGTAGTTTATTGCTTCCTACGGCACCATCCTTTCCCAAGTAAAATGTTTACTTCATCTACATTTTTCAAGCCTGGTGAGAGGTGGCACGGAGCTGCAGGCAAGCATTTTATCTGCTCTACCACATGGTTTTAATTAGGCACCCTGGTCACCTTGGTGTGTCCACTTATCCGCTACCTTTCTGGCAACCATCAGGCACAACGGAAAGAAATGATCACTAAGTAAAATAAGCTTTACACAGGGCCTCGCAGCCTGTTTTTTTTTTTTTTATCTTGCTTACTTGGCATAGCTGCAGAGAACAGCTGCAGACTGTTAAACCTTGTCAACCCTGGGTCAAAACAGTGCCTCTAATATAGTCAGGTGCTACATGTACCAGTTTGATTGTAAAATTAGATCTGAGGCTCCAAAAAAGCTTTGAGACAGAGAGTATGAAAACCGAACAAAGGGTGAATGGGAGTCTGTTGCTTATATTGGTAGCGTGATCAGAATAAAATGTATTTTCACGTATTTAAGTCTTATCTTAAAACAGGTCCAAGTCGTGTTTTCAAAAGTATTCCAAGAATACAGCTAGCCAGATGCCTGTTTTTTTTTTTCTTTCTTTTTACAGTGTAGACTTCCTGGATGAATCAAGACAGTAGACGAGTTTTGTCAACTTCATCATGGAAAACTGTCAATTGAGACTAAGCCCAAAAGAATAAAAATAATTACAACTGGATGAGCTATGCTTTTATTGCTAACATTTGAGACTGGATCAAGTTTAGGGACCATCCCATGATGGGGGGGTGGAGGTTCTAATTGGATCCTAAGGGATCATGAGCTGAATTACAAATGTTCAAAATGTTTCTTGCCTCTGGTTGGTATCTACTGGAATGTCTTTTTTTCCCCAATATAGCATATGTAATATTAAAGATACATAATCTCAATTGAAGCTAATCAAAGATGAATTTGTGGCAGAGGAATTAAGTAATTTAATCTGACCCCTCAGAGATAAAAAAAATTGTTACATATATATCTATATCACTATTCTCCACCTAATTATGAAACTTACTCTGTAACCTTAACCTGTTTACCATCTTTTCACCATTATTTCCACGTGGGTCCTGCTGTAAGTGTGTTTTTTGTATACAAATGTCTGTACAAATGTAAAAAAATAAAATATATAAACTTAATATATGGCAAGGGGGGGGGGGGGGGGGGTAGAGAATTAAATGGGAATTCTATCCCTGCAGCAGTCTGGCGCCTTATGTATGGACCGAAGACCCAACTCTTAAGGTGCCTGAATGTGTAATTTTTTTTTTTTTTGGTTCTTTGGTGGTGCTGATTAACTATTAAGGTAGGGGATGTTATGGGGTCATTGAAATATGAAGATGCAGCCATTGTTGTCTGTTGAATAAAAAAAAAAATATTTGCACAATGGGGTCTATTTATGTATGTTTTCACACAAGATTCACATATTTTTCACCCAGGGTTCAATTACAAATATTTGATTCGTGGCTGGAACATGAAATCTTGGGTGAAGACATTGATAAACAGACCCAGGTATTTATTATCTCTTTTAACTCTAACACTAAGTTTTGTTTGGCCTTTTGTGTGTATAAAATAATATATTTACACAGTTACATAGTCAGGTCGGAAAAAAAAGGACACAAGTCTATCAAATTCAACCAAAAAGCAAAATAAAATAATTTAAAAACCTTACATCCCCAGAACCAAAGGGGAACCTCAAAGGGCAAAAACATTTAGAAAGTGTTATCCAATTTGCTCTAACAGGGAAAATAATTCCTTTCTTCCCCAAAGGCATACACCCCAGATCAACCAACCATTTACACTGTTATTACAGTGTTATTTAATAGCCAGTTATATTTTGTCAATTTAGAGCAGTCTTTCTCAACCAGGGTATTGTGGCACCCTAGGGTTCCTCCAGAGGTTGCTAGGGGTTCCTTGAGTAGTTGCAGATTTGTCTCCACCACTAATTCAAGGGGGTGATCTTTCAAAGACATACAATGTACGGGGTCACTTTCTCACTGACCACAAATGTAAGGGGTCACGTCTTCGCTGTCTGCCAGTGTAAGAGGACAGTTCTACACTAATCGCCATGTAAAGGGAAACTACAATTTTCACAGTCTATGTTTCTTTTATACCAGAACAACATACTTAAAGAGGCACTAGGAACTTTGCTCTGGTGAGGTGGCTCCCACACAGCAAGGCTTCCCTCGATGGGCAGTAGCTCAAACCATAGAAATAAAGTACAGTTTTTTCAATTATCTTGGACTCCTTTATCTGATTTTGATCTTTCTGTATAATATGCTTCTTTAATGGCCATTATTTTTATTCTTTTTTTTTATATATACCAGGGGACTGTTGTATAATGACCCAGTTTCTTAATCTCTTTCTACAACTTACTGATCATGCTCATTGCTCAAGTATCATAAGCTGTAGATATATTCATTTTTAGCAGGTGTTCCTGAGCCCTAAAATGGTTTTAAGGGTTCCTCCAGGGTAAGAGGGTTGAGAAAGACCGATTTAGGTAAACATCCAGCCCTTTTTTAAAGAAATCTACTAAATAAGCTAGAACTAGCTCCTTGTGAAAGTCTAGCCCATATTATCAAAGCTCGTACTGCAAAGAAGCCCTTCCATATGCAGAGGCTAAACCTCTTTTCCTCCAAGCAAAAAGATTGTCCCCTTGGCATTTAAAATGATCTTAAAGTGAAAGGATTTGCACCAATTGTGCTATATGAACCATGTATGTACTGTATAAATCCCCACTTGAATCACATCTATTAATGGGAGAATAAATTCAGCTATCAATGCAGAGTTTTGACAGGACCACATTGGCCACATTTTGCTTCTGTCCTACTAAAATCAAAACATTTTATTAGAGAACTTCAAAGTACTTCCAAACATAGAAGCCTGACCCCATTCCCATCTGTTATTATAAGTAAAGCAGGTGTTAAATATAAACTAAATGTATTTTTTCCCTTTAATCAGAAAGTATTAAAAAGGTACAGTGAGCTTTTTGAGCACATCCAATCTATACGCTACTTTTAGACTTTCATTTTCCATGTGAATTAACTGAAGGAAACCTTGAGGACGCTCTAGCACCAAGGTACATGCTCTTAAGTGTATAATGCAAGTTACTGTTTGCATTTTCACATATTTGTGTTTGTACATCCCTTTAAAGTGGTCTTGTAACAAAATATAACTATCCAAACTGCTAATATCTGTAAAAAGAAGAGAGGATATGCTCATCATTCCCACTGTCCTTACCACCAAACGCTGCACCATTCAGTAAGGATCCTTCTCTGAAGTCGACTGGTATACCAACACTCCTGGATAACCCACAGTTCTCACTGGTTCCTTCAGCTGACCTTCACACCCTTACTGAATGCTGTAATTCATAGAAAATAAAGGCAGGTACCAGTGAGATTTATGGGAGATCCAGGAGATTGTCACTCCATGAAATGTTGGTTTCCCAGCAGACTTTAAGAGGCCATTTATCAGCAATGGAGCAGTGTTATGCGTCATGGACACTGGAAAACCTGGCCTCTATGAGAAAATAGAGAGAACAGCATGGACATGGAGGTTGTGCCAAGACCTATCATCTTCACAGAAATGTAGATTTTTAAGCTCCAGTCCTGGACAGCTGTCATGCAAAATAAATCATTTTTTACTTTAACACTATCACTTAAAGCCACACTCCGGGAAAAATGTTTTATTCCCATGCAGTGGGTCTGTACTCGTTTTGTCTTGGGGTGAACACAGAGCCTATGTGGTGGACTATCCCTGACAACTTCCCATCCAGAGCTGGTCTATGGGTGTGATGACATCAGGAACATACCACCACACAAGACTGCTAGACCACAGTCTTTATCGAAAAAGAAAAGCCAAATGGCTACTTACAATGTAAAAAAATTTAATGCCATATAAAATCAATTGCCAGCAAAGACAGAACAAACATCCACACTTCTGGGGTCACATGGGACACGAAGGCATCAGCGCGTAGCACCGCCCGACAAGTTTCGTCACACGTGATGTCTTCTTGGGGCACAATTGTAAATGATCACCTTGTAAAACAACCTATTCAGTTTAAAATAGAAATGAAAGGCAAAAAAAATTGTGTATAGATGTAAAAAAACATTATAAATACCTTTTTCCCTTTTTTATATGTGATCACATTCTCTCTGTTCTCGGCTGCTGGGGGAGCAGAAACAAGTGAATGGCTGTGCAGCGGGGGCGTGTTGTGACAAGTCTGATCATTAGAGGAGAGCACACTGAGTTCCTAGCATAGCTAGAGAACTGACCACGGTGTGCTCTCCTGCTTAGTGTGGAACACCAGGGATTAGCAGGAACACCAGGGATTTCACACAAAGAAAGCAATGTAAAGAGAACAGGATACTTTCTCATACAGGTACATGGTACAGCAGGCACATATCAGGAATATAAAGTGTTGGGGTAACAAAGTTTATGGTAAAAAAAAATGCTTTGACCTTAGAACCACTTTAATTCAACTTTAATTTACACCACTCAATGTTAAAGTAGTTCTAAGCCCCTAACTGAACGACATTTAAGTTGATAAAGCACTATGTACCACAAACAATCTCACCTTTTTAGAAATTACTATTTTCACTTTTTTTTTTCTCAGAGCTACTAATCTCCTGCAGCTTCTTTCAGCCACTTTTTGTCTATAGGACACACTTCAGCATTGGCTGCATATCAGTGCTCTGGATCACCCTATTAATAATGATGCCTGCGCAATGTGTGTCCACACAGCCCATTGTACCGCCACCAGCAGTGCGTGGCACAGGGTGACAGCAGCACAATTGGGAGAGAGATGCACCTCCAAAATAGGAAATGCCTGAACATGGACCCTCATGGCAGGATTGCAGAAATTATTTTAATGAATGCTGCAGATTAAAAAAAAAAAATTAAAATAACTTTTGAATTAACATTTGAATAAAGCGGAGCTCCGGCTTTTTTTTTTTTTTTTTTACTTTTTTAAACATCCCGATGTTGTTTTCCAGTGAATCCTACCTCAATCAGCATTAATATAACATGTCGGTTTAGTAAATGTACATTTGTTTCAAAAACTTACTTTGCAGTCCCCCCCCCCCCAGCACGCTCCTGTCTTCATTGTGGGCAGCTAAAGCCCACCACTATTTAGTTGCAGGTACTGCGCTGCTGGATACCCAGCATACACCTCCCCATCTCGCACATGCGCATAAACAAAGAGCAGCGCTCTCATTGTGTTCAGGTTGCCATATCGGCAGAGACGCATTGACTCCTGGGATTGATGACCCTCATATCCTGGGAGCCAATGTGCAGCCAAACATGACGTACCCAAGAACTGCGCAAGTGGGGGAATCTAAGAAAAAAAAAGGTATTTTCAAAGCTGGGGAGAAAAAATAATAATCAATGACAATACAGGAAGAAATGAAGAATGCAGGGGGGGTTGTCAAAAAGCCTGGAAGTCCGCTTTAAGTTTAAATTTGCTTTTTGGTTGAATCGAAATTAGCAACAAAATCTCGAAAACTATCCTTTCCATTCCTTTTCTCTGACCTTCTGTGGTCCCACATAGCTAACGGACTCTCTGATAAGGTAGATGAATTTCTACAAATACTTTATAGCCAGAGAGGAGCAGAATACAGTTGGAGTGGAATTTGGAATTTCATATTGAAAGATTGGAGCAGATGAGGTATAACTAACTATAACACAGGAAAAAATGATAAAGAAACTATTTAGAGACTACATTCTTCATCCCTTTAGGTATTATTACTGGGACACAATGATGTGGGGAAGGGATGACAAGGCTGCATCTTTATGGAAATTGGAGGCTGGACTGCATCACTCCCAGCTGGAAATCTGTCTGATAGATACTAAAACAATTTGTTCATGACAAATACAAATTATTAAAATGTCAGTTGTGGAATGTAAACTGATTAAACAAGAAAAAAAAAAATCTCAATAAACTATGTTGTGTGTCTCTTGTTCTCTTTTTTGGGGTAGAAAGGTGGAGCTTATTTTATTACTTTCAATACATTTATTATATTTGATTGCCATTTTTTTTAAAGCCGAACTCCTAAATTGCAGAACATATTTCTTAACCGCTTCAGCCCCGGAAGATTTTACCCCCTTCCTGACCAGAGCACTTTTTGCAATACGGCACTGCATCACTTTAACTGACAATTACGCAGTCGTGCGATGGTGCACCCAAACAAAATTGACATCCTTTTTTTCCCACAAATCAAGCTTTCATTTGGTGGTAATTGATCACCTCTGCGGTTTTCCCCCGAAGCTCGCAGCAGCTCCAGGGGCGAGCAGCGTGCGTGCACATGCGCCCCCGGTGACGCGCGCGTGCCCCTAGTGGCCACCAGAAGAAGCGATGTAACATGTTGCCGCAGTACAACTGCGGCAGCTGGTCGGCAAGCGGTTAATAAAAGCAGGAGACAGGACCAGTCACCCTGCATATGAAGCGATAGCGGCACTGACTAGTCCTTGTAAACCGGACCTGCACAGAGGTGAAGTTTCACACTGGATTACTTCACAGACCTGGAAGAAATACACAAAGCACACCAAGATTCAAGAAAGAATACACATAACTCTTGTATTTGCTTTTCCCTGCAGGTCAGCTTTCAAAACCAAAAAAAATGTATCATTTTTTACATAGCTGACAGGCAACAAGCTGACAGGAAGTCAGGCTAGAAAGCTAAAGGATATCTATCCAATAGAAACAAAAAAAATACACTTTTTGTAAAATAGGGAATGGTTAAAACATCTTATAATGTAGTTGTTGCTTTCTGTTTCTTCCTTTCTATTGACAGCCACTCCTCCCATCTCTTGTACTGTGTCACAGGGACAGGAAGTGAAGGAAATGTTCCACAATGGGGTCCTATGCAGAAACAAAAACTTGACCAAAATTTTAATTCTTCTCCTCTCTATCCAAAACTAGAAAAAATGGTTGAGGTTAGGCGTTTGAATAAGAACTCTAGGCAACTATTAGAAAAATAGTAACACTGCTGCTAGCACTGGACGCAAAATAATTACTTTATTTGGGCTTATAGAAAGGGGAAAGCCCAGAAGTATCTCAGCCATGTGGTTGAGCTTATATAAATCTGAACTCTAGGCAGATATAAAGACACAAACTGATGCAGCTGTTTATTCTTTACTACATCATTAAAGGTATTTAAAATGTTATTAAACCCAGGACCCTGCATTCACTATATCTGGTCTCCCACAGTACACAGAACATAGAAATGCAATTATTTTAGTAAATATAAACTGCTAAATACTTTGTCTCATCAGCCGTATAGAGCAGTCTTCTGACTTCTATCAGTGTCTGGTTAAAGCTTGCAGGAGGAGTTTTCATTCTCCCCTGATTGTCCTATGAGGCTGCATGACCCCTGACCCTCTGGACAGTGCTGATTGGCCCCGTGCTGATCACATGCACCCTCCCAAAACTCTCTTGCAATACACACCAAACTGAGCATGTGCAGAGTGACTCCAAAAGTTCTGTCTTATCAGGAGATGGATTAGGGACAGTGGAAGAAGGGGAGGATCAGAGAAGACATGAGCAAACAGCCTTTTTACACAACGCAGGGGATTAACCCCTTAGGTTCCACGGTGAGTATACCCAGCATGCTTTACTGCATATATAGACTGATTTTACTGTTGTGGGTTTAGTAACACTTTAAATATAACCTGGTATCAGTCTCTTGGGGTCCCTGTACAACAGAGCTGAAGTCTGAGAAAAAAAAACAGCACAAAGAGCCAATCAGTTCATGTGCTGACAAGATGTATGGTGATAGGAGGAGAGAGCAGAGTGATAGAGATATGAGCTGGGAGAGATGAGATAGGAATTCTCCAACAGCAAAAAAACAAAATAAAAATGCTTTTCTTTAGCAGAGTAGAGGAAGAATAGAAATACTGTCAGATTTTTATTTCTGTCTGTGTCCTTGTAATAGATTTTTTTCCCTTGCTTCCTGTCTGGTATATCTGTTCCTACTAGGACAGGAAGTGAGGGGAAATCTCTCTATGTCCTGGATCCAGTGTATTTTGGTTCTGTGTTGCCCTAGGCAAGGCTAAAATCGGCGTTGGTCAGAGACTGCAGACATACTACAGGAGTTAGTCATAGACTGCGGACATGATACAGGAGATGGTTAGAGACTGCAGACATGTTACAAGAGATGGTTAGAGACTGCGGACATGATACAGGAGATGATCAGAGACTGCGGACATGATACAGGAGTTGGTCAGAGACTGTGGACATGATACAGGAGATAGTTAAAGACTGTGGACATGATACAAGACATGATCAGAGACTGCGGATATGATACACGAGATGGTCAGAGGCTGCAGACATGATACAAGAGATGGTCAGAGACTGCAGACATGATCAGAGACTGCGGACATGATACAAGAGATGGTTAGAGACTGCAGACATGATACAGGAGATGGTTAAAGACTGCGGACATGATCATAGACTGCGGACATGATCAGAGACTGCGGACATGATCAGAGGCTGCAGACATGATCAGAGGTTGCGGATATGATCGGAGGCTGTGGATATGATCGGAGGCTGTGGATATGATTGGAGGCTGCGGACATGATCAGAGGTTGCAGACATGATTAGAGGCTGCGGACATGATCAGAGGCTGCAGACACGATCAGAGCCTGCGGACACGATCAGAGGCTGCAGATATGATCAGAGGTGGCGGATATGATCGGAGGCTGTGGATATGATCGGAGGCTGAGGACATGATCAGAGGTTGCGGATATGATTAGAGGCTGCGGACATGATCAGAGGTTGCAGACATGATCAATGGTTGCGGACAAGATCGGAGGCTGTGGACATGTTTAGAGGTTGCGGATGTGATCAGAGGTCACGGACATGATCAGAGGTTGCGGACATGATCAGAGGCTGCAGACATGATCAGAGGTTGCGGACATGATCAGAAGTTGCGGACATGATCAGAGACTGCGACTATGATCAAAGACTGCGGAGATGATCAGAGGCTGTGGACATGACTCCCCATGGTCATCATAGGGAATAGAAAAGTCTCCAGCCATTCATTCACTGTAATCATAGTGGGGAACAGCTTAAGTTCTATAACATGACAACCGAGCACAGCTGAGCCCAGGTGAGCTGAGACTGCCTCTCTACTCAAGCCCAGCTGAGTGGAGACCTCCCCCCTGCCCGAGCACAGCCGAGCTGAGGTGAGCTGAGACCGCCCCTCTGCTCGAGCACAGCTGAACGTAGACCGCCCCCCGCCCCGTAGTGGCCCCCCCACTAAATGCTGCCCTAGACCTGGGCCTTGTCGTCCTAAGCTAAAACACGGCGCTGCCTGGATTACAGTAAAAAACACATCAGCAGTATTAATTCTTCTCCACTCTGCCAAGAAAAAAGTTTTCGGCTTGACATACAACTTACGGTAATTATTTTATTGAAACAGCCAACAAAACCGCCTTTGAATTCCGCATTCTGTTTCACGCTGTTTTAATGGCAATTTCCCTTTTGTAGCAGGTAAACGGTAATGCAATATACACCTGGCTGTGTTCCTATGGCAACATTTAATGTTATTATTTGCGAGAATATGAAGCGGGAACCAACGCGCTATAAATCAGAACTAATTCATGCAAGAGGCCCATAAAACACACCATTGCTCCCTCTGTCATTGCCTGACTTTGTGAAGCCTGACAAACCAGCCCCAAATAATTACCTAGTGCTCCATAATGGGCAAAAAATAATAACAGTAAAATATTCTCAGCAATCTTTACGCCTATATGGGGGACTGGGAGCTTTTTCGGTTGAAATGATCAGTTTATTCTTCCGAGAAACTGTTTCTGTTCATGGTTCAATTTAGTCTTGAGGGGAAAAAAATATTATATGAAAGAAAGAGGGGTGAATAAGGTCACACAGATTTCCCGGTGAACTTATGCAAGGATGCATTTTGAAACTTCAAAGTGATGACATCATAATGGCTTGCATCCTTCTCATAATGCAAACATTGGAGAAGGAAGGTCACAGATAGGACATATAATGGGGGGAATTGATCAAAACTGGAGCAGACAGAATCTGGAGCAACTGTGTATGGCAACCAGCTTCTAGCTAAAATGAAAGGTAGACTGATTGGTTACCATGCACAGCTACTCCAGATTCTGTCTGCTCATATATTAAAGTGATATTAACCACTTCAGCCCCAGAAGGATTTACCCGCTTCCTGGCCAGGCCATTTATTGTGATACGGCACTGTGTCGCTTTAACTAACAATTGTGTGGTTGTGCAACATTGTACCCAAACAAAATTGATGTCCTTTTTTTCCCACAAATAGAGTTTTCCTTTGGTGGTATTTTTAGCACCTCTGTGGTTTTTATTTTTTGCGTTATAAACAAAAAAAGACTGACAATTTTGAAATAAAAAGCAATATTTTTTACTTTTTGCTATAATAAATACCCCCAAAAAATATATAAAAAAAACAAAACAAAAACAAATTCAGTTCTTTCTCAGTTTAGACCAATATGTATTCTACATATTTTTGGTAAAAAAAATCACAATAACCGTATATTGATTGGTTTTCGCAAAAGTTACAGTGTCTACAAAATAGGGCATATATTTTTGGCATTTTTATTACTATTTATTTTTTTAATAGTAATGCCAGCGATCTGTGATTTTTATCGGGACTGCAACATTGGGGCAGACAGATCGGACACTTTTGACACTATTTTGGGACCATTGACATTTATGCAGCGATCAGAGCTAAAAATTGCCACTGATTACTGTATAAATGTCACTGGCAGGGAAGCGGTTAACTCTAGGGGGCGATCAAGGGGTTAACGGTGTTCCTTCAGTGTGTTTATAACTGTGGGGGGATGGGACTGACTGGAGGAGGAGACCGATTGCTGCTCCTAAGTACTAGGAGCAGATGATCTGTCTCTACTCCCCTGACAGAACGGAGATCTGTCTCTTTACATTCTGACCCTCTCAGTAACAATCTCAGGTAGCCGGCGGCCAGCACGGCCGCCAGCCACATGCATTGGATCCTATGTCACTCGGCGGTTGCGCGCCCTATACTCCTTAAAGCGCCCGCCCTACAGCTATGGCGATTTGCGCCGGAGTGCCATACTGCCGCCGTCAAACGACGGCATGCGGTCAGCAAGTGGTTAAAGGCTTTTTTTATTTTAAAAATAACAAACATGTTCTGTTTTATGGTTTTGCACAGAGCAACCCCAATCCTCCTCTTCTCGGGTCCCTCGGTGATGCTCCAGGCCCCTCCCTCCTGCCGAGTGCCACCAGAGCAAGCAGCTTGCAATCGGGGCACCCGGGCAGGCTCGCTTCAGAGCCGGGGCCCTGCCTGTCCATTTACACACAGAGTCGTGGGTCGGCCTGACCCCCTCTCTCTCCTCATTGGCTCCTTGGCGGTGATTGACAGCAGTGGGAGCCAATGAGGAGGGAGAGTCCCCAGAGAGCTGAGGCACTCGTGTATATCGTTGGACTGTGATGGGCTCAGGTAAGTAATAGGGGGGCTGGGGGGGTGGGGGGCTGCTGCACAGAGAAGGTTTTTTACCTTCATGCATAGAATGTTTTTACCAAGATCTGGATTTAATAAGCCTTATCTTAAACAGAAAATCGATACATAGCATTAAGTTTAAAGTAGACCTTTCAGAAATTTTGCATGTCTGAAAAGTCTGGATGAATAAATTCCTGACATATCACAATAACAGTTTTCAAAAAGCTTAAAATATATTTCCACATTTTACAGTCAAACTTGAGAAAATCTCATTATATGTTTGCCATGTATTGCCATTCAGTACCTACAAAATATTTCCTGCCTTTTAGGTAGGAGGATAAATCATGGCTAACTGCAAGGTTTTTTAAAACTGTGTTAGTGTTAGCCTGTCCCAAGTCTGTCCTCATTAGCATACAAGGCAAGAAGCCCAGCCTCTAAACCTTTAACCCTTTGTTACGACAGATAGTGTACAAATCTAGTTACAATTGATAATGAAGATCTGCATGCACAGTACAGTCAGTGTTAATTATGGAAAACATAGTTGCTCAGCCCCCTCACAAACAAAGAAACTACCTAGGATGTTTCCCTTGCTGGAGGGTCCAGAGAAGAGCATCTAAAAAGGTAAGCTGCAATTTTTAAATATTTTTAAATTACGCTATGTGAATAGGAGAATGTATCAAATATATAGTAGGTGTTATCCCAATTTAGCTGCAAAAGTTGAAATAAACTTTAACCTTTTATTATTAAAATGCCTTCTTTGATCTCAATCCATTGACTTTGCCTATGCTGAGATGATGTCATCAGTCTGCTGCAGACAGAAGGAGGTGTTTCTTTAGTCTCCTCTCCCGCAGTGAGAGGTTATTAGTATCTTACATTCGTGAACAAAGCCAAAAACGACACAGGTATCTGGATTTACATGATTATGTCATCTCTGAGCTGGTATCTGAGTTTAGGAAATAGATGATGAACATGGATGATGCTTGAACAAAGGTGGCTTCATCCTTCTGGTGAGAAAAGCAGATGAAAGCATTGTCAGGGAGAGTACTGTGATCTCTGTGAGAGGTAATGAATGCGACTCCCTATAGAAAAAAATAGGCCCATAGTGCGCATGTTATTACTAGTGGATCCTAAGATGTTGTTGAAACACAACCAATGGTGGAAAAAGAAACTTAGCGACTTATTACTGGTTTGGGCAGCATGAAACAGACTCCATAAGATAATTTAAGTTGACATTTATTGGAGCACTTCAGTACTAATAGTACTAGTAGTAGTAGCACTTCGTACTTCAGTACTTTGAGTCATTGACCTGTACAAGTCCTCAGTGACTCAGAAAGTAATATAGACAGAGGGTCAGTATAACTGCCAGCCAACTAGCATTTTCAAAAGAAGTCCAACAATGTATCCTAATCATCTTGGTAAAGTTACACTAACTTAATCTATAAGGTGGACCCATGCTCATCACTTTTTTAATGCTCTCTTGCTACTACTTTTGGCCTTTAGGCCCTGGATGGAGAGGAACAATTTAGAGGACATGATGAAAACAATGAACAATAAAGTTTGCTTTATTTGAAAAGAAAAAAGATTTCAGCGGTGGTGTGGTCTGAATATTTTGTTGAATCGATTACAGGGAACAGACGATCCCTGCTGAAACCATGTACTGGCAGTGAATCCATCCTAGCGCTATACTACTTTTCATCTACTGTGAGTGCAGGGAGCCGCATGTAACTCAAGTAAGCAGATATAAATGATACAAATGAGTGCAGATCTTTATTCATTAATACATTAATAAATGTATGTTTTAACATCCAAGCAGTGTAAGCAGTGGCGTCGGCAGGGGGAGGCTGACGGTGGATGGAGCCCCGAGTGGGTTCCCAAAAAGCCCCGGGTCTCAGGGATGCACGGTTCTATCATTAGCCTCGAGCGCAGCTGCCGAGCGGGGACCAATCTGAACCCGAGCGCGGCCAAGTGACATAGCAGGTCACGCCTTATGAAGCCTGCAGCGCCTATGATGGACGTCCCACTGGTCCAATGCGGGGACCACGGGACGTGTAACGTCCATCATAGGTGCTGCAGGCTCCAGAAGGCGGGACCTGCTATGCGGCTGCCTCGCCACTCTTGGAAGATCCCCACTCGGCGCTCTCCTCTCCTGTCCTGTCATTATGGCCCTGGCAGCCTGGAGTGCCTGCTGTGTGTGATGGGCGCACCGCACACTACGGCTGAGCTTCAGGAGGAGGTCATGTCACCTGAAGTCTGGTCAGGTAGGGCAGTGTGTGTCAGGTAGGTCAGTGTGTGTCAGTGTCAGGTAGGTCAGTGTGTGTCAGTGTCAGGTAGGTCAGTGTGTGTCAGGTAGGTTAGTGTGTGTCAGTGTTTGTCAGATAGGTAGGTCAGTGTGTGTCAGGTAGGTCAGTGTGTGTCAGTGTCAGGTAGGTCAGTGTGTGTCAGTGTCAGGTAGGTCGGTGTATGCCAGGTAGGTCAGTGTGTGTCAGTGTTTGTCAGATAGGTAGGTCAGTGTGTGTCAGGTAGGTCAGTGTGTGTCAGTGTCAGGTAGGTCAGTGTGTGTCAGGTAGGTCGGTGTATGTTAGGTAGGTCAGTGTGTGTCAGATAGGTAGGTCAGTGTGTGTCAGGTGGGTCAGTGTATGTCAGGTAGGTCAGTGCGCGTCAGGTAGGTCAGTGCACGTCAGGTAGGTCAGTGCACGTCAGGTAGGTCAGTGCACATCAGGTAGGTAACACCCCCCTTCCTCCCCTGGTGCTGGGTTCGGACTTCGGGCAACACCCCTGAGTGTAAGTATCTGAATTTGAATTGGTGTCAGCGTTTTGCAGTTCCTGTACAGCAAACCTCAAAGGGGGGGAGCAACACTATGGACCAATCTGTTCTGCTGCAGTGCAAGAAGCGTGCTGATAGAAGGAGCAAGCAGAATGACAGAGTGAAGAGCCAATCAGTATGTTTCTTCTCTCAAAGTGATCCTTCTCTGGCCAGTCCTTACTCTACTGTGCAACTTGTCAAACACATTAGGGGAATTAGGACATTGAAAGTCTGGATTCCTGCGAGCACACTATGTTGACACAGAGGGAGGAGAAATAATCGTACGCTGTTCTATGTTTCTGTGGAAAATTGAATCCCTGGACATTGTGGGACAGGAATACAAAAATTAGAGGACACCAATGTAAAAGTTACTTGCTCACACCATACTTTAGTAGACATATTAAGCCATTATGGGTCAGACAGGCACCTTTTGGGGAGAGATACAGGCTCATCTGGTCACTGATCTGCTCTATCCAATATTTGGGTTTGAAAACAGACATAATGGAGTTGTTTTACTAAAACTGGAGAGTGCAAAATCTGGTGCAGCTCTGCACAGACACCAATCAGCTTCCAGGTTTTTTTTGTCAAACCTTAATTTTTTATTAAGTTAGAAGCTGATTGGCTACCATGCACAGCTGCATCAGATTTTGCACTCTCCAGTTGTAGTAAATAAACCCCACAGTATTGCCTCCATTTTATTGAATAATGCAAGGCAGTGACCAGACCTGTAGCTGTTCTCCAACTGTGTCCAATTGCCCTATATTGGCATTATGGGGTGGATTTACTAAAGGCAAATAGACTGTGCACTCTGCAAGTGCAGTTGCTCCAGAGCTTAGTTAGGTTGCATTCACACTTCAGCATTTTGAATCGATTTAAAAGGGCAGATGTGTGAATGACAAATCGCGGGACTCACATTTGAGATGCCATTCATTTGAATGACACATAAAATGGCAGCAGGGGTCTGCCGCGATTGTCGTGCGATAAATCTCTGGCAACCTGCATCCCATGAAGCATGTCTCCCAAAAGTAGCTCCTGAATTTTTTTGGGCATCATGCTAGCGTCACGTGATGTGGGTGTCGCCGTGATTGCAGCGCGAGTTATCGTGCAACAATTGCGGCAGACCCGCACTGCGATTTTAGGTGTCATTCAAATGAATGGCATCTCAAATGTGAGTCCCGTGGTTTATCAGTCACACATTGGCGCTTTCAAATCGCGGCAAATCTGCCTGCGATTCAAAATGCTGAAGTGTGAATGCAGTCTAAATGAGCAGAAGCTCTGCTGACTTCCATCATCCAATCATGTGCAAGCAAAAATGCTGTTTTTTAAAAAAAAATTCCTTACACGTGATGGGATACTCTGCAAAATAAAGCTTTACCTCATTTACTAAGCTCTGGAGCAACTGCACTTTGCACAAGTGCACAGTCTATTTGCCTTTAGTAAATCAACCCCTATATGTCTATTAAAATATGTTGTGATAAGTAAGTATTTTACACAGTAGAGTAGGGACTGGCCAAAGCTAGATCACTTTGGCGCAGTTGGCCAGCTTGGACATGTATTGCATTATATGTGTACCAACAATCCCTGTTTGCATAGCTCCCAACTGTCCCTGATTTCGAGGGACTATCCCTGATTTGGAGCAATGTCCCTCTTTTCTCCTCATTTGTCCCTCATTTTGGTCTGATCTATATAGATGTGTATAAAATGCACTTTTTTTTATCAAAAAGTGTTTCCCAGTGCTAAACCTTTCAACTGATTTCTAAATTGCTGCATTTGTATATTCCAAAAGCCAATATAAAGGAATAATAGTGGTTAAAAAAAGCACTTGTGGGTTTAATCAATCTTGTTTTTTTGTACAATTATCCTTTAAAGGGGCGTGGCAAGGGGTGTGTCCTATGCCTGCATACTTTTGCTGATAGGTGCCCCTCATTCCCATCTCAAAAAGTTGGGAGGTATGTGTTCGTATGCAAACACTTGCTAGTAATATGTAAGAGTGTAAAGCAGTGTGCAAAGGGTTCGTTTTCAGTGTTACCATGTGGTCGCACCGCCCTTAGCACCTGATGTACTATATATGGGTAAGCTTTTTGGTTTTTAGTGCAGACATATCTCTTACAATTCTATTGACTCTCTCCTTGCCCTATGTGACAGGTCTGATCACCAGAGCAGCCAATCGCTAAGCACCAGTGCTGTTACATGGGAGTAGAGATGGTGAGGCATGTGCTCCCTATACCTGAAAGCACTGGGTACTTCTCTTTGTTTCCTAATGCAAACTGAGTAGCGGGGAAGCAAAGAGATGGTGAGTATGTAGGGAACCTGCATTGCCTACAAACAGTGGTGGCCCGTCCATTAGGGGCGCCTGGGCACCGCCCCCTCCTATATGAATAGATAGAGCTCATGCTATGAATGAATCTATCCATGCCCGCCTCAGCCACCCCCTATTCATGCGTCCGGGCCCTTTCAGATGCCGGGAGAGTGAATTACAGCGGCCGGGGTGTTTTTTTGAAGGACCCGATTAGAGCCATAGGCTTCAAAATAGGGTGGGCTCAGAGCGCAGAGCACTGTGCCATGAGCCCACCCAGATGTTACAACAGCGAATGAATATTCACTATTGAAACACTGATCCTCAATCCAGCCAATCAGAAGCAGGTCTGAGACCCGTTTTCAGATTTGCCAAAAAGAGAAGAGTCCCAATTGGCTGCCGAGGAGGAGGGAGGAAACAGAAGCCGCCACCATGCCCATGAAAAGGAAAGTCGTCGCCGCCGAGCAAGGGAAGACGCATGTGAAGCCCGGGAGAAGCGCTGGGGTACATGCTCCAGACCCAGCCGACTGGGGGGTATTACTGTTTGCCGCCCCCCCCAAAAATTAAAACTGCCCGCCACTGCCTACAAATAGCTTCAATTTGCTTTCACCTGCTAAAGAACCTTTCAGCCTGTTGGAAGAATCCCTGGTTCTGGATGAGAAGCAATGCAATGTACGACCACTAGGGATGTCCCGATACCACTTTTTTAAGGCAGTGTTTTTTGTTTTTTTTTTACAATTTTTTTTTTTATTGTTTTACAATGCTTTCTTTTTTTTTTAGGGGGGGAGGGGGTGGATGCAGTCTGTGTGTTTTTTTTATTTACATTTTTATTATTTTTTACAATATTTTTTTTTTTTTTATTATTTATTGCAATACTATTGCTTTGGTGAGATATCAGGGGTCCTAACATACCCCTGATATCTCCCCCTTGAGACAGAGAAAGAGACCGAGGATAGAGATTCCCCAGTCCCTTTCTCCGCAGCCTCAGCTGCACTGAAAATGAATGGAGAGAAGACAGCGGCTCCTCTCCATTCATAAACTGAGACATCGTAATCACAGGAGGTTACAATGTTTCAGTTATGTGAATGGACAGAGTCAGCTGACTCTGTCCATACACAAAGGAAGGAGGAGGACATGGAGAGAGACAGCAAAACGGAGGGGGACAGCAGAACAGAGAGGGACAGCAGAACGGAGGGGGGCGGCAGAAGGAAGAGGGACAGCAGAACGGAGGGGGACGGCAGAATGGAGGGGGACAGCAGAACGGAGAGGGACAGCGGAACGGAGAGGGACAGCAGAACAGTGAGGGACAGCAGAACGGAGGGGGACAGCAGAACGGAGAGGGACAGCGGAACAGAGAGGGACAGTGGAGGGGACAGCAGAACGGAGAGGGACGGCAGAACGGAGGGGGACGGCAGAACGGAGGGGGATGGCAGAACGGAGGGGGACGGCAGAACGGAGGGGGCCAGCGGAACGGAGAGGGACAGCGGAGGGGGACAGCAGAACGGAGAGGGACAGCAGAACGGAGAGGGACAGCGGAGGGGGACAGCGGAACGGAGAGGGACAGCGGAACGGAGAGGGACAGCGGAGGGGGACAGCGGAACGGAGAGGGACAGCGGAACAGAGGGGGCATGAAGGATGCAGTGACAGTCAGCAGTGATCATGTGTGGGGGAGTTACAAGCACCAATCACCGCTGTATAGATTTCACTAAAGCAGCTGAAAGCCGCTGGGGGAGAAGCTTGTAACTCCCCCACGTGCCGATCACTGCTGACTGTCAAGGTATCAGGGGAAGCATCGGGAGCATTTGCCCGAGTACAAGTACTTGGGCAAATGCTCGGTATCGGTGCCGATACCGATACTAGTATCGGTATCGGGACAACCCCAACGACAACACATATATTTATACAATATATATGACCCTGACTGATGTGTACATCACATGTAGATGTCCATTCTTTTAATCTATCATATCTTTTCCTGATAGCCCACAGACCTCGTATTCCTGCATGTGTTAGGACTGCAATGGACAGGTCTGCAGAATGCAGGAAGGAGTTACACAACCAAGTCTCAGATGAATCTATTTTTAGAACGCTGTTGTGTCTGGGTGACTGCCTAGGACAGCATCTGCCGTACACCCACTGTGCGCTCTCAAGGCAAACACACAGGTAATGCCAGCCATGGAGGCAATATAAAGGATCATAGCAATTGTTTGAGTCTTCGTCTAAAATCAATTATCCAGGAAATGTTCAAAGAGAGTTAAATCCAGAAAATTCGGATGTTCACTCTTCCTTAAAACAAGCCGAGCAAAATAAAACAAAAACTCAACCTACTCCCTCACCATGTTCTAGGCCTTCACAGGGTCCTATACTTACCCAGAGATCTCTCCATTTCTATTACACAGTGCAGATCAGTGACCAGACACGAGTCTGTAGCTCTCCTTCAAATGTGTTTGTATGCCCCATATTGGCACTATATGGTTGATTTACTAAAACTGGAGAGTGCAAAATCTGGTGCAGCCCTGCATGGTAGGCAATCAGCTTCTAATTTCAGCTTGTTCAGTTAGAGCGTTTGTTACCCCAACACTTCATATTCCTGATATGGGCCCGCTGTACCATGTACTTGTATGATAAAGTATCCTGTTCTCTTTGTATTGCTTCCTTTGTGTGAAATCCCTGGTGTTCCTGCCAGTCCCTCTGTTTTCCTATTAAAAAATGACCGCACTACACAGGAGAGCACACCATGGCCAGTTCTCTAGCTATGCTGGAAACTCCGCCTGCTCTTCTCCAATGATCAGACTTGTCCCGACACACTCCCACCGCACAGCCATTCACTGGGAAGCTCAGTGTGCTGCTGCTTCTCCTCCCCCCAGTTCTTATGCAGCTGAGAACAGAGGGAATTTGATCACTTATAAAAAAGGGAAAAAAGGTATTTATAATGTTTGTTTTTCGAATCTATACAAAAATGTTTTGCCTTTCATTTCTATTTTAAACTGAATGGGTTGTTTTACAAGGTGATCGTTTACAATCACTTTAAGCTGTGACAAAAAAAAAACTGGAAGCTGATTGGTTTCTATGCAGAGCTGCACCGGAGTTTGCACTCTCCAGTTTTAGTAAATCAACCCCTATACAGTGCCTTGAAAAAGTATCAATAACTCTTGAAATTTTCCACATTTTGTCATGTTACAACCAAAAACGTAAATGTATTTTATGTAATAGACCAACACAAAGTGGCACATAATTGTGAAGTGGAAGGAAAATGATAAATGGTTTTCCAGATATTTTACAAATAAATATGTGAAAAGTATGGCGTGCATTTGCATTCAGCCCCCTTTATTCTGATACCCCTAACTAAAATCAATTACCTTCAAATTCACCTAATTAGTAAATAGAGTCCACCTGTGTGTAATTTAACCTCAGTATAAATATAGCTGCTCTGTGAAGCCCTCAGAGGATTTTTAGAGAACCTTAGTGAACAAACAGCATAATGACGGTAAAGGAACACACCAGACAGGTCAGGAATAAAGTTGTGGAGAAGTTTAAAGCAGGGTTAGGTTATAAAACAAATATCCCAAGCTTTAAACATCTGAGCACTGTTCAATCCATCATCTGAAAATGGAAAGAGTATGGCACAACTGCAAAACTGAAATGAAAAGAAGAAATGTGCACATCCAGGGGTTATCCCCTCATTCCAGTTTATTACAGAAAAGGTAAAAAGCATCACAAAAATCTCCATATGGTAACTACCCTCCCCCATAAGACCCCACCACCCCCAACCTCTGATAACCCACACCCCTCCCTGTCGTGCAGCGGGGACCCGCTGACACCCGCCCAACCTGATGTCCTGAAGAAGTTTCCGGGAGGAACGAAACATATGTAGACACAGGAACAAACAACCCCCCTCACACCCCCCGATGCACCTTATGCTTCATCATCTGAGAGGAACCAAAGGATCTAGCCAGTATGGGACTATTCACACACTGGATGACCCATGACTGACGCTATCTTTGCTGTCTGGCTGGAGACATTAATGAATATCAGCTGTTGCACAAGTGTGCACTGGGAACGGCTCTCTGTTTGCTTGTGGAGTCTACTGAGGAACGATATGCTTGTGGGATCCACCGAGGAGCTTTACATATGCTGAATCACCTGCATGACCCACAGCACAGCAGACCCTACTCTTCCTTCTAGCTGCATTGCTTGGAGTACGGGAGGACTGTAATCACCCACACACATATCTAAGCACCATCTGAGGAAGCGGGACAGCGAGTACACATTGCTTTACATGACCGATCATATCGGCAGTTTGTATGGGATACCCGGAGCTCCAGGATCCATTCATACACTGGCCGGATCAGATGTGATCGCTGAATTTTCCATGTGACTTTGACTATTTGTATCCCGCTTGTGGGAATTGTAACTGGTCCCCCCACCTCGGGCGGCATTGTATGGGGCGATTCACGGTGCACATCCACCCCACAGCAGGGGCGAATCCAGAGCCTAGTCTCGGGAGGGGCACTGCCAGAAAATTTTGCGGGTAATTTGTCGGGGCAATGGCTGCTGTTGGTGCTTCAATCATCACGGCACCATGGTTGATATGGTGTCAGGATGATTGAAACACATTATTTCTATTATTACATTGTAATATAAAATTAAATAGTTCAACTCACCATATGCAGAATCAGTGGAAGCCCTGAGTGTGTCACTTGCTACCGTCGCCTGCCACCAGATGCAGCATGTCACTTGCCACCATTGCCTGCCACCAGATGCGGATTGTCACTTGTCACTGTCTCCTGCCACCAGATGCAGATTGTTACTTGCCACATCCCCTGCCACCAGATGTGGATTTTCACTTGCCAATGTCGCCTGCCACAAGATGCGGATTGTCACTTGCCTGTGGCTGTGTCCCAGAGTGAGGGCAGGCAGTGAGAGATGATGTAATGCTGCCCGCACCTGCACGGTGATGGCGGTGTTCTGTCAGAAGCTGAGCTGTGGTAATGCAGGGCGGGTGGTAAAGATGATGTCAGAAAGTGGCTACCCATCAGAATATGCAACCAAAGTGACGTTGCATTGCGGCCACCTTGGTACACCCGCACTCGTCCGCAGTAAGCCTAGAGTTAGAAATCGGCAAGCGGACATCTTTATACACCCACCGGAATCTTGCTTTTCACAGTTATTTTTAACAGTAAACTCAGCTTATATAGTGAAATATAAGTTGAGTTTACTGTTAAAAATAACTGTGAAAAGCAAGACTCTGTTGGGTGTATAAAGATGTCGACTTCTAACTCTAGGCTTACTGCGGACGAGTGCGGGTGTACCAAGATGGCCGCAACACAACGTCACTTCAGTTGCATATTCAGATGGGTAGCGGCTTCCTGACAGAACAGCTGCCTGCTCGCTCAGTCACATGCCAGCCCGCTCACCAGCCTGACCACCCGCCAGCATGCTCACTCACCGGCCTGTCCGTCCGCTCGCTCACCCGCTGGCCTGCTCAGTCACCCGCTGGCTCACCCGCTCACTATTTTCTCTGCTGACAGTCACTTCTCTATTCCTTGCTGTGGACTTCCTGACAGGCTCTTTGCCTTACTTACACCAGTTCCATAGGGACCGGGCATTGCTATCACTAATCAGGTTTATCCTCTCAGGTGTTCACCCAGCAGCAAGACAGCTTTTCCAGTTTTGCCTGTTCAGGCACTGCTACTGCATTCGCCCATTGTGGTCATAAGGTGCAGAGCTCATTGTACAGGGAGCTGGAAGCTGACTGGCTCTAATTCATCTCTGGTTATTGCATATTAGTGTATTGGGGTAACATCTTGTTTAAGGGGAGGTATATATGGTTCCTGGTTCCAGCTCTGCAGGGGAGATCTTTAGTGGTCTCATTCAGTTATTGAGGGGAGGTGGAAGTTTGGCGAGTGTCAGCGGGTCCCCGCTGCTCGACAGGGAGGGGTGTGGGTTATCAGAGGTTGGGGGGCGGTGGGGTCTTATGGGGGTGGGTAGATACCATATGGAGATTTTTGTGATGCTTTTTACCTTTTCTGTAATAAATTGGAATGAGGAGATAACTGGGTGTGCACATTTCTTCATTTTATTTTTGTGTCACTTTGCTGCTTGTGAATACACCCTACCATCATATATGGAGGTACCCTCATGTTTAGATAATTATTAGGTTCCCAGTTTCTTTTTCTTTTTTCATACAACTGCAAACCTACCAAGACATGGCTGTCCACCTAAGGAGAGCTTTAATCTGAAAAGCCAAAAGGCCCATGGCAACTCTGGAGGAGCTGCAGAGATCCACAGCTCATGTGGGAGAATCTGTCTACATGATAACTATTAGTCATGCATTCCACAAATCTGGCCTTTATGGAAGAGTGGCAAGAAGAAAGCCATTGTTGAAAGAAAGCCATAAGAAGTCCCATTTGCAGTTTGCGAGAAGCCATGTGGGGGACACAGCAAACATGTGGAAGAAGGTGCTATGGTCAGATGAGACCAAAATTTAACTTTTTGGCTTAAAAGCAAAATGCTATATATGGCAGAAAAGTAACACTGCACATCACCCTGAACATACCATACCATGTTGCGCGGATGCTTTTTTTCAGCAGGGACTGGAAAGCTGGTCAGAATTATTGGGAAGATGGATGGAGCCAAATACAGGGCAATTTTAGAAGAAAACCTGTTAGAGTCTGCAAAAGACTTGAGACTGGGGCAGAGGTTCACTTTCCAGCAGGACAGGCAAAATGTCACTCTCTAGATGTGCAAAGCTGGTAGAGATATCCCCAAAAAGACTTGCAGCTGTAATTGCATCAAAAGGTGGTTTTACAAAGCAGGTACGAGCGATGAGGTCAGTGGCTGGTGAGGCACTGGCTAGTATCAAAACCAGATACACAGAGGTTACATACGCCGCGAACGTTAGAGCGAAAGCAATAATTCTAGCACTAGACCTCCTCTGTAACTCTAATGCCCCGTACACACGGTCGGACTTTGTTCGGACATTCCGACAACAAAATCCTAGGATTTTTTCCGACGGATGTTGGCTCAAACTTGTTTTGCGTACACACGGTCGCACAAAGCTGTCGGAATTTCCGATCGCCAACCACGCGGTCACGTACACCACGTACGACGAGACTAGAAAAGGCCAGTTCAGAACCAAGCGCGGCACCCTTTGGGCTCCTTTTGCTAATCTCGTGTTAGTAAAAGTTTGGTGAGAGACGATTTCCGCTTTTTCAGACTCATGGTTTTCAGATCGTTTTCTGCCGTTCAGTTTGTGCTTGTAGGTTTGTATCTGCTCTTCAGTGCGTGCAAGCGAATTCCGCGTGACTTTAAGTAGTCATTGTGTTCTTGTGCGTTCGTTACTGTTTTTCAGGTCGCTCTTCACAGGCCTTGCTGTTCTTCAGTGCATTCTGTTACTTCGTTCTGAGCAGCCGACCCTTTTCTAGCCATGTTGCGTATGCGTACTCCTCGTAGAGTTCGTGCTGTGTGGGGGCTTGGTGTTGGGGTCCTGACCTTGACACAAGTCCAGTCCATAAACAGGGTGGGGAGGAGTTCATGGACCAAGAATTGGTTGCTTCAGCGTGACCAATTCTGTCATATGCCTTTGCTCCGTGAGATCCGTGAGAATAATCCTGATGATTTCAGGAACTTTCTCAGGATGACGGACCCCGTGTTTCACCGTCTGCTGGCTTCGCTGACCCCTTATATCAGCAGGCAGGATACCTGCATGAGGCAAGCCATCACTCCGGAGCAGAGGCTGGTCGCTACCCTGCGGTACTTGGCGACAGGGAGAAGCCTGCAGGACCTCAAGTTCTCAACAGGCATCTCCCCCCAGGCTCTGGGGATCATTATCCCAGAGACCTGTTCTGCCATCATACAGGTCCTGCAGAAGGAGTATATGAAGGTAAGATTTGTATCCTTTAATATCAAATTTTATTGTATTGAATGATTGATAATATATTATATTTCTTTCCTCATTCCCTAATTACCATGATTGTAATATGCTGTGAATGTCCCCTTTGTCCTCATTCATGCTGGATTTTTATGTAATTCATTTTTTAGGTCCTTCATACATATTTGCCTTCAATAACCTCCCCAGCATGGTCTCCTGCCCTATATTCACCTCATGTAGTCACTTAACAATGTATTTTGTCAGCTCCATAGTAGTGCTTTACCCCAAACACCCCCTAAAATGTTTAGAAATGTGATTTGTGCTTTAAATTCAGGCAGAGTGCCAGAGGCTTTTTTGTGGTGTACCCAAATCATTTTTTATTAACCCTCCCTCCCCCCAACTGCTAAGTCAGCTGATACCAATTCTCTATCTATCCTCAATCATCTATCTGCTGACTTTGCCAAACCCATGCACACTATACCCATCTCTTTTGTGGTCAGATTTATGGATGAATTCCCCAAAGCATGCAGTGCAAGGGCCTGCCTGTATACTTTCAAATGGTACTGTTTAAAGTTTTTATATCCTATTATTATCTTGATAGGTAATATCAGAATGTCCAAATGTGCTCAAATGTGTACAGTGTGTATTTATATCTTTGTATTATGACACTTCTTACCTGTCCAGTGGGCTGCCAATAGTGTAACTAAGGAGGGGCTGTTCCAAGTAATACCCTGTATTTAGGCATTCATCTCTCAATGAAGTGGAGAGGGTTACCGCCTGTCCAAGATTTCCACCCCCCCCCCATAATGTTAGAAATGGCCCATGAGGGGGGGGGAGGGGGAATATGATAGGTGTACCTTATACTTTGATGTTGTTAAATTCCCCTTAATAAATGCTATCTGGAGGTTGGCCAAGAATGTTTGTGTCTAATCTGCTTGCCTGGTTTATGTGCAAAAATATTAATTCATTTTTGTTTTCCTCAACAGTTTCCTTCCACGCCACAGGAATGGCAGACTGTGGCCTCCCACTTTGCCGAGCGGTGGGACTTTCCTAACTGCGGAGGGGCAATTGATGGGAAACACGTCCACATCGTCCCACCACCCAACTCGGGGTCGTACTATTTCAACTATAAGGGGTTCAATAGTATTGTGATGTTGGCGGTGGTGAGGGCTAATTACCACTTCTTGTATGTGGACATGGGGAAGAAAGGCCGGATGTCCGATGGTGGAGTCATCGCCCAGATGGAGTTCTACAGGCGTCTCCAGAATGGCAGCTTGGACTTGCCACCTCCAGAGGACAATGTAGAAGGACTCCCATTCGTGTTCGTTGCTGATGAAGCGTTTGCGCTGGGGAACCATCTTATGCGGCTATTCACTATGAGGACCCTCACCCCGGAACAGAGGGTTTTTAATTACCGGCTGGCCACAGCCAGAAGAGTGGTGAACACATTTGGAATCCTGGCCAGCCGGTTCCGCCTATTTCTGACACCCATCCATATGGCGGAGTATAAACTTAATCATATAATCCTGGCGTGCTGTATTCTCCATAACTTTTTACGCAAACATTCCGCCAACTATATAGAAAATGGAAATGTGCCCCTGGAAGACGTGATGATGTCACGAAACGCGTAGGGCGGAGCCAGACGACGCGCTGACGTCACCCCCGATCGAGTTGTATTCCAGCAGGACGGGTTTGTCCGAGCTCCGGTGGCCACGGAGCCGGACTTAAGGCTGTTTTATCAATTACGTTTGTAAGTGTTCATTTATTTTATTACATTTCAATAAATTTTATCAGTTTTACACTATGTGAGCCCCTTCTATATTCCATGATACCTTTGTTATGGGTTCGTTGGTGTGGCGGATGTTGAGATGACCTCTGGTGGACACCGCTGGCAGTTCCCATCCTTTGGCTTTTAAAGTTTTCTGCTTGCTGTGACCTTCTGTGGTGGGGGGTCATGGCCTTCTGGTAAGAAGCAACCTCTTCTATTCTCTGGTGGTGGACCCCTCTTCGCTATAACAGAAATATACCTAGTGTCACTTGGACTTTTATTTTTTGGTGATCTAAAACTCACTATGACACTTTATTGATGCCTCATTGGATGGGACTGTTTCTTTCACCATTACCATATGTTTTGCACACTGGTTTATTTTTATATTTATTTATTTGTTATGTATGATCACTGTATAAATCTCTTGCACTGTAGATTTTACATTACGCACTACTAGTATTAGCGCAACCCTTTGTTTTTCTTATTCCGCCAACTATGCTGGCTCAGTTGGGCCTGAGGCCGGAATGATCCATGAAACAACACTGACGGCGCTTGAAAGTGGCCGTCCTGGCTTGCCCTCCCTGAGTGCCCGTGATGTCTGGTTACGATACCTGGAGTTCATTGCGGGTAGGGGGGCCATCAATATGCCAGCAAATTTGTGAAGCCTTTATCAAATAAAAAAGCAAAAAAAAGAAAATCTTTGTAGACATTTACTGCTTGTGTTTGTTTTAGCTGACCTTGACAGAAATGTGTTGAGTCCAGAAAATGGAGTGATTGTGTAACCTTTTATACAAAGCACCTTTGGGTGTTATTTACTAAAGGCAAAGACACTTTGCACTACAAGTGCAGTGAAACTGCACTTGTAGTGCAAAGGAGATTTGCCCTTAGGAAATAACCCCCATTTTCACAGAAAACAGCAATGACATCACCAACAAAGTGTTTTAGCGTTGACACAATAATCCACACATTCTTCATTAACAATCTCTTTAATACCTGCACAATCACATGTGCATTTAGAAAAGTTTTTTCTAACAAAACAACATGTTTGTGGTATAACAATTTTTGGGGTGGCATTATCAAACAGATAAATGTCCATTTAAGCTAAAACAGGCATGTGTAAAACCAACAAGAAAGACACAAATCTTGAACTTACAAAGTTCACATTTGGTAGAACTTGAAGGCAATATCAGACATGAGTATTTAGGAACTGTGTTTGATATTGCGTTCAGATGGGGTGAAGTCACCCCAGGAAAAGCCAAATTTGGAAGATGCACACAAATTTCCCAATGTCAACATGTGCTAGCTGCCATCACGGGGGATCAAGGGACCTGTTTTGGGGGAGCAACCCCTTCCTCTCAGCTACTTTATTATTGAGGAAGGGGTTGCACCCCCAAAACGCATCCACTGATCTCCCGTGATGGCAGATAGCACATGTTGGCACACTGTGTGCATCCTCCAAATTAGGCTTTTCGACAAATCTTTCAAACATTGTGAACATTGGAGCACACAAAAAAACAAAGTGATTTGGAGGGGTTTTAAATACGCCCCAAAACATCAATGATGTTTTTATTTTTTTGAATAACATCATTGATGTTTTTATTGAGTTTTTCCAATTCTAAATTACACCCCATGATCTCCCCGATCAGGATCTGGGCACTTTCTGATGTGAAAGGATCTGGATCCACAAAATCACGATCACCTAAAAAGAGAGAAACCCAAAAAAAAAAAGGTATTAAAAAAATGCCGTCATCCATCTCTTACCGGAGCCTGTGGTCGCAGACACTCACCTGTTGTGGTGACTAGTTCCACCACGTCTTCTTCCTCCTGCCCTTCTTGTGTTGGTGGGATTTCCCCTTCTTCCAGAGGTGGGGGGTCTGTGTTCTCCTCGGATGAGGGTTGTCCTCCGAGTCTTTTCTCCCCTATGTAAAAAAAAAAATGCTATACTTAGCACACAGTGATTTGATGGCAGAGCTATAATTAGAAAACATTGCTTGGAAGTGGGGTACAATTGTCTATTTTGGCAGAGTTCCAAAATGTGGCACTTTCAGTGTCCTTTGTCAAGCTTCAATACTTTACCTGTTTGGTACAAGCTTCACAGATGTAGTCCCCCCCCTATAGTATACACTGGAGCACCTGTGTGGGCCCCCTAATAAAAATGGTGTTCTTGTGTCCCACACTAGTGCTCCAGTGTCCAGATGTGAAAACAGCTGCTGAGTGTCCTCTCCTTACACAGAATCTATTTTGCATTTCATTCTAGTAACAAAGCCATCTACACAACCAAAATAGTTTATGACAAGTAGGGCGTAAAAATTGTGGCCAAATGCATATGGCCTAAACAATGGTGTTTTGTAGGCCGAAAGAAAAATGTTTGATACGAACGAATAATGTACCCATGAACATGAAATTTGCCATGTAAAAATGTAGACTTGTAAGAAAAACACATGGAGCAGCACGAACGTAATAAACATAAAGAATAGGAACACAGGACAACTACTTACTTTTTTGCAGCACTCTCCGGATCTTTCTGTACTTCTCATGTTCTCTTAATTTCAGGTCCGACCACCGCTTCCTGAGCTGATCTTTCGATCGTCGTACCCCGAAATGCCGGTGCAGACTCTTCACCACTTTCGCCATGATCTTGGCCTTTCGACCACTGGGGTTGGGGTAAGGTCCATACTTCCCCTCATAGTCGGCCCTCTTCAGGATGTCGACCATCTCCAACATCTCCCCAAAGGACATATTTGAGGCCTTAAATCTCCTTCTGGATCCAGACGTTTCAGGCTCCGGGCTTTCCTCCTCCTCCTCCTCGTTGCTATAATTAGCACACACCTGCTGTGTCTCCGCCATGTGCTCTTCCCCCACTGCGCCAAACGAAAAGGGGCGGGGAATAGACTAGAAAGAACGTCAGGGGCGGGCGGGTGGGGTAACTTGACACAAAAAACACACACAAAAATTTTCAGGAGTACAAATAAAAATCCCAAAAACAAAAAATAAGCCTTGAAAAAAAGACAAACCAAAAAAAAAATAATCGGACTTAAAAACCAAAAAACAAAAACAAAATAAATAATGTTGTCAGATGTGACAAATCAAAATATATTGAGGGAATCCCGATAAATAGTAAAGAAATACGTTTGTGAGAAGTGTGTGTGAATATGAGCAGCAAAACTACTTAATTCTTGTCACATTATAAAGAAGAAGAGAGTGCGCTGTATTAAACCATTTTTAACATTGCAGCGTGAAGAAAGTGCTGTATCCATTGCGAACGCTAAGTTTACCAGACCGAGCTGTTCCGTGTCGGAATTTCTTCTGAGCATGCGTGGCACTTTGTGCGTCGGAACAGGCCACACACGGTCGGAATTGACGCGATCGGATTTAGTTGTCGGAAAATTTTATCTCCTGCTCTCCAACTTTATGTGTCGGAAAATCCAATAGAAAATGTCCGATGGAGCCCACACACGGTCGGAATTTCCGACAACACGCTCCGATCAGACATTTTCCATCGGAAAATCCGACTGTGTGTACGGGGCATAAACATGTAACCTGTAAAGATTTTTAAAGCGCCGCCTATGGAGATTTTTGAGTACCGAAGTTTGGCGCCATTGCACGAGTGCGCACAATTTTAAAGTGTGACATGTTAGGTATCTATTTTCTAGGAGTAACATCATCTTTCACATTATACAAAAGAAATCGGGCTAACTTTAGAGGTTTTTTTTATATTCCAAAAAAAATGATTGAAAATTTGCTGCGCAAATACCGTGTAACATAAAAAAGTTGCAACAACCACCATTTTATTCCCTAGGGTGTCTGCTAAAAATATATATAATGTTTGGCGGTTCTGAGTAATTTCCTAGCAAAAAAAATAGGCTTTTTACACGTAGGAGAGAAGTGTCAGAATTGGCCTGGGTGGCAAGCAGTTAATTACCCTAAGTAAGTAATATGCAGATAATTATTATATATTGTTTTTGAGGTAATTTACTAGTTTTTCAAAAACTGTAGTCAAGCAGGTGGCTTAATGGACACATTACTGAAGTTTGAAGTTATAACTTCAAACCAGTAATTTCACAGTAAATGGATAAATAATAAATTATTATGTTATAACAGATAGCATAATAATATATGATTTAGCGTGATTAAAACAGTGCCTTTTCAACAGCAGCAGATTCTCATTCTCCTACTTACCTGTGTGAGAGAAACATGAGATTATGAGTAAATCTTATACCCATAAACCCATGCTTTTTCCTTGTAGTTAAGAGGGCTGGGCTGGAAGGGAGCATGTGTCTTTTAGAAACATGCCCCCTTCTATGACACTGTAGTGAGAGGACAGCCTCCACTGCAGCATTTTTTTGGACAGCTTATTCCAATGGTCCAAGGCTCCAAGCTGTCCATTGAGCTCAGTGCTTCTGACAAGAAGTGAGAGGCACTGTGAACTCAGCCTTTTAGTCAGAAACAGAGTCTTCAACAGAGTTTGCCAGCTTGTATTTAAACTGGATACTACATACTCGCTCTGTATGTAGTTTCTGACAGGCTGCACAAGAAGCCTGTATCTCTGGAACTATAGGAGCCCCAAATTTTGACAAGTGGTGGTGTAGGACTTTTTTTTATGTTCAGGAGAGGCTCTGCCTCAACTGCCTCCCCTGACTGCACATCCCTGCTACAAATTATTGACTCAGGGGGGCTGAATATAAATGCACGCCACACCTTACAGATATTTATTTGTAAAAGATTTTGAAAACCATTTATCATTTTCCTTTAACTTCACAATTATGTGCCACTTTGTGTTGGTCTATCACATAAAATTCCAATAAAATACATTAATGTTTTGGGTTGTAACTTGTAACATGACAAAATGTGGAAAATTTCAAGGGGTGTGAATACTTTTTCAACTCACTGTATGTCTATTACAGTATTCTATAAGCAGGTAAGTGTTTGGCATTTTTAACAGTAGAGTAGGGCCTGGCCAAAGGGGTATCATGTTGACACAGTTGGCCAGCTTGAACATGTATTGCAATATATATGAGCTAAGAATCCCTGTTTTCATGCAAAAGTTTTCTAGAAATATGTAAGGGTGTATTGCAGTGTGCAAAGGGTCAATTCAGATTTTTCAGTCCCGATATAATCTTTACCATGTGACATGCCTACAGTCCCTTGCCATGCAGAGCTTGACTCCTCAGTGGCCAATCCCCAGCTCCGGTTCTGTCAACTGGGTGGGGCCTATCAGTACCCTAGGTACCTATTCCACTAGAAAGCTGGTGCTTGGCTACACTTCCTCCTGAACTCTTTGGTTCGTGATTGGTCCTCATTGGCCAATCTGAAGGCTTGGCAGAATGTGAATTTTATAGTGTGCTTTAGAGCCTAGCTAGGAACTGAACAGGTACCACACTGTGTCACATGAACCTTAAAGTGGGAGTAAACTCCCATCTCTAAGGCTTACCTATAGGTACTGTAAGTATCTCCTAAACATGCACCATTTGGGAGATATTTACTGTACATGCAGCAGGTGACGTCACCGGCGCACGGGCTCTAAAGGAACGTTCACCCGGGCCGTTCCTTCAGAGTTCTGTGCTGTAAACATGGCTCAGTATTGAGGCGCTGGACACTCACACAGCCAGAGTTTGCAACCCGGAAGGAAGACCAGATGAAGATGGAAGCGCCTGCAGCAGTGACAGCGTGGCCCTGGAAGGATTTGTTTTCAGGTAAGTTTCACATAATGTACATACTAGCACATTATGACATTACCTTTCAGAAAAATAAAACAGCCAGCGGTTTACTACCACTTTAAAGAGAATTGATCACATAACCCATTCAGGGTAAAGTGACCTGTTGACTTGATAGGCTACCCCCTCTCCCCTCCCTCCACTGATACCTCCTGCTCTGCACCTAAACCTTATGTAAGCTCTGCTGCAGTCTGCGTTGTCTGCGTTGTTAAAGCTTAAACAAGGATATTTACCTGCTACCCTCCCCCATGTGACAGTTTTGGGGCCTAGCAATTGGCCGCTCAAGCCAAGTCTTGCATCAAGGGAAGAAGGGGTGAAGGACACATACAATCCTATATTATATTCCCAGTGTTCGAACAGACGAATGTACTAAAAGTAAAGCACAGTGAAGGTAAGTATCAGCGGGGTGGCATAGTGTTCTCTTTAATTTATGATAATGTTAGGGATAGGAATTCATGAAATACAATTCTGTACAGATAGTAAAAAAAAACTGTTGCATATATATTAGCATGATCTTTTTTTTTCTTGTACTGAAAGCTCAATTAGATGTGAATTGTATTCTGTGCATTTACTTACTGACCTCTTGTGGTCACACTGGGATCACCAACTGAAGCAGATCTCCCTCTTGCTGTAGACCAAACAGTATAATAATCTCTGCCATAGGAGTGAATTGTGGATTTATATCTTTGTTTATTTCCTCCTTCATTAGAAGATACCCCTATGTATATACTGTATACGCTGTAGTGCTGCAGCCTTTCATACTGTAAAAGACACATGTATTAGACCAGTCTTTTTCAACCTGTATACCCCAAGGGAACCCTTAAAATAATTTTCATGTCTCACCAAACCGCTGCTAAGATTAGTCCATTGTGAGGGTCATTGGGAAAATGCCCATTGCATTGGTGGTGGTCAGTGGGAAGAATGCCCTGACTTACAGTGGTGGTTAGAATGCCACCCTCAGACAGCTTTAAAGGTCATTGGTGCGACTGGCTCTGCCAAGTGGTGATGGACCTGGATCTATGAAGGCACTGTCAGATGGGAGGTAAACTAGCTCAAAGAACCCCTAGCATCCCCTGGAGGAGCCCTGGTTGATAGCTGTATTAGACGGAACGAGAGACAGCATGACCACCCTGCTTTGGTTAAAGAGCTGTGATATTTGGACCCCAAGATCAGAATTTACAAAGGGTAAGTAGCTTGTTATGCAATTAAGAATTTGGGTGGAACAGGGTAAAGGCTTAAGTAGATCTAATCCTAAATGGCATGACAAATAAATTGTTAAGGCACCGTATGCCATAAGCAGTTGCGTTTTTCCTTATAAATTACAGTTTTTAACCTTTTTTCATCATTTTTGACTTTTTGCTGCTGCTGATCTCTTCCAAACATTTTCTATTTACATGGACTCCAGCAGCAGATGCACATCATTGCTTGCTCTGGACTGGTTTCCTGATCATGACAACGGTGGACCTTGCCTGCCCAGTGTGGACCTTACAGCCTGTAACGGTGGATCTTACAGCCACTTGTAGTCTCCACCAAAGGTATGCATCAGGGTGACACAGCAGGAGCATAATTCAGAGACAGTTATCACCCCATAACAGGAAGTATTACAAAGAACTTCATGGCTGGATCACCAGGTATTATTTTACTGGAAGCTGCAGATTTAAAAAGATTGAAGACTATTTTGAAAATTACATCAATATGTTGAAGGTTATATGAGGTTTTAGTGATCAGGTTCAGATCTAATTTAAAGTTTAACACCCAATTAAAACTTTAGGAATAGAAATACATACAGTGGACAGATTACTCCCTCCCAGCACTTTTGAGTCCACTAGGTCATCAATCATCATGCTAAGTAAAACTTTCTGGCTGCCAGGAACCTGGTAAATTCGGAACATCTCCACTTCAACCTGTGATATTGACCCACATGAAGTAAGATTTGGTCTGCTTTGCCAGTTTTCTCATAGAAAAGGGGAAGAGACTAAAATGGTCTGCCTCTATCTACAGGAAAGAAGTATGCAAGAATCTGAAATAAAGTTTGCTAAAAATCCTTGCAATGTATGAAACCAGCATAGAGACAATAGTTTTTTTCTTGAAAATGTTATAATGAATGCTCAGTTACTATTTCCTCAGTAGTTACTATGGCTGTTCATATGGTGCTGGCCAAGGTGCTGAAATGTGGATTATTAGTTGTTTAGAAGAGTGTCTTATGCCGCGTACACACGGTCGGACTTTTCGACTGGACTTGTCTGACGGACGGCAACGGACCAAATCCGGCATACAATCGGATCGTGTGTGGGCTTCACCGGACCTTCAGCGGACTTTTCAAGTCGCAAATCTGACGGACTTTAGATTTGGAACATGCTTCAAATCTTTACGTCGTAACTCCGCAGGACCCAGAAATCCGCTCGTCTGTATGCTAGTCCGACGGGCAGCTATTGGCTACTGGCTAATAACTTCCTTATTTTAGTCCGGTGTACGTCATCACGTACAAATCCGTCGGACTTTGGTGTGATCGTGTGTAGGCAAGTCCGGTCGTTAGAAAGTCCATTGAAAGTCTGTCGAAAGTCTGTCGAAAGTCTGTTGAAAGTCTGTCGAAAGTCTGTCGAAAGTCTGTCGGACGGGCTGTCAGACTTTTGTAGCTGAAGAGTCCAACCGTGTGTACGCGGCATTAGAGCCTGGACTCCGACAAAACTGTTTATTTTGTAGGAAGGGAAGAGTTGGGACCTTTGCCAGATTTTAATTGCCCTCTGTGTCTTTTTAGAGCAGATTTCGTCTCATTACCTGTCAGGAAGTGATGTAAAATCTTTCAATGGGGACGCAGACAAAAACCCATTTTTAGAAGAACGAAAACTCTTTACAATGTTTCTATTGCTGTCTGTGCTGCCTTTCCTGGCAATAACTACACCAAAAATCTCCCCGTTCTGTCACATACAGAATTAAAATGCTACCCCCCCCCCCCAAAAAAAAAAGAAAAAGTTGGCTGGAGTTAGGCATGCAAAGCTTAAAGTGGTTGTAAAGGTTAAACTTTTTTTTTAGTTTTTTGGATAGAGTGGAGATGGATTAGAACCCCCATCAGTTTTTATTGCTGTCAGTGCCCCCATTAAGGAGAGCCACCCTCTCTATGTGTCCTGTTTACCATTATCATTAAAAGTAAAAGAAAATCCCAAATTTTGGGTTGTCCTCAGAAAGGTTATAGCGGGGAAATCTTCCAATGGGGACACTTATTATAGTGACCTGGGGGTCCCCAAGGAATTCCCTAAATTTGCAGATATTTCCTCTCACTTCCTGTTTGGCTATGGGACAGGAAGTGAGAGGAAATCTCCACAATGGGACACAGATGGTGGAGAAAAAAAACAGACGGGGGTTATAACCCTTTCCTGCTCTATCCAAAATGAAAAAAAAGAGTTTTGCCCATGGTTCTACTATTTTTTTTTTTACGTTATATTTACCTGCTCTGTGCAATGGAATTGCACAGAGCGGCCCGAATCGCCTCTTCTGAAGTCCTCTGCTGGCACTCTGGGCTTGTCCTCTGCTGTGTGTGCCCCCCCCCCCATAGCAAGCAGCTTGCTTTGGGGGGCACACGTGCAGGCCTGTTCCCAAGCCCGGCTGTGTACTTTCAAAGACACACACAGCACGGCTCTGCTCCCTTTTCACAGGATTTGATTGACAGCAGCAGGAGCCAATGACTCTCACTGCTGCCTCTGTGTCCTGTGAGGAGGGGAAGAAAGAGCAGCGCTGCTGCAGATGGGCACAGCGCGGGATCTACATGGTACTCAGGTAAGTAGGGAGGTGAGGGGGCGATACAAGTAGCAGGACATGGGACATTTTTTACCTTAATGTAGGGAATGCATTAAGGTAAAAAAATGCCTTGTCTTTAAAACCACTTTAAATATAAACTAAACTCTGGTTTAAAAAAAGGAAATTCCATTCAAGTATGTATCCTTAACTTAAAAAAAGTCCCTTCTATTGCCCTTAGCTTCCTCCAAATCTCCAAGTTCTTTTTGGGGTTCTTTTGCAGCTGCAGTCTGATTTGCTCTTAGATGGTGGCTACTTCGTTCTCCATGGTCCCACTGTTTGTAGGAACGTAGCCACCCCTCTCTTGTTCACTTCTATCAACTATGGTATTTGTACTGTGTGTAGACCTATGTATATGACCGCAACTAACATACACTGCTCCTTCTAAAGAAACAGAAGTCAGGGGAAAAGTTTGCAAACTTACAGAGGACATTGCAAGGAGGCAGAAAAAACACAGTAAGAAACGATTTAATGAAAAATAGATTGCAGGGTCATTCTCACTAGTACGGCTTTATAAGCTACTTCGGTGCGATTTCAAAGCCACACATCAGTGCAATATGCACTGCTGATTTCATTGTGGCTTGCGACTTCATACAACAGAAGTCTATGCAAGTTGCAATCAAATCAGTAAAAAATAGTGCAGGAACCTTTTTCCTAATCACTGCATCATGAGTCACGGAGATATGAACAGTTCCTTTGCCAGCAATGGGGTGTGACTTTCATGAAATTTGGAACTGTCAAGTCACATGATACACCAGTGTGAACGGGGCCTTAATAGTGGATGGATTATATTTGGATACTAAGGATATTGTTTAGCATCACTCTACACAAGATGCACCCCTTTACACAAGATGTGACACCTTCTGACCTCTACATCACTGCTGAGTCCTGTAGTGACATGGGGTCAGAAGAAAAACAGCATGGTGGGGGGCATCCGACACTCCCAAAAGTGTTGAATGCTAAAGACAATGATGCAGGCAGCAGATCTGAAACAGATAGGTGGTAGGAGACACGGCCAACCAGAAAGGTGATATAATAATATAATATAATAGCTTGTTTCCTAGCAGAAGATTTCATTTCGATTTCAGATGCAATCTGACTTTAGCACAGCTGCAGGGTTTTCGGCACAGCTCCAGCAGTTTGTTGATTGATCTAAACTTCACAAACTATTACTGAAGGCATGTGCCTTGAAATCCACGTCCTGAAGGATCACGCAGCTAGTTTTAATGGATGTCAGTGGTAATGAGATGTAAATGCTGTAATAAAACAGCTTTTATATTGACCTTTCATTTCTGACCTATTTATTAAGTGCTGTGCCCGCAGCTTAATGCGTCTCAAATATATTATGTGTCTTAGCAAAACGTGACCCATCCGTGACTTGGCGACACTGATGCGTGTCATTTAGACACAATTATAAATTCCTATAGAAAAGGGGAAAAAACATGTGGACTTATCTAATGACATGGTGAAAAGGTCAATAACATACAAAGAGAAATGATACGCAGCATGCAACAGCGAATACAGGACCAATTACTATATCAGGACTTTCTGTTGGGACCATACAGTGTCAGAACCATTGGGGTCCTTTCACAGTGCTGTCAAGTCCTAAACATGTCTGCATTGTTTGATCTTTGCTTGTAAATGCCAAGTTAAGCAGTTTGAGCTTCAGCAAGCATTTTTCAAAGTATTTGATGATCTTCAAACATATTTCTTAAAACTTCTAAAGTGCCCTTCAGCTCTAGCCCAGGTTGGTTCAATGCAATTCTTAACACCATAATGCCTGAAAGCAAAAAATAAATAAATCATAATGCCTAGATTCAGTTTTGCAACTTTGACATGTGTTAGTAAAATTATACACACCTACTAAGTGTATCCAGTTGAATAATACATTGTTTTTTCAGGATAAATTGGGTCTTCATTAGCTTGTTAAAAGTAATATCTATTCTTATGTTATTTTTTCCTAGTATCAAAGGAAAATTGGGCCAAAATAATAATAAAAAAATTAAAAAAATTAGCTGTATGTTTTGTGTCATTACAATGACCCACCATCAAAAAAACCCAAATTAATTTGCCTACTCCTGACATTCACATCAAAATCACATATGTGTAAACAATTTGTTACGTGTACCCTTAGGGCTAATAATGTGTGTGTTTTTTTATTTTTTTTTACCCTTCCTAAAACTAAGGGGCACACACAATACAATGCAGTAACCAATCAGCTTCTAACTTCATCTTGTTCAATTAAAGTGGTTGTAAAGGCAGAAGGTTTTTATTTTTTATCTTAATGCATTCTATGCATTAAGATAAAAAAAACCTTCTGTGCGAAGCAGCCCCCCTAATACTTACCTGAGGTAGATCTGGATCCAGCGATGTTGCACGAGAGACTCGTCCAGGACTCCCCTGCCCAATGGCTGAGACAGAAGCGCGGCGCCATCGGCTCTGTCTCTCAATGGACACACAAAGCTGCCGCTTGGCTTGGGTGCCCCCACAGAAAGCTTCTTGCTATGGGGGCACGCAACAGGAGGTAGGGGCTGGGAGTGCTGAAGAGGGACCCGAGAAGAGGAGGATTGGGGCAGCTCTGTGCAAAACCAACTGCACCAAGGAGGTAAGAATAACATGTTTGTTATTTTTAGGAAAAAAAAATAGACTTTAGTATCACTTTAAGCTTTGACAATAGAACCTAGAAGCTGAAAAAACTTTGACCAACGTTAGGGTTCTTTCACACAGGCATTGAAAATAGGTGGTTGGATCGCGCATTTAACGCTTCCTGAATGCCTATCAATGGCATTCAAAAGTGTTACAATGGGGAGTGGATGGAGTGTTCACACCACAGCGTTAGCCTGGAGAGTTTGGCAGGCATTGACCCTTTGCAACCGCCTCCATTAACTTCTTTTGAAACACACTATGGCAGTGTGTTTACGGTGCGGTTGCAAAGTGTCAAAAGTGATAATTTCCCATTCTAACTTTGAAAAAACAAATCCAAAAAAACACACAATGTTTGAGAAGTGTTGCTTGAGAGAACATGAATGCCTGTACAACACATCCTAAATGTTCATTAATGCTATAGCTGCATAAATGCGCTAAAGTGTGAAAGAGCTCCTAAGATTCGTATACACTTGCTTCAAAATGTGGCATTGGAATGCCAATCAAAGCACCTGCCACTAAATAAAATGGTTACCTTACAGATCTGTTCACACATTGTGCTTGCTTTGCTTTGCTTCAAAAATGATACCCCATGTTGCTTTCTTGGTGCTTCAAAGCATCTCCAAAGCCTCCATAGAAGTCAATGACAAAGCTTGCTCACAGCACCTGGGGCTTTTAGTCAGTATTAGCTTTACTTTGTTTTGGAAGTATTGCAGGTATGAGAGATCCCAGGATGCACTGGGAAACCAAAGAGCAAACCAGAAAGACATCATTAGCAGTCACTTCACATTTTCATGTGTATATATTCTGGAGCAGATGTCAAATCTGGTGTGCAGCATGGAGCAGCAGGTAGGTGAGCGGGGTCCAAACGGAGAAGAGCAACTAGCAGACAGCACACGTGGTGTGCAATATGGGAATGCTATAGCAGAAGGTGAGCAGGGACCAGAGAGATAGGAAGATCAGCAGACCAGCGGATCAGTAGAGCTGGTGATTACTACTGAGTGGGGGATCAGCAGAGCTGGGGGTTACTACTGAGCAGGGATCAGCAAAGATGGGGGTTACTACTAAGTGGGGCATCAGCAGAGCCGGGGGTACTACTAAGCAGGGGATCTGCTGAATGAAGGTACTAATAAGCTGGAGAAGATCTGCATAATGAGGGTATTAATAAGCTGGGGGGCCCCTTTAAAACAAATAGAAAATCAACACACACAGGGCATTTGTCAAGCTTCATTAAAGCGTCACAGAAGCATCATCGAAGCATTACAGAAGCTTCAAAAACACATGAAAAAGCATGTTGAATTGGTGGCACTTTATTTGTGTTAAAGTCAAAGCAAGTGTAAATTAGCCCTTAGTGTTACTGTAGATAAAAATTATATTTTTTATTCTATAATTTGTCCCATTTATAATTACACTAAAGTCATTTTTCCGGTACAAAGCATTGCCAAGATATATATATAAATGAATTATATTTATAAATTTAAATTTTGCACATTTTTTATTTTGACACTAAGCCCCAGTTCACACAGGGGTGACTTGTTAGGCGACATAGCCGCCTGACAAGTCGCGTCCCGTTCTCTACTACGGAACCGTTCTAATAGGAGCAACGCAAGTCACTCCGACTTAGAAAAAGGTTCCTGTAGTATTTTTGGCGCGACTTCAGGCGACTTGCATTGACTTCTATACAGAAGTCGTTTTGCAAGTCGCCGCTGAAGTCGTGTGCAGGTCGCCTCAGTGAGTCGACCTGCAAGTCGTGTTGCCCCTGTGTGAACCGGCAGTAAATAAAAATTAACAAGCAAAACAAATATAAATTAAAAAAAGTTAAAATATTAAGGGAGAAGGGGAGAAGAATTAATTAGGGCTGATTAGGGTTAACTGAGGTATAATAATTGCCTAAATAGGAACAAATGTTATAAAACTTTTTAAATTAATTTACTTAATATTTTTTTCCTACATTATATGCAGGTAAAACTCACCTCTGATCTGCACATCAATGAAACAGAATAAGTAAAAAGTAACAATAATGTTACATTGTATCACTGAATTATGCTACTTAACAGTGTTTAAAACAGAGGTCAGAAAGTCTGCTTTGGCAGCAGGGTCTGGAGCCAGCTATCATTTTGAGTTGATGGTAAAAATGACAGAGGAAGTGGCAGCAAAGGGGGAACAGGATACATAGGCCATGTGTTTTTCGGGGAAGTTTTTTAGGCATACATAGGAAGTTTTTTTGGCATACATAGTATTCCCAAGGGCTTGTTCACATTAGTAGCCACAGGTATCATGGCGGTAAGACACTTGTTATTGCATGCTTTACCGCGATGCACATCAACACACATTGTTGGTGCAATGCAGTGCCATTCATTCTGAATTGTAGCGTCCTTCAGCGAGGTGCCTTGCCATGCCATTAAGAATTAATTACCCTATTGCAACAATGCTTTTAGCATGCATTGCCAAGTGTTACGATAAACTATGTGGTAAATGCTGAATGAACCCTACGGTAGGAGGCTGATAAAGTGTATATAATGCCTAAACTTTTAACTTAGTTTTGGATAGAGTGGTGAGTGGTTAGAACCCCTGTCCAGGAGATTTACTATCTCGATTTGTCCTGGAGATCATTGTCACTGAGACTGAATGTAAGGGAGAATTTGTGTTGTCACCAGAACTCGAGTTGAGGGGAAGTCTTCCAATGGTGACACTTGTTCCAGTGACAACTGTCTAAGAGAATTTATCTTTTCAGAGAATTTTTCTCACTCCTGTTGTGTCTACAGAACAGGAAGTAGTGGGAAATAATGAGAATAGAAAAAAAAACAAACCTGACATTGTTTTTTTACTATTACCTACACCAAGGGTGCCCAACCCCTGGCCTGTGGGCCACATGTGGCCCGCAGAGCCCTCTGATGTGGCCCGTTACTTTCTGCTATGGGATGGCGGATTGGCAAGCCCAGATTGCGGGTTCCCTGCCATCCTAGAGCATTAGTGTTCTGAATGAACCTGGCGCTAGAGGAAGCACGGCTGCGGAGGGAGCAGAGCCGTGTAGTTCAATGCTTCCTGTATAGCATCAGCTCCTGTCACAGGCAGAGTGATACCTATTGCATTCCATGTGGGACAGCAACAGCCGGCAATACCTGTGCAAGGGAGATTTCTGAATGGAAGAATATTAAAGGTCAGTTTATATTCTAAAATCACATTGTATATATGGCCATCTCTCTTCTGCAGTGGTTACTGAGCTGCTTTCAAACTTATCCGCAGGTGCACTTACTGTACCTGCACTGAACCATAGACTTTTTATTAATACCTGCAGGTTTGGTCCACTTTCAGAAAGTGCCCCACACCTGCAGGATATAATAGAAGTTTATGGCGAAGTAAAGCTAACCCGCAGGAAAGCCGCAGATGCACTGCGCTGCAACCACAGTGCAGGTAATCCGCAGTGCATCAGTGTAAAAACAGTCTTAGGCCCTTTTCAGACAATTGGTCTGATGAGGCCCGCCTGTCCATTTTCCAGGCGGACCTATTCAGACCAGTGGCGGCCCATCAATAGGGGGCCCTCGGGCGCCGCCCCCCCCCCCCCCCCCCCCCCAAAGCTGGACATGGAAAAAAAAGTGGCCCTTTAAGAGTGTCTGGTCACCAGACATTGAGCTGTTCACTAGAAGCTTAACTGCTGCAATCAGGTGATTGCAGCTGAAAAGCTTAATTTTGAGGTGTTTGGAGTATAAACGGTGCGGGCCATGGTCCCCACCACTCGGAGAGCACGGCCTGATGGAACGCACGGTAAGCTGAGTTACTTAGCTAAGCAGCACCGACTGTCCTTCTCAGTGCCACCCACGGGCCTCAGCTGGACATGGAGGATTGATAATGTTGATGATTTTCCCCAGCACTGACAGCCGCCGCTCCGCATAGGCGTACATTACACAGCTTCCCCACTTCTCTCCCCACCAGAGCAGCCAGTGCAGACTGAGCCCGGGCATGATCACGTGGCTGGAGGAGCAGAGAGACAGAGAGATAGTATGATGATGATCCTTCCTCCTGTCCTGTAGTCAAACTGTACAGCTATATACACACACATCTTCCTTCCTGAGTTTAGGGAGACTTTCCTCCATCATCACTGTGACTGCAGAAATACATCATCTGTCCTGTTACTATGTAAATAGCTGTATACAGGACAGATGATGTATATCTGCAGTCAGTGATGGTGGAGGAAGGTCTCCATATACAGTCAGGAAGGAAGATGTGGGTGTATATAGCTGTACAGTTTGACTACAGGACAGGAGGACGGATCATCATCATACTATCTCTCTCAGGCTCTCTGCTCCTCCAGCCACGCGTATACCCTATCTCTGATGCTGGGCTATATACCCTATCTGTGATGCTGGGCTGTATACCCTATCAGTGATGCTGGGCTGTATACCTTATCTGTAATGCTGAGCTGTATACCCTATCTGTAATGCTGAGCTATATCCCCTATCTGTGATGCTGGGCTGTATACCCTGTCCTGTGATGCTGGGCTGTATATCCTGTCCTGTGATGCTGGGCTGTATACCCTGTCCTGTGATGCTAGGCTGTATAGTCCTGACACTATGGGTGCAATACAGGGAACGGAGTGGGTGGATTCTATAAGGGGTGGGGCTTATAAGTGGGAGGGGTCAAAAGGGGCAGGGCCTGGCGCCCCCCCATCCCAAAACTTCACCAGCCGCCACTGATTCAGACCCTCCATTCACTTTTATGGATCGGCAGATGCAAACGGACTTGTGTCAGTTTATACCCGCATACCTCCAATTCAATCCGCAAAAAAAAAACAGAAGGGAATCTGTCCCCTTCCATCTGAGTGGATAAGATCAGAGGGCCCATAGAGTAGAGCAGGCTGTGTTGGTGTCCACTCTATATATGCAGAGTGGACACGGATCTGTCACCTGCCCGCTCCGCTCATTGTGGCCACTACTGGTTTTGAATAAGTGGCCCTCGCTCTTCAAAAGGTTGGGCACCCCTCCCCTACACCATCCAAAATGATAATAAAAGTCTTGCAGTTTGTAAACAGCCAGCCTGTATGCAAGTACAGGCTGAAAGCTGCAGAGCTTGTTTGTAGTAGTCTGCCATTGCACCCCTGGTCCACTGATCATGGGTGCAATGCTTTCCAGGCTCCTTAGGTAAAAAATGAATAAATGCACATTTGTTTTCCTGCAAAAATATGTGCATTTATTATTTTTTCCCAATAGGTGAACTTATCCTTTAAATACATTTTTCATTACTGATCTCACAACACAACACGTGCATTGATATAGCTGTACTATGTCCATCCTTTGAGCAAAAATCTGTAATATATTTAGTATTCAAAAGAGCAGCTGAACCTCTCTGTGAAATGTTAGCAGCCCCTTAAATAAGAGACTTATGCATCTTGAAGAGAGGCGGAATCAGCCTGTGATTGTGTTTTAAGTGTCATCATGATTGCATTAAATGTGGTTCTCTCTGCTTCAATTTTTCACAATTATGATATGCAGAGCAACCAGTGTTGTCACGGTCAAGTCTTCACACCCTGAATTTTGATCTGTGTAGCTTTGGGCATTTTTCCTGCTCAGCGGTTTAAAAAGAGACCCTGTCATGACCAAGGGTGTTGCTAGGACTGAGAAAGACCTGGGGCACCCCTGGATACTTAAAGCAGTAATAAACCCAAAAGCAAACATGTATTATATTGCAGCTAAACAATTCTTAGAAGTGATTGCTGAATTCTTTTTTTGTCTTTCTTTCTTTAATTTTCATTGGGTGATCCAGCCAGCAAATCTGTTGTTTCTCACAGGACAAACTCTCTACCAGAATGTATCAGTTTACATGGTGAGACAAACCATTTAACACTGGCAGAGAGGATTAACATGATTAGCTTTTATTTATTCATGCAAAACACAACCATCCCCCACCAGCGGCCGTGGCACCTCAAACCCCACAGCCCCCCTGTGCCTGCTCGCTGTCTTACCCCATCTAGGTGGTGGGCATCAGGCGATGGGCATCAGCCGGCTGCACCTCAAACCCCCCAGCCCCCCCGCTGTCTTACCCCATCTAGGTGGTGGGCATCAGGCAGCGGGCATTAGGCAACAGGCAGCTAGCATCAGCCTATTATTAAAATTGCTCTTGCGCTACTATGGATCAGTGAGTAAAGTATATTATAAATGTAAAATAAAAATGAATATAAATAATATGTGCAGCAAAATCTATAGTGTAACACAGAACACTCAGTAATAAAAATGAATAAAATGATTTCGCGCAACTAATGATAAATAATTCTAAATATGAACTTTAGGAGAGTATTGATAGTCATAAAGTGAAATAAATGAGTGATAGCTGAGATATAATAAAATAAATATATGTGAACAATAGATTACAATTTTATCATGTGTTAGCTCTTATGCCCTGTACACACGGTCGGATTTTCCGACGGAAAATGTGTGATAGGACCTTGTTGACGGAAATTCCGACCGTGTGTGGGCTCCATCACACATTTTCCATCGGATTTTCCGACACATAAAGTTTGAGAGCAGGCTATAAAATTTTCCTAAAACAAAATCCGTTGTCAGAATTTCTGATCGTGTGTACACAAATCCGACGCACAAAGTGCCACGCATGCTCAGAATAAATAAAGAGATGAAAGCTATTGGCTACTGCCCCGTTTATAGTCCCGACGTACGTGTTTTACGTCACCGCGTTCAGAATGATCGGATTTTCCGACAACTTTGTGTGACCGTGTGCATGCAAGACAAGTTTGAGCCAACATCAGTTGGAAAAAATCTATGGATTTTGTTGTCGGAATGTCCGATCAATGTCCGACTGTGTGTACGGGGCATTAGTGTTCTTGGTGTCTTAGTGTATATATTGAAGATAACCTGATAGGAATAAAATTGGGTATATTTAACCTGGTGAAATAAAATTAAATTTGTGCACTTCAAATTGCATACACAATACTAATAAAAAAGTCCAGTAACTCTTGCAATGATTGGAGAATAAAATTAAATTTGTGCACTTCAAATTGCATACACATTACTAATAAAAAAGTCTAGTAATTCTTGCAATGACTGGAGAATAATGAGGTACAATAGTGCAAGTAATCTTTTCCCGTAGTCCTATTGCAGCTTCTTTAATAGTCTGGTCTCCCAGAACTCTTACCTCAATGCTGGCTATAGCATGCAGTCACCAATAGAAGGATCTCCTGACTTCCCTGAATAAAGGATGTGGTTCCTCTGGCTGATATATTGTATCCGTGTTTCTTCTCTGATTACAGCAGTTCGCTGTCCAATCGCACAGTACAGGGCGGTACCTCAGTGCAGAGGGAAGAAGGGAAGGGGAAGAAGGATCTCCAATAGTGTAGTATGTCAGGTTAAAAGATATGTTTATTAAAATAAATTGGCATAGACTCTTATACAAAACAAGTTTAAATGACACAGGGAACAAATTCGGCGTTGTTCCTCGCCTTCTCACGTCACTTCCGGTCACGGCTCTATCCGGCCAATCCCTACGCGTTACGTTGCGTCTCACAACTTCAACTGGGGAACCGGATTGTCTATTGGGCCAAGCCTTTATTACTAAATTCCGGAAGTAGTTGAGTGGCCATTTTATTGAGATTTGTTATAGGAATAAATTGCGGTCACTGTTTTCCTTAGTAGGTAGTCGACAATCAGGCAGCGGCATTGGGTGGTGGGGAGTGGCTTCTGTGTCCTTTCCTCCAAAGCTGCAGCCGTGCTACTCCTCCCCTCCTCCTAGGTGTCCAATAGGATCGCCTGTCCTTTCAGCCAATCAGGTGACAGGTCTTACGACCTGCTTCCTGATTGGCTGGGAGGAAGATCAGTGTTAAAATAGCGAATATTCAATCGCTATTGTAACACACCTGGATGGGCTCCGTTCGCATGTTCTGCGCCCTGAGCCCACCTTATTTTGAAGCCTATTAGAGCCTCTGGCTCTAATTGGTGCTTCAAAAGAATCTTTTGTTCTGGTTGTATGGTCTTATAGCAGCACCATCTTGGAATGCATTTTTTAGGGTGTGCCCCCCAAGTCTATGTTTGTCTGAAAGGGGCCAAACGCATTGGATAGAGGGGGCAGCGCCCATGCGCCCTTAATAGACGGGCTGGCCCTGTCCCAAAAGTCCCGCTGTAACTAATTATAAAGTGTGAGCTGGAGTTTGGCTTCAATTTGTTAGTGTATTTAACCACTTAAGCCCTGGACCATTTTGCTGGCCAAAGACCAGAGCACTTTTTGCGATTCGGCACTGAGTCGCTTTAACTGACAATTACACGGCCATGCAACGTGGCTCCCAAACAAAATTTGGTGTCTTTTTTTCCCCATAAATAGAGCTTTCTTTTGGTGGTATTTAATCACTTCTGCGGTTTTTATTTTTTGCGCTATAAACAAAAAAATAGCGACAATAATGAAAAAAAAGCATTATTTTTTGCTTTTTGCTATAATAAATATCCCCCAAAAATATATAAAAAATTTTTTTTTTCCTCAGTTTAGGCCGATATGTATTCTTCTACATATTTTTGGTAAAAAAAAAAAAAAAAAAATCGCAATAAGCGTTTATTGATTGGTTTGCGCAAAAGTTATAGCGTCTACAAAATAGGGTATAGTTTTTATGGCATTTTTATTAATATTTTTTTTTTTTTACTAGTGATGGCGGCGATCAGCGATTTTTATCGTGACTGCGACATTATGGCAGACACGTTGGACAATTTTGGCGTGATTTTGGGACCATTCACATTTATACAGCGATCAGTGCGATTAAAATTGCATTGATGTGACTGGCAGTGAAGGGGTTAACACTAGGTGGCGCTGTAGGGGTTAAATGTGTCCTAGGGATGTGTTCTAACTGTAGGGGGAATGGGCTAGCTGTGACACATCACTGATCATAGATCCCGATCACAGGGAGCTATGATCAGTGACACTGTCACTAGACAGAACAGGGAGATGCTTGTTTACATTAGCATCTCCCCGTTCTTCCTCTCCGTGAGACGATCGCGGGTATCCCCGCGGACATCGAGTCCGCGGGACCCGACTCACGGAGCTCCTGGCCGGCACGAACGCGCACCGCCGGCGGCTCACACGCGATGGCACGGTGGCAAATTTAAAGGGACGTACAGGTATGCCCATTTGCCCAGTCGTGCCATTCTGCCGACGTACATCAGCGTGCGCCGGTCGGGAACCGGTTAAATCTGGGTTATGTCTCACTAATACAGGAGGTGTGTTACTGGCCAAATCACCAGGTCACAACAGAGGGAAAAAGCCAAAGAAGATAAAACTAATGCAGCCACCACATCCAATGACTGGTATAGAAAAAACAATGGGTAGCGGAGCAGGTTATAGTATAATAGTAAGCAATGTAAGTTCATACAATAGTCCTTTGAGCATAAACAGCTCTGTTTGAGATGTACAGTCTGTATTGATAGGGCAGCCTTGTGAGGGGAGTTCAAGCCACTCCAAATAATGTTTTTTTCTCCAATGACTGGTAAGCTGCAATATATTAAATTTTTGTTTTTTGGGTTTAAAGGATAAGTTTGCCTTCCAAAATAAATAAATGCATATTTGTTTGCAGGTAAAAAAAATATGCAGTTATTTATTTATTTATGGAAGCCTATAAAGCAGTGGTTCTCAACCTTGCTAGTGCCGTGACCCCTTGATAAAATTTCCCAAGTTGTGGGGGACCCCTAACAGTAAAATTATTTTCGTAGCGTGGGTTGTCAGCACCCAAGGCAGGTCAAGTAATTTGCGCCCCTAATGAACATTTAGTGCTCCCTGAGTCCCTTCCACTCGTACAGTATTGAAACCCTTATGGTACATTTTAGGATCTACCACTCTCTCTTTGTTCTCTTTCTTTCTCTATCCTTATTTCTTGTTTTTTTCCCAATCCCTCTCACTAGCCGTCTTTATGTTCTTTCTCTTATTCTTTCTCTCCATTTTTCTTTGTTCCTCCCCCTCTTTTGCTCTCCCTTCCATGTATTCTCTATTTTTATTCCTTCTCTTACTCCTTGGTGGGGGGGAATGGGATGAGTGGCAGTGCAGGCGGGTAGTTGGGATGAGTGGCAATACTGGGGGGAGTTCTGATCAGCAACTTAGGTCCTCTTGATCAAGGTCATCTGCTGATCTGAGAACTGTAGTGGGGTCTTTTAATGGCAACTATAATCATAAGTAGTGTTACTCACTGTGTCTCTGACTTTGTGGTGTCTCGTAACAGTGACACCTATGCCAAAATCAGGAGATAGGGTCTCCTCCAGCCCCTCCTACTTTATATTCCTCACCAGTCAGCTGACCTCTAGTCTCTGTCCCTCAGCTATGCTGTGAACTGAATGGGCTCCAGGAACAGCCCTTCTGGGCAGCCGCAAAAAGGCTAGGAGAGCAGAGCGGGCTTCAGGAACAGACCAGGATTCGGTGACCCCTGACAAATCATCATTCGACCCCCGAGGGGGTCCCGACCCCCCCCCCCAGGTTGAGAACCACTGCTATAAAGCATTGCACCCGCAATCAGCAAATTGCAAGTACAATGGAGGAGCTTGCAGATTGTCAGTACACTGGTCTGCCCATACCTCTGATATGGGCAGACAGTTACTGAAGTCCAGGAAGCTCGATGGACTTTGAGAGCACTCACCATGGCCCTTGCAGTTCATTGAGAACTACAAGCCATCAGCCACAATGGCTGACGGTATTCATAGGCAGTTATTCACAGGGGGAGAAGATCCCCCTCCAGCTGTCACAGGGAGGGGGGAGAGGCTGCAGCTGCTTGAACATGTTACAATGTTCCGCACATTACTTTATGAGCCTATTTTATATACCCGGTAAATGCATAGATCCACAGAATTAATGAAAAATAAGCAGGGAGATTCTTGCACTGCCGGTCCTCAGGTACAGCTTTTTCTCCAGTGAAGAGAACAATGAGCAGCTTGGCATCAAATCTCACTCCATATCTGGCGAGCCTAGCCGTAAAAGACAGCAGTGTCTTAGAGCAGCGGTCCCCAACTTTTGTTGGCACCAGGGACCGGTTTTGTGGAAGAAAATTTTTTCATGGATTTGGGAGAAGGGGGGGGGTTGATTATAGCCTGCCTCCAGACACAGTCACTCACACAGTGTGTGGTGACTGCATTGTAAAACCGCATTGCACTGCTGTACATTGCCATGAAGTGTATGTTTTGTACACTTCAAATAAAGTTTGTAAAAAAAAAAAAATCAAATACCACACTGCCCCCTACTGCAGCTGGGAACAGACAGCTAGCTACTGGAGCGGTAAAGCACTTTGGCGGCTCTCTATTCTCTGTTCCCACGTGAATGTGTGCAGTCCAGTTCCACTGCAGGCCACTGACCGGTACTGGGGGTTGGGGACCTCTGCCTTAGAGGATCTCACACTGCAGATATACAGCTACAAGGCTGAAGGCACAGAAGTTTATAATCAGAGGAAATGCACTGCTACTTATTAGAAGGATATTAAGACAAAAGTTAAATTCTTCCGGGTACTGCTTAGGTAGAGCTGCACGATTCTGGCCAAAATGAGAATCACAATTTTTTTGCTTGGAATAAAAAGATCACAATTCTCTCACGATTCTCGCAATGTAAAATCTTTCACATTATACAAAAAAAAATGGGCTAACTTTACTGGTTAGTTTTTTTTTAATTCATTAAAGTAATTAAAAAAAAAAAAAAAAAACTGCATTTGAAAGACCGCTGCACAAATACAGTGTGACATCAAATATTGCAAAAACCACCTTTTTATTCTCAAGGGTTCTAAGTAATTTTCTAGCAAAAAAAATTATTTTAACTTGAAACCAACAAATGTCAGAAAAAGGTTTAGTCTTTAAGTGGTTAAACTTTTTTTACTTGCACACAGTCTATTCCATTGACAAATTGTTACAATGTTTATACTCGAGTTCAACTGATAAAGAATGTTTTGATTCTTGGCAGACTGCCCAGTTTTTCTCTTCCTTTCTTTTGAGGGCTGTGGCTTCAGAAGAGCAGAGAGAATTCTTTGCATAGAAAGAATTGTGAAACACTTTAGTCAAGATCGCGATAACGATTCTTGACGATTAATTGTGCAGCTCTATGCTTAGGTAAAATTAACATTTCTAGATGTTCCTTATAACATAACAAATACTCACTTTTTGAGTATAGGTCCATTTTAACTGAAAGCTTTGATTTTTTTTTGAGATGAGAAACATGATTAACAAAGTTAATTTTATAGAGATATGCTCGAAAATAATTCATGTAGTACAAAATGATGATGGATGCATGGGTTTGTTATTGTGTGGGGAGACTATCTACAATGAACGCAGTAATCGGATAATAATGCTTGTCTTATATAGGTCAGATATAGATTCTTTGGTGATCTGCCAATAGCAAGCTGGATTTTTATATAATACATCTTCATTGCTTTAATAAGTGATGCAGCTAAAGAAAAATCACACTAGTAATTATCACAGCTTGTTGTCTGATTGTTATGTAGATCTAATTACTTTAAACAACTTAACCCCTTCATGCCTAAGCCTTTTTCTGACACTTGTTGCTTACAAGTTAAAATCTGTATTTTTTGCTAGAAAATTACTTAGAACCCCCAAACATTATATATATATCTATCTCTATATATTGTATAATGTGAAAGATGATGTTACGCCAAGTAAATAGATACCTAACATGTCATGCTTTAAAATTGCGCACGCTCGTGGAATGGCAACAAAACTACGGTACTTAAAAATCTCCATAGGCAACGCTTTAAACGTTTACCAGTTTAGAGTTACAGAGGAGGTCTTGTACTAGAATTATTGCTCTTGCTCTAACGATCACGGTGATACCTCACACGTGTGGTTTGAACACTGTTTACATTTGCGGGAACGACTTATTTATGTGTTTGCTTCTGCGCGCAAGCACGGAGGGATGGGGCGCTTTTAAATTTTTAAAAATTTTTATTTTTACACTGTCCTTTTAAAAAAAAAATTGATCACTTTTATTGCTGTCTCAAGGAATGTATGAATCATGAGTCACATCCCATGTACTCGTGCTGCTAAGACAGTAATAACTAACCTCTGCTTGATTGCACTAATCTGGCTGAGTGTCAGAGAGTGGCGAAGTTACTCTGCTGCATTGCAATGATTATTTTATCACGGTTACGTTACGGTTCGTTTTTGAGGTTGTATTGGAGATGCGTAAAGAGAGATCACACAAACACTTGTAAGTATAATATGTAACCACTTCAGCCCTGGAATAATTTACCCCCTTCCTGACCAGTGCGTTTTTTGCGATTCGGCACTGCGTTGATTTAACTGACAATTGCGCGGTCATGCGACGTGGCTCCCAAACAAAATTGACGTCCTTTTTTTTCCCCACAAATAGAGCTTTCTTTTTGGTGGTATTTGATCACCTCTGCGGTTTTTATTTTTTGCGCTATAAACAAAAAAAATTGCGACAATTTTGAAAAAACGCATTATTTTTGACTTTTTGCTATAATAAATATCCCCAAAAAATATTTAAAAAAAACATTTTTTTTCCTCAGTTTAGGCCGATACGTATTCTTCTACATATTGTTGGTAAAAAAAAAATCGCAATAAGCGTTTATTGATTGGTTTGTGCAAAAGTTATAGCGTCTACAAAATAGGGGACAGTTTTATGGAATTTTTATTAATATTTTTTTTTTACTAGTAATGGCGGCGATCAGCAAATTTTTATCGTGACTGCGACATTATGGTGGACACATCGGACATTTTTGACACATTTTTGGGACCATTGTCATTTATACTGAAATCAGTGCTATACAAATGCACTGATTCCTGTGTAAATGACACTGGCAGTGAAGGGGTTAACCACTAGGGGGCAGTGTAAGGGTTAAGTATGTCCTGGGGAGTGTTTCTAACTGTGGGGGGCGTGTCTATGTGTGACAAGTCACTGATCTCTGCTCCCGATCACAGGGAGCAGAGATCAGTGACACTGTCACTAGGCAGAACGGGGAGATGCTTGTTTACATTAGCATCTCCCCGTCCTTCCTCTCCGTGAGGCGATCGCGGGTATCCCCGCGGCGATCGAGTCCGCGGGACCCATGACCCGACTCACGGAGCTCCCGGCCGCAATGACACGGCGGCAAATTTAAAGGGACGTACGGGTACGCCCATTAGCCCAGCCGTGCCATTCTGCCGACGTACATCGGCGTGCTCCGTTCGGAAACCGGTTAATTAAGTAATAACAGATAACAAATGTAATAATATTAGAAAATATGACAAGAATACATAATTAAATTAAACTAAAGCTGCTGTTTCACAACGGAGTCCCACCTGCTTTCGCAGCGTCGCAAAAATAACCAGACCAGACACATGCATGATGCAGCTCTGGAGACGAGACTGAACATTTCAAGTTTTAGCTGTAGTATATATAGGACTTGAATGTAAGGAAATCACCAACTCCCAGCCACCTCCCCTTGCAAGCGACAATATGACCTTTTAAGGACTTGATCAGTTTGTAATGACATTCCTTTAGTATAAAGTCATCTAAGGTAACTAGACTTTGGAGGCTTGCTTTCTTAGATATTGTGAGACAACTTTAATAAGGAAATATGAAATATGCTATTTCCCCATCAATTATAGAGCAGCAGTCCCTGTGCTGCCAAGAGAGCAATAACCAGTTGCTGCTTGAGTGTACAAATCCAGCAGAGTGTTAGAGAGTGAGGAAGGCTCTGCTTTGACCTTAATTCAGCCTCTGAACACTGCAGTGATGGAGCAGTATGGACCACAAAAGGAATCCTATGTTGCTAAGATAACCAGCTGCTACATGAATGTGTTTACCTCGCTGAGTGTCAGAGAATGAGGAAGGCTCAGTTACCTTGTAATGACCCTAAAACACCATGTAAACACTGAAATGATGGAGCAGCATGGCTTGCAAATGACATCCCATGCCCCTGTGATGGTAAGATAGTGATAATCAGTTGCTGTTTGATTGCACTAATCTGGCTAAGTGTCGAGAGTGAGGAATGCTCTGTTACTTTGTAATGACCCTAAAACACCCTGTAAGCAGTGCAGTGATAGTGGAGCAGGGATCACAAATGATATTCCACACCCCTGGGATGGTAAGATAGTGATAACCAGTTGCTGCTTGATTGCACTAATCTGACTAAGTGTCAGAGAGTGAAGAAGGCTCTGTTACTCCTCTGTGAGTCTAATACACCCTCCAAACACTGCAGTGATGGAGCAGCATGGACCACACATGACATCCCATGCCCCTGTGATGTCAAGATAGTGATACCCAGTTTTTGCTTAATTACACTAATCTGGCCAAGTGTCAGAGAGTGAAGAAGGCTCTGTTATTCTGCTGTGACTATAACCCACCCTCTGAACACTGCATTGACCACAAGTGGCATCCCTGTGCTAGAGAAATAGCAATAACTGACTGCAGTACAGAATTCCATTGGTGATTTGACACCTGAGAACATGCAACTGTAACTAAAATATTAGTGTTTTGGGATCTGACTCTTTTATAGTCAAATAAAAGGTGGAATTTGACTGGTTCAGGCAACAAAAGATTGGCTTGTTTTATTTAAAACTCCATATAAGGCTCTAGAAAAAGCATATTGATAGACTGGGCCCCCTGGCGTTTCATCCTTTTTTTTTGTCTAGCAAGGATTTATTTTTCTTTTATTAAAAGATGTTAATTCCACTGTCATGATTCAAGACTGTGCATTAACATAACAAAAGATGTACAAAACAAGAGATTTCAATTAACTTCGATTCCATTTTATACTTTTTTTTAAAGAAAGAAAATGTTCTTATTTACGTAGATACCAATATAAATTAGGATCAAAGCTGTTCAATTAACGGGAATGAAAGGAATTCCTGCCACAGGGGTTGATAACTGACACTCGGGTCTTTCACATAAAGACATGAAAAGGTTTGAAGAACAAGCGTGCTTTTGAAGGAGCCTTTGAATGGAACTTGTCAGAGCAGAAATATGGAGCAGTTGGTGGAGCATGTCCTAGGTTTGTCACCCTTTTCCAGTCTTTTTAAGCATCACTGCCCTGGGCCAGACAGGTACAGTGCCTAGCAAAAGTATTCACCCCCTTGACATTTTTCATGTTTTGTGGCCTCACAACCTGGAATTAACATGGATTGTTTGAGGATTTGCATCATTTCATTTGCAGAACATGCCCAGAAATTTGAAGATGTTTTTTTTTTATTGTGAAGCAAACAACAAATAGGACAAAATAACAGAAAAAGTCAATGTGCATAACTATTCACCCCCTAAAGTCAATACTTTGTAGAGCCACCTTTTGTGGCTAACACAGCTCCAAGTCGCTTTGGATAAGTCTCTATGAGCTTACCACTGGGATTTTTGCCCATTCCTCCTTGCAAAACTGCTCCAGCTCCTTCAAGTTGGATGGTTTGCGCTTGTGAACAGCAATCTTTAAGTCTGACCACAGATTTTCTATTGGATTGAGGTTTGGGCTTTGACTAGGCCATTCCAACTCATTTACATGTTTCCCCTTAAACCACTCAAGTGTTGCTTTAGCAGTCTGTTTGGGGTCATTGTCCTGCTGGAAGGTGAACCTCTGTCTTAGCCTCAAATCATACACAGAGTAGTACAGATTTTTCTCAAGAATATCCCTGTATTTAGCACCATCCATCTTTCCCTCAACTCTGACCAATTTCCCAGTCCCGACTGCTGAAAAACACCCCCACAGCATGATGCTGCCACCACCATGTTTCACTGGGATGGTGTTCTTTGGGTGATGTGATGTGTTGGGTTTGTGCCAGACATAGCGTTTTCTTTGAAGGGACACCTGGCTGCTAGGCTGCCTGAGGCCCATCCAGAAGCAAGAGAAGCAGCGTAGGGTTGGGACTGCAGGATTGGAGTCCAAACGAGTTGTGAAGGTTCAGCCAAGCGGGGAACCAGTTGTGGTCAGAGGCAGAGGGGAAGCTGTCGCCACTAAGGGACCATCCACCTTGTTACCGGAGACTACAGTGAGTAAGCTGGAGCCAGTACCAGAGCAGTTTTCTCACCAGCCAGGAACAGTGAAGGAGGAAGCTTCAGCAGATGTCAAACCAGGGACCCAGCAGGACAGCAGGTGTGACGCTTAAGATCATCGAGTACCAAGCCAGGGACCCAGCAGTACAGCAGGGGTGACGCTTGAGGAGCATCGAGTACCAAGCCAGGGACCCAGCAGCACAGCAGGGGTGACGCTTGAGGAGCATTGAGTACCAAGCTAGGGACCCAGCACGTTAGCTACTGTTAGTGACTGTTACAAGATTTGTTGCCCTAGGAGACAGCGGTCCTACCTATACAGAAGTGGTATCCAGCTGGAAGCCTTCCACTGTATAAATTTATATTGCATCTACTTAAGTGTGTTCTGGCCCTAATCCTCTCTCCCACAATTTTGTTAGAAGCCCTTTTACATTGACAGCACAGCCACGTTAGCGGTAAAGCGACGCTAGTTTTAGCAGCGTTTTACCGTCGTTTTAGAGTCGCTTTTACGCCGCTAGCAGCCGAATAAAGGGTCAAAACTGGCCGCAGGCGCAGGCTTTGCAGGCGCTTCGGTGGCGCTGCCCATTGATTTCTAAGAGCAGGGCCTTTTTAATAGCGGTATTTACACTGCTCCTAAAGCGTCCCAAAGATGCTGCTTGCAGGACATTTTCTGAAGTCCTGCCAGCAAAGCGCCCCAGTGTGCAAGCACTCGGGCTTCCACACTGGGACTGCAGATGAGGAATTTTCCTGGTGCTTTACAGGCACTTTTTTTATTGCTGAAGCGCCTGAAAAACACCTCCAGTGTGAAAGGGGTCTAATGCCCTGTACACACGGTCGGACATTGATCGGACATTCTGACAACAAAATCCATGGATTTTTTCCGATGGATGTTGGCTCAAACTTGTCTTGCATACACATGGTCACACAAAGTTGTTGGAAAATCCGATCATTCTGAACGCAGTGACGTAAAACACGTACGTCGGGACTATAAACGGGGCAGTAGCCAATAGCTTTCGTTTCTTAATTTATTCTGAGAATGCGTGGCACTTTGTGCGTCGGATTTGTGTACACACGATCGGAATTTCCGACAACGGATTCATCCACACGGTCGGATTTTCCGATGGAAAATGTGTGATGGAGCCCACACACGGTTAGAATTTCCGACAACAAGGTCCTATCACACATTTTCCATCGGAAAATCCGACCGTGTGTATGGGGCATTAGAGACAATAAATCTCTTTTGCATTCAAAAAGTGTCTGGCGCCAATCACTCCATCTTGCATCACACCCACCATGCCTTATAACCCACGCTACAAAGATGGATGTTGGCTATCCCTGACTCTGGAGGTCACCATTAGGCCTTTGGAGGTCCGGGACCTTGCTACATCATTGTAAAGGGATTGACATTTTATAGGTTGCGCAACTCCATTTACAATACCTGGTCACTTCACTGTGGAAACACACTAGGCGTTACAACAACCACTCTATTTATTTATTTACACTTTGTATAAACAATTTTATATAAAGGTGTTTTTCTGTTTATTTACACCAGGGATCTCAAACTGGCAGACCTCCAGCTGTTGCGGAACTACAAGTCCCATTATGCCTCTGCCTGTGGGAGTCATGCTTGTAACTGTCAGTATTGCAATGCCTCATGGGACTTTTAGTTCTGCAACAGCTGGAGGGCCACCAGTTTGAGACTCCTGAATTAAACAGTATAGAAGGATGTGCTTTGCTCATATTTCATATCTGGGGTTTACAACCACTTTAAAGTTTAATGTAGAACTAAAGGCAAAACGTTTTTCATTTTGGATAGAGTATGGGAGGGTTATAACCCCTGCAAGTTTTATTTATTTATTTATTTATTTCCAATTTGTGTCCCATTGGGGAGATTTTCCTTCATTTCCTGTCCCACAGCCAAAACAGGAAGTGAGAAAAATCCATCCCTGGTTGTCACCAGAGCTAGTGTCCTTTTGGAACCCATGTCATTCCTGTTCTATATTTAGAATGGAACATGTAACATGTTTCAGCTCCTGCCACCTCTCCCCCCAGTCCCAACCTCTGTGTGACAGCGGGCAGGGGATCTTCTGTCACAATTCAAAAACAGAGTGGCCATACAGGACTCCGCCCAAACGGCCGCATCATTCATTCAGTTACTGTGAATGAATAGATCACTACTGTCAGCCACCACAGCTGAGGCCTTGTAGTTCTGAACAGATTGTGATGAGCACTCTCATAGTTCATTCACAAGCCCTGCAGCTTGTACACAGACAACCCGTATTGGAGGTATGAGCTGAAAGCTGCAGGGCTTGTCTGCAGAAGCAAGACATTGTAACCCTGATCCATTGATCAGGGTGCAATGCTTTCCAGGCTCCTGCATAAACAAATAAAAAATGCACCCTTTTTTTCTGCAGAAATATGTACATTTGTTTTTTTTTTTTTTTTTTTTAAAGTGAACTTATCCTTATACCTTTGCAGCGAGGGGGAACTGCACTGCATAGGTAGTTTTGACAATTCACCGGAGTTCAGCATTAATGCACAAATCCAGGAAAAATGTACATGGCCTTGAAAAAGTATTCACACCCCTTGAAATTTTTCACAATTTGTCATGTTTCAACCAAAAATGTAAATGTATATTATTGGAATTTTATGTGATAGACCAACACAAAGTGGCACATAATTGTGAAGTGGAAGGAAAATGATAAATGGTTTTCACATTTTTTTACAAATAAATATGTGAAAAGTGTGGTGTGCATTTGTATTCAGCCCTCCTGAGTCAATACTTTGCAGAACCACCTTTAGCTGCAATTACAGCTGCAAGTCTTTTTGAGGATGTCTCTACCAGCTTTGTGCATCTAGAGAGTGAAATTTTTGCCCATTCTTCTTTGCAAAATAGCTCAAGCTCTGTCAGATTGGATGGAGAGCGTCTGTGAACAGCAATTTTCAAGTCTTGCCACAGATTCTCAATTGGATATCAGCAAGGAAAGGGTATTCTGAGTTGGTTCACCATCAAAGATTATAACACGGGAGTTAACAATCAAACATCAGCAAGCAGTGGTATTGTAGTAATTAACTGATATAATTAACAAGCTGCAAATAATAAATACGTAATATTCCACCTCAGTCTAAAGCCTCATACACACGATAGGACTTTGTACAAATTTTCCCATGGATTTTTGTACAAACGGCGTTGGCCATAAGTTTATATTGCATACACATGGCAGAACTTTTTCAGCCAACTTTCAACAAATCACGTGGTTTTTCAGCTCTTTACCACCACCCTTTGGTCAACTTCTGTATTGTTGTCTGATATTGTGTCAATCTCGCCGCTTTTATCGGCGAGATTGACACCTTGCGAGCCGGGTTCACACTGGTGCGGGGATCCGACTTGGCCAGGCACTATTTGGTATGAATCTTGAGGGGGAACTCCACGCCAAATTTTAAATTAAAAACCGGCATGGGTTCTATCCAGGAGCATACCAGGCCCTTAGGTCTGGTATGGATTTTAAGGGGAACCCCTACGCCGAAAAAAACTGCATGGGGTACCCCCCAAAATCCATACCAGACCCTTATCCAAGCACGCAGCCCGGCCGGTCAGGAAAGGGGGTGGGGACGAGCGAGCGCCCCCCCCCTTCCTGAGCCGTATCAGGCTGCATGCCCTCAACATGGGGGTGTGGGTGCTTTGGGGGAGGGGCGCCCTGCGGCCCCCCCCACCCCAAAGCACCTTGTCCCCATGTTGATGAGGACAAGGGCCTCTTTCCGACAACCCTGGCCGTTGGTTGTCGGAGTCTGCAGGCGAGGGGCTTATCGGAATCCGGGAGCCCCCTTTAATAAGGGGGCCCCCAGATCCCGGCCCCCCCACCCTATGTGAATGAGTATGGGGTACATCGTACCCCTAACCATTCACCTAGGGAAAAAAGTGTCAATAAAAAAAACACACTACACAGGTTTTTAAAGTAATTCTATTAGGCAGCTCCGGGGTCTTCTTCCAACTTCGGGGGTCTTCTTCAGACTTCGGGGGTCTTTCTGGCGTCTTCTCCCGGTGTCCGGTTCTTCTCCGTTCTCTCCGGCGTCTTCTCCCGGTGTCCAGTTCTTCTCCACTCTCTCTGGCCTCTTCTCCCGGTGTCTGGTTCTTCTGCCGGCTCCTCCGCTATCTTCTGCGGCTCTTTTGCGTCATTGTCATAAGTCATTGCGGACCACTCACACAGCATTACAGAGGGAGAGAGCGTCGTGTCAACATCGGAAGAAGAGAAGAGGGAAGAAGACGAAGCAGAAGTCTGGGCCACCACTAGCAAAAGAGCGGCAGAAGATAGCGGATGAGCCGGCAGAAGAACTGGACACCGGGAGAAGACACCAGAGAGAGTGGAGAAGAACCGGACGCCGGGAGAAGACGCCAGAGAGAGCGGAGAAGAACCGGACACTGGGAGAAGACCCCCGAAGTCGGGAGAAGACCCCCGGAGCTGCCTAATAAATTACTTTAAAAACCTGTCTAGTGTGTTTTTTTTTTTATTGACACTTTTTTCCCTCGGTGAATGGGTAGAGGTACGATGTACCCCATACTCATTCACATAGGGTGGGGAGGCCGGGATCTGGGGGCCCCCTTATTAAAGGGGCTCCCGGATTCCGATAAGCCCCTCGCCCGCAGACCCCGACAACCAACGGCCAGGGTTGTTGGGAAGAGGCTCTTGTCCTCATCAACATGGGGACAAGGTGCTTTGGGGGGGGCGCAGGGCATGAGGGCTTGCGGCCTGGTACGGTTCAGGAGGGGGGGGGGCGCTCGCTCGTGCCCACCCCCTTTCCTGACTAGCCGGGCTGCGTGCTCGGATAAGGGTCTGGTATGGATTTTGGGGGGACCCCCACGCCGTTTTTTCAGCGTGGGTGGTTCCCCTTAAAATCCATACCAGACCAAAGGGCCTGGTATTCCCCCAGAGGGGAATTCCCTCTCGCGCCCATCGCAGTAGGAAAATGTGTTTTTCCTATTGCAGCCAGCATGAGATGTACAGTACCCTGTCGCCGAGAACCAGCGCAATGGGATTGTACAAAAGTCTGATGGTTTTGTGTACACACGATCGGACTTTGCTCCATCGGACTTTTGTTGCCGGAAAGTTTGGGCGTTCGCACGTCTTCACCTGTTGAAGACTCATTTGGCTGTCGTCCCTTCTGGTCCCTGATCCTGCTTGCTGTTCCACTGCGCTAATTCTACAGTTTCCTGATTTCCTGGCCTGTCCTGAAGTACGCTGATCTCTGGCTCCCTGATGTCCTTGCTTGTCTGACTCTCTGTTCTGGTTACAGAACTCTGGCTATGATTTGACTACGTTTCTCTGTTTACCTTTTACTATTATTAAACAAGTGTGATTTGAACTGCACTTCTGTCTTGATCTGATTCATGGTTTCTGACAGGAGGCCCACCAGGCCCTGGTACAAGCACAGACCTGGCAGGAGCAGATGCTGGTGCAGACATTCCCTGTACAACAGGAAACAAACCGCTTCCTGAGTGAACAGATAGTGGGATTACAAAAGGCGGTGATCCAGCAGGCTGAAATAAAAGGCGACCCCACTGTCAAGAGTGACCTGCAAAAGATGAGATGATAGCCTCAGACGATGTGGAAGCATACGTAGCGATGTTTGAGCAGGTTGCAGCAAGGAAAGGTCTGGCTGATAGACTGGGCAGATGTACTGACTCCTTTCCTGACCGCAGACCCCCAACAGGCATACTGTGACTTGGCCCCTGAATCAGCATGGGACTATAAGCTGTTGAAAGTAGAAATCCTAGCAAGGCTGGGAGTGACTGTCTCTTAAAGGGCAAACTGAGTCCATAGCTGGTGCTTTGACAAGGCTAAGCATGCCCGTACACAGCTGTACCACCTGATGCACTTGTTCCAAGGCTGGCTAAAACCTGAGGAAAAGACACCCACTCAGATTGTGGAAAGAGTCGCACTGGACCGTTTCCTGCAAGGGCTGCCTAGGGAACTCCACCGGTGGGTGGCTCACACCGAGCCTCAGTCCCTGGATGAGATGGCTGCTGCTGTCGAGTGCTACAGTTGTGTGGAAAGTGTTCAGGAGAGTCCCTCTATTAACAGAGAGCCGGCCGGTTCCAAGGAGGTGTGTTCCATCACTAAGATGGCACCTGTTGAATGCATGGTGTCTGCTCGGGTACCTGACACTGCTGCCAGGAACACCCCAACGCCAAATACTCCTGAGAGTCGGCCAGGAGAACGGGCACCCTGTGAGGTTCGCTGTTGGTCCTGCCAACAACTGGGTCGTATGGCGGCCCAGTGTCCAAGGCGGAACGAGCCAATGGAATGTGACATGGCTCAATGTTTGCTTTTTCCATTGGTTCCATGGAAAAACCTAAGCCCGCTTGAGAGTGTGGTGCGGGTTAATGGACAAGAGGTTGTAGCACTTCTGCTTTCGGGGAGTGCTCTGATCAGACAGGTTTTGGGGAAAGCTGATAACCAGGAAAAAGATTGTGGTCTCTGTACATGGGGTTGTCAAGGACTATCCAATGGCCCATGTAACCCTGTCCACAACAGCAGGAACTACTACACTGAGAGTTGGGGTGATGCCGGGGTTACCTCATGATTTGCTAATTGGGCGAGACTGCCCCCAATTTTGGGACTTGTGTGAACAAAAGTTCAAAGGTTAAGGGGTCTCTCCTAAAAAGGACAACCCCCCATGTGAAGTGTTTACCTCCTGCAACACAGTATTAAACAGTAAAGAAATGTGTCAGATGTGTGTACCTTCTGGAGCTGACCTAGGTCCCCTAGAGGTGTTTGTAGGATTGGAGGCGGAGAGTTCTCCCTCTGGGCTTGACTTGTCATATCTTGGGGGCTCCCAAGGTGATTTCTTTGGTGGTCAGAGGAAGGACTCTTAGTTGATCCCTGCCAGGGAACCAGTCACACGGTTGAATGGTGAGCCACAGCATCCTGGGGAAGATGTGCGCTCTCCCAGAGTTGCTGTGCATCATACTTTATGCTACAGGGTAGCCAAAAATCATAAAGTGCTTAAACATGGGCATAAATCATTAGCAAGGACCCAGAGGGGGGTTGCCAAATGGTCTGCCAGTGTCAGAGAGTCTAAACCAGGGCATTAAGTGCTGGTGGTTGGGCCTACTGTAGAGAGCAGGTGTCTCACGGAGAGACAGGAACCCTGTGATAGTAGAAAAGGTCGGCGCTATTCTCAGTGGTAATGAGGGTAGAATCTGTGCTGGTGACTTCTCACCGTTGATGCTACCGGATGACCACATTGAGGACTGCCTGGCTGAGTTTGAAAAAAATTGGCATTGTTTAAAAGGTGGCCCAGAAACCGCTGAGCTGAATTAGTGCAACCGCTCCTCACAGAGGAGTACCAGGAAATGTACTGCCTATGGGACCGGATAACAATATCTATGATAGGATTACAGCAGCAATCCGGTCTAGAGATGCTGTGGATTCAGAGTAGGAAGGGGGCATAGACCTGGAAGCGTGCATTGGAAAAAGGATGCCCTTTCCCAGGCCTATGGCTATTGTAGTATAAATTGTCCAGCCCTGGGCCTGGAACGGGGGGGGGGGGGGGGATATGTAAAGAGTCAGCCTGGGAAGGGTTAATAAAACTGGGTAAGTTCTTCCCTTTCAGGCCTGCTTATTAGGCATCTGGTCAGAGAGGCTGGGGGGAATGGCTGTTGAGTTATCAGAGCTGAGAAGAGCTTGAAACTGGAAGGACCCCTATTGCCTATGACTTGATCCTGCTAGGTGAGCTTGCCTAAATTGGGAATGTACTATGTTATATGCTGTGGCTGGGATGCTGAGCGTTGTTTAAAATGGACTATCTTATACGGCCAAGAAGAGTTGTTTTGCTGTTTTGAACTGCTTATGAAGACAAAGCATGTCATTTTTTCTGTTTTTGCTGAATAAAGCCTTTTAAGTTGACTAAACTGTCTCACAGCTGCCTGTTAACCCCTCAGGACCTGACAATGGACACAGCCCGCTCTCCTCTATGACTGCCCTTCGATCCGACCTGCCAGACAGATGGGGAATAGATCCCTCATACATCTGTTTTTGGTGGACAGGATCGGGTCAGATGGCGGCAGGTGTCGGACAAATTTAGACTGGGGGGGGTAGCCTAACAAAGGGAGGGGGGGGGGACTTATAGGCAGGTAGTTCAGCAACCGTCAGCAGTCAGTAGTACACATGTGCTAAACATTCTGCTGGCCAACTCATTGGGGTCCAAAACCTTGCATTGGAGTGCTCTGGGTAGTGTCCCTTTAGGACTTGTTGCATGGAAAGGTAAAATGTTTAGAGACAGCAAGTCTGTCTGTTTGCATGCAGTATATAGTTTGCCAAGGGCCATTCACCAATCCTGTATATGCAGAGACTTGCCAGGCACAAAGGGCTTCCATCTATCTTTCTAGTGGCCTCTTCAGTGTGCGGATCTTTACTGCATGGCAGCCTCCCCACAGTCCAGGTTGCAATCACTCTGCTTCCTCTGCTCCCTAATAAAGGTTGCTTGCTCACTGTCTTTGCTGCACTCAGGTGGGTCATAGTCTGTCTCAGTCCTGGTCCCCCCCCAGAAAAAAGAGCCTTATTCCTCCTTCAACCCAGGTAAAGTACTGCAGTCCCTCCCCTTTGACATTTCTCTCTTGGGAATTGTAGTTTTCCAACCAACCTGTGGTATAGCTGTCTCTCTTGCAAATTACACTTCCCACAATCCTCCTCGATTTCCTCAGCATCTCTCTTGTAATCCATGTCCCCCTTTCGGGCCACCTTTGAGTGGATGGAGGCAGGATTAACACTTGGGTTAGCACATGAGCGTTAATGCATGCTGTGCCATGCGTCGCATGTATTGCATTAAGGCATCTCATGGGCTTGCAATGCACAGGAATGGACTTTTTTTTATATTCAGCATTTATTCCAATGCAGTACACCACAACGCACAGTAGGGAGTTGCCATGTATTACAGTGCGTTGCACGTTATGTGTGTTGGAGCTGTGTTGTCTTTAGTAGACTGAGGAAAACTTGGAACTTCTGGCAATGGTTTTTATTGTGGTGTGTGTGTGTGTGTGTGACCCCCCCCCCCCGTCCTGGAGATCCCCCATTCTGTGTCCAGGTGGCACAGGAGCAGGAAGGGAGGGAAATCTCTCTAATGGGGGTACACACTCAAAAATTAAGGCTGACCATACTCTAAACCAGTGGTCTCCAAACTGCGGCCCACAAGCTGGATGTGGCCCTTTGAATGCCTTTATCTGGCCCTTGAAGGGGTTGAAATGTCTAAACATTTATTACCTTTAATACTTTCCTTGCATTGAGGTAAAAATGTTTAGGTGTCAGCATTGCCCCCTCAGCCCCCCTTTGCTTACCTGAGACCTCATTCGATCCAGCACCGTGCACGTCTGCAGATCTTTTCTCATCCCACTTCCGGGACTAGCTGGCTTTAATGGGGCACCGGGAGCCATTGGCTCCCATTACTGTCAATCACAGCCAGTGACGAGTAAGCAGGGGCGGGGCTGAGTCCCGCTGTCTGTCAATGGACGCAGCAGTGGGACTCGGGTGCAAGCACACAAGAGTGCCCCGTGGGGGCACTGGACAGAGGGCAGGGTCCAGGAGCGCCGGCGGGGGACCCAAAAATGCGATTCCATTACACAGAGTAGGTAAGTATAGATATGTATGTTGTTTTTTTTTTTTTTCCTTAACTTACCTTTACAACCCCTTTAAGGCACTATTCCCACTGATACCAACAATGGGGCACGATTCCTCCCACTGACACCATAAATGGGACATTATTCCTCCCACTATCCCACTAACACCATCAATGGGGCACTATTCCTTCCACTGACACCATAGATGGGACACTATTCCTTCCACTGACACCATAGATGGGACACTATTCCTTCCACTGACACCAACGATGGGGCACTATTACTTCCACTGACACCAATGATGGGGCACTATTACTTCCACTGACACCAATGATGGGGCACTATTCCTTCCACTGACACCAATGATGGGGCACTATTCCTTCCACTGGCACCAACGATGGGGCACTATTCCTTCCACTGGCACCAACGATGGGGCACTATTCCTTCCACTGACACCATAGATGGGACACTATTCCTTCCACTGACACCATAGATGGGACACTATTCCTTCCACTGACACCACAGATGGGACACTATTCCTCCCACTGACACCATCAATGGGGCACTATTCCTTCCACTGACACCACAGATGAGACACTATTCCTTCCACTGACACCACAGATGGGACGCTATTCCTTCCACTGACACCACAGATGGGACTCTATTCCTTCCACTGACACCACAGATGGGACGCTATTCCTTCCACTGACACCACAGATGGGACGCTATTCCTTCCACTGACACCACAGATGGGACACTATTCCTTCCACTGACACCACAGATGAGACACTATTCCTTCCACTGACACCACAGATGGGACGCTATTCCTTCCACTGACACCACAGATGGGACGCTATTCCTTCCACTGACACCACAGATGGGACACTATTCCTTCCACTGACACCACAGATGGGACACTATTCCTTCCACTGACACCACAGATGGGACACTATTCCTTCCACTGACACCACAGATGGGACACTTCTCCTTCCACTGACACCATAGATGGGACACTATTCCTTCCACTGACACCATAGATGGGACACTTCTCCTTCCACTGACACCATAGATGGGACACTTCTCCTTCCACTGACACCATAGATGGGACACTTCTCCTTCCACTGACACCATAGATGGGACATTATTCCTTCCACTGACACCATAGATCGGGCACTGAAGTACAGTAAACTGTCGTTTAGCCTAGAAAGTTTGGAGACCCCCACTGTAAACGATCTCCATTAGCTATGTAGCACAGGGGTCGGCCTGCCTTGATACAAATTGAATGGATTGTTTAGGCTTGTCCTCATAGAACATTGTTTTGGCATAGCTCCCAACTGTCCCTGATTTCGAGGGACTGTCCCTGATTTGGAGCAATGTCCCTCTGTCCCTCATTCCTCCTCACTTGTGTCTTATCTATATAGATTTATATAAAATGCACTTTTTAAGTATCAAAAAGTGTTTTCCAGCACTAAACCTTTCATCTGATTTCTAAATTGCTGCATTTGTAAATTCCAAAAGCCAATATAAAGGAATAGTAGTGGTAAAAAAGCACTTGTGAGTTTAACCAATCTTGTTTTTTCTTTGTACAATTCTCCTTTAATGGGGAGTGGCAGGGGTGTGTCCTATGCCTGAAAACTTTTGCTGATAGGTGTCCCTCATTCCCATCTCAAAAAGTTGTGAGGTATGATTTTGGTAATGCTAACGGAGAACGTAGAATTAGATTGTATGGTGTACAGACAACTTGTCAGAGATCTTATCATCTATTAGAAATCAGAGTCATTTGTCAAACAGAAAACATGTTTCTTAGATTTAGCAAGGAACAATGTATTCCACATCCCACATCCCTTTATCATCCAGGACTCCAGGTTCTCCCTCTCACCATTATACACTATGTCACAGCACAACCTTCCATCTCCTCCTGCTTTTTTCGCACCCTGACGTCACGAAACGCAGTGTGGGCGGGAACTGCATTGCCTGGCAACCCCCGCCGCTCTGCAGGCACGCTTTGCAGTGGGCGGGCCGCTAATTGACAGCCGGAGCTCACTGCGCATGCGCCACGTGCACTGCCATAACCCCGGAGATCCTGCGACTGCTTCCGGGTCGGACAGGCTGCATGGCGCTGTAGAGAGGTCACCGGGTAAGAAAATGGCCCCTTCCTGTTCTGTAGCTCCTGTTGTCACCCCTAAGGGTATATTCATCTTTATAGGGACAGGCGTGGCACCTACTTTGTTTTTGGGTTGGTAGAGGGGGGTTATGTCATTGATTTATCCATATTTATAATGAATCTATAGCTGCTGTGGAAAGGGAAAGTCTTGCAAGAAGAGATAAAAGTTCCTTTCATACCAGCACAGCTGTGGTGTGTTCAAGGAAGGTGTGTTGCTTTTACCCGATGTACCACCACAGACTGAAGTGTGCGGGTGGCAATTCTGTGCTACAAAACCAAGTGCGCTAAGGAAGGTGTGTTGCAATGACATTGAGAATGATTGGCACCAGATTGCACCACTGTATGTACCACACAGCAGTGCTGAACAGATCCTCTCTGCTGCGCTGCTCCCTAACGTCCAGCCGTGGAGCGTGCACACCTGTGCAATGTGTTAAAAGAAAGTAGCAAGCCTTAGACACATGTAAAATGCAATGCATCAAAATGCACCACATAGACGTGAAGCACCTTTCGGCCCAATTCACACCTGTGTGTTCTGGGAACGTGCTACAAACATGTGTTGTGCTTTCGGTGCCATTAATTCTTAAAGCGGAGTTCCACCCAATTTTGAGAGGTGGTCTTGAACAAAAGACCACCTCTCCACCCCTCGTTTTTAGATAGTTATAAACAACAAAAAAAAGTACTTCTGATCCAGCCGGGCCATGGCCGAGGAAGTCACATTCTCTTCTGCGGCGAGCCCCCCCGTTGTCTTCTGGGACATGTGTCCCCAAAGACAAGCTGGCCATTCACAAAGCACTGCAGGACTCATGCATGCGCAGTCGGAAACCGTCAGTGAAGCTGCAAGGCTCCACTACCGGTTTCCCTTAGTTGGTTTAGCGGCGCCTGCACCCGACGGCTGGAACACCGTTTTAATGGCACCCCAAATGCAGTTTGCAGATGTACATTTTGCTGGGCGAAGCTCATTGCCTGAAAAGTTGTGGAAGGTTCTTTGGCACGCATAGGGCAGCACATTCAAGTAAATGAACTGCCATATGTGTGTTGCATGAAAAACACACACAAAAAGGCTTCTACGAATGTGCATTCCTGCTACGCCTAGTGGAAATGAGGTGGCCTAGCCCTGTTCACACCTGCATGTTCCAGAAATGCGCAAAAACATGCATTGTGCTTGGGGTGCCATTTATTTCCTAAAGGAGTTGTGTAAAGTTCAGGGTTTTTCACCTTAATGCGTTCTATGCATTAAGGTGAAAAACCTTCTGTGCTACAGCTGCCCCCCTTTCTTACCTGAACCTGATCGTCCAGTGACGAGTACGAGTCCAGACGCTGTCTCTGTCCTCATTGGATAGATTGATAGCAGCAGGAGTGTCCTTTTTAATGATGCCCCAAATACGGTTAGTGGATGTATGACAAAACGTGCAAGGCTCACTGCCAAAAAAAAAAAACAATTTGAGAAGCTACTTTTGTAGGCTCATTTGTCATGCTATACTGTTGTGAAGCAAACACGCAAAAAACAAACAAATAAAAAAACCACATAACTGCTTCATGCACGTGTTAATGGGGATTTAGAGCTGATTTGTTGCATGGCACCTGAGTAAACAGCGTGGCGTATGATAGAATTAGGACTGTGACCGTTATCGCACACACACGTGAGGGTGGCCAAGATCAGCATCCTGGAAGACCCTGCAGGGCAATGTAGTCACCACCTGGTTCACAGCTGTGTGTTTTCCCCTGATGCATTTTTTTGAAAAGGACTTTTACAGGACTTTTTTCCTGCAGCAGGTTGCGGTTTTGGTTCCATAGACTTCAATGGAAACGTTTTAAAAAAGCATAAAAAAAAACGCAGTGCTTTTGATGCATTTTTGCTGTTTTTTCCCCCAAGACAACAGACACTTCCCAAAATTGCAAAGCACACCAAAGGTGTGTGAAGAAAAACCACATCCGGAAAATGCATCAACCTCAACCTGCATAGATGTAAACCCAGGACTATGACTTGAGCTGAACCTGTAAACGCTTATTATGCTGTGCAGAAAAAGAGGACTGAAAACAAGTATCAATACAAGATGTGATGCTACATTTTTATTTTCTCCATGGAAGGTTTAAAGTGGTTGTAAACCATCCCATGTACCCAGTGAAGTGTCCAGCACAGGGGTAGGCAACCCCTGGCACTGGTGCCGCAAGCGGCAAGCAAAGCCTCTTTTGCCAGCACTTGACTCCCTACCCATCAGCAGAGCAGTGCAGGGAAGTGTCAGTGAGACACTAATGCATTTCAATTTCAGAATTCCCCACACCGCACCTGCACTGAGGGGGGAGGCACTGTGCCCCCACACGTTGTAAAAGATGGGAAACGTTGTTTAGTTCTCTAACTTTGCTGTAGCTGCGATCGTCAGCTTTTGTGATGGGGAAGAGATTGGGTGCAGTTCTGCTATGGGGGCTGGTCCCTGTTTCCAGGAGGAGGACTGTCTTGGCCACTGCTAAAGCCAGTCACAGTCCTGCTAGCCCAGTCCACCATCTGGAGGAAGATGACTCACTTGGTTGCCACTACCAATCTCAGAAAGAAGGGATTTCACTGTAATTGAGAAAACCACAATCAGGTGACAGTTTGTGGAATTACTTTTGAGCTTTTGGGAACTTTGTTGAAATTATTCCTGAACCTTTGTGTCACTTACTACTGAACCTCTGCACTCTGTGTCCCTTTAAGCCACAGCCAGTATTCGGCACAATGAAAATCCCACCAAACCACTTTTTCTCAGCTGCGCGGGCCCAACTTATGATCCTACACACCGGCCCACTGCTTTCACAAAATGCCCCTGACCCGAGCTTATCATTGCGCACCCATTCCAGATGCTTGTATGTTACATCGCATACATCACATACAAGCATGTGGGCTGGATGGGAGAGGTGGATCAGCAGGATGAGTGTGCCAGGACAGGTAGATGTGTCCCATCTCTATCTTTCTGCAATATCACGCATATCATGGATGAGAAGAGGGTGCAGTGGTGAAGCAGATGTGCAGGGAGGTACAATGGTTGAAGAGATGAGCAGGGGGGGGGTTCAATGTTGGGCCAGATGAGCAGGGGGGGTTTAGTGTTGGGCCAGATGAGCAGGGGGGGGTTTAGTGTTGGGCCAGATGAGCAGGGGGGGGTTCAGTGTTGGGCCAGATGAGCAGGGGGGGGTTCAGTGTTGGGCCAGATGAGCAGGGGGGGGTTCAGTGTTGGGCCAGATGAGCAGGGGGGGTTCAGTGTTGGGCCAGATGAGCAGGGGGGGGTTCAGTGTTGGGCAGATGAGCAGGGGGGGGTTCAGTGTTGGGCCAGATGAGCAGGGGGGGGGGTTCAGTGTTGGGCCAGATGAGCAGGGGGGGGGGTTCAGTGTTGGGCCAGATGAGCAGGGGGGGGGGGTTCAGTGTTGGGCCAGATGAGCAGGGGGGGGGTTCAGTGTTGGGCCAGATGAGCAGGGGGGGGGGTTCAGTTTTGGGCCAGATGAGCAGGGGGGGGGTCAGTTTTGGGCCAGATGAGCAGGGGGGGGGGTTCAGTTTTGGGCCAGATGAGCAGGGGGGGGGTTCAGTTTTGGGCCAGATGAGCAGGGGGGGGTTCAGTTTTGGGCCAGATGAGCAGGGGGGGGTTCAGTTTTGGGCCAGATGAGCGGGGGGGGGGTTCAGTTTTGGGCCAGATGAGAGGGGGGGGGTTTCAGTGTTGATCCAGATGAGAGGGGGGGTTTCAGTGTTGATCCAGATGAGAGGGGGGGGTTCAGTGTTGATCCAGATGAGCAGGGGGGGTTCAGTGTTGATCCAGATGAGCGGGGGGGTTCAGTGTTGGGCCAGATGAGCAGAGGGGTTCAGTGTTGGGCCGGATGACCGGGGGGGGGTTCAGTGTTGGGCCAGATGAGCGGGGGGGGGGTTCAGTGTTGGGCCAGATGAGCGGGGGGGGGTTCAGTGTTGGGCCAGATGAGCGGGGGGGGTTCAGTGTTGGGCCAGATGAGCGGGGG